>NC_091768.1:88617600-89242600 GCF_029378745.1 Bos indicus | reverse complement strand
GTTAAGGGGAAAAAATTTTTCTCCTATTACTGAAGTTGACTTAGTTCTTTGATAGAGTGTTTTTATATTTAAAAATATATCTTCCTCTGAAGTTGGAACAATTTGAGCAACAAAATAAGTAATGTAGTAGTGAATTATAACCCAAAACATAAAATAAATATCCATGAATCCATACTGATATACATGATTGAAAAAATAAATGGGGGAGAATAGACAAACTTCCCATGCTGAAGAATTTCCAATAATTTATATACATATCCTGCCCTCCAGAAGCAGAGGTTAACTCCCAACTCCCTAAGAATGAGTTGTGCATAGTGATTTTCTTCCCAAGAATACAGTATTGAAAAATGATAACTTTATAGTGAAGAAACCTGACAAAAACCACCTCAGCCTGATGGTCAAGGTCAATGTCAAGTCATAAGTAACATAAATGTTGATGGTATATACTCTTGATGAGATGTAAGGCGAATAACATCTCACCTCTGTGATCTTCTTTCCTCCAAAACCTGTAACCCCCCTTTAGGCATGATAAAAACACCAGAAAAATTCCAAATGAGGAACATTCTTACAAAATACCTGGCCAGTAAGCCCCCAAACTGTCAAGAATACCGAAACAAGGAAAATCTGAGAAACTCTCACAGCTAAGACATAACAACAAATGTAATATGGCAACCTGGATATTGAAATAGAGAGAGGATATTGGGAAACAATTATGAAAATTGTTATAAAGTATGGAGTTTAGTTAATAATAATGTATCAGTATTGCCTCTTTAACCATAGTAAATTGACCGTATTAATGTAAGATCTTACTAATAAAGGAACCTGAGCGTAGGGTATACAGGAAAGCCCTACTAGCTTATTCTGTGACTCAAAAACTGTTTAAATACACACACAGTCACAGATACCTTCTATAAAAAGTAAAACATGGAGATATGAAATTACTTTCTAAACAGACATGTACAGAATTGCTAACACCACTTTCTGTTTGGCAATTCTGGAATCATTCCATTTTGGTTGTTGTCTACACTCAGGGTTTACGAGGTTCTTGAAGCCCCAAGAGGGTTTCCTCTGCCTGATTGCCCTGCAAAGGCCAGTGGCATTTAAGAACTTGGCTCCTGGCAACAAAATGCCCTTCCTGTTCCAGCCAGAAAAACAACCAGCATCTCCCCAGGAAAGGGAGCAATGGGCAAGGAGCTGCCAGCTCCTTTGCAGAAACTGGCAGTATGTGCCTCTTCTTCCAGGCACACACAGCCTGGTGCAAAGGTGTTTCGGTTTGGGTTGCAGATGACGGCTGGATGTCAGCCACCCTCTGCTCTTTCCCCCAGCCCGCATCTTTGTGGTGGCCTTGGGGGACTCAGGGTGACACGTAGGCTGCTATTGGGTGACTAATGAAGGCCATGGCACTGGAGCAGAAGCCAGTTTACATGGTTTGTTACATGGTTTGTTAAAACCACTAGCTCAGAAATCTCAAGTGTCATACAAAATAAGATTAAATTTTATTTCAAATTTCAGTGAGTGGATATTGGGAGGAACATGGACAGGGTGGTGAAACTAGAGGCATATTGAAAATCCAGTTGACTTGGATTTACATTTAATACTTTTCCACATTTGGTCAGGACTTAATTGTTCATTCACACATATACTTCTTGTGTTTAAATAATTAGATTACAGGAAGAGAGTCATAGCAGCTGGGTAGCTTGACTTCTAGAAGGCAAACAGAATAATAGAGAGTGGTGAAATTGGCAACTCCACACACTTAAATTCGTGTGTGCATTTCTAGAAGGAAATCTGGAAGTATTTATCAAGAGCTGTATATATATTTATACTTTACTTTAAAAATTATTTGTCTTAAGGAACTAATCTAAAATATGCACTACAATAACAAACAGATATTAAAAACTTATAAGTTGACTAAAAAAAGAAATCTGTTAATGAGGAGCTGGCTAAATAAATCATTATCCCTAAGTACAAAATTATAAATTGAATTATAATACTTTTCTTAAAAATAATTTGTTCAAAAATAGATTTGCAATCTTAATGTAAAATGAAGAAATTAGACTATAAAAATGCACATGATGCTTGCCTCTTTATAATCTTTAATATTTTCTAAATTCATATTTCTACACAAACATATATTACTTTTATAATAAAAGGAAAACAGTGACTGATAAATTCCTTCCTTCCATTTTTTCATATCCTAAACAAGAAGGATGGAGAATTGATTTAAACTCCAGTTCCAACAGGTTGTTGACTGACCTTCAGTCAAGGAAATTTTGAAGTCCTCATTTTTAAAACAAAGGGTTTGAACACAATAATACAAGTCCTCAGTTTTTTTATGATTTACATGACTATAATATACATTTCTATAGCATATTACAGTTCTATAGCATATTACAGTTAATGATATAGCATATAATATCATTTATATAGCATATTACAATCTGCCCATGTGTATCTAATCTTTTAGGATTTTAGTTGTTATTATTTCTTCAATACTACTCACCTCTGCTTCAGACTCTCACAGAAAAGCAGAGTAACAATAAAATCAGTTATATCAGCTCCTCTTAAGAGTTCTGCTGTTTCCACTAAAATTTTATTTGGAAAATTAAATTCTATCCTGAATATGTATCTCTTGCACAATACTTTTTAAACAAATATTTGCCACCATTTATTAGAAAAACATTTTATTTTCTCCACTAAAATAAAAAAATCCTAAAGTTGTTCTGACCTGTCTACACAATTTGTGCAGATATCAATTAGTAAATATATGTTGAAATAGATGAAAACAAAGGACTGCAAACAAGGGAAAGACAGGGTATCGGAGGAAGAACATTCTCGACTGGGGACCAGCACGTCGGGGTTCTGGCGTAGTGACTGTGTGCCCGAGAGAAATCATTTCGGCTCTTGGGCTCTCAGTCTCTTCCTCTATAAATTTAAAATAATCTTCAAGGATTTGTTCACCTATATAATTCTACTTCAAAGGAAGTTTGAAAGAAAATGTCTAGCTTTAAAAGCAAAAATAAATTTAAGAATACAAAGACTTAGCTTTGCTAGTATTTGCTTCCTACAGCAATGACAAGCAAAATCTGAATATTTATGACCCACTTATATTTAAGAACTCTCTTATTAGATTTTGATTAAAAATCACATTAAAAAGTGAGACAGTATCCAGTTGGAAATGTCCACTGCACTATGATTATATACACAAAGTAGCAAAAACACTTTTAGGACTGTTAAGTGTTACATGCTGACCGGGGGGTCAGTGGCTTTGTCTCAAGATTTTGATGGCAAATGCCCTCCTGGAAGGCACTGGGTGGACTGAGCATGAACAGTAAATGGCACCAAATGCCAGCCTAATCATCTGACTTCTGCCCAAGTCTGGGCTTCCCCTTTTCAGAAGAACAGAAAACTTGAAAGTCCAGTGGCTTTCAATCCTGGCTACACCTTAGAATCATGACAGGAGATGTTTAATCATTTTCCTGGCCAGAACCCACCTCTTAGGAATGAAGTCAGAATCTTGGGGAGTCGCCTGTATGCATTGTCTTTAGAATCAGAGTGATTCCAATGTACTGCCAGTTGAGAATCACTGGGTTAAACAATGAATCGTATGAGGAAAAGGAAGGAATGAGAACTGTCAAAACTCAAAAAAGAAAAAGAATAGGTTTTTCTCAGCAATGTACTGGGTTGCACTGGTTGTGTTTGCTTTTTTATAAACTGTGCACAAAGAAAGGAAAAAAAAAATGGGAACCTGCATGACAAAAAAAGTAGAATTCAAGAATGACAGTTGTCCATGAATGTTAGAGGAAAGTGGAAACTATTTTTAAAAATTAGACCAGGAATGAATCCTGTCTTGGGGAGCTGAATGCCAACACGTGGGTTTCCTGATTTTACATAATCTATGCTTAGTCACTCAGTCGTGTCCGACTCTTTGAGACCCCGTGGACTGTAGCCCACCAGGCTCCTCTGTCCATGGGGATTTTCCAGGCAAGAATACTGGAGTGGGTTGCCATGCCCTCCTCCAGGGAATCTTCTCAACCCAGGGATCAAACATGGGTCTCCTGCATTACAGGCAGACTTTACCATCTGAGGCACCAGGGAAGCCCTTTGCATAAGCTACTATGCATTTTAAGCAGACACGGTTGCCCATCACTCTGGCCTCTGTTTATCAGAGGGATTCCTGATCTTCACATGCCCATTCTCATATTAACACCATTCTGACCACAACCTCTTGCTCTTCACATCAGGGCTCGTTTCACCTCTTCTTCACAGTTTCCACACCTCTCATCCTCACCAACACCGTTAGTTGAGATAAAAGGGAAAAACAAACACAAAGCTCAGAGCTGCACATGATTTTCTCTGGGTTTTCATACCCCAAACTAGCTTCCCCACAAGCCTAGATTAACCTTTCTGAGATGCCACTCTCATCCTCAAAAAAAAAAAAAAAAAATTTATAACTGTTTTGCCTCTCATATAAAACCCAAATACTTACCTGCTAGCCCATCCATCATCCCGACTCCCTATTTCTCCCTGTATACAGTTTCTTCTCCAGCCAAGCCCACTCGGTGGTCAGAACACGTTTTCCCCTCCATCTGTGTAAGTGAGAACTCATTGCTGTTGCTCCTGCAGTTAATAGCCACCAGCACCCACAGCTCTATGGTTTGCCTTAGCTGCCAAATAATCCTGCCAGTCTGTTCATAGGAAGGACAAAGAACAGACAAGACTCTGTTTTGGTATTTCTCATCGTAAAATTGCTGCAGTAACCATTGGTATTGCCCCTACTAATCCTTTCCACCCTGAACTGAATTCCCAGGGCTCCTTTTCCTAATATTTCAGTAGGGGTTTCAACTACTTGTGCTGGCTTCTGTCAGCCAGGGCACTGCCTATTTCCCCAAACTAGTCTCCAGTCCTCCCCTATGTTCTCCAGGCATCCTACTAATAATGGATCTGATTCCTGCTGCCATATCCACTTTGACCCAGCTTCCTTCCTTGAATTTGCATCACCTGTTCGTCCCTGCCACCAAAGTCTAGAACCCTTCTGTGAAAGTTGCTCCGTCGTGTCTGACTCTTTGCAACCCCAGGGACTACACAGTCCATTTAATTCTCCAGGCCAGAATACTGGAGTGGGTAGCCTTTCCCTTCTGCAGAGGATCTTCCCAACCCAGGGATCGAATCCAGGTCTCCCAAACTGCAGGCGGATTCTTTACCAGCTGAGCCACAAGGGAAGGCCAGAGCCCCTCTACTTACAACGAAAAATGCCCATCCATCCCTTATCCTCTTCATTTGGCCTCCTTTTTGGAATTTAAGGGCCTTACATATCCTTTCTTAAGTGACTGACTCCCTGCCCCCACCCTTGCTCTCCAAATCATAAAAATTTAGCACATCTTCAGGGTGGACCAGATGCCTGGGACTGACTTCCCTTGGCCTGCCTAGTGCTGGTATCATTTGAGACTTTAAGCCAACAGGCCTTGAACATCCATCTCTTGCAGGAGATTTTGTTCCTCCCTTGCCAGGTGCTCTACGTTGTAACCTCCAGGGCTGTTTTAACTTGCTAGCACTTTTCTCCACCGATAAGCAGTTCTGTTGTTTTCGGGTATGTCTGCTCTGTATGAGAGATTGCATTCTTTTTAATGTCTACTTTTTGTAGACATTGACTTTTCCTTTTACCTCTCCTGACACTTCAGGCCTTGTCCAGTGACAGAAATGGATGCCTAGAGAGTAGTCATGCAGGTAACATTTTGAGGTTTGACGTTCCCTGAAGTCAGTGGGATAACATTGGACTAGATGTTGGCTCAAGATCCACCCTAATTATTTCACTTATTTCCCTGTGTTAAGATGAAGGAAAAGTCAATTTAAATGACATTAAAATGAAGTCAGTGACAAACCAAGAAAAAAGCAGTTTGGGTCAATCTATAGTCATTTAATGGTTACCAGTGACTTCACTGAGGCTCAGGTTTTTTTCTACCCATCTAATCAGCTAACTATGTTAATGTACCAGTAAATGTCTAAAGAGACATTGGTTTCTTTTGGTTACACCTGAAAATATTAAACACCTGAAAATATGTAGATAGGAAGACATTTTTCCTAAATACAGACAGACTCAACTGATCATCTCTAACCTCTATAATCATCACAGACTCCAAAGATGCTCCTTAGTGGTAAAAAGCAAAGACAATCCAGCCTTCCTAATACTGTGCAAACACTAAGCTGGGAGTCCATCACAAGCAGCCTACGGTTTTAGAAACTGAAGGAAGACCACCATGCAGTGCCGCCACTCCGCAGCCATGACCCCAGTGATCCAGAAACTATTACCAATTCTTGGCATATGATGCTTTATTCAGAGGCAGAGAAGCTCAAACAGCACAACTTAACTTCAAACAAAATGTCAGTTATTCATTATTGCAGAACAGCCCTTTGTTCTCACCATCCCCACCAACCCCGACTTCATTGTTTCCTCCGAGATGCTGTGCTTCTGAAAATGGCACCATTCGGAGTGACCAAAGCAACCTCACGGAAGTAAAACAAGAGCAAGTGAGTGGAAGTCTCTACCTCTTGATGCTAATAAATTTTACCGGCTAGTGAAATGGTTTCAACACAACGCCATTGCAACATGACCATGCAAAACTGACCAAACCTTTCCAGAAACTTACTTTAACTCCCTAATGACAATGTTCCTTATAATAGCCCTGCTTAATTCACTTATTCCAACTCCACAAATAGCTATTAGATACATGGAATTTTTCAGGCAAGAATATTGGAGGGAGTTGCCATTTCCACTCCAGGGGATCTTCCCAATCCAGGGATTGAACCCGTCTCCTGTATTTCCTGCATTGAAGGCAGATTCTTTACCCACTGAGCCATCCAATAAGATACCTACTTTGTGCAAAGCATTGTGTTTAAATCAGTTCCTCGTTCTTATTGTGGAAAGCTTTCTCTTTACCAGCGATGTTAGGTATGTTTATTTGAAAGCCATAACACCATATGGAGAATGGCGTGGCAACATACTCCAATATTCTTGCCTGGAGAATCCCATAGACAGAGGAGACTGGCAGGCTACAGTCCATAGGGTCACACAGACTCAGACACAACTGAAGCAACTTAGCACACATGCACACATGACACCATAACACTACTGATAACAACCCCAAAATCAGCTCACCCTTTGGACTTGACCCAGGGATCAGTTTTCCAACTAGAACCTCCACAGCCCAATAATTTGCCAACAGAGAAAATAAGAGGTGGCTGTTGTTCAGTTGCCCAGTTGTGTCCAACTCTTTGCAACGCCATGGACTGCAGCACACCAGGCATCCCTGTAGCTTTTTTTAAAAGACAATTGGACTCTATCTGAAAACTCTGTTCTTGGCTTTACAAGCAAGATCTCCCCCTAAACCAGTGAAAAGGAGAAAATGCCTCACTTTCTGTTTGTGCAAGATCCATGAAGCAAGGAAACAACCCTAGCTTTCCAGAGTCACCTGGTTGCTGCCCAGTAGCGGCCTTCAAACATACTCTTGAGCAAAGGTAATTCATCTTCATCAAAAGACTTTCTGCTACTATAGAAGAATGAGAAAGGATTGTTCCAGAGAATGAGTGTCATCACAGGGGAGAAAGTATATTCGTTTTCCAGGCCCATCATAATGAAGCACCATAAACTGAGTGACTTTACAATCACTGGGCATTAAGACTGTCCATCTGATGAGAATACAAAGTTGGCAGTCATTGATTTACAAATCTGAATTTTCAAGTTGGCAGAACTGTTTTGAATCTTGCCTGTATGAAGATTATCATGGGGCAATCATCACTTTTCACCCTTTTGTCTCTCTGGCTTCATTGCTCTCCCAACTCCCTCAAAGGGGGCCTCTACTGTAAATCCCCTGAAAAGCAGATACTGTCTGTTAGGCAAATAGTTGGAGAATCGGCCACATATTTTGCTAAGTGAAGTGAAAGTGTTAGTCACTCAGTCATCTCCATGAACTGTAGCCCTCTAGGCTCTTCTGTCCATGGAATTCTGTAGTCAAGAATACTGGAGTGGGTAGCCATTCTCTTCTCCAAGGGATCTTCCCAACCCAAGTCTCCTCCATTGCAGGCAGATTCTTAACCATCTGAGCCACCAGGAAAGCCTGTATTTTGCTAAACCTGGTCTTTAAAAGTTAAAACCAAAAAGAGATCAGCCTCTAGCTTTCTGTTTGGTTGTTTGTTTTGCACATGGCCACACAAGATACAACCCATCCTTTCTATATCATGTAAAAGTTACTACAAAAGTTAATAACAACTAATTTGTCCTTATTAATCTGGGGTACAGTTAAGATTAGACTGGCGCATAAGCTCAAAGAGCCACTCTTCCATGATTTGTGGGTGCATGTCACAGTGCCCGGTACAACTAAGCAGTTGGGACTCCTACTGAGACTTTGCTTCCTGTTGCCCCACATCTCCCTTCTTGCTCCAGTCTGATAAAGCAGCAGTTACAAAACGGTTTCCCATTGACTCTGGTGCTGTGCACTGCCCTGTTGAACACCCACGTTCCTTGATTTACCTTCAAAAAAAATCTGCATGGAGGATTTGTCACTAACAAAACCAAAATGAGGAATTTAGGCTGGAGGTGGGAAGGTTGAGCTGTTCATTTAATTAGAAAGATTTACCTTCCTTTTAAAAGCAACCTCCTGAGAAAAGCAGGGGAGTTTTGATTTAGTAAGAGAAAATAATAGTCAAGCGGTATTGACAAATTAATTATTTAAACAAATTCCATTCCAAGTAATTTCTTACTCCCTGGAGTTTCTTTGTCAGTTGTTTTGGTTTTAATGACAACATAACACTTGCTCATTTTAAAAAATTCAAAAAATACAAAAGCAAATAAAGTAAAAAGTATAATGTAAAAAGTGAAAATCTTTCCTTATGTTTCCTCATCTCACTCCCCAGAGGTAATCACTCTCTAATTAAGCAAACCTCTGAACATATATACTTAAATGTTTTGTATAGAGTTGCTTGCTCAAAAAAATAGAGTTTATTCAACTTTTGCACTATGAGTTGCTTTTTCTCACTTTACAATATAGTCTGGATTTTCTTCATGTCATTCCATGTTTCTTTCCAAAGAATGTCATTTTAGTTTTTGATCAGTGGTGAAATAGCAACCAAAGGTGTAACTACGTGAACGTGGACAGCTAGCCTGCCACAAGAAATTCCAGCTTTATTTCTTTACAGGACTAAATTTTCAACAGGTTATACTGGGAAAAAGTGGAAACTTTAGAACAAAGCTGAGTGAATAGTATTTCCTGGGCTGTTGTCAAAGGTGGGGGATTTCATTACTTCCAAATGCCCAATTTTTCTACTAAGAGAGGATAAATGCTTTCAATTACATGAATTCCCATCAGGCAGACAACAATAGCATGGACATGATTCTATAGCTCTTGAGCAATAAAAAGTATATCACAGATGGAGAATGGGACAAAGAGAAACAGCTCTGCCTCTGTAATAAGGTAGAGAGTGAGGATCATTACCTGCAAAATACTCCAAAGGTACATTAACTGAAAATTTTAAGCAAATAAGTTGTACACTATTTCTCAGTGATTTACAAGACTTCCGTAGAAAATTCTAGTATAATCCATGCTGCTTGTGCATATCTGGCACCTTTAACTGATCCAGATGCTTCCTTTGTATTTCTTCTTTTATTTTCCCCTTCAAACTTTTCCCCCTTTGATCTGAACACTTTTCCTTTTTTCTTTCTTTAAGCTCAGAGAAACAACTAAAATAGGCAAGTTAATCATCTTCAGATCTAATTTGAGGTGCAAAGAGACTTTTAGAGCTTTATCTCTCTAACCTTTTTTTGCCTCCCACTACGGCAAAATCTTGGATTTCCCCAGTGGCTCAGATGGTAAAGAGTCCATCTGCAATGCAGGAGACCTGGGTTTGATCCCCAGGTCAGGAAGATCCCTTGGAGAAGGGCATGGCTACCCACTCCAGCATTCTTGTCTGGAGAAATCCATGGAGAGAGAAACCTGGTGGGCTACAACCCATGGGGTGACCCAGAGTCAGACATGACTGAGCAACTAACACTTCCACTTTTCATGGCAGAATCTTTGTGAAAAAAATAGATTTGATCTAATTTATAATAGCAAAATTATATACTAACTAATCAATAATATAAAAAACACTGTCTGAGATGATCTATATTGGTTTAATTCTTCTTTGTTTTGTACATATTAATCTCATATCATCATCACTTCTTGGAAAGAACTGGTCAGTTTTAAAACTCTTCAGATAGTTTACTTTTAACATTTTTTACTTATCAATTATATTTCATCACATTTATATTAAATTAAATGTTATAGTTAAATGAAATATTAGTTACAGTTATCAATTATATTTAACAACTGGACTGTTATAATACAGTCAAAATTCTGCCTTTGTTAGTGATAATTAAATTTTTAATGCTGCATAATAAATATTTCCAGAGCATTATACTCTAATTTAATAAATAATTATAATGAAATTTCTTCCAAGCAAAACAGATTTTTTTTTCCATTTTAATTGCATTAACACTCTCATTTCAGCTCTTAGAAAAGGATAGCAAATGTGTAATATTTTATTACTTTGTCATTTAGTTGCTCAGGCGTGTCTTATTCTTTGTAACCCCATGGACTGTAAGCACACCAGGTTTCCCTGTACTTAACCATCTCCCAGAGCTTGTTCAAACTCATGTCCATTAAGTCCATGATGCTATTTCATTTTTATTACTTATAAAGGAAAAATTAAGACCATATCATGCTGAAGTCACTTTTCCTAGATCTACTAGAATGTCACCACACAATTTAGGTTCACAAACCATCAGAGTTTGTTGTTGAGGTAAAGAATTTCCATCTTAACTCAGCTATCATGCCCCTGTCCTTATACCCTTCTATTTTATCCAGGCACCTATCTTCAGTGTTTTTCTTTAAAACTTTTCATAGCCAATTATGCCACCATATCTTATTCAGATCTTATTTTTCTGTTGTTTGAAGGAGTCTTAAAAGCTCATTTTCTCTGAAGCCTATTGATTAATGGGAATGTAGACAAAAATAGCCAACTCCTCATTTGACATCTTCACATGTACATTTTATAGAAACCTTGTTACAAAAAAAAAAGAAAAGAAACCTTGTTACAGACTGAATGTTCCTGAAAGTTCATCTTTTGAAGTCTTACCTGGCAATGTGATGACATTTGGAAGTGGGGCCTTTGGGAAGTTAAGGTCATAAGTGTGGTGTCCTCATGAAGGGATCAGTGCCCTTATAAGAAGAGGAAGAACACAGAGAGGTCATGTGAAGACAGAGAAAGTTGGTGGCCATCAGCAATCCAGGAAGAGGGCTTCACCAAGAACCAAATCTGCCAGAACCTTGACCTTGGACTTCCTGGTCTCCAGAATCATCCAACAAATGTCTGTGTTTAAGCCACCCAGTCTGTGGGATTTTGCTATAGGCACTCCTGAGGTGACAAAGACAAACCTCGAACTTGGCACATCCCGGACTGAATTCATAATCTACCTTCGGCCTACCTCAGTCTGTTTTCCCTTCAGGATTCTCTGTGTTTTCACATGCCCTCCCCCACTTTCAATTGTTTTCAAAGTAGAAACTCACAGTCCATTCAATCAGTCACCACGCCTGTCAATTATAGATCTAATCTACATGCTCCCCACTATTCCATTACTCACAATTTCAACTGCCATTATGACAACCCATGGAGAAATAAAGACAGTTCTGTGCAACAGTCTATGTTACAAACTATCCATTGATGAGGCTATTATTAGTATCAGGTTTACCAAGTGAAAGTCACTCAGTAGTGTCTGGCTCTTTGCGACCCCATGGGCTATACAGTCCATGGAATTCTCCAGGCCAGAGTACTGGAGTGGGTAGCTTTTCCCTTCCCTAGGGGATCTTCCCAACCAAGGGTTCAAACCCAGGTCTCCTGCATTGCAGGAGGATTCTTTACCAGCTGAGCCACCAGGAAAGACCAAGAATACTGGAGCAGGTAGCCTAGCCCTTCTCCAGTGGATCTTTACAACCCAGGAATTGAACCAGGGTCTCCTGCATTGCAGGTGGATTCTTTACCTGCTGAAATACCCATAAGTGCAGCTAAATGAATTAACTTGTAGGCTTAGACTGTTGGGCATTGTTCATTTAAATGTTGGGGAACGTCTACCCCAAACTAAGAGTTTAAGTCTGGGTAATTTGTGCTGAACTGTTCCTTCTGATAACGATTAGCTAGAGTTCAACCACCTCTTGGCAAAATACCTAGCCAAGACAAACAAATTTATACCACTAGTGCCCAAAACACAGGCTTGTCTCTACTTCCTGTAACAAGATGGAATGTGCCATCTGCATGGCAGTAAGGGGAAATGGCACCCCACTCCAGTATTCTTGCCTGGAGAATCCCATGGACAGAGGAACCTGGTAGGCTACAGTCCATGGGGTCACAAAGAGTTAGACACAACACTTAAACTTTTTTATTACTATAACTAGAGTGTTCAAGCATAAGCTTAAGAAGAAGTCAGTAGAATGCTGTCTGATACCACTGAAAATAGGAACTTATTGGTCCACTAGACTATAAATTTTGAAATACCAAAGACCCTGACTTGTTGCCCATTGCATCATTAGCAGTTAACACCAAGCATAGCATGTAATTGCAGTTTAGTAAATATTTTTTGAATGCATGCAAGCACAGCTCCATTGTCTCTTCATTTTATGGTTATATTGTGATGCAAACTCCAAAGGATCATTAATGATTCTAAATCAAGGTAATAGTTTGAATCATAATTATTTCTAGCAATGAAATCAAAAGCCATTGGAAAAAAATCAATGGGCATTGAGAATAGCTTTAAGTTTTCTGGACAAAATTTTCAAGTCAATAAATTCCACATAACATGGCAAATAGTGATTAATGTGTCCAAAATGTATGTTTTCTTTGCAGTGAAAACTGCTGATGCCAAGTCAAAATCCTTTTCCTTCAGTTTAAAGGAGTCACAATTTAAATTATGTATTCCCCCACCCTTAGCACCAACAATCCCAGCTTCAGAGGTAGAGTCCAATTAATCCAAGCCAGTCCATTGGTTCAGGGGTGAGTTGCTTAAATTGAAGGGAACAACTGACATTCCATGCTTTTATAAAGAGTTTTTCTCTGTCCCCTTATTGAAGTGAATTTGAAAACATTATTCCATAGGCTTGTGACCTCAATTTTTTGGCCACTATGGAGAACAGTATGGAGTTTCCTTTAAAAACTAAATATAGAGTTACCATATGACCCTGCAATTCCACTCCTGGGAGTATAACTGGAGAAAAACATGATCCGAAAGGATACATGTACCCCAGTGTTCATTGCAGTACAGTTTACAACAGCCAAGACATAGAAGCAACCTAAACATCCATTGACAAAGGAATGGATAAAGAAGATGTGGTAACAGATACAGTGGAATATTGCTCAGCCATTAAAAAGAATGAAATACTGCTATTTGAAGCAACATGGATGGACCTAGACAGTGTTATTCTGAGTGAAGTAAGTCAGACAGAGAAGGAGAAATATTGTATGACATCCCTTATATGTAGAATCTAAAAAGAAATGATGGAAATGAACTTATTTTACAAAACAGAAAGAGACTCACAGACTTTTAAAATGAACTTATGATTGCCAGGGGAAACGGATAGTTTTAGGGAGTTTGGGAATGTACATATTGTACATGCTGCTATATTTTAAATGGATAACCAACAAGGACCTATTGTACAGCACAAGGTACTCTGCTCAATGTTTTGTGGTAGCCTGGATGGTAGAGGGATTTGGAGGAGAATGGATACATACATATGTATGGCTAAGTCCCTTCGCGGTCCACCTGAAGCTATCACTTTCTTATTTGGCTACACTCCAGTACAAAATAAAAAGTTCAAAAGAAAATAAAGATGGTATGATTTTGCATGGGTTTAAATTCTTTTTCCTTTAGTGTTGTTTATAGTTAAACTTATTTCGTTTATATGAGATCTACTATTGCAAATATATTGTATTTTTTTGCAAACAGATTTTAAAAACAATTTGAAGGTCAAACCATTTCCCTGAAACATTTTTAAGTTGCTAGTAACTAGCTGATCACATCTTAGCTTCGAAATATAATTGGCTTTCATCAAAGGAACCCCCAGTAGGCTACAGAGTTCAATCAATATTCATCAATAGAAATTTATATCTTTATAATTCCTTTTGAAATAACACCTGAGAACAAGTATATTAAAACAGTCTTGAGCACTGCATCGAAGAAATAAACCTGAAACTTTTCAAGGGCATTTATTTTAATACATGTTTTGAACAGACAAATGATTTATATGAGGATCTAACCTTAATAAGGTTCACATAGCTTCAACTTGATTTTATTTTGCTTTGGAGCCTTGACAAATATATGAGGGTTTTTTAGTTAGGGATGTCTCTTTTCCTACGACACAGCACCTGATTTCTAAGGCAAATGACAGTCAGACTGGTTCCAACAAATCTAACACCTGGAGACATCAAAATGATCTTTTAAAATTATAGGAATCTTTACTCCACTTTAATCTCTTCATTACTGTAACCTCACTGTGTGTGTATGTGTATGTGTGTGAGTGTGTGTGTAAACACAGCGGGTACATGCACAGAGTCAGTCAAGACCAGTGATACTAAGGATCAGAATTACTTTAATAGTAATCATCACTTTCAGAACATGTTAAACGATTAAAATGGTAGTCATTTACTTTCAGGAAATGAAAGTAGATACTTCCTCCCAGAGGCTCCATTCAGTACTATAAGCTCTTGTTAGTAAACTAATTTGATCAGATCTTTTCTTCTGTGGTTCAAGAAAACATGCTTGGAGAGATGCCTCGTGCAAGTCAACTTGCAAGACCAGATTTTCCAATGACGTTTTGGAAAACCATTGACAATTTGGACATTCAAATCTACCCAAACGTGTAAGAGGATAGCAAGATAATAAAATGTTTCAGAATCTGCAGGATTGGGATGCAAATTAATAGACAGTATCCATGCATTAGGGGATATCCAGGTGACACTAGCAGTAAAGAACCTGCCTGCCAACATGGGTTCAGTCCCTGAGTCAGAAAGATCCCCTGGAGGAGAGCATGACAACCCACTGCAGTTTTCTTGCCTGGAGAATCCCAATGGACAGAAGACCCTGACAGGTTATATGGTCCACAGGGTCGTAAAGAGTCAGCCATGACTGAAGCGACGTAGCATGCATGCACACACATCCGTACTTTAAAGCACAACAGTGTTCTCTTCTTAGCAAAAAGGGATCAAAATATGCAGAACTATATTCTTTCCACTTGGCTCAGAAACTCCTAGACTTATACTCTGATGTTAACTAAAATACCAGTGGCCAACCTGGCTTGCCACTACATAAAGTCCTTTAATAAACAGAAAAGCACAAGGCAAACGAAAGTTTGGACCTTTCTTCTTGGTTTTATAGGAATAAGGTCTAAACAATATTTTCACTTTGAAATTATTTCAGATTTTAAGTAAAATTTCGCAAAAATATAAAATATTCCCATGTATGATTTACCTAGATTCCTCAAATGTTAACAATTTATCAGACTTACTTTTTCATCCTATCACCTATCTGCTATCATTCTGTCATCTGTCTACCTATCTACTTATTTATTCTTTTTTCCTGAGACATTTGGGAGCAAGTTGTCAACATCAGGATGTACATCCCCCCAAAAATGTTTATTTTATTTTACTTAACCACAGTACTCTGATCAAAATCAGTAAGAGGAGGCCCACAGGCATCACCAATCTGTTAAAGGGCTTCAAGACCTAAAATGGGCAGGACAGGACTGATCTCTGAGTCACCACGTGGTGAGGAGCCACAGGACAGCAGGTGGGGAATATTTGCATTAAAACTTGTGTGTGAGAGAAACAAGCCACCGAGATTTATGATGCTATTTGTTCAGCAATTATCCTATTCTGACTAACAGAAAGAATGAAATCCCAAATTTGGAAATTAATATGCATAGAAAGAGAGTTGAAGCCATGGGGCTGGACATGGTAAGTGAAGAAGAAAAATGAAGAAGAAACTAAGTGCTGAACTTGGGTAATTATTACATTTTGAAAAAGATGAAAAACTGTTAAGGAAGCAGACGGAATAGGAGAAATGGAATAGTAGAAAGATAATCAGAAATATATTATGACATACATTATGTAAATGATACCATGTTTTAATTCCTCAGATGTCTTCATAGGGAATAAGTCTGTATATGTGGTCTCAGCTAAAAAGATAAGAAAGGTAACTATTTCAGCAGGTTTTCTGAACTATACCTAGAGATTTGCTAAATGACAGGTGTGGTACTTCTCCAAGTCTAGTTTCTTTACCCATAAAAAACTGCTACTCAGATTAAAGAAGGTAATATAAGCAAACACTTGCAAACGAATCTTTCACATCTTCCGACATGCACCTATCACTAAATAAAGTTGCCTTTTCCTGTCCTCTTGCTTTCTTCTCTATTCTACCATTTCACAGGCTATGTTAGAATTTGAGAATTAAAGAGCATATTTAAAAAATGATAAAAATTTTAATCAAAAGTATAGATATTACATGCATTATATTAGTTACACTACAGATATTCTACCTATAAAGCTAATTCAAACCATACTTTGATATTCTCTTTGAGAAATAGACCGAGTAATAATTACAGAAAATAGAGGCTATGATTTTTAAATGCCACTCAAAGAGAATCAAAAAACATACCACAACTTGCTGGGCTTTTGTACCAGGAGATTCTCATGAGCTATACAAAAATGCACACCAGTCCTTAGAAACTCAAGTTGAATGTCTCCAACCCCTCTTATCTCATGGTCCATTATCACAAACACATTGTGAAAAGGAGGAGAGGGAGGCTAAAATGTTAAACCATGAACTTTAAACAGATATATATATAACTTTATCTAAATGGTATTTGTTAAGTTCTTTTAATAGTAGATGTGAATGTCTTCCATAGAAAAGAAATATGAAACGTATGCATTCCAAAAAAAAATAGATTAACATTACCAACAGTCTGTAAAACAAAATCTACCTCTCGTCTGCTTAGAAAAGTCTTATTAAGCGGCACTTGGAACCACCATTTCTGAAATTTGATTTCAGAATGGATTTGAGCAAATGAAAGCATTTTGATAAAAGTCCCGTAATTGCATCGCTTTCTCCTTTCACCTTCAAGCTGCTTTTCTCTTTCCTCAGCTTGAGGAATGTGCAATTTTCTAGATTAGAGGCTAAGAGACTGTTTTCATAATCAGCAGCCATCTATGCAGAATGACAATAGAGCTGAAAAGAGTCTAACCTATGCCACCAAGGAATTTTGCAAAGAACTTACTCTTTCTATGAAAAACGCCAGAATCTGAGTGGTAGGTCCTAGCAACTCCTCCCCCTTAGAGTTTCGGAAAGAAAGTGCTGCCATCTACAGGAAGTACGTGGAATTAAACCTTACAAAAAAGATGGAGAAAGTCTTTTGGCTTTTATAGCTGTAAACAGCTAAAAAGGGCGGGGCGGGGGGGGCGAAAGCATAACAATGGAGAGTAATAAAACGTGCCCACTTTCCAATTCTTTTACTAAATATATTCTCCTCCTTTGCTGTCCAGTAGAGCAGCTTCTAGCCATTTGGGGCTAGGAAGCACTTGAAATGTAGCTGCTGTGACTTGAGGAACAAAGGGTGTTTTTGTTTTTGTTTTGTTTTTCATTTTAATTAACTCAAGTGACTTTAGTTCTAAAACTGACATTCAAGTCAATCATTGGAAAACTTTTAAGTATGCTTGTGACTACTTAGGTATATTAATCTACCTTTTCAACTGTGTAAATTTTAAGATATTTACATACAGGTAAAATATTTCTGATAAAAATTTAGCATTTGAATTGAGATGTGCTGTAAGTGAAAAACGCACACCAAATTTTGAAGACTTGGTACAAAGTAAAAGAATGTAATCTATCTCATTAATAATTTTTAGATCGATAACAGTTTGAAATTATGACATTTTAGAAATGTTAGATTAAAAGTGTCAAAGTTAATTTCATTGGTTTCTTTTTACTTTTTAGTTTGATAACTAGAAAATTTTAAGTGACACATATGACTCATATTATACTGCTACTGCACAGCATTGTTCTGATTTACAGATGGAAATTTTTAAAAAAGTAAATGTGTTCAGAATTACATGAAATGCTGTATTTTAAAGTATTTTTAGGTCCTAAGTGTTTAATTCTTGTCTGGCCCTGAGATTAATAAAAAGCATGCAGTAGACACTGATACTTGTATGTATGAATAGAACACGACTTTGGGGGAATTTACCTAACATCACTTTCAATGACCCTCACTGTGAGTGATAAATATCTTAACATGGCAGACACTGTAGACTTTGATGAGTATAATTACAGAACCGTCTCTACCATGGTGAAAGAACTGATGACCGAAACCACACATTTTTAAAGAAATTTCAGTGAAGTTTGTCCTCTGTTCCATTTCTTCCATTAGCTGTCTCCTGTGTATACATTCCAAGCACTGGTCCACAGCAACCTTCTACTGTTCTTCCTTCTCACACGTGTAGGGCACAGACTGTTCTCCATGGTCCCTCTCTTTGTCCTTAGCTGGGAAGTAGTCCCCTGTAGCCTAACCCTATCCTTCATGGAGGATATCTTCTTCCCAGCCACAAAAATCATACCTGCCCTCTCTTTCTTTTCCATGCCCTATCTTTAACATGTTCTTCTGTTACTCGGAAGACAAAAACAAAACAACAGGTACATGATTCAGCTGGCAGATACCCACACAGAGATACGGAGCTCAATCTTCCTGATATGCAAAGCCTGTCCCATTTTAGTATTGAAAGTCTCACCTTGCTGGAAACCAGGTCGGTTGGTCACCCTACTTGCCAATCTGACCTGTTGACAGCAAAGCAAGAAAGAGGGAAGCGTCAGCTTTGTGCACCAGGAATACGCCACTGCCTGTGTTTCCTGCAGTTTCTCGCCTCTCCTTAACCATACAGTCACCTTTCTCCTTACCAGTCTCTTAACTGGCCTGATTTCTGTTAATCTTCCAGGCAATCACTTCTCTTCCAAATTCTTTACCTATTCCTCCAGGCTGAGGCAAATTGTTAACATTATATTTTAATCCTCTGTCTCATCCCCTGGGGCCCTCATAAGCTGTGAGCTGCTTGAAGTCAGAACCAAGATATGACATCCATTTGTGTCTTCTCTTCACCCTGTAGCCGAATTTGTGAGTGGATGAAGGTTGGTGTGTTTTAGAAAGGGACCTGAGCTTTGGGTAATTTATTTTTCTTGAATGTTTATTGGAGTATAGTTGATTTACAATGTTTTATTAGTTTCAGGTATACATCAAAGTGAATCCGTTATACATAAACATATATCCACTCTTTTTTTAGATTCTTTTCCCATATAGACCATTACAGAGTATTAAGGAGAGTTCCCTGTGCTCTACAGTATGTCTTTAATAGTTATCTATTTTATATACTGTGTATATGTCAGTCTCAATCATCCCATCTATCCCTTCACCTCCCCTACCCCTTGGTAACCATACATTTGTTTTCTAGATCTGTAACTTTATTTCCAGACATGGAACAACAGACTGGTTCCAAATTGGGAAAGGAGTACGTCAAGGGTGTATACTGTCACCCTGCTTATTTAATTTCTCTGCAGAGTGCATCATGCAAAATTCTGGGCTGGTTGAAGCACAAGCTGGAATCAAGATTGCTGCAAGAAATATCAATAACCTCACATACACAGATGACACCACCCTTATAGCAGAAAAAGAAGAGGAACTGAAGAGCCTCTTGATGAAAGTGAAAGAGGAGAGTGAAAAAGGTGGCTGAAAACTCAACATTCAAAAAACAAAGATCATAGCATTCAGTCTTGCCATTTCATGGCAAATAGATATGGAAACACTGACAGACTTTATTTACTTGGGCTCCAAAATCACTGCAGATGCTGACTGCAGCCATGAAATTAAAAGACGCTTGCTCCTTGGAAGAAAAGATATGACCAACCTAGACAGCATATTAGAAAGCAGAGACATTACTTTGCCAACAAAGGTCCGTCTAGTCAAAGCTATGGTTTTTCCAGTAGTCATGCATGGATGTGAGAGTTGGACTATAGAGGAAGCTGAGCACCAAAGAATTGATGCTTTTGAACTGTGGTGATGGAGAAGACTCTTGAGAGTCCCTTGGACAGCAAGGAGATCAAACCAGTCAATCCTAAAGGAAATCAGTCCTGAATAGTCATTGGAAGGACTGATGTTGAAGATGAAACTCCAATACTTTGGTCAGCTGATGCGAAGAGCTGACTCATTTGAAAAGACACTGATGCTGAGAAAAATTGAAGGTGGGAGGAGAAGGGGATGACAGAGGATGAGATGGTTGGATGGCATCACCAACTCAATGGACATGAGTTTGAATAAGCTCCGGGAGTTGGTGATGGATAGGGAGGCCTGGCGTACTGCAGTCCATGGGGTCACAAAGAGTCAGATATGACCGAGCAACTGAACTGAACTGAACTGAACCAAAGTACTATATATAACACTTAAGGAAATAAATTGCTTTTAGAAATACACACAAAAATTAAATACATAAATAACTTATATGCTAAATATATGTTAATGTATTATTTTGTGATGTACTTTAACATATCCATTTTAATATAGTAAAATCAAATTTGCATACCTTTATATATAGCAACATTTCAAAATGTATTTGAATACATTTTAAACAGGTTTTAAAACACTAGATTATCAGTGCTCATTTTTGAGTGCTAATCTTTTCTATTCTCTTTTTTATTTTTTAAATTTTGAAAGTATGATAACACATTTACAGGAGACTTCAAAAATACAGAACTAAGTTACATATCGTTCCACAATATATTGCAATACTTTTTAAGTGGATAAATTAAGATTTTTAATTGGAGCTTTAATATTAAACCCTCAAAAATTAGTAGAATGAATAGACAGAAAAGTAGAGGGATACTAGACCTGAAAAGCACTATGAACCAATTCAACATAATAATATTTTTACAATTTTCACACAACAGCAGGATACAAATTCTATTCAAGTTCCAATACTCTATAAACCAGGAGACACTGGAACATATCCAGGGACATATAACATGATGCAAAAATTTCATGGTCTAAAGGTACTGAAATCATAAAGCATCTGTTCTATCACTGGAATTATGTTAGAAATCAATATCAAAAGTATTTGAAAATAACCCACATATTTTCAAGTGCAAATATAACATTTACCAAGAGAGATCTTTGACTTAGTCATTGTAAGCTTCAACAGAGTTAAAAGACTGAAAAACACAGAGAGTGATTGCAGAGAAGAAAGCATTTAAATGAGAAATTAATACCAAAATGAGAAACCAATATCAAACATATTTTTAAAACTCCATGTTATTTGGAAAGTAAATGTTGTTGAGTGCTAATTACGTAAATAACTTTAGCTGTATAAATCTCAAAACCCTGTGGAGTTAGTTTTATAATTATCCCAATTACAGAGAAAACTGGCGCAAAGTACGGACATTAGTCCAAGGTCATAGAATTTGTAAATGGAAGAGCTGGGACTTGAGATTTATCACACTTTAAAAGCTATAGCCCATTTGCAACCACATGGATGGACCTAGAGATGATCATATTAAATGAAGTGATATAAATAAATTTATTTATAAAACCGATATAGACTCACAGACATAGAAAACAAATTTACCAAAGGGAGAAAGAGGTGGGGGAGATAAATTAGGAGTTTGGGGTTAACATGTACACACTACTATATGTAAAACAGATAAACAACAAGGACTTACTATATAGTACAGGGAACTGTATTAAATATCTTGTAATAACCTACAATGGAAAAAATCCAGAAAAAGAATACAAATATATAAAATATATACATGTATATGTATAACTGAATCACTTTGCTGTATACCTGAAACTAACACAACATTGTTAATCAATTATACTTCAATTTAAAAATGTTTATAAAAATTATTTTTAATAAATTGGTAGAATTCACCATTTTTTTTAAAAATGTGATAGCAACCCCCTGGATTGCAAAGAAAGATGTCCACATTACTCCGCAAAAATCAAGTAACATATCAGCAAAACTAACTTATAAAATAATGTATGAAAATCTATGCAGTCCAGTACTCTTGCCTGGAAAATCCCAGGGACAGAGGAGCCTGGTAGGCTGCAGTCCATGGGGTCTCTAAGAGTCGGACACGACTGAGCGACTTCACTTTCACTTTTCACTTTCATGCATTGGAGAAGGAAATGGCAACCCACTCCAGTGTTCTTGCCTGGAGAATTCCAGGGACGGGGAGCCTGGTGGGCTGCCATCTATGGGGTCACACAGAGTCAGACACGGCTGAAGTGACTTAGCAGCAGCAGCAGCATGCAGTCCAAAGCAATATTTCAGCAAACACCATGCTGTTTTGGCACAAGATGCA
The DNA here is from genome assembly GCF_029378745.1 of Bos indicus. Taxonomy (NCBI): domain Eukaryota; kingdom Metazoa; phylum Chordata; class Mammalia; order Artiodactyla; family Bovidae; genus Bos; species Bos indicus. The sequence goes on along the minus strand of NC_091768.1, from coordinate 89,220,126 downwards.
CAACGTATGTCCCAATGGATTCTCCAAAGATAAATTAAAAAATGGTTATTTCTGGAGGAATAAACTCATCCATGGAAGAGTAAAGAATAGAGTCTTTATGACAGATTTATTTCTTATTCCTTTAAGTTAGAATTATAATCATTTTTGACTTGGAAGTCACCTTAGAAGTGGTTTTCAGCCTTGACTGCTCATTATAAGAAACTTGGAAACTTTAAAAACTAATAAGATTTGATTATCACCTGCAGAGATTGTAATTTAATTGGTCTGGGGTCCACTATTTGAAAATGACATTATGCTATCCACAGAACACCATAAAGACACCACCCCCAAAAAAAAAAAAAAAAAAAAAAACTGTTAAAACTAATAAATGAATTCAGTAATGTCGTGGGATACAAAATCAATATAAAGAAACTTGTGTGTTCCTGTACACTAATAATGAAATAATAAAAAGAGAAAAAATTTTAAAATCTCATTTACAATTGCATCAGAAAGAATAAAGTACCTGGAAATAAATCTAATCAAGGAGGGAAAAGATTTGTATACTAAAAATAAGAAGACTCTGATGAAAGAAATTAAAGAAGATATAAATAAATGGAAAGAAATTTCATTTTCATGGATTAGAAGAATTTATATTGTTAAAATGTCTATGCTACACAAAGAAATCTAGATATTCAATGCAATTCCTATCAAAATTTCAAAGGTATGTTTCACAGAACTAAAACTAAAATTTATGTGGCACCTCAAATGATTTTGAATAGACAAAATAATATCTAGAAAGAACAGAGGTGAAGGTATCATATATCCTGATTTTTAACTATACTATACAGTTATAGTTGGGCTTCCCTGGTGACATAGTAATCAAAACAGTATAATGTTAGCACAAAACAGACTCATAGACTAATGGAACAGAATAGAGAGCCCAGAAATAAACCCACACGTATGTGGGCAATTGTTGTTGTTAAGTTGCTCAGTCATGTCCGACTCTTTGCAGTCCCATGGACTGCAGAATGCTAGGCTTCCCTGTCCCTCACCATCTCCTAGAGCTTGCTCAAACCCTTGTCCATTGAGTCACTGATGCCAGCCAACCATCTCATCCTCTGTTGTCCCCTTCTCCTGGCCTTCAATCTTTCCCAGCATCAGGGTCTTTACCAATGGGTCAGCTCTTCACATCAGCTGGCCAAAATATTGGAGCTTCAACTTCAGCATCAGTCCTTCCAATGAATATTCAGGACTGATTTCCTTCAGGATTGACTGGTTTCATCTCCTTCCTGTCCAAGGGACCCTCAAGAGTCTTCTCCAACATCACAGTTCAAAAGCATCAGTCCTTCAGTGCTCAGCCTTCTTCATGGTCCAACTCTCACATCCATACATGACTATTGGAAAAACCATAGCTTTGACTAGACAGACCTTTGTTAGCAAAGTAATGTCTCTGCTTTTTAATATGCTGTCTAGGTTGGTCATAGATTTTCTTCCAAGGAGCAAGCATCTTTTAATATGGACAATTAATTTACAATAAATGAATAAAGAATGTACAATAGAGAAAGAATACTCTCTTCAACTGCTGATGTTAGGAAGATTGGACTGCCATAAGCAAAGAGTCTGCCACAAGCAAACTAGACCACTATGTTGCACCATACACAAAATTAACTCAAAATGAATTAATGACTTTGAACCATAAACTTCCTCAATGAAAATACAGGAAAGAACCTCACTGGCATAAGTCCTGGTGATGTTTCATGGATCTGGCTCCATATGCAAAGGAAACAAAAGCAGGAAAAAAAAGTAGGGTTTACATCAAAGTAAAAAGCTTTTGCATAGCAAAGAACACCTTCATCAAAGTAAAAAAGAAATGTACTAAATGAGAGAAAATATTTGAAACCCAAAGGAGGTTGATTTAAAGATGTAGAAGTTAGGCAATTAAAAGAATAGGACCCAGATTTAAAATACAGCAGTTCATTTTCCCTTTGCCACATGGAGCCAAAACATTCATCAATTCTAAATGAAGCAGGACTAGAATTAACATCAGGACTATGAAATTTGGGGGGGGGGGGGCTGTGTATTAATTGTAGTCATGTATATTTGTGTAAAATCACTTATTTACATATTTATTTATAAAATCTTAACACGTGGCACCTTGTAGAAGGAAAATTTTCTTCACTTAAAAAAATAACTCAATGGCATATTGGGTTGTTTTGCTTTTTTAAATGCATAGACTCAAGCAAGACCAGGAAGCAGAAAACAAACCAAATGATGAGCTGGAATATTTTCATAAAATAACAATCCCAAACACAATATTACAGAGGTTGGAATTGTTCTCAAGATGGAAATAAGGAGAAAAGAAGATAGGAAAGCTGAGAGCACCAGGAATGTTGAAGTCTGAATTGCTCAAGAACTTCTTAAGAAGAGGGATACTTAATACTCTATTCTATTTCAAGATGCTTGTTTATTGTGCTGTAAACTTTTTCTTTGGTAAAATCTGGCATTAACTACAAGGTCTTGCCTGGGTGGCCTTTTGTAGAAATCAAAGGAAGAGAATAAATTCTCCATCTGACTCTACTCAGTGGACAAGAGGTGCAGGAAGTACAATGATCTGCAGGGAATGAAGTAATTGAACAAGATTTCTGGGAATATGTGTCTGTTGAACACATAGGGAAATTAGTCTTTACAAACTGAGAGTTGTGCCAATCTTTCCTAGATGGTACATGGTGCGATGAACCCTGATCACAGCTTAGTTTACACATAGGCATATATGCTTCAGTTACAGCTTTTTGTAAACTCTACATGGCTTGACTTGTAGCATAGATTCAGACACATTTGATTAAACTTTTATTGATTTTATAATTTTCAGGTTTACACCAACCTTTTCCAGTTCTGATAAAGAAAGGTCCCAGAAGGACCCAGCATCCTAATGATGGGAGGAATGAGGTTGCACGTCACTGAGAAGGATCCTTGAGTAAGGACCATTCCTACCTAGGTATGTCACCTGATTCACATCATCAAAAACATTTACCAAGTGGAACCACATGTTGTGCCATTTTTATCAAAAATGGGTCCCAAGATATCCATTGTTTAGATCCAGCCACTGGGTGGTATTCTGCAGAGCAAAGCTCCATCGCTTGGTGCTCAGGCCTGGCCATGCCAAGGAAATATTTGAATATTTAAATACAATAAAAAGAATCTAACTTGTAAATAGATTTTTAATGTATTATATTAATAGAATCATACTATCTCATGCAATGGAAATCATAGGAATATTCTGGCTTTATTTTGAGTTTTCATTGTTGCTATTGTTACTCCAAAGTACATAATAATTTTTATTTTTCCATATGATCAAAAAATACAGAAAGGCTACTTTGAGAGGTAACCTTATGTTATTTTTTTTTCATTTTGAAAAATTACCTCTTTGTGATTTAATATTGAGTACAGCTGAGAAATTAGTATAGACAGCTTTTATAACGCCCAATTCTGCCAGTAGTTCAGTGTAAGACCTTGGGTGAGTCAACCCCTTCCCCCATCTTCCCTTTTCTTCCTCTATAATATAAAGGATTGGGCTAGACTTTCTCTTAAGCCCCCTGGAGCTTAAACATACTGTCATTTTATGATTCTGAATGAATGATTATTATTGTTTCTGTTCAATTATTATGGAATAATTTATGAAGAACAAACAGGTTGAAGACTACTAAAGAAATGCATAAAAAAGAACTGAAGAGATAAGACTGTTTTTGAGCTCCACTGATGAAAGAAGGCCCTGTGAGGCATATACAGTAATGAAAGTAGCTTGCTTCTTAGCATCTATTTTGCTACCTCTATCATGAAAACAAACCAGCCCATAACTAACAAAACTGTCCAAAAATTCCTGCCCTATTTTTATCATGCAGGTGTCTCGGCTTCTGCTGCTGCTGCTAAGTTGCTTCAGTCGTGTCCGACTCTGTGCGACTCCATAGATGGCAGCCTACCAGGCTCCCCAGTCCCTGGGATTCTCCAGGCATCTCTACAGAATGCTAAATAGCCAAGACATGAAACTACAAATAATTCACATAGCATGACCCCCTACTTTCATAGCAGCACTGTTTCCAATAGCCAAGAAATGGAAACAATCTAAATGGATAAAGAAGATGTAATATGTATATACAATGGAATATTACTCAGCCATAAAAAAGAATGAATTTGAGTCTGTTCTAGTGAGGTAGATGAGCCTAGAGCCTATGATACAGAGTGAATTAAGTCAGAAAGAGAAAAACTAATGTTGCATATTAATGCATATATATGAAATCTAGAAAAATAGTATCAGTGAACCCATTTGTAGGGAAGGAATAGAGATGAAGACATAGAGAACAGACTTGTGGCCTGTGGGGGAAGGAGAGAGTGAGACAAATGGAGAAAAATAGCATCAACATATATACACTACCATACGTGAAATAGATAGCTGGTGAAAAGTTGCTATATAACACAGGGAGCTCAGCCTGATGTTCTGTGATGACCTAGAGGGCTGGGATGAGGGGAGGGGAGGGAGGGGATATATGTATAATTATGGCTGATTCACTTTGTTATATGGCAGAAACCAATGACACATTGTAAAGCAGTTTCCCTCCAATTAAAAAATAAATTAAAAAAAAGAGAGATAAATGGGGGGGGGAAAGGATGTGGTACATATATACAAAAGAATACTGCTAAGCCATAAATAAGAATGAAATACTGCCATTTAAAGCAACATGAGGAACCTAGAGATTCTCACACTAAGTGAAGTAAGTCATAAAGAGAGAGACATGCCATATGATATCGTTTATATGTGGAATCTAAAACATGACTCAAATTAGCTGTCTATGAAACAGACTCACAGACATAGAGACAGACTTGTGGTTGCCAAGGGAGAAGATGGGTTGGGGAGAGATGGACTGAGAGTTTAGGATTAGCAGATGCCAGTTATTATATATAATAGAATGGATAAACAGCAAAGTCCTACTGTATAGCACAAAGAACTATATTCAATATCTCTGATAAACCAGAATAAAAAGAATATGAAAAATGTATATATAGGTATAAATGGATTCACTGTGCTATACGGCAGAAATTAATACAATATTATAAACCAACAATACTTTGGTAAAAGAAATTTTTTGAAGAAGAATTCACAGGGAGTGAACATTGAACTTCAAAACTCTCCATGATTTCAGAGATGGCATACAGCTTTATATTCCTAAGGTTTTATAAGCTTCCTTAAAGTTTATAAACTGCCTTGTTTCCAAATAGAATTGAGGGTAAAAACCACCCTACATCTAGCCCTAGAAGTGGCCTCTGTGTTTTGAAGCAGACTTTAATAGGTTCCTCAAGGTCAGACCATTGCCTTATTATAGGAAAGTTATTACAAGATGATGTCATTTCTGGCTTTCAGTTTGTCTAGAAAACTACCTACTTTCTCAGTTTAATACACCACACTCCAGCGTATCTCTTTTTTTGCTTCCTTAGTGTGGCACCTGATCTCAGAACCAAAACTTTCATCTTTGATCTAGTCAGACATAGAGAAACATGTGGGAGAAGACACAAACAAGAGAAGCTTCCAGATGAGAACTTCTCCTTCTGGGGAAACAGCAGCTTAGTGAGTTCTTGGTAATAACGTGAGCTCACTCTGTTCAAGAGTAACAACTTGAGTAGCTGACCTGAGGGCAGGATCCAAGGTTCTAGGCCAGCTTCACCCCCATCTGCTCTGACCACAGCACACTTCCTCCAGAGTCTCGGGGTCTTGCTTTCAACCATCTGGGTGCATTGAAGAAAGATGAGAAGCAAAGCAAGAGACAAGAGGGATGGAAACTTTTTAATATGTCCCTAAAAGCCTCTTTATAGAGATGAGTAATAAAAAAGATCGAGGCCAGCAAACATATTCAACCTTTCCACATTTTCTCTAAACAGTTGTAAAACTGAGAGTCTTCTAAGGTCAGAGTTAAAGTAATACAGCCATGTTTTTGTATTTTAAATGGTTTTTAGTGGAATGCTAAAATAGCCTCAGCACTAGTAAAAGGCCTAGTCAAGAGTCTTTTTGATTTGACTCAGGAGGAGAAAATAGGACCCACCAAATAGGGAGGTTAGATCACTTTGATGTGAACTCTTACCTTGAAGCCAAGTAGGCTCTGTGCATCTTCATCCACACACCCCCAACTTCTCCTCTAATCAAGGCACACTATACTGTGAGATCACTAGCTGATTCTGCCCAATAATAATTTATTATTCTTGATTCTTTCAAAACACATTAATTGAATGCCTACGATGTATCTGACACTGTGCTAAGTACTAGGGATACAGCAATGGACAGAACACGAAACCCTGCCCTCCCAGAACTTACAGTCTAGTGTAGGGAGACAGGAAAATAAATCAGTAAAGTACACAGTAGGTTTGAAGGTGATACAGAGAGAAAATAAAGTAAGGAGGAGAGTGCACTACATGCAGAAAAGAGGAGGAAGTCAGAGAGGGCCGCAGTGTCAAATAGGGTGGTCAGGGAAGGCCTTTCTCCAAGAGAAGTTTGGATAATGTCCTCAAGAAAATGAAGAGTGAGCCATGTGATTGAGGAAACAGCAAATGCCAAAGTTCTAGATCTTTCAAGGAATACTGACCTCAGTATGCCTGAAGGAGAATAAGCAAGAGTTAGAAGTCAAAGAGGTAAGGATGGATGGGACACAAATTTGGCTTTTACTAAGTGTAAATGGAAATTATTGGGAGCTTTTGAACAAAGCCATGACCTTATGTTACTTCTGTTTTAAGTTGTAGGACTGACAGATTATGAGCAGAAAAGAAAAAAGCAGGGAAATGAGTTACCAGGCTGCTCCAACACTCCAGATAAGAATGGTGGTAGATAGACCCAAGGCAATGGGCATGAAAGTGATAGGAAGTGGTTATATTTCAGAAATGCTTTTATCCTAAACCCAAAAGGACATCAAGCCAGTCAATCCTAAAGGAAATTAACCCTGAATATTCACCGGAAGGACTGATGCTGAAGCTGAAGCGCCAGTATATTGGCCACCTGATGCAAAGAGCCAACTCATTGGAAATGACCCTGATGCTGGGAAAGATTGAAGGCAGGAGGAGAAGGGGGTGACAGAGGATGAAATGGTTGGATGGCATCACCGACTCAATGGACACGAGTTTGAGTAAACTCTGGGAGATAGTGAAGGACAAGGAAGCCTGAAGTGTTGCCATTCATGGGATCGTAATGAGTTGGACACAACTGAGTGACTGAACAACAGCAACAGGATTCTCGGGTGTTTAGACTGAGAGCGTGGAAGAGGGGAGTTAAGTATTACTCCGTGATATTTGGCACAGGATCAGAAGGAAGAATTTGCTCTAAGTTAAGACAGGACACACTGTGAGATGAGTAGCCTTAGGTGTGTTTGTTTTTAGACATGATAAGTTTGAGCAACCTCTTAGGCATGCAGGTGGAGTGGTCAAGTAGGCAGGGACAAGTCTAGAGTTCAAGGGAAGAGAAGGTGATAGATGGTATTTAAAGCCATGACACCAAATGTGATTGACACCAAGAAGAGAAGTCCAAGGACCAGACCCTGGGGAGCTGCAACTTTGAGAGACTAGAAATTAGGAGCAACAAGCCAAGGATACTAAGAAAGAGCAGTCAGTTTAGAAGGAAAAAAATTTGGACAGTGGAGTATACTGGAGTGAAGGGAAGTCTCCAGATGAAGGGGATGATTAACTGGGTGAAGTTCCGCTGACAAGTCAAATAAATAAGGACTGAAAATGGATACTGGGTTTAGCAACTGTGCCAAGTCAGGTCAAGGAGGACTGAGTGCTGTTGTAATATGGCCACTAGCCTGAACAAAAGAAATCGATCAAGTTTTTGGCTTATTAATTAGACTTCAGGGGAAAAACCCTTATCATCTTCAGTGGCCCTTTGTTTCATAAATATTACTTAAGAAGGAGAGCTTTATTCTCTCTACAGTGACAGTCAGACTTAATCATAGAACTGCCTAGCTCACAATGGATGGTTTCATTTCACATGAAGTACAGATTTTTTTTTTTGCCTCCTAGACTTTGGAAATCACAGATGGCTTTCTTCCTTAATTGCCATTTTTTCCAAATCATACCTGGAATGAAACAAAATGTATATTTCCTTTGACTGTTTTGATTTGAGGGATTTTTTTTTCCCATTTTTCTCTTCTTCCAGGTAATTCTGAAGGTTTTCTGAAGGTTTGTGAGCATCTCAGATTTCTCCCCTTTCTCATCCCTTCCCAATCTCTGATTCCTCTGCACTATCAAAATCAATTTAATCTTGAGCATCATAAAATTCTGCATATTCTCAGAGCAGCAGATTGATGTCACTGACAGTATATGATAATTCAAAGAACAGGACAGCAAGAAGAAAGGCAGATGAGGGGAAAACGAATAAGAGCAAAAGAGAGAAGAAACTGGAGGAGGTGGGCTAAACTGACCACGTGCTTTCATTATTTCCCACAAAAACTGGTTAAACCAGAAACTGCAAGATTTAGAAATTCCATGTTGATAAAGTCCAACCACACATACACAAACTAAATAATTGCATACTTTTAAAAATAAACACTATGGCAATATCTAGGGCTTCCCAGGCAGCACTAGTGGTAAAGAACCCATCCGCCAATGCAGGAGACATGAGAGACGTGGGTTCAATCCCCAGGTCAGGAAGATCTGCTGGAGAAGGGTATGGCAGCGCACTCCAGTATTCTTGCCTGGAGAATCTCATGGACAGAGGAACCTGCCGGGCTCCAGTCCGTAGGCTCCAGAGTCGGACATGACTAAAGCGATTTAAACATGCATGCATGCATGACAATATCTATGCACCTCAAATAATGATATTGTTTGGCAACTAACATACAAATTCACTCAAATAATCGATTTTGAAAAACACTTCCTATTTGCATAATTTTTTCAAACTGATTTATGTAAAATTGCCTCATTCTCAGGGGTTGGCAGTACAAACCAAAATAATGAGTCTGTAGAATGGCACCCCCCTCCAGTACTCTTGCCTGGAAAATCCCATGGACGGAGGAGCCTAGTAGGCTGCAGACCATGGGGTCGCGAAGAGTCGGACACGACTGAGCGACTTCACTTTTTCCCTTTCATGCATTGGAGAAGGAAATGGCAACCCACTCCAGTGTTCTTGCCTGGAGAGTCCCAGGGACAGGGGAGCCTGGTGGGCCGTCGTCTGTGGGGTTGCACAGAGTCGGACACGACTGAAGCGACTTAGCAGTAGCAGTAGCAGGATCTTCTTGCCATGTTGCTGCTGCTGCTGCTGCTAAGTCGCTTCAGTCATGTCCGACTCTGTGTGACCCCATAGACGGCAGCTCACCAGGCTCCCCCTTCCCTGGTATTCTCCAGGCAAGAACACTGGAATGGGTTGCCATTTCCTTCTTGCCATGTTATTGCAATCCTAAATCTTAAAGCGCATCAGCAGTTGAAGATGTCAAGTAGTTAATGAGTATGTTACAAAGGTACAAGTTTAACATTCTCATTTATTCATTATGGTCAATCTCATAGTATGAGCAGCAAATAAAAGTTACCATGCCCTACATTAGATTTGATTACTTTGGTGTTCTTGGCACTGTCAAAAGAATTAAGAAAATAAAGGAAAGGTACACCCTCCAGTTGCAACGAATTAATTACTTTATTAGTCCATTAGTCTTACTAGAATCTAGCAGTTCCAGAAAATGCTGAACTCAACAGATGTTTTTTTCCTATGATACCCTTTAAAAAAGAGACAGCAGGGAAGCACACAGAAGAAACATTATACTGTTAGAACTTGCAGAAATATTTTCTGAATGTAAACAAACATTTTCAGGAAAAAAGGAGGGATATCAAATGTTCAAAGAAATAAATGCTGAAAACATTTTAAAGTACCATGTTTAAAATAGCTTTTTAATAGTATATTGTTGTCTTTTCCACTGCAGTGAATTTGACACCTTGAAAAGAAATTGAACATCTTTTTTTTTTTTTCCTGTCTTTGCAATTTGAAACTGTTATTTTTATTATCCTGGTGACAATATTTTGGAAACATGCATGGGGGACCTGCAACAACATTATAAATTTCTAAGGAAACAATTGCAGTATTAATATGAAGAGGAAATTCAAAATTTGGAAGTAATCTTTAGGAAAACAATATTTTAAAGCAAAGCAGCTTGGAAAATATCATTATCTGTACATTTTCCTCTATATTCTAAATCAATAATAACATTTTTAGATTGCTTCCGTTTTGCCACTGCTGATTTTTCTTTATTCTCCCAGAGAGTAAGGTTTTTGTTATTAAAAAAATAAAGCTATATTAAGATTCAGCCTCTGGAGAGGCTGAATTCCTAGTAACTGCAGGTGTATGGCACTTACTGCTAATTGGATGTGGCTGCTTTTAGCAAATCTGGTAGCTGCTAAAAGCTACTGTTGCCGTAGTGCTGCCTCATCAACACCATCCCTCTCTCCTCTGCCAACGCTGCATATCGGCAAAATCTGCCTACCAAAATGTCGAGCCAACTCCTTCGTTTGAATGCATAGAGACAGAAATCATAAAGAGCCACCTACAAGGGTACTGCAAGAACATGTGAACCTCTTAATGCACATTACACATTCCTATTAAAACAGTATTACAGTAAATTATCTCCTTGTTATGATACGCTTTTTCAAGTCTCATGCCTTGTAGAGTGGGCTACAAAAGGAAATGCTATTAGTATTTTCTTAAGTATCTTCCCTCTAGTGTGCTGTACCAACTGGCTGGTAGACTTGAGTTCTGGAAAATATTGTGAAGTTATACCTGTGTCTCATATCATCGTTTGTGTATACGTAGGATGCTTGCTCTGAGAAGACTAAAATTACTTTGTTAAATATTGAACCGCAGGTTCAAGAGGGAGGGGATATATGTATCAGTTCAGTTCAGTTGCTCAGTCGTGTCCGACTCTTTGCTACCCCATGAATCGAAGCACGCCAGGCCTCCCTGTCCATCACCAACTCCCGGAGTTCACTCAGACTCACGTCCATCGAGTCGGTGATGCCATCCAGCCATCTCATCCTCTGTAGTCCCCTTCTCCTCCTGCCCCCAATCCCTCCCAGCATCAGAGTCTTTTCCAATGAGTCAACTCTTTGCATGAGGTGGCCAAAGTACTGGAGTTTCAGCTTTAGCATCATTCCTTCCAAAGAATACCCAGGGCTGATCTCCTTCAGAATGGACTGGTTGGATCTCCTTGCAGTCCAAGGGACTCTCAAGAGTCTTCTCCAACACCACAGTTCAAAAGCATCAATTCTTCAGCACTCAGCTTTCTTCACAGTCCAACTCTCACATCCATACATGACTACTGCAAAAACCATAGCCTTGACTAGACAGACCTTTGTTGGCAAAGTAATGTCTCTGCTTTCGAATATGCTATCTAGGTTGGTCATAACTTTCCTTCCAAGGAGTAAGCGTCTTTTTTTTTTTTTTTAAACTTTACATAATTGCACTAGTTTTTCCAAATATCAAAATGAATCCGCCACAGGCATACATGTGTTCCCCATCCTGAACCCTCCTCCCTCCTCCCTCCCCACACCATCCCTCTGGGTCGTCCCAGTGCACCAGCCCCAAGCATCCAGTATCGCGCATCGAACCTGGACTGGCAACTCGTTTCTTACATGATATTCTACATGTTTCAACGTCACTCTCCCAAATCTTCCCACCCTCTCCCTCTCCCACAGAGTCCATAAGACTGTTCTATACATCAGTGTCTCTTTTGCTATCTCGTACACCAGGTTATTGTTACCATCTTTCTAAATCCCATATATATGCGTTAGTATACTGTATTTATGTTTTTCCTTCTGGCTTACTTCACTCTGTATAATAGGCTCCAGTTTCATCCACCTCATTAGAACTGATTCAAATGTATTCTTTTTAATGGCTGAGTAATACTCCATTGTGTATATGTACCACAGCTTTCTTATCCATTCATCTGCTGATAGACATCTAGGTTGCTTCCATGTCCTGGCTATTATAAACAGTGCTGCGATGAACATTGGGGTACACGTGTCTCTTTCCCTTCTGGTTTCCTCAGTGTGTATGCCCAGCAGTGGGATTGCTGGATCATAAGGCAGTTCTATTTCCAGTTTTTTAAGGAATCTCCACACTGTTCTCCATAGTGGCTGTACTAGTTTGCATTCCCACCAACAGTGTAAGAGGGTTCCCTTTTCTCCACACCCTCTCCAGCATTTATTATTTGTAGACTTTTGGATCGCAGCCATTCTGACTGGTGTGAAATGGTACCTCATAGTGGTTTTGATTTGCATTTCTCTGATAATGAGTGATGTGAAAAATTGAAAGCATTTCCTCTAAAGTCAGGAACAAGACAAGGGTGCCCACTTTCACCATTACTATTCAACACAGTTTTGGAAGTTTTGGCCACAGCAATCAGAGCAGAAAAAGAAATAAAAGGAATCCAAATTGGAAAAGAAGAAGTAAAACTCTCACTATTTGCAGATGACATGATCCTCTACATAGAAAACCCTAAAGATTCCACCAGAAAATTACTAGAAATAATCAATGACTATAGTAAAGTTGCAGGATATAAAATCAACACACAGAAATCCCTTGCATTCCTATACACTAATAATGAGAAAACAGAGAGAGAAATTAAGGAAACAATTCCATTCACCATTGCAACGGAAAGAATAAAATACTTAGGAATATATCTACCTAAAAAAACTAAAGACCTATATATAGAAAACTATAAAACACTGGTGAAAGAAATCAAAGAGGACACTAATAGATGGAGAAATATACCATGTTCATGGATTGGAAGAATCAATATAGTGAAAATGAGTATACTACCCAAAGTAATTTATAGATTCAACGCAATCCCTATCAAGCTACCAACAGTATTCTTCACAGAGCTAGAACAAATAATTTCACAATTTGTATGGAAAAACCTCGAATAGCCAAAGCGATCTTGAGAAAGAAGAATGGAACTGGAGGAATCAACCAGCCTGACTTCAGGCTCTACTACAAAGCCACAGTTATCAAGACAGTATGGTACTGGCACAAAGACAGAAATATTGATAAATGGAATAAAATAGAAAGCCCAGAGATAAATCCACGCACATATGGACACCTTATCTTTGACAAAGGAGGCAAGAATATACAATGGATTAAAGACAATCTCTTTAACAAGTGGTGCTGGGAAATCTGGTCAACCACTTGTAAAAGAATGAAACTAGACCACTTTCTAACACCATACACAAAAATAAACTCAAAATGGATTAAAGATCTAAACCTAAGACCAGAAACTATAAAACTCCTAGAGGAGAACATAGGCAAAACACTCTCTGACATACATCACAGCAGGATCCTCTATGACCCACCTCCCAGAATATTGGAAATAAAAGCAAAAATAAACAAATGGGACCTAATTAACCTTAAAAGCTTCTGCACATCAAAGGAAACTATTAGCAAGGTGAAAAGACAGCCTTCAGAATGGGAGAAAATAATTGCAAATGAAGCAACTGACAAACAACTAATCTCAAAAATATACAAGCAACTCCTACAGCTCAACTCCAGAAAAATAAATGACCCAATCAAAAAATGGGCCAAAGAACTAAATACACATTTCTCCAAAGAAGACATACAGAGTAAGCGTCTTTTAATTTCATGGCTGCAATCACCATCTGCAGTGATTTTGGAGCCCCCAAAAATAAAGTCTGACACTGTTCCAACTGTTTCCTCACCTATTTCCTATGAAGTGATGGGACCAGATTCCATGATCTTCGTTTTCTGAATGTTGAGCTTTAAGCCAACTCTTTCACTCTCCTCTTTCACTTTCATCAAGAGGCTTTTTAGTTCCTCTTCACTTTCTGCCATAAGGGTGATGTCATCTGCATATCTGAGGTGATTGATATTTCTCCCGGCAATCTTGATTTCAGCTTCTGCTTCTTCCAGCCCAGCGTTTCTCGTGATGTACTCTGCATACAAGTTAAATAAGCAGGGTGACAATATACAGCCTTGACGTACTCCTTTTCCTATTTGGAACCAGTCTGTTGCTCCATGTCCAGTTCTAACTGTTGCTTCCTGACCCGCATACAGATTTCTCAAGAGGCAGGTCAGGTGGTCTGGTATTCCCATCTCTTTCAGAATTGCCCACAGTTTATTGTGATCCACACAGTCAAAGGCGTTGGCATAGTCAATAAAGCAGAAATACATGTTTTTCTGGAACTCTCTTTTTTTTTCCATGATCCAGCGGATGTTGGCAATTTGATCTCTGGCTCCTCTGCCTTTTCTAAAACCAGCTTGAACATCTGGAAGTTCATGGTTCCCGTATTGCTGAAGCCTGGTTTAGAGAATTTTGAGCATTACTTTACTAGCGTGTGAGAGGAGTGCAATTGTGCGGTAGTTTGAGCATTCTTTGGCATTGCCTTTCTTTGGGACTAGAATGAAAACTGACCTTTTCCAGTCCTGTGGCCACTGCTGAGTTTTCCACATTTGCTGGCATATTGAGTGCAGCACTTTCACAGCATCATCTTTCAGGATTTGGAATAGCTCAACTGGAATTCCACCACCTCCACCAGCTTTGTTTCTAGTGATGCTTTCTAAGGCCCACTTGACTTCACATTCCAGGATGTCTGGCTCTAGGTAAGTGGTCACACTATCATGATTATCTTGGTCGTGAAGATCTTTTTTGTACAGTTCTTCTGTGTATTCCTGCCACCTCTTCTTAATAATATATGTATACTTATGGCTATTTCACATTGTTTGACAGAAACCAACACAACACTGTAAAGGAATTATCTTCCAATTAAAAATAAATTTTGAAAATTGGACCACATTTACCAGTACCACATAAATTTCCTGGGTTAAATATTAATGCTTTACATTTTTTTTCTAAATTTACACCTTCAGTACATTCTACCAGTTCTGCTATCCAATAATAATTTCATGAAACATCAAGGTCAGATAAAAATACCCTATGTACATCATCATTCTTTTATTCCAAGACTCTCTTTGTCTTACTGTCTACATTAGACACAGTCTATAGGGATAAACTGAGTTATTGGAAGTGAATAAGTGAAGAGAGAAAAATCCAGGAGTAGTGACTTTAAAATAATCAGACTTTAACTCTCAGATGGCCAGTATGATTTGGACCAAACACATACAAATATTACACAAATAAATATTATGCTTCTTCCTGCTTCATACCTGGGACCCCATAGATCATGACTCACAAGAAATTCCAACCCTCTGCCTAAAGTAGTTAGCATCATCATTTCAAGCAAATTTGCCCACGGTCATATGGTGAAGTCAGGGTTAGCCAAAATTGAGCTCACTAATGTTGACTCCTTGGTGGCTCAGATGGTAAAGAATCTGCCTGCAGTGTGGGAGACCCGGGCTCTATCCCTGGGTCGGGAAGATCCCCTGGAGAAGGAAATAGCAACCTATTCCAGTATTCTTACCTGGAGAATTCCATGGACAGAGGAGCCTGGCGAGCTACAGTCCATGGGGTCACAAAGAATCAGGTATGATGAATGACTAATAACTTTCATTGCTGACACCTAAGCAGATTATCCTGCTTCCTTAAAAACTTAATTGCCTATTGGACCTTGTTTTAAGTGTCTGAAGACTGGTATTGAGACCATTTATACTAATATATTGCAGTTCATCTAGATTGCCTGTTTCTACTGCAAATTTTTTTCTCCACTTGGGTTCGTTTTCCAGATTTCTTCTCAAAATTTCTTGGGTTCCTGGAACACATCTTGGTTCCATCCTGCCTAGAGGCAGGATGAACAGTTTGAACTCTGACTTTTGCTTTCCAACTGAGAGAATGTGATTAAAAAAAAAAAAAAAAAGTAGTCCTAAAATTTAGCCCTGATTTCCAGACCAGAGCTGACCTGCTTCAATGGCTTCTCAAATCCCATGTCTTCTAATCTGATGCCAAAATAAAGCACCTGTCAGAGAGGTCTTGCTTTTAGGGTTAGAGTTCCAAAGGAAGGGCTTCTACTTCAAGAAGGTAAGATGGTTGTCTCTTAACTCTGAGGGAAAAGCCCTTTGAAAAGCTTGGTAAAATTACAGCTGATCATGAAAAAAGTTTTCAGTGGAAACCCAGAAAAAGTTCTTCATCTGAGACATCTTTCTGCTGGTTCTAAAGGAAAATGACAAAATATCCCTTTTAAAATACCTAGAAGTAGAGCAAGTCCACCTATAAAACTGAAAGCTCTATGTTCATCAGGGTTATTAGAGAACATTGGCCCAAACCTGGGAAGGAGGTAAAGAGAAGAAACCCACAGCACCTTGCCCCCATCCCATCACTTTCTTCAATTAAAAAAATATTTTCACCACTTCATATTAGTTGTGATGGCTAAAATGCAGAAGATAGACAATAGCAAGTGTTGATCAGGATGTGGATAAATTGGAATCGTCATACAGTAGGAATGTAAAATTCTGCAACCATCTGGCAGTTCCTCAAAATGCTGAGCACAGAGCTACCACATGACTCAGCAATTTCATTCTTAGGTACATACCCAGGAGAATCAAAAACATATACCCACACAAAAAGCTTGTACAAAAACATTCATAGTGGCATTATTTACAATAGCCAAAAAGTGGAAACCCAAACATCTATCAGCTGACAAGTAGAAAACCAAAATGTACTCTATCCATACAATGGAATATTATTTGTCAATATAAATAATGAAGTACTGATACATGCTATACCATGAATGACCCTTGGAAACATTATGGTAAGTGAAATAAGATACAAAAGATCAGATATTATACTGTTTCATTTATATAAAATGTCCAGAATAAAACTCCACAGAAAAATAAAGGAATTGAAAATGTGCTAAGATTAGATTGTGGATGTGCTAGGTGGTGCCATAAAACATGGAATATACTAAAAACTCCTGAACTGTATGTACTTTAAATGGGTGAATTTTATACTATGTGAAATACAATAAAAATTATGTGAAATATACATAAATTATATAAATATAATATAAATCTCTATAAAGCTGTGAAAAAAATTTTAACACATTATCACATACATTATCACATTGGATCTTCAAATGCATCCTCAGAAACAATGGCTATAAAGACCAGATGAGATACTGTATACAACAAAACACAGAAAAGAAAAACAGCAACTACTTTTAAAATGTAAAGTCTGTAGTCATGAATAGTAGTCTGGGTATTTACCACTCAGAAATATTTCTGTAGTAAAAGAAAAAAGTTACTAGGGGTTTGCCTCCCACAGCCCATCTGCCTGTTCAGTGATTCATTCATTAAAGACTCTTGCAGTCACCCAGAATATATCTGTGATGCGCTTGCTGACTCTCCTAGCACATCCACCATCTAAGAGCTTTCAGGGAACAAAATGTTCCATCCATCACTCTTTCAATTTATGCACTACTAATTGACTAAAAGGATTAGACCTTTGGTTGGTCTACATTTTACAGCCATTCAGTAAAGAGAAAAACTTTTTTTTATTTTTTGCAGATGACAACATTGATGCCTGAGATATGAGGAATGTTGAACAACCTAAGAATTTGTGGCCAATGCTAGAAAATCAATAGCAAAATCTGACATAGCACTTCCTCCATAACGCATAGATCTAGAAAGTTGCATATATTAATTCCAATAAATGTCACAACAACCCATTATTAACTGTAGTTCACACACGAGAATTCAAGGCTCTGAGTAGCTTGCTCAGTGTCACACAGCTCACAAGTGGGGCAGAGACTGGATCAGCACCAAACACTCAGACTCCAGAAACTGTGTCCTTGACCTAGTCTACCCACTCCTCATCTAAATACAGGTTTGATATAGAAAAGATCTGCCACATATTGTGCTTTCTCTAATAATGTTTTTAGTCAAAATAAAACTGAAAATCAAATTCATATAGTAACCCAAATTTGTACTTTTCATCACCTTGAGTCTTCCTCAACCAGATTCATGTACGTCGAATGTAGCACTTGAGTTGAGTTACCATATCAGTTCAGTGTTTGTTATAAAACACAACACTGTATTGCTGGAGAAGACCATTGAGAGTCCCTTGGACTGCAAGGAGATCAAACCAGTCAATCCTGGAGAAAATCAACCCTGGATGTTCACTGGAAGGGGTGATACTGCAGCTGAAGCTCCAACACTTTGGCCACCTGATGTGAAGAGCCAACTCATTGGAAAAGATGCAGATGCTGGGAAAGATTGAGAGCAGGAGGAGAAGGGGACGACAGAGGATGAGATGGTTGGATGGCATCACTGACTCAATGGGCAGAATTTGAGCAAACTCCGGAAGACAGTGAAGGGAGGGAAGTCTGGCATGTTGCAGTCCATGGGGTCACAAAGAGTCAGACACGACATAGTGACTGAACAACAACAGTAAAACACAAAACCATCATGAACCATTTAATAATTGATTGGAACCTGTATATGGATAGTTGTTACGGGGACAATTTTTTTTAATTTAAAAAAATTAAATTTTTGGCCACACAGCGTAGCATGTGGAATCTCAGTTCTCCTACCAGGGATCGAATCCTCACCCCCTGCACTGGAAGTGTGGAGTCTTAACCACTGGACCACCAGGGAAGTACAGTGACAATTTTAAATTATCATCCTCTTTGTAGACTATGTCTACCATCATACAAATCTCAC
The DNA here is from genome assembly GCF_029378745.1 of Bos indicus. Taxonomy (NCBI): domain Eukaryota; kingdom Metazoa; phylum Chordata; class Mammalia; order Artiodactyla; family Bovidae; genus Bos; species Bos indicus. Next base: position 89,201,510 of record NC_091768.1, on the reverse strand, counting down.
AAAGTTTAAAAGGCAAAAAATAAATCAATCAGACATTGCATCTACATACTTCTCAAGAGAAAAGAAAGGGAGAGGGGATCATTGTTCCCTTTTCATCAAAATAATATATATTTTTTTAACTGAATAATGTGTTCTGGAGTAATAAAGAATTAGCCAATAGCCTATCAGCAAGAACAGCAATTGATCTACTTGTATTTGGAGGGCCACAAGTTTGATTAACTTCAGCACTTCCACTGTTTAAAAAAGAAAGCACAGGCAGGAATTCAAGTAGAATCAATAATTTGTTCATGATTATCCTAATGGAATATGTCTAAAAGGAAGCAAAATATATAGAATTAGTATATGATCCAGCAATCCCACTCTAGGTATGTATCCAAAAGAATTGAAAGCAGGGTCTCATAGAGATACTAGCATACCCATGTTCATACTTGCATTCCCCACAATAACCAAGAGATAGAAGCAACCCAAATATCTATAGACAGATAAGTGGTGCATTCACGCAGTACTCAATTACTGTCTTATGTCCTTTCTGTATTCCCAGTCTGTGAGACCTGAAGGAAAGAAATAAGGACTTATATTTCTTTGTATCTATAACACCCAGCACATTCATGCATTTACACAACAATATTGATTGAATGCCTACATCCTTGGCCCTGCTGCTGCTGCTGCTGCTGCTGCTAAGTTGCTTCAGTCGTGTCCGACTCTGTGCAACCCCATAGACGACAGCCCACCAGGCTCCCCCGTCCCTGGGATTCTCCAGGCGAGAACACTGGAGTGGGTTGCCATTTCCTTCTCCAATGCATGAAAGTGAAAAGTGAAAGTGAAGTCGCTCAGTCGTATCCGACTCTTTGCGACCCCATGGACTGCAGCCTACCAGGCTCCTCCACCCATGGGATTTTCCAGGCAAGAGTACTGGAGTGGCGTGCCATCGTCTTCTCCACATCCTTGGCCCTATTCTAGGTGTAATGATCACCAGCATACAACAAAGATACCGTCACTAAATACATGACTGGTGAACTTGATTATAATGATTCTATTAAACTGAATTGAACACACAGTCAGTCAGTTCAGTCACTCAGTCTTATCCGACTCTTTGCAACCCCATGAACTGCAGCACACCAGGCCTCCCTGTCCATCACCAACTCCTGGAGTCCACCCAAACCTATGTCCATTGAGTCGGTGGTGCCATCCAATCATCTCATCCTCTGTAGTTCCCTTCTCCTCCTGCCTTCAATCTTTCCCAGCATTAGGGTCTTTTCAAATGAGTCAGCCCTTTGCATCAGATGGCCAAAGTATTGGAGTTTCAGCTTCAACATCAGTCCTTCCAATGAACGACTAGGACTGATCTTTAGGATGGACTGGTTGGATCTCCTTGCAGTCCAAGGGACTCTCAAGAGTCTTCTCCAACACCACAGTTCAAAAGCATCAATTCTTTGGCACTCAGCTTTCTTTATAGTCCACCTCTCACATCCATACATGGCCACTGGAAAAATCATAGCCTTGACTAGATGGACCTTTGTTGACAAAATAATGTCTCTGCTTTTTAATATGCTGTCTAGGTTGGTCATAACTTTCCTTCCAAGGAGTACGTGTCTTTTAATTTAATGGCTGCAATCACCATCTGCAGTGATTTTGGAGCCCTGAAAAATAAAGTCTGACACTGTTTCCCCATCTATTTCTCATGAAGTGATGGGACCAGATGCCATGATCTTCGTTTTCTGAATGTTGAGCTTTAAGCCAACTTCTTCACTCTCCTCTTTCACTTTCATCAAGAGGCTCTGTACAGCAGGAACTACTCTAAGCATCACTATTATTGTCTCCAGTTTGTAAGTCAAGAAACTGAGGCACAGAGAAGTTAAACAATTTGCCCAAGATTACACAGTTAAGAACTGGCAGGGATAAGATGTCAATTTCCGCAGGCTTGTTCCAAAGTCAGTGCTTATAACTACTCTATCTGCTCAGCATGACTACTCAGCTAAGTTTAAGGGAAATGATATTAATAATACCCCACATTTAGCCTGAATGGGGGAGCAGCGTAGAGAGAGAGCTATAATATGAAATGATAAGTGCTATACCAGAGAGGTAAGTGTCAGAGCACAGAAGAGGATTCAATGAATTTTATTCTAAAAATGGGAAGGCTTTAGAGTGAGATACATTAAAGGTAAGCTTTGATAAAGGCCCCAGGAGGAAAAGGAGTAAGAAGAGAAAAAGGAAGAGAAAAAGGAAGAGAAAGGGACGAGGAGGAGGAAATGACTGTGATAATGGAAAGATTACCACCAGGGCACAGAGGAGAGAAAATTGACATTGCTGTGGATTGCTAGGGAACAGCGGTGAGCGACAGACCACCTCTCATGCCCCTATCAGAAATGGAACACTTTTCTCCCAATAAAGAGACCCAGCTCGCTGGAGGCAAACGCAGCCACAGCCAGGCAAATCCATAGCAGCAGCCGCATGCCTGCTGCCAGTGGCCTCTAGGGATGTGACAGGTGGTCAAAGTGGGCAGAGGAGAGGAAAGCCTTACCCGCTGCTGCACCTTGAGCCATATTCACCCACCTGAGAGCAGAACACAGACCTCGATATTTTCAAAATAAAGCCTAGGCTTTCAGGAAAAGACGTAGAAATGCTAAGTAAATGATTGAAGAGAAATTTTCAGGGTGAACCAAATTCTGAGTGTTTGGGCATCCAATTACAAAAGAACTGTTCACTCAGCTGCAACCGTGCACAGTCCAGAAACAAGTTCCCGTGACACTTTGCTTCATTTTAAAAATAGAAAATTATCAAAATTTATTCCTTTATAACTAAGGAGGCCATACGAAATATGAAGAATAGTTGCTGGAGAATAAGAGGGAAGTTCAAGAGAGAGGTGAAGGCCGAGGTGAGAGCGTTTAGAGGTAGGCGACCATCTTATCAGCTCTGAGACAGTACAGGGGATTAGGGGCCTGGGGAGTGGCACAAATACACAGCCTGTCCATACGAGGCAGAAAATAGATCTATCTTCAGAGAATATTTGTTTCAACAAGTACAAGGAGACCTAGTGAAACATGCATGCATGCTAATATTACTTCCATGGTGTCCAACTCTTTGCAATGCTATGGGCTGAAGCCTGCCAGTTTATTCTGTCCATGGGATTTCCCAGGCAAGAATACTAGAGTGGGTTGCCATGCCCTTCTCCAGGGGATCTTCCCAACCCAGGGAAGGAACCCACGTCTTCTGCATCTCTGGCATTAAAGGCAGATTGTTTATTGCTGAGCTGCAGGGGAAGCCCAATCTAGTGATAATGTGGCCATAAATTTCAACTGACCTGTTAGATCTGCAGTGAGAGAACCAGCAAAGACTGTACCCAGGTCCACATCTTAAGGAGAACAGTGCTTTGCACCCAGCAGCTTCTCAACAATAATGTGTGAATGGAGAACGGAGAAAGCGGGGGTAAAGAGAGGGATGAAGGGAAAGAAGGAGAAAGGGAGGGAAGAGACAGCTAATGAGGACCACGTCATGGGGGATTATGGTAGATTGTTAACAGATGAAATGAAAGGATAAGGAGGAAAGGATTTCTGCCACAAGAAATTGAACTATGGTGCCTATAAAGATAGACGTTCAAAAATCAAGTCAGTGCATGAACAACAAGGTGAAATAAATAATTTACTTTAATCTGTGGCATGGCCATATTTTGATCTCATGGCCAATGAGATCAAAGAGGTTTGGGATTATAGTCTATAAGGACATCTTATCATTTGAGAATAAATGAAAGTGTCTCAGTGAAAAATCCTTGAGATACATCACATAGGGCAACACTGAAGACTTTTATAATCCTGACTCAGCTGACGAAACAGCTCTTACTCACTTTGTTTGACAATATGCAGTTAAAACTGGACTGGGGATCCCTTCATGTTCATGAGAAGCAAGAAAGAAAAAGCTTCTACACAGAAGATAAATAGAAGATATCCTACCTAGCAAAATTACCCTAAAGAAAGAGACACTTCATGGTTGTGGACCTTTATCTTGAGAATAAAGGCTGACTGGCCTTAACAATAAGGTTACAAGATACAGGAAACATCAACAGTCATTCTGTTTATGTAAAACTTACATGCCAAGGACTTTGCTAAATGCTTTCCATGTTTTATCTCTCTGTGAAGACTCACTTTATCTCACAACGACTCTGTGAATAAGGTACAAGTATCTTTATCCTTATTTAAAAGGTTAAAAAAATTTAACAATTACCAAGATTGAGAAACCTGACTCCCAATCACCTAGTCCTCAGGTCAAGACAGTTAAGCCAGGACTCAGTGAAACCTCAGCTTACAAATAAGATAAAACATGAAATACTAGACGGGATTGAGGATAGAGAAAGCTCTACCAACAGTCTTTATTCTTTGATTTTGAAAATGGTGGGACATGTCCTGCTGCTCAAATAAGCTAGGAAATACCTGCTGAGTGCTGAAAGCAGTACTAATATTCCAACTTAACGGAGGTAGGAGGTAAATCAGGTTTCAACATTGCCCCAGGACCTTCTTCAGCCACCACCAACTCCCAAGTCAATATGAAGCTTATGTCATTTCATCTTAATCAACTCCAATTCAAATCAAGCCCACTTTGACCACAGACACTGAACTTTAGTTTCTGCACATATAAATTATTGTATAAGTGAGGCATATATAAAGTAAAACTAACCCATAAAAGACAAAAGTCCTCCAACAATATATGTTCATGGACCCATTCTAATTTATGATACTGTTTTTATGAAATACATGAAATTGGAGAACTGCTAGTTGAACACTATTAAAAAAAAAACAGATTCTGATAGATGTGCTATGTTCAAAACAATTGCTTCTCACATCTGCTATGATGATTATTATCCAAAAAGCCAGAAAATATCAAGTATTGGTGAGATACTGGAACCTTTAGTCACCATTGGTGGGATTGTAAAACGATGTAACTTCTGTAGAAAATAGAATGGTAGTTGTTCAAAAAAGTTAGATTTACTATATGATCTAGAAATCCTACTTCTGAGTACATATCCAAAGTAATTGAAAGCAGGATCTCAAAGGGATATTTGCACACCCATGTTCATAGCAGCATTATTCACAATAGCCAAGAGGTAGAAGCAATCTGAGTATCCTTTCACATGCAATGGAATAAACAAAATGTAGTGTCCACAGAAAGAGAAGGCAATGGCACCCCACTCCAGTACTCTTGCCTGGAAAATCCCATGGGTGGAGGAGCCTGGTAGGCTCCAGTCCATGGGGTTGCTAAGAGTCGGGAACGACTAAGCGACTTCACTTTCACTTTTCACTTTCATGCATTGGAGAAGGAAATGGCAACCCACTCCAGTGTTCTTGCCTGGAGAATCCCAGGGGCGGTGGAGCCTGATGGGCTGCCATCTATGGGGTCGCACAGAGTCGGACACGACTGAAGCGACTTAGCAGCAGCCGCAGCAGCAGTGTCGACAGACAATGACATATTCAGTTCAGTTCAGTTCATTTCAGTCACTCAGTCATGTCTGACTCTCTGCGACCCCATGAATCCCAGCACGCCAGGCCTCCCTGTCCATCACCAACTTCCGGAGTTCACTCAGACTCACGGCCATGGAGTCAGTGATGCCATCCACCCATCTCATCCTCTGTCGTCCCCTTCTCCTCCCGCCCCCAATCCCTCCCAGTATCAGAGTCTTTTCCAGTGAGTCAACTCTTCACATGAGGTGGCCAAAGTACTGGAGTTTCAGCTTTAGCATCATTCCTTCCAAAGAAATCCCCGGGCTGATCTCCTTCAGAATGGACTGGTTGGATCTCCTTGCAGTCCAAGGGACTCTCAAGAGTCTTCTCCAACACCACAATTCAAAGGCATCAATTCTTCGGCGCTCAGCCTTCTTCACAGTCCAACTCTCACATCCATACATGACCACAGGAAAAACCATAGCCTTGACTAGACGAACCTATGTTGGCAAAGTAATGTCTCTGCTTTTGAATATGCTATCTAGGTTGGTCATAACTTTCCTTCCAAGGAGTAAGAGTCTTTTAATTTCATGGCTGCAGTCACCATCTGCAATGATTTTGGAGCCCCCAAAAATAAAGTCTGACACTGTTTCCACTGTTTCCCCATCTATTTCCCATGAAGTGATGGGAACAGATGCCATGATCTTCATTTACTGAATGTTGAGCTTTAAGCCAACTTTTTCACTCTCCTCTTTCACTTTCATCAAGAGGCTTTTTAGTTCCTCTTCACTTTCTGCCATAAGGGTGGTATCATCTGCATATCTGAGGTGATTGATATTTCTCCCAGCAATCTTGATTCCAGCTTATGTTTCTTCCAGTCCAGCGTTTCTCATGATGTACTCTGAATATAAGTTAAATAAGCAGGGTGACAATACACAGCCTTGACGTACTCCTTTTCCTATTTGGAACCAGTCTGTTGTTCCATGTCCAGTTCTGTTGCTTCCTGACCTGCATACAAATTTCTCAAGAGGCAGGTCAGGTGGTCTGGTATTCCCATCTCTTTCAGTATTTTCCACAGTTTATTGTGATTCACACAGTCAAAGGCTTTGGCATAGTCAATAAAGCAGAAATAGATGTTTTTCTGGAACTCTCTTGCTTTTTCCATGATCCAGCAGATGTTGGCAATTTGATCTCTGGTTCCTCTGCCTTTTCTAAAACCAGCTTGAACATCAGGAAGTTCACGGTTCACATATTGCTGAAGCCTGGCTTGGAGAATTTTGAGCATTACTTTACTAGCGTGTGAGATGAGTGCAATTGTGCGGTAGTTTGAGCATTCTTTAGCATTGCCTTTCTTTGGGACTGGAATGAAAACTGACATTTTCCAGTCCTGTGGCCACTGCTGAGTTTTCCAAATTTGCTGGCATATTGAGTGCAGCACTTTCACAGCATCTTCTTTCAGGATTTGGAATAGCTCAACTGGAATTCCATCACCTCCACTAGCTTTGTTCGTAATGATGCTTTCTAAGGCCCACTTGAGTTCACATTCCAGGATGTCTGGCTCTAGGTCAGTGATCACACCAGTGATTATCTGGGTCGTGAAGATCTTTTTTGTACAGTTCTTCTGTGTATTCTTGCCATCTCTTCTTAATATCTTCTGCTTCTGTTAGGTCCATACCATTTCTGTCCTTTATCGAGCCCATCTTTGCATGAAATGTTCCTTTGGTATCTCTGATTTTCTTAAAGAGATCCCTAGTCTTTCCCATTCTGTTGTTTTCCTCTGTTTCTTTGCATTGATCACTGAGAAGGCTTTCTTATCTCTTCTTGCTGTTCTTTGGAACTCTGCATTCAGATGCTTATATCTTTCCTTTTCTCCTTTGCTTTTCGCTTCTCTTCTTTTCACAGCTATTTGTAAGGCCTCCCCAGAGAGCCATTTTGCTTTTTTCATTTCTTTTCCATGGGGATGGTCTTGATCCCTGTCTCTTGTACAATGTCACGAACCTCATTCCATAGTTCATCAGGCACTCTATCTATCAGATCTAGGCCCTTAAATCTATTTCTCACTTCCACTGTATAATCATAAGGGATTTGGTTTAGGTCATACCTGAATGGTCTAGTGGTTTTCCCTACTTTCTTCAATTTAAGTCTGAATTTGGCAATAAGGAGTTCATGATCTGAGCCACAGTCAGCTCCAGGTCTTCTTTTTGCTGACTGTATAGAGCTTCTCCATCTTTGGCTGCAAAGAATATAATCAGTCTGATTTCGGTGTTGACCATCTGGTGATGTCCATGTGTTGAGTCTTCTCTTGTGTTGTTGGAAGAGGGTGTTTGTTATGATCAGTGCATTCTCTTGGCAAAACTCTATTAGTTTTTGCCCTGCTTCTTTCCGTATTCCAAGGCCAAATTTGCCTGTTACTCCAGGTGTTTCTTGACTTCCTACTTTTGTATTCCAGTCCCCTATAATGAAAAGGACATATTTTCTGGGTGTTAGTTCTAAAAACTCTTGTAGGTCTTCATAGAACCGTTCAACTTCAGCTTCTTCAGTGTTACTGGTTGGGGCATAGACTTAGATTACTGTGATATTGAATGGTTTGCCTTGGAAACGAACAGAGATCATTCTGTCGTTTTTGAGATTGCATCCAAGTACTGCATCTTGGACTCTTTTGTTGACCATGATGGCCACTCCATTTCTTCTAAGGGATTCCTGCCCACAGTAGTAGATATAATGGTCATCTGAGTTCAATTCACCCATTCCAGTCCATTTTAGTTCCCTGATTCCTAGAATGTCGACATTCACTCTTGCCATCTCTTGTTTGACCACTTCCAATTTGCCTTGATTCATGGACCTGACATTCCAGTTCCTATGCAATATTGCTCTTTACAGCATCAGACCTTGCTTCTATCACCAGTCACATCCACAGCTGAGTATTGTTTTTGCTTTGGCTCCATCCCTTCATTCTTTCTGGAGTTATTTCTCCACTGATCTCCAGTAGCATATTGGGCACCTACTGACCTATTATGTGACCTCAGAAAAGATGGAAATTCTGTCACATGCTACTACACAGATGAACCTTGAAGGCATTATGCTAAGTGAAATAAACCAATCATAAAATTTAAAAACTGTATGAGTCTACTTACATTATGTGTCCAAAGGAGTCATATTCATAGAAACAGAAAGTAGAATGATAGTTGCCAAGGGTTGAGTGGAGGGGGGAAAGGTAAGTTGTTTAATGTGCACAGAGTTTCTGCTTTACAAGATGGTAAAATTTTAGAGATCTGCTTCACAACAATGTGAATGCCCTTAAAACCAGCAAACTGAACACTTAATAATTGTTAAGATGGTAAAAACTCACATATACATTATCATAAGGTAATCCTTCCATACCATTTGGAGTTTTTTTTTCTTATAGCATTATCTTGCAGATTTTAAACAATACACCTAAAATATGGATTCTTTAAAAATAATAAAAAGGAATAAATTATTAGAAAATGATAAAATGAGTATATGTAGAAGAGAAAATAAATCTGTTTTGTGTTTATTAAGACAAAATTAGACAAAAGATTCAAGGAGAGACCTTAAAACTTTATTCAATAAAGAGTTTTATGAGAGCTGGCCAATGGAATGTGTTTTGTTAGGTGGTAAGTTTGGGGTCACTGATTCATTCAAGCATAGCAAGACCTTTATCAGTATTGCTCTGGGGCTTTTTTGCATTGACTGGAAATTTTTCCTCCATCACCTCTTAGGTCTTTCTAGTTCAAATCCTATGATACTATGTCAAAAGAATTCAAGTAAACCAAGGGACAGTGGGAGGTTTTGATCACCCAGGAAATTATTCACAAACAAAACCAAAAAGATTGATAGATTTGATTATATAAAAACAATTCTCTCTATCCACACCAAAACAAAAAACAAAACAAACTATAAAAAAAAACCCATAATCATAAAATGAAACTGAAAGGCCAACAATGAAATGTGAAATAAAATTTGCATCATTTGGTGAAAATGGACTGGTAATCATATTACGCATGGAAGTTTTACAAATCATTAGCAATAACCAAAATAATAAAACTACAATAACAGAAGCCTCCAAAAATATTGACAGGCAATTGCAAAAGAAGAAATGCCTATAGACAATTTTTAAAATGTTAATATTTGCAGCTCTTTCCTTATAGTGCAATAGTATATAGACATTGAAAGTAGTAAGGCAGTTCTTCACTTACTAATATGGAAAAATCTCCAAGATATTATGCTAAGTGAAAAAAAAAACAAGGAAAAAAACAATGTGTAGGGTATGTGCTTCTGTCTGTGGAGGAAAACATAGGCACACATATATACGTACACATGTGTTTGCTCTCATGTTCGTTTCCTGGTGGTGGTTGTTGTTTAGTCACTAAGTCATGTCTGACTCTTTGCGATCCCGTGGACTATAGCCCGCCAGGCTCCTCTGTCCACGGAATTTCCCAGGCAAGAGTACTGAAGTGGATTGCCATTTCCTTCTCCAGGGCATCTTCCTGACCTTCCTGCGTCTCCAGGGTATCTTCCTGACCTTCCTGCGTCTCCAGCTTGGTAGGCAGATTCTATACTACTGAGCCACCTGCGAAGCCCCCCTTTCCTTATATGTGAGTAATAATTTTGGGGAGGCCACTCAAGAAAATGCTAGAGTGGCTGCCCCTTGAGAGGGTTACTGATGGATGTCTGGAAAGCAGGTGTTGTAGGTACACAATCTGCATAATAATCTTTGTTTCTTTAACACTTGAACCATGTATATTTGTTCAAGGGATAAATAATGTTTGTTCATTTTTGTACTTTCTGCAAATCAAAAAAATACACACTGAAATGAGAAATTTTCTTCTTCTTTTTTTTTTTTTTTGTCTATTAAATAAGAAGAATAGGGAGAATAATAGCCTAGAAGTATCCAGTGTCCAGGCAAATATGCTCTCTTGTTGGCTGCTAGGATTAATGTAATTTTAGACGATCTTTCTGGAGGGTAATTGACAATACAAATCAAGAAACTTAAAATGTTCCTATCCTGAGGTTTGGCAAAGACAACAGAGTAGAAAGACCCTAAGCTTACTTCCTCCCACAGGTACGTTGAAATTAAAAATACTTACAGAACAACTGCCTATGAGAATGACCTGAAGACTAGCAGAAAAGATTTTCTGCTACTAAAGATATAAGAAGGATCCACAATGAAATGGGTAGGAGGGGCAGAGTTGCAGAATAGTCAAGACCCACACCTCCAGCCATAAAAGGGGAAGATGATTACAATTGCAGAGGTTTGTCCCAAGAAGCAAGAGGTTAGAGCCAGACATTGGGCTCCCCAGCCCACAGGTCCACAGGTCCTACACTGGGAAGACAAGCCCCTAAATGACTGGCTTTGAGGCCAGTGGGACTTGAATATGGGAGAGCCAAGGGACTGTAGGAAAGAGAGACTCCATTCTGTAAGGACACACAAAAACCCTCTCACACACACACACACACACACACACACACACACACAAATTCTGTGTCCCAGTGCAGAGGCTAATTTGAAAGAAACTTGAGTCAGACCTACCTGCTTGTCTCAGAGAATATCCAGACAGTCAGGAGGTAACTGGGACTTCCCCTGGTGACACAGAAGCTGGAAGCAGCCATTTTGGGGGCTCATTCTACCGCGAGGACATTTGTACTAACAGCCACCATATTGGAGTCTTCCCTCTAGCACCGGGGGCTGCCCCTCCTCCCACCAGCAAGCCAACACCAGTCTTGCCCACCCACCCAGTCATGCCTGGACTCAGTCTTGCCCACCACCAGGCCAGTAACAGTCCTAGGATTTCCCAAGCCATGCAAACAGCCATGCTGGGACTCAGCCTCACTTACCAGCAGTCCAGCAGGCACCACATGATGTAGGGCCTGACAGCCAACAAGTGCTCCCACACTTGTGCTCCACACAAGGCAGCCCAACCACAACAGAAGGACCCCTGCAGTGCACACAGGGACACCCCTAGAGCATATAGCTTTGGTGACTAGAGGGATGTGTGCTGCTGAACCTGACAGGATGTCTCCTACATAAGACCATTTCCACGAAATCAGGTACTGTTAACTGACATACATATTACATAGAAATAAACACAGAGAATTAGTGTAAAGGAGGAGATAGAGGAATGTGTCCTAAACACAGGAATGAAACAAAAATTCAGAGAAGAACTAAGTGAAGTGGAGACAAGCAATCTACCCAATATATAATTTAAGGTACTAATCATAAAGATGCTCAACAAACTCAGGAGAATGAATGAATGCCATGAGAGGTTTAACCAAGAGTTAGAAAACACAGGGGGCTTCCCTGGGGGCTCAGTGGCAAAGACTCCACCTGCCAATGCAGGAGACTCAGGTTCAATCCCTGGGTCAGGAAGATCCCCAGGAGAAGGAAATGGCAACCCACTCCAATATTCTTGCCTGGGAAATCCCATGGACAGTGGAGCCTGGCAGGCTACAGTCTGCCTGGGGGTCTCCATGGGGGTCTCAAAAGAGCCAGACACGACTTGGTGACTAAACAACAAAGAAAATACAGAAAAGAACTGAACAGAGCTAAAAAAAAAAATACATTAACTGAAATTAAAGATGCACAAGAAGAAGTCAGTAGTAAATTGGATGATACAAAAGAACAGATCAATGAACTGAAAGAGTACTGGAAATCACCCAAGCTTAAAAGCAAAAAGAATTTTTAAAAATGAGGATAGCTTAAGCGACCTCTGGGACAACATCAAGCATACTAATGTTCACATTTGTGTCCCACAAGGAGAAGAGAGAAAGGCTCAAAGACCTTACTGGAAGAAATAATAGCTATAAACTTCACTAACCTGGGAAAAGAAACAGACTTTATGTTCAGGAAGCACAAGGACTCCCAAAAAAGATGAACCCAAAGAGGACCATACCAAGATACATTATAATTAAAATGGCAAAATTAAATATAAAGAATCTTAAAAGCAGCAAGGGAAAAGCAACCAATCATATGAAAAGGAACTCCCATAAGACTATCAGCTGGCTTTGCAGCAAACATTGCGTCAGGGAGCAGTGGCACAATACATTCAAAGTGATAAAAGGAAAACATCTATTGCCAAGAATGCTCTACCCAACAAAGCTATCACTCAGATTTGAAAGAGGAATATAGAGTTTACAGACAAGCAAAAGCTAAAGCAGTTCAGTATGACTAAGCTAGCTTTATAAGAAATTTGCAATAGCTAGGACATGGAATTAACCTAGATGTCCATCAATAGATGAATGGATAAAGAAGTTATGGTACATATAAACCCTGGAATATTATGGCGGAATTGGGTAGGAAGTGGGAGGGACGTTTAAGAGGGAGGGGATATATGTATGCGTGTGACTGATTCATGTTGATATATGACAGAAAGTGAAAGTGTTAGTTGCTCACTTGTGTTTGACTCTTTGCCACCCCATGACTGTAGCCCACCAGGCTCCTCTGTCCATGGAATTCTCCAGGCAAAAATACTGGAGTGGGTTGCCATGCCCTTGTCCAGAGGATCTTCCTGACCCAGGGATCAAACCTGGGTCTCCCGCACTCTGGGCAGATTCTTTACTGTCTGAGCCATCAGGGAAGCCAGGGCAGAAACCAATACAATATCGTAAAGCAATTATCTTCCAGCTAAAAATAAACAGATGTTTTTAAAAAGAAAGTTAAAGGGACTTCTCTTAGAACAAAAAGACCACAAGTAGAATTGGGAAAATTAAGAAAGGGAAATATTCATTGATCAAGGCAACCATACAGTAAAAGTAATGGATTAATCCCTTATAAAGCTAGCAGGAAGGTTAAAAGACAAAAATAGTAAAATCATCAATAAGTAGCTAAGGGAACACAAAACAAAAAGATGTAAATATTATGGCAAAAACATTAAATTTGGGATAGGCAGAGGAAAAAAGCAGAGTTGTTAGAATGTGTTCAAACTTGAGATCATCAATTTTTTAAAAAATCTTTATATGTATAGATGTTGTTTATATATGAACTTCATGGAAACCACAAACCTATAATAGATACACTCACAAAAAAACAGAAAGGGTCACTGAAGAAATAGCACAAATGTTTTTAATACGAAATTTAATTATGCAAATTATTATATAAGTTAAGTATATGTCTTTTAATAAGAAATTTAATTATGCAAATTATGTACTTACATAAAATCGAGCATTATGTAGCAAAATTTCACAGTCAAGAAGAATGATTTTTGACATGGAGAGGTATGGGTGGGGTACAAAACTGTATGTGCAAATAAACCCTTTTTTAAAGTTATATGCACATGAAAATTCAGAAAGCAAATGTAGCTCCGTCTTTTACCAGCTTTATTGAGATATAATTGACATACCACATTGTGCAAGTTCACTGTAGACAACATGATGCTTTCATACATGTATCTATAGCTAAGCTTTAATTGTTTCCATTCCCTGGTGGCTCAGATGGTAGAAAATCCTCCTGCCACGCCTGAGACCTGTGTTCAATCTCTAGGTCAAGAAGATCCCCTGGAGAAGGGAATGGCAACCCACTCCAGTATTCTTGCCTGGAGAATCCCGTGGACAGAGGAGCCTGGCGGGCAACAGTCTATGGGGTTACAGAGTCAGACTCAACTGAGTGACTTTCAGTCTCACCAGATCTATAAATGGTGGTGAAATGGGCAGTGTTCTCAAGCTTTTGAAGTTCTCCGCTTTAAACACAGATCAGTTGTTAGCAACGTGGGCTAATAATTAACTTCCCAGGATTCAGATGCCCAGTGTTACTTGTGTTGAGATTTTGAGCCTAACGTCTCTGTACTTCAGTGTCCTTCACTTTTCTGTCTATAAAATGGAGATAATAATAGTTACCACAGCAAAACATTATTGGGACTTCAGTGAGCTAATCGAAGTGAACTGCTTTCTAAGCTTTTAATAGTGTTGTTTCTACTGGAAAGTGGAACATAATTTTAATATTATTTCTACTTTTAGAATTAGGGGGAAATCTTTCAAAAACTCATTCTGTATGATTTAGTATACATTTCAACTTTCACTTGATTACATGTTGCTGAGAAGTATATATATATATATATAAATTTGAGGGACAATGAATAAAACATAATCAGAAAATTCTTGGAATGGAACAGACTACTATTAATTTGGCCTCCCCAATTTTAAAAGGTTAAAAGCTTTTCTATTATTCATATCCTTATAGAAAATCAACTCCCAAAACAAATGAACCAGCAAAAACCAGCTCCCCACTAAGGCAGTGTTGTCGCCGAGGAGAAGGCCATCTAGTTTTGACACATGATTGTAGATTCACAAGCAAGTTATATTTTTCTGCTAAATTGGTGGGAGAGCAGGCTCAACAAAATATGCTCTAGGGATGCTCTGTGAGTGCTAGGAAGCAGCACAAAACTTTTACCAACCTGTGGGAGGCTGGTGATCAAGATGATCCTACTTAAATGAAAAATCCGTTGCTAGGATTCCAATGCCTCAGAAATCTGTGGGACACCGGGGGACTGATAAAATAGGCCTGGCAAAAAAGAATTAGAGACCATGAGCATCACAACACATTATGCTAAGAAACCTAGTCCAGAACTCTAAAAAAAAAAAAAAAAATCCTGTAGATGTTACATTGGTTCTATTAGCTATCAGTAATCCCAAAAATAACACAATCATGGAAACTAGGATTCTCTCCTCTAAAGAAATAACCGCCAAAGGTGATAATGTGTCTGTTCACAGTCTGCCTTATACATTTTTATTTTAGGCAATTTTTGTTATATCCTCCCAAGGCCTATAGAACTAGACTTCAATTCAGTTTACACTTTTCTTTTTTTTTCATTTTTTTTAGGACTTGGCTTTGTCCCTAAACAAAGAGCAGCAAGCTGCCAAAAGTGCAGCAAAAAGCCCCAGACCTTCTCATCCAGCTTGAGGTCCTCCCCTGGCAGGGCAGGAGTGATAGACTGCTTCAGACACCAGGGGAGCATCAAGCTGCAGGTGGGACTTGGTGAGCTAGAGGCAAAGCAATTCCTTTTCAGATCTCATAGGTTAACCTTGTTATAGCAGCTGAGGTGGTCACAACTTGGCATCTGAAGTCATTTCAGGGGAAAGTGCCTTTCAGTGGCCCTTGGAGTCCTAGCTGCCACTCTGGACCACAAAGAAGATGGAACTTGACTTTGGATTGTGCCTACTTCTTTTTCTGCATCTGTCTTATACGTGATCACCCCTCTCATAAGCAGTCAGGTTTCTTACATGGCCAACTGGCTGTCCAAGGAAGCCCAAGGAAATGCTTCGTTATTTAAATACCAGTTTGTCTTTTTTAAAGTACGCCCACGCTCCAAAATAACTTCTTAATCCTACAACCAGTGAAAATTTGCATTTCTGCACTGATTTAAACTAGGGTGTTACAAGCAAAACAGTCTAACTGAAAAGTTCCATATTAAGTAGGAAACTAAACTGCCTTAAAGTTTTTAAAATAGAAGGGATAACCAGCTATCTCAAGTGAATATGTAATCAACAGAATGTGTGGAAGAAAATAATTGTGCAAGGTGGAAGAATCCAGAGGACAGAAGGATCATGAGTCCAAGAAAGCCAGGGTGAACACCCTCACCCATACCTTGAGGGACACAGCTACACATGATCTGAGTGCTCTAGAATCTAACACAAGTAAGGAAGAAATCCTAAAACCTGGGGAAGCAAAACTTGTCACATTGTTGACTTTTTTCTTACCTATTCAGCTCCTTTTTAATTTTCTTAATTTATTGAGTATATAATGTACGATGGTTAAGGGAAAGAATTCTGGAACTCACCAGAGGGTTCTTAAACTCCTATTTCTGCCACTTCCTAAAGGCAAAGTCTTTTCAACAATAAAATAGGGATAAGATGAACCTCATTATGATCACTGTGAAAGTTAAATCTAATTTATGTGAAGTGTGCCTGACACATAAATGTGCCTAATAAGTGGTAGATGAAGAGGATGACAATGATGACAATAATTAATGTTATAGGGCAGCTACTATGTGTGTGACTCCAGGTACTGGAAATGGTGCCTATTCTTCATCATAAGTAGCAACAATTAAGCAAAGAGATCAACATGCTGCTGGCTAATTATGCCATGATGGTGCTATATATTTGATGTGAGTTCAAGGTGCACGATAGTGTGGTGACCAATAACATGGGTTCTTCCGTTATACTCCTGGGTACAAGTCCTGGCTCCACTACTTGCTAACCATGTGATCTTGGACAAACTGTTTAGTCCCTTAAGGCCCCAACTCCCTCAACTGTAAAATGGGGGTATGACTAGAACCTCTATCACTGGGTTATTGTGAAGATTACAAGAATCAGTATGTATCAAAGACCTGGAACACCTCACAATATACAGTGTGCTTCAGAAGTGAATGTCCTCTGCTGTTTTTATCTAGGCTTTTCACGGGTCCAGAGGAGATGAGACTGCCAAGATGAAGGAACGAGAGAAACAAAGGGTGTCATTCACAGGAGGAGGGAGGAGGACTGGAGCACAGGGCACGTGGGCAGACAGCCTTGGGAGATGGGGCTGGAACGTCAGACTCACAAGGTCAAAAACTTGTAGCTCTTCTCTTATCCAAAGGCAGTCATCCCTTTCAAACTCAGTATCATGTTTAATACTGTCCATCACAGGTCATGCTTAGAGTAGCCACAGTCTGCAAAATTGGGTCTGATGCCTTTTTAAAAAAAAAATCCTTTTCCCAAAATATGCCCCCTGCTAACCTCCGTGAAAACCCAAGTCTTTTTTTATCATTGGAGTTAATTTTCTGGGTTAAGGCACTACGAAAAAATTCTCTTTAAATGCAAGAAGCAGACCGAAAAGATAACCAAATTGAATTAACACTCACTAGGGAGCCGTCTATGGGGTCGCACAGAGTCGGACACAACTGAAGCGACTTAGCAACAGCAGCAGCAGCAGCATAAAAGCATGAGTTGTATATATCCTGTATAATTATCTACACACCAGAAAAATCAAGGGAGCCCTATTTACCCTTAAGAAAATCTTGAAAGTGAAAAATCCTTTTATTTTCATCAGAGACACAGCCAGGGTTTCTTGATCATAACCAGAATAACTTCAATTAGCAAATATAAGTAAGTTCTTACTTCTTTGGAATTTTATTGGCAAGGCTGTGAAACCACTTTTAACCTCTCTGACAAAGGTATCACATACAATATGTAACAAGGAGATATCAGTTACTTTTTAAATTTAGGTTAATGATTCATATATTTTTACAATGTAAATCAACTGCCTGATGAGACTGATTACCTATGAGCTTGACTGGCTGTTTAGAGTGACAATTATAATTGAAATAAAAATGTTATCTTAGAAAAGCATAGTTTTCTAAAACTCTGCTCTAAAATGTTACCATATATAAACAATTTCAGATTTTATCTTTCTAAAAAGAAATTGTGAAAAAGCTCAAAGTAAACAATCTGCAATGCAGGAGGCCCAGGCTCAATTCCTGGGTCTCGAAGCTCCCCTGAAGAAGGGAATGGCTACCCACTCCAGTGTTCTTGCCTGGAGGATCCCATGGACAGAGGAACCTGGGGGACTACGGTCCATGAGGTTGCAAAGAGTCAGACACGGCTGAGCGACTAACACTTTCGCTTTCAAAGTAAACAGCAGCCCGGTTGATAACACTGGTCTAATGATTGGATAAAGGGGGTGGTTCTCTCTCATTGCTCAAAATTCCACATAACCAGTCTGTTTCCTGTCTTCTAGTTCACAGAGGGCCCATTTCACTAGGACTGGTGATTTCTTTTTCCGATGAGTGGGAAAACAGCATCTTCCACAGATACCCACTATAGCCTATCAAAGCACAACTGTAGATTTAACTTCTATCCCATCCTTAAAGTTGTATGATGGCAGTGGTAATACAGACACCTTATGTTATCTCCCTGATAAAGGAAGAAGGAAGATGATGAAGATTATTAAAAGCCAAAGACCCTGCAAGTCGATCTCACAGTGATTATTGACTAGTATCCCATGTGTGCCTGTATTCAGTGTCCAGCTGTTTGCAACCCCATGGACTGTGGCCCGCCAGGCTCCTCTGTCCATGGGATTCTCCAGGCAAGAATACTGGAGTGGGTTGCCATTTCCTTCTGCAGGGGATCCTCCCAACCCAGGAGTCGAGCCTGTGTCTCCTGCGTCTTCTGCACTGGCAGGCAGGTTTTTTACCTCTGCGCCACCTGGGAAGCCCAGCATCCCATGAAGTCCAGCTAAAATATAGTCAGTATTCCATCATGGCTAAGTCCTAACTGAGGCGCTGGTCCTGAGTAAACAGCCCGAGAGTTTATACAAAGACTGTGATGGTGGAGGTGGGTGGGGGGGAAGAGGGGGTGTTGTAGTGGACAGGGGGCAGGAATCACTGCCTCCAAGATGCAGAGACCTGACGACATTGCAAACCACCTCTGGTGTGACTCTGTGCTAGGCTGTCATGTGCATGCTGCCAAGAGCTGTTCCATTTCCACATGGTTCCAGGTGCCAGCCAAGCCCAATTCTTTCTTAAAAAAAAAAAAAATTAAAAACCACATCTACACCCACAGTTGTGTCTGCTAATCAATTTCCCTGGAACAGAGAAAGAAGAAAAGGGGCACAAAGCAAAAATGTGCCCCTCGCTAATGGGTGACATGCAGGCACCCTTCTAGAGAAAAGAGGCAGGCAAAATGTCTTTCATTATTAGTTTTATACAGAGATTCTTCTATTTGTAGTTTGGCTAGACAGAGAAAATTGAATCTATTTAATTTAATGACCTATTAAAATTGTGTAAAAGTGGTCTCAGAGATAAAAGAAAAGATTAGGATGAACATTTCACCAGGGAAGACAAGTAGGAATGTTTTAAGTACCACACGTTATTCTAATAAACATCATATTATCACATGTCCATGAAACACAGGGATCCTGGTTCCTATTGGTGAGGTCAAGTCATTCAATATGAGCTATTATTTCCTTGTAATCCACTAGACTGAACTCCAAATTGGAAGTGATTAGTTGTGGAGACACATATTTATTTGTTAATGATCCATGCAGTAAGTCCAAATCTAGATCAAGAAAGGCGAGAAATACCAAAAAGGAAGTAGTGATGATTTCAGATGATGTACATGAGACAGGCGCCAGCTACAGGACTTGAAGAAGCTGGAACTTGAGTCCCTCTGATAAGGTAGACCTTGAGGACAGATCAGCTGTGGATAATTAAAGGCTGGATCAGAATAAAAGAAGATGATCAGAGAGAGCAGGACCTGGGAACAGGCCAGAACAGGCCAATAAAACAAGGAAGGGAGTTCCTGTCAAGAGTGATGAGCAGGCAGAATCTGAGAGGCAGAACAAGGAAAGAAGCAGGAGTCAGGGCAGAACCAGCAGATGGTTAGCATCAAGGCTCCAAGGGAGCAGGAAAAGAAGCTCCATTGACAGAGTTGGAGACCAGCATGCCTGGCCCTGGCTCTAGGAAAAAGAACAGGGAGAAGGCAGGAGCCCAACGTCTGGGTCCTCAAAAACTCAGGATGTAAAAACTAGACTAGCAGGAAAGCAGAGGATCAAGAAGGAATTCATTACAAAGACACGGAAATAACCTAAATGTCTACTAACAGATAAGTGGATAAAGAAGTATAAATAGTATATATATATACATATATAGATACATATATATATACATATATATACACACATACACACACACACACACACACACACACACACACAATGGAATATTACTCAGCCATTAAAAAGAATGAAATAGCACCATTTTCAGCAACATGTATGCATCTACAGATTATTATACTAAATGAAGTAGCTCAGAAAGACAAAGACAAATGCCATATGATATCATTTATAAGTGGACTCTAAAATATAACACAAATGAACCCATCTATGAACAGAAACAAAAGCAGGGACACGGAGAATAGACTGACAGTTACCAAGAGGGTGTGGGGTGGGAGAGGATAGAAGTCAGAGTCTGAGATTAGCAGATGCAAACTGGTACATCTAGAATGAATAAACAACAAGGTTCTACTGTATGACACAGGGAACTATATTCAGTATCCTTTATTCAATATGATAAACCATAATTGAAAAGAATATGAAATATATATATATGTAGAACCGTTACTTTGCTGTATAGCAGTATTAACACAGCAATGTAATTCAACTATCAGTTCAGTTCAGTTTGGTCGCTCAGTTGTGTCCGACTCTTTGCGACCCCATGAATCACAGCACGCTAGGCCTCCCTGTCCAACACCAACTCCCGGAGTTCACTCAAACTCACATCCATCGAGTTGGTGATGCCATCCAGCCATCTCATCCTCTGTTGTCCTCTTTTCCTCCTGCCCCCAATCCCTCCCAGCATCAGACTCTTTTCCAATGAGTCAACTCTTCGCATGAGGTGGCCAAAGTACTGGAGTTTCAGCTTTAGGATCAGCCTTCCAAAGAACACCCAGGGCTGATCTCGTTTAGAATGGACTGATTGGATCTCCTTGCAGTCCAAGGGACTCTCAAGAGTCTTCTCCAACACCACAGTTCAAAAGCATCAGTTCTTCGGTGCTCAGCCTTCTTCACAGTCCAACTCTTACATCCATACATGACCTCTGGAAAAACCATAGCCTTGACTAGACGGACCTTTGTTGGCAAAGTAATGTCTCTACTTTTGAATATGCTATTTAGGTTGGTCATAACTTTCCTTCCAAGGAGTAAGCGTCTTTTAATTTCATGGCTGCAATCACCATCTGCAGTGATTTTGGAGTCCAAAAAAATAAAGTCTGACACTGTTTACCCATCTATTTGCCATGAAGTGATGGGACCAGATGCCATGATCGTTTTCTGAATGTTGAGCTTTAAGTCAACTTTTTCAGTCTCCTCTTTCACTTTCATCAATTCAACTATACCTCAATAAAAATAAATTTTAAAAGGATTTAAAAGATTTTAAATCTTCTAGTTTATAGAAAACTATTCAAATTGTAAATATTAAGAGAGATTAAATGAGACCTAAATAAATGATTTGTTACTGTTCAGTCACTGAGTAGTGTCCAGCTCTTTGCAACCCCATGGACTGCAGCACACCAGGCTTTCCTGTCCTTCAGTATCTTCCGAAGTTTGCTCAAACTCATGTCCATTGAATCAATGATGCCATCCAATCATCTTATCCTCTCTTGCCCCCAGTCTTTCCCAGCATCAGAGTCTTTTCCAATGAGTCAGCTCTTCACATCAGGTGGCCAAAGTATTGGAGCTTCAGCTTCAGCATCAGTCCTTCCAGTGAATACTCAGGGTTGATTTCCTTAAGTACTGATTGGTTTGATCTCCTTGCTGTGCAAGGGACTCTCAAGAGTCTTCTCTGACACCACAATTCAAAAGCATCAATTTTTCAGTGCTCAGCCTTCTTTAGATATATCATTTTCATGAGTTAGAAGGTCCAGTATTGTAAATTACTTTTCTGCCCAAGTGAATCAGATTTGGTTTCAGCTTCTTAAGACACAAGCACCCTGAAGGGTCCAGAAGGTTGGGATTGAGGGTGTCCCTCCCGCATATACCTGACTTCCTTGCCCTCTGTTCTTCAAATACACTGCAAGGGTTTCCACCTCTTTATTTTTACTCCACCCTTCCTTCCCCTGCTACCCAAATCCACTCCTCCAACACAGTTACATGCTTTCATAAGTTTCTCTTTATGCAACTCAATTTAAGTTCATTTCTCTTGCCTTGAATTCTATAATATTTTTGACATATAATTAGTCAATAATGCTTGCCAACTGTGTGTATTATGTAAATATTTGTTATTTTACTTTTCACAACTCATATCCCCAATTAGAACACTCACTCTAAGACAACAAATACTCATGATTTATATTTCTTTGCTTTTCTCTTTATAATGCCTTCCACATAGGAAATGCTCGATGCACATGTAAATCTGTGATTTGTTTTATACACGACATGTTGCCACAATTAGTGGATAAGAAATAGACAAGTAGAAGCAATAACCCAAGGTCTTAGAAATCTAAGATTTATATAACCTTTCCCCTGTTAATTGGAAAAGTATAATAAAGAGTAGTCTTGGGAGTCTTACCAACTCCCAAGAATTTACCCAGGAAACTAAGAACTAGAGACTTTACCCAGAAATTCTATAGTCCCAAATCAAAGGATATAACCATAAGGTTTCCTGGGAAAGCAAACAAAAAGACTCAAGACTTTTGAATAAATTCTGTGTTCTTGGAGTTTTATAATACTAGAGGGATCCAATTAAGCGTACCACCTCCACGTGACCCCAAAACACACGAATGGTGGTATAGCAATATTGTTCAGCAAAGAATTGTCATGGAGAAGAGCCTACAATTCCTTAGTCAGTGGCCAGAAGTGGGAAATTGCCATAAATTTATGGCAGAAAGCCTTCCATGGGCTCACACACACAAAATGAAAGCTCATCCTTCTAAATCCTTCATTCTGAATATGATCCATTACGCAAATGCTCAGAATAACAATGATAAAGTTTGAGGCAAATGCGTAGGATGACAGCCAATGTGTTCTCTCATTTTGTTTGTTGACAACACAGAATAAAATACTTAAAATCAGAACATTTCGTTTTTAGCATAACAAAATAAATGCCTTCTCCTAGGTTTTATGGGATTCCTGGAAAATGGATTACAAAAACATCCATAGATTTGTTCCAGGTGTTACCACCCATAATAACTCTGGATTTAAATCTAAAGATGAGAAGGAGCCAGGTACAGAGACCAGGAGGAAACCAGTCCAAGCACTGATGCTGCTCAAACCAACCAGATTTTCTCTGCCTCGCAAAGCTCTGTCTTACAGTTAGCTTGGCCACAAACATGCAACCATTCCTCTGGGCATAGAGTAGCTCAAGAAAGATACAAGACTTTATTCATCCTACATAGTTCTTCCAACAGAACTGGAGTATGTGTGTGCATGTGTGTGTATGTACTTATTTGTGTATTTGGGTGTCTATCTCTCATGTTACCAGTGTTGTCTGGTGTTCCTTGATTATCCAAGTCATATTCCTACATGTGCATCTCTAATCAGGTGGGACCTCACCATTTCATAGAAACTCAATGTCAGTTTCCAAGGGTCCTTTCTCTTGATGTCGGTTTCTGAGGGTCCTTTCTTTTAGACTGTTTCCTCAGAGACAGCTCCTACAAACTGTTGCCTGGATGGCACAAGCCTTGCTGTCAGTACTGCGATGCAAGGGGTGGAGGGTCTCACATTCAGTGTGACAGCCTTCACTCTATTTTCAGGAAGACTTTTACCTTCTCCACTAAACTGTAAATGATTCAGAAATTGGAAGGGCATCTGTGGCTCTCATTTCTCCTTTTGAAGATTTTCAGTGAGTTCTATTTTCAGCCCCATCCCAACCCTCATCTTCAGGGAGAATGGCTGCCTCCAAATCCCATCCCTTTCTGGGATTTCATGATTCAATGGACTTGCTTTTCAGCGGCTGCCCCTGGACAGGCTTGGTTGGTTACCAGTCATCTACCAGCTTTCGCATCCTAGAATTTCATGTATCACTCCAGCTTGCTGTTATCTCCTCTCTTGTAATCTTTGTTCTTATGGATTTGTGCCTTTTTCTCAGTCCTCTGTTGTCATTTTAGCAGTTTCTCAAGAAGTGGATTTTCTGAATTGAGCCAAAAACTCCTAGTTACATTTTATGTAATCTAAAGGGCTTCTCTCTAAACAGCTCCATATGCCCAACCTCATCCCCTTCCTAATCCATAGATCAAAAATGTATGATATTGGCAAGATGCAAAAAAGCACTTTTCAAAGAACTACATAGTTCTTTGCCTCCCAGGTAACTCAGTGGTAAAGAATCCGCCTACCAATGCAAAAGATGCAGGAAATGTGGATTCGATCACTATGTTGGGAAGATCCCCTGGAGAAGGGAATGGCTACCCACTCCAGTATTCTTGCCTGGAGAATCCCATGGACAGAGGAGACTGGCAGGCTACAGTCCATGGAGTTGCAAAGAGTCAGACACGACTGAGTGACTGAGCATGCATACACGCATAGTTCTTTATCACCGAGAGCCTGGAATGATCTAACCTTTAACACTTTGTAGATGTTCCTACACTAGTGTGACATGTAGCTTATATTACTGCCACATTTATATGAGCTTTCCAGGGTAGAGAATGGCCTATAATAAATGTCATGCAATGTACATTGCTAAAAGTCCTAACACTCTGCCTCCCAAGCTTCCTTTACATCAACTATAAAGTGACATGTCACTCAGATAACGAATTCATTTTCAACAGGATTTTGGCTCAGTGGTTTCATGCAAAGATACACAATACCTGTAAGAGATATTACTGCTTTATGGAAAGGTGATGGGTTTAGAGAATTCTAGGTTTGCATTTCAATATAGCAAGACTCTGAAGTTGCTCAAGCCCAGAAAGGGATTTACAGACACTTGGGCGTGTTAGTGCCGGAGCTATTACTGGAGGAGGGTCTACAGTGCTTCATCTGAATGCACTTCCCTCTCAGCCATGCTCATTCAAATGTCCTCTCTCTTTTCCACCAAAGGCTTTCCCAACTCACAGAGCTTTGCTCTTTCTTCTGTCTTCATCCACATCTGTCTCTTTCTCTGCATCGTCCCTGCCTTCTCCTGAGGCCCGGCTCTTTCTAATCTAATCCTCCCTATATCTGGGGACTACTCAGTGGAAATCCTGGCTCTTTGGCATGTCACTTTCTTGTTTGAGGAGCCCTAATGACAGTCTGTCACCTACAGAGGAAGTCAACACGTCTTAGCAGGCAGGTCTGTCAAAGTTTCCACAGTCAGAGCCCATGTACTTGCTCCAGAACAAGCCCTCACTCCTCGCGGCCCTCCAAGCATCCTACACCCTCTGTGCTCACCCCAAAGCTACTCATCTCCTGCTCAAGAGCTGTCACCATCCTCTCAGATGTACCCCTCCTCTGCCTCAGTTATTCCCAATTATTTCCCAAGGTCCTCACTATAATCAATCTCCCAAACAAGACTCTCCCAATGCCACCAGGGCAGGCCAATCTCTTAGGAAACAAATGTGTCACTGTCTTTTGGAAAGCAAATCAGACTTTGCCTGGAATTATACTTGACTAGTTTACATCTGTGACTCACTTCAAATAAAGTGAAACATCCCTGGCATATACAGCTAGCTCCTTGAAAACCTACCGCAGTGCCACGTACATTTATCTAACGAACACTCGTTGGAGGAATGAATCGCTTTTGAACAAGAGTGCATTCCTGTTATCATGGATACACCAAGAGCCCGTATTTCCAACTCTAAACCACTGAGTCTGCTGAACTGGGGTTCTATGAAGGAGGAGTCGGAATCCAGCATTTTCCACATTGACTTGTACTCGGAGCACTGGGCAGCCACCTAGGTCTGAGCAGAGACACTCAATGCATAGACGATAAACAAGTTAATAATCTGACTTCTTTTCCAAACATTTAGCTTCATCATTTCCAAAGGGTTGGTATGTCTGTCCCAGTTTTGCTGCCGAAAATTCTGTTTTAAAATATCCACAGAACTTAAATGGTCCAATCTCTCCTGTCCCCTCAAGAATCTCACTCCATCAATTATCCACTCCCTCACGCTCATACTCCAGGTGGAGTGCTCTTTCTAGACTTGTATCTGATTTTTCTTAATTTGAGTTTTGGTAACCTCCTGGGTCATCACAAGCCCCCGAGTGATCAGCTTCCTCCCAGTCTGTCCACAGAACCCTGAGCTCCAGCTGTGATGAACCACTTGCCCCCTCATCATGCCAAATCCTACGCTGTTACTCAGACATGCTTCCTGTTGCCTCTTCTCTGGTATGTTACCCTGGTCCTCCTGCTGGACATGTGTGCATCCGTGCTCTCTTCTGTACTCTTATCAACCACTAGATTCTGACCTTATATTCTCCCTGAAAGCTACCAGTTGAGTCATGAAACTAGCTGAGTCACATTTCTAAACAATCATTAGGTCCTGTACTTCTACCCCCTCAAACATTAAAGAGAAATACAGAACAAAACTCAGTGATAACTGGAACATATTTTTATCTGAGCTGCTCTAGGAGAACACAGCTTTGGTTTTTCGTGACTCCCTTACAATTCTCTCTATTGGTAAATAAAAACGGAAGAGAAATTTACAAAACAAAGTTTACCTGGAGCTTTGTTGTTGCTGTTCAGTTGCTAAATTGTGTCTGACTCTTTGTGACCCCATGGACTGAAGCACTCCAGGCTTCTCTGTCCTTCACTAGCTCCTGGAATTTGCTCAAACTGATGTCCATTGAGTCGGTGATGCCAACCATCTCATCCTCTGTCGCCTCCTTCTCCTGCCTTCATTCTTTCCCAGCATCAGGATCTTTTCCAGTGAGTCAGCTCTTCACATCAGGTGGCCCAAGTATTGGAGCTTCAGCTTCAACATCAGTCCTTCCAATGAATACACAGGACTGATTTCCTTTATGGTTGACTGGTTGGATCTCCTTGCAGTCCAAGGAACTCTCAAGAGTCTTCTCCAACACTTCAAAAGCATCAATTCTTTCTCAGCCTTCTTTATGGCTCAACTCTCACAACCATTCATGACTAATGGAAAAAGCTTTAACTATACAGACCTTTGTCAGCAAAGTGATGTCTCTGCTTTTTAATGTGCTGTCTAGGTTTATCATAGCTTTCTTCCAAAGAGCAAAAGTCTTTTAAATTTGTGCCTGCAGTCACTGTCCTCAGGGATTTTGGAGCCCAAGAAAATAAAACCTGTCACTGTTTCCACTTTCCCCCCATCTACTTGCCATGAAGTGATGGGACCAGATGTCATGATCTTTGTTTTTTGAATGTTGAGTTTTAAGCCAGATTTTCACTCTCCTCTTTCACCTTCATCAAGAGGAGCTCTGAGGAAATGTCAACCACCTAGCCATCTACTTGCTAATCAAGTTTTTACATGAAAGTACATTTTATAGATAATGTGAAAATAAATTTAAGAAAGGTTTTCTTTAAATTTATCCAAAGCATTACTCTTTCCACCCCCCAGTTGAAAAGCAGTTTACCTACCCCATCCCCTCCTGCCTCCTTTGACCTTCTCTCCCCTAATGGGCTCCAAGCCCACTGGCCTCCGATGAAGAATGTTACTCCTCAAGGCTTATCACCAGCTCTTCCCTCTGCCTGGGAAGTTCTTCCCTGGATACTCGTTATCTTACTTCCTTATCTCATCCGTGTCTTTGTCCAAATGCTCCCTTCTCAGTGAAGTTTACCTTAACCAACTTGCCACATCCTGCCTCCACACCCACCTAGCCCCTCCACTCTCTACCTTCCTTTTTTGCTCTTTGCCAGAGTACTTTCCACCTCTGACGTCTATACCCACTTGTCAAGCTTATTGTTTATCATTTGCCTCCCTCTGCCATAAAATGTAAGCTCCATAAAAGCAAGATCTTTGTCTATGTTGCTCGCTCCTGAAGCTGAGCTTCCAAAACACCGCCCGGCACAGTAGGAGCTCAATACTTACTGAATGCAAGATTGAATACTATAAACTGGATTGTCTGAGACTGTAGATAAAGGCAGAGCTTGATTAAAAGGAGGTGACACAGGGAAGAATGAAGAACTAGCAAGTTTAGGGTTCTTTTCTCTTTTTCCCACCTCATCCTGATTCAGGCTGCTTCTTCACCCTTCCAAAATTGAGGAACAAGAAAAGAAGTTTGAAGATAAGGAAGAAGGGGGAAGCAAAATGGTAGAATGAGAAAGAGAAAAGGAAAACCTGCAAAGAGCACTCATCTGGAGAGAGGTGGAATGAAGTTGAAATCTTCCAACAAAATAGTGAGCCGCAATCCACCTTCCTCAGCTCATCTCTTGTCCTGATGAGAACGAAACTGAAAGATATTTTTAAGGCCCAATAAAACCATGTGTTTTAAACAGACACTACTAACTGTCAGCAAGCAACAAAAACGTCTTTGGGGCACCATAACCTATTTTTCAGTCATTTAGATAGTAAAACCACTCCATCACCTCCACATTCAACCCACTGGCAAGGACAGATGAGGACTTCTTATCCCAGTCCTTGAATAATACTTCTCACTAGTATAATATATTAGTAATAGATAGAAACCTCATGAATGTTTTTTAAATGAGAAGCCTAATAATTGGAGAAGGAAATGGCAACCCATTCCAGTATTCTTGCCTGGAAAATCCTATAGACAGAGGAGCCTGGTGGGCTACAGTCCATGGGGTCGCAAAGAGTCAGACATGACTGAGCGACTAAGCAGCAACCTAATAATGCTCAGTTCTTTGCTCACCAAAAACAATCCAATATTTCTAATTACTCTGCTAGTACTCCATAAGCCCTTATTAAGTACTGGTCTCTGTGTTAGGTGTTGTAGCAGTAAGATGATGAGATGTGACTTTTAGTTGCAATTCAAAGTTGTGTTTCTCATCTTTTGAATAAAGAGATCAATATCATGCTTCCTCTCCAGATAGAACCCTCTGGAAAGAATTGGCCTCCTCTATACATCTTATTACTGATTCATAGAAGTGGAGATGTATCTTTGTATATTCTCACCACCACTAAGATATTTTTGTTGAATTTCATTTTCTCTTTTCATACTGTGAAACCAATACATTTTCATTTCTTCTGCAAATGCAGTGTTACAACATTTTGTTATGTTTTATAAAATTCATTCATTCACCAAATATTCAGAGTGCTTCTAGATACCTGTTAGATGCTACGGTTAAGATGGTGAATGATAAGGAAAATGTTTTCTTCAGTTCAATTCAGTTCAGTCGCTCAGTCGTGTCCGACTCTTTGCGACCCCATGAATCACAGCGTGCCAGGCCTCCCTGTCCATCACCAACTCCCGGAGTTCACTCAGACTCACGTCCATCGAGTCAGTGATGCCATCCAGCCATCTCATCCCCTTTCGTTCCCTTCTCCTCCTGCCCTCAATCCCTCCCAGCATCATAGTCTTTTCCAATGAGTCAACTCTTCGCATGAGGTGGCCAAAGTATTGGAGTTTCAGCTTTAGCATCAGTCCTTCCAAAGAACACCCAGGGCTAATCTCCTTTAGAATGGGCTGGTTGGATCTCCTTGCAGTCCAAGGGACTCTCAAGAGTCTTCTCCAACACCACACTTCAAATGCATCAATTCTTCGGAGCTCAGCTTTCTTAACAGTCCAACTCTCACATCCACACATGACCACAGGAAAACCATAGCCTTGACTAGATGGACCTTTGTTGGCAAAGTAATGTCTCTGCTTTTCAATATGCTATCTAGGTTGGTCATAACTTTTCTTCCAAGGAGTAAGCGTCTTTTAATTTCATGGCTGCAATCACCATCTGCAGTGATTTTGGAGCCCAAAAAAATAAAGTCTGACACTGTTTCCACTATTTCCCCATCTATTTCCCATGAAGTGATGGGACCAGATGCCATGATCTTCGTTTTCTGAATGTTGAGCTTTAAGCCAACTTTTTCACTCTCCTCTTTCACTTTCATCAAGAGGCTCTTTAGTTCCTCTTTATTTTCTGCCATAAGGGTGGTGTCATCTGCATATCTGAAGTTATTGATATTTCTCCCAGAAATCTTGATTCCAGCTTGTAAAACTCTTTCTAACAAAGAGATTTTTTCCAAGACACTATTATTCCAATTCCTTTCAAAAAATAAATTTTATTGACTTCTTACCATTATGAAAATAACGCATGATTAACATGGAAAAGTTGGGAAATAAAAGTGGAAGAAGCTAAAATTATTCATCCTAGTCCACCAGGATCAACTAATGTCAATGGTTTGATACATTTCCTTCCAGTTTTATTCCTCTTACTGGATTACTTTTATTCTAAAAGTAAATATAACAAGAAAGATATGAGGCCAAACCTGTATAAAGAAATTAATCCTGTCAAAGAAACTAACACAAGATCTAAACAAATGTAAAGACCACAAAATCACTGAAAATTAGAACACATATTTAAGTTAATTATAACCATAAAACCAGTATGCTTTGCTTTTATTTGATTATTTTTAATAAAATTCCTTTAAAATGCATATGGAACTATATATATATATATATATATATATATATATATATATATATACATATGGAATTCTAAGTGTTGAAAACTAGACCAAATTAAGAA
Organism: Bos indicus; assembly: GCF_029378745.1. Lineage (NCBI taxonomy): Eukaryota > Metazoa > Chordata > Mammalia > Artiodactyla > Bovidae > Bos > Bos indicus. Next base: position 89,171,017 of record NC_091768.1, on the reverse strand, counting down.
GAAGAAGAATATAGGGGAGAGGCTTTAACCTGCCAGATATTAAAACAAATTACACAAAGCAGTTATATACAAAGCAATCAAAGGCCTGGCAATAGATAAACAGAGAAAAAACTTTAAACAGATATTAGTATATGTGAAAATTTAATTTACTAGAGAAAAGACAGTTCACTGGCTATGTGGTGCTTAAACAATTGGCTATCCATCTAAAAGAAAATACAGTTAGAACTGCAAGCTTTATAGAAAAATAAATTCCAGATGGGAAAATACTAAAATATTTAAAAATAGAAAAAATAGAATTTAGAATTTAAATTAGAAGAAAATTTAAGAAAATTGGTGGGAAGATCTTGTAAAGTAAGATAGGCAATCCAGATTCTGTAAAGAGAGAGAGATAAATGTGATATCAAAGATTTTTTAAAATTCTGTGGAGGAATAAAATTAAAAAATAAAATCAAAGAACAAATTGTTGAAGGGGAAAGATCTAACTAACATAATCTTCAAAATCTATAATATTCAAGAGGCTTTAAAAATTAATAAGTAAAAAAGCAACCATATAAGGGGCCAAGGATATACATAGGTAATTGATAGATAAGGATATCCATAGGAATCATAATAATATAAATAGATGCTCAACCTCATTAGAAAATTTAAATTAATAAGGCCTACTCCTTAGACTAGCAAAAATTAGGAAGTAGAGAAATAGGAGAGTTGGTGGAAATGTGAGGAAAATTATATTCTCAAACATTGCTAATGGGAATGTGATTTGCTGTTATATTTTTAGAAAATAATATGGGAAAACCCATTAAAATTTAAAAATACACATATCCTTTGAACCAGTAATTTTACTTCTGGGAATTAGACCATAAAAATAAAACCACCAAGAGCTAAGAATATGTGTCTATAGATACTTGTAGTAAAAACATTTTTTATGTGTTGAACACTATTCACAACAGAATGTTCATTAATAGCAGAATACCTGAGTAAATTTTAGCAAATTCATACATCATACAACTATGGAAAAGAATAAGGGATCTTTCTCAGACTCAGAATTTCCAAGATGTATTTCAGAGTGAGAAAACCAAGACAGAGTAATACACACACACATACACACACACATACACACTCATGCATGTGTAGCCTGACCCACGTTTTAAGATAAGTAGGAACCATTCCCTTGTACAATAGTGTATATTATAGTGTTTGACCATGGAGAAATACATAGAACACACCAAGCTGTATTCTCTGGTTTCTCTGAAGGAGTGTAGGCAAAGCAAAAAAGAAGGAAAAAAGGAAGAAGAAAGACAAAAAATAATAGAAGCTACACATGACAGAACAACAGAAGAAAATATAGGAAATAAAATTCTATCCATTATCTTAATAGAAACAATGAATAATAGGGTAAGTTCATGGACAGGGACCAGGGGTAATGTGGCCAAATAGAATAATAATTTGGTTTCTAGGTGCGATTAAGACAATTTTTGCTTGGAATTTTTAAGGAGAGTGTCTAAAATATAATATTTCAGAAGGAAATAAGAGAAATCTGGCAGTACCCTTTCAAGAACCTTAAAAGTAGCTTTGACTTTGGACACTATATTTTCACCTTTAGAAATTATTTTTAAGGAGAGAAATAGAGTTGTAGATAAAATGTGTGTTGCAACACCTGATTAATTTAATAAATTCTACAAGATAAAACATAATTTCAATTTGCAAAATCCATACTGTGCATATGTGTATATACATATGTGTGCAGATTTTGTATATATGCTATCAGATCAGATCAGTTGCTCAGTTGTGTCCAACTCTTTGTAACCCCATGAATCACAGCACGCCAGGCCTCCCTGTCCATCGCCAACTCCCGGAGTTCACTCAGACTCACGTCCATCAATTCGGTGATGCCATCCAGCCATCTCATCCTCTTTTGTCCCCTTCTCCTCCTGCCCTCAATCCCTCCCAGCATCAGAGTCCTTTCCAATAAGTCAACTCTTCACATGAGGTGGCCAAAGTACTGGAGTTTCAGCTTTAGCATCAGTCCTTCCAAAGAACACCCAGGGCTGATCTCCTTTAGAATGGACTGATTGGATCTCCTTGCAGTCCAAGGGACTCTCAAGAGTCTTCTCCAACACCACACTTCAAAAGCATCAATTCTTCGGAGCTCAGCTTTCTTCACAGTCCAACTCACATCCATATATGACCACAGGAAAAACATAGACTTAACTAGACGAACCTTTATTGGCAAAGTAATGTCTCTGCTTTTGAATATGCTATCTAGGTTGGTCATAACTTTCCTTCCAAGGAGTAAGCATCTATTAATTTCATGGCTGCAGTCACCATCTGCAGTGATTTTGGAGCCCGAAAAATAAAGTGTGACACTGTTTCCACTGTTTCCCCATCTATTTCCCGTCGAGTGATGGGACCAGTTGCCATGATCTTCGTATTCTGAATGTTGAGCTTTAAGCCAACTTTTTCACTATCCACTTTCACTTTCATCAAGAGGCTTTTTAGTTCCTCTTTATTTTCTGCCATAAGGGTGGTGTCATCTGCATATCTGAGGTGATTGATATTTCTCCCGGCAATCTTGATTTCAGCTTGTGTTTCTTCCAGTCCAGCGTTTCTCATGATGTACTCTGCATATAAGTTAAATAAGCAATGTGACAATATACAGCCTTGATGTACTCCTTTTCCTATTTGGAACCAGTCTGTTGTTCCATGTCCAGTTCTAACTGTTGCTTCCTGACCTGCATACAAATTTCTCACAAATACTATACAAATATTTTAATCCAAATCCAAGATACAACATAATTTTAATCCATAAAAGATATACTTTCTGTATGTACATGTAATAAGTATGCTTTTTGCAAATGGAAATTTGTGTTATATTTTAGGGTTTTGTTAACATTATGTGGCTTCCCAGGCGGCCCTGGTGGTAAAGAACCTGCTTGCCAATGCAGGAAGACAAAACAGAGGCCGGCTCAATCCCTAGGTTGGGAAGATCCCCTGGAGGAGGGCACAGCAACCCACTCCAGTATTACTGCCTGGAGAATCCTATGGATAGAGGAGTCTGGCAGGCTAAAGTACCTAGGGTTGCACAGAGTCAAATGTAACTGAAGCAACTTAGCACACACACATTAGCCCAGCATCTCCTAGATTAACAACTTGTCCCTCAAATAGCATCTATAGGATTTGAGAATACTACACATGCTCAAATTTTGAGGATGAATCACACACATAGCCAGTACCCAGAGATGCTACATAGAAAGCCTTCCTATGAAACCCAGCAAAGTCATTTTTTAATACTACCCTTACTGAACTTCTCACCTCTCTGCCTTTTGGCTAAGATAAAATGTAGTACGGGGGCTTCCCTGGTGGCTCAGTGGTAAAGAATCCACCTGCTGGAGCAGGAGCTGCAAGAGAGGTGGGTTTGATCTCCAAGGAGCCTGGTGGGCTACAGTCCATGGGGTCACAAAGAGTTGGACAGGACTGGGCACTAGTGAATAACATTCATAGTTTATTTCTTCAGATTTCCAGTTAGAGCAGATATCTCTAGTTCGATCTGAGCTCTCAAAATTGGAAACACTTCCTCTGTTCTTTCTCCATTGGTTTTCCTCCTGGGTAGAAAGATTTCAGCTGAATCGTAAGGGGAAGGCACTGGTGTTAAGACAAACAGGCCTGTAGCAAAGGGAGCTAGTGAGGTCTCATGGCACGGCAAGGACAACCAGTAACAGGTTTTCTGTTCTTATCCCAGAAAACCTTCCCTAACAGGCCAACAAGGTAAACATCAACCCAAGACACGGACAAAGATTCCAGGCTACATCTTGTCCCCATGGTCCAGTGGGATTGAAGAAAGATTAACAGAAACACAGGTGGATTTCTTTAAAATACACCAGCCAATCTCTTCCATTGCCAAAGCAATTGGAAGAACTGTGTTCGACATACTTGTGTTGAGCAAAATTCAAGAAACTCTTAAAAATCTTTTTAGTACTCAACTAGTAGCAAAATCCTCTTCGTGGATCACTGCCTTGTCATGGTAAAGAGGCTTGTGTAACTCAGCTGAAGCTATGAGCCATGCTGTGCAGGGCCACCCAAGATACACAGGTCATACTGGAGAGTTCTGACAAAGCGTGGTTCACTGGAGGAAGAAATGGCAAACCACTCCAGTATTCTTTCTGGGAGAACCCCATGAACAGTATGAAAAGGCAGAAAGATACGACACCAGAAGATGAGCCCCCTAGTCTGGAAGGTGTCCAGTATGCTACTGAGAAAGTGTGGAGGGCGATTGGTAATAGCTCCCGAAGGAATGAAGTGGCTGGGCCAAAGCAGAAACAGCGCTCAGTTGCAGAGTGTCTAGTGGTGAAAGTAAAGTCTGATGCTGTAAAGAAAAACGTTGCCTAGGAACCTGGAATGTTAGGTCCATGAATCAAGATAAATTGGATGTAGTCAAGCTGGAGATGGCAGGAGTGAACATCAACATCTTAGGAATCAGGTAATGGGATCACAGAGTTGGACACGACTTAACAACTGAATGACAAAGCACCAAACTATTTACACTTTCGTGTGCAATAGCATCACTACTTAAAAAAAAAAAAAAAGTGTTAGTCGCTCAGTCATGTCCAACTCTTTGCCACCCCATGGACTGAGCCCACAAGGCTCCTCTGTCCGTGGAATTCTCTAGGCAAGCATACGGGTGTGAGTAACCATTCATTTCTCCGGGGGAACTTAAATAGATGCCCAAACAATGGCTACATGTTTTAATGGGAAGAAAATGTGGAAATGAATATTTCCTCAGCTGATTCTAGCTCCCAGCATCTGGCTGTCTTTGGTATCATAGAACCCAAACTTCCATATGACTAAGATTTTCACTTCTTATGAGAACATGTTGCTGTTGTATACATATAGCTTCATACTGGATAGAAAATTCTAATCCATCTTGCTACTGTGTGTCAGGTCAACAATATGAATACAAAACTACTATAATTAGCTGTGTAAGATTGTAAGGTAGACAGGTCAAAATAAATTGAATGAACCAAATTGAATCTTTTAGACTTAACAAACCATAATCAAAGTGTGTATTCAGGGCTCTTGTTAGCACATATCCAGACAGATAAATTAATAAAAGAAGTCCCTTCTCTTTGCTCCTGGCATAAAGCCAGGAATTACAATAAATGATACTAGAGTATATTTACTGGGTTGCAATTTACTTAGAGACAAGACTAAAGCCAAAAGATAGAGTCAAAACCAGGAGAAATCATAGCAAATAGATACCAGTAAGAATGAAATAGAGCAGAAAAGTAATTTGACCCAAATGGAGAGTGAAGAGAGGATAAAGGTAGCTTATTTGATAGTGAAAATGAGCACATATTGTTATATTGTATTCAATTCTTGGTTATTCATGTGTGATTTACCAATTTTTTGGATTATCCTTCCCTTTGCCAGTCTTCATACATGCATCTGAGTAATCTCCTGCCATCTTTAATTCATATGTGTCCAGGGAACCCCAAAATAATGTTTACCATTAACCTACTTCAAACTCACTTAGCAAAGCAAACTTGATGGTATGGCTGTGGTTTATTGACCAAAGACCCCCTTCACCTCTCTAGAAATCAAATCTGATGACACATGTTCACTCATGAGAGAGAAGTCAGAATGGGAATTGAACTTGGTAAATGAGGATACCAGTCAACTAATCCTCGCCTATTGTCTTTTTGCTAAGTTAAATTGACCCAGATACAATCAGTCAACTCCATTAAGTGTTATTTACAGGCAGGAAAGCATACTGATGGTTGATGAAAACCAGAAAAGTCACTGCCCAAAGTCTGTAAAGGCTCACACTCAGAGCTCTTGACTTGAGTGGATGGGTTCTAAACAGTAAAAAAAAAAAAAAAAAAAAAAAGGAACCATAAGAATTTGTTCCAGGCAATAGGGAAACAGATATTTTACAGTGCAAATTTGAGCTCCTCATTTCAGTGGATTATAAGGTTCTCAAGGGAAGGGACTTTTTAAAATACTGCCTCTGTACTTCCTTCAGTATTGAAGCCCTTTGCCTGCAAGCATCATCTGAAAATTCATGTTTATAGTGGCCAAGATCTGAAGTTACTTTTCCAAGTTCAAGTCTTGTTAATAACTGGGTGACCTTCAGCAAATCACTTGATTACTGAGTGAACCCTCCCTAGAAATTGGGGGTAATGATACCCATTCCTAGAGATGTTGTAATGACTAAGTAAGGTATTCTCTGTAAGGTGCAAACACTATGATGGGCAGAAAAAGGGATCAATCCATGAATGGGTAGTATTGCTGTCAATATTACTATTACCTGATTGACTGACCCCAGGGATGAGCAAAGAAGATCATAAAAGAAACAATCCTTTAAAGAATTGATTATTTAAATTAGAGAGTTGGATCTTTAAGAAAAAGAAAGAAGACTTCCCTGGTGGTCCAATGGTTAGAAATTTGCCTGCCAATGCAGGGGACACAGATTCAATCTCTGGTCCAGGAATATTCCACATACAGCAGAGCAACGAAGCCTGAGCACCACAACTACTGAAGCCCATATGCCTTAGAGCCTGTGGTCAGCAACGAGAGGCCACTGCAATGAGAAGCTGGAGCACTGCAGCTAGAGAAAACCCACACACAGCAACAAATACCCAGCACAGCCAAAAATAAAGAAAGAAAAATTTTAAATTTCTAAAAATGAAAGAAACAATGGTAGCAGACAACCCCACGTGTGGGCACTACACTAACCTATTAACATATTTTATGCATTTTATTCTTAGGCTTTAGATTCTTTCAAGACCAACATTTACTGTTCATAAAGCCAAATAACTTTCAGAGAGGGAGAAACACTGATTCTCTGTGTTATTTACAACTAGAAAGGCAATAAAAATTGGGGAGGAGTGATTTTGGTGTTATTACCTAAGAGACACAAGATATAAGAATAACAAGCCCCAGGTTCATGGCCTGTAGAACCTCAGTGGTTTTGTTCAGACCTCTTTCATAGACCCAGCAAAAGCACACTCTCAGGACTTTTCAGGATAATCAGCTTCTGATCCAGGACCTCAAAGAGTGAAGAGAAATTCAAGATCATTCCGAGACTGACAAGTGTATAAAAACCCAACAGTTGAGGAAAGGAGTGTGTGTGTGTGTGTTAGTCACTAAGTCATGTCCAATTCTTTGCAACCCCATGGACTGTAGCTGTCCAGGCTTTTCTGTCCATGGAGTTCTCCAGGCAAGAATACTGGAGTGGGTTGCCATTTGCTTCTACAGGAGATCTTCCCAACCCAGGGACTGAACCCAGGTCTTCTGCATTGTGGGCAAATTCTTTAACATCTGAGCCACCAGGGAAGATCTGGAAAATTATGGGAGGGAAAGGAGTAATAGCCTTGAAAATTGTGTAGGAACCAAATACCCAATGGTTTGCATTAGCTCTACTTTCTTCAGTCCCAGCTGAGTAGAGGATTCATTTTTTGGTTAAAAACCTTTTTCTTTCTTCCTCCTCATTGTCTATCTCCTTGTTCTCCAAACTAGATGTCTGCACTAGGCTGGTGAGTAGCTATGAGCACTGTCTCATTGGAAGTAAGAGACTCCAGCTGTTCATCCTGTTCTCAGTTCTCTGATTCACATGAGAGTTCCTTCATAGGTGCTCAGACTCTTAATACAGGATTAGAACTAGAGCTGTCTAGAATTCCAAAGCCAGAGGAGGTTTTGCAGGGCTTCTAAATAGGCAGTGGACTTCCCAGGTGGGGCTAGTGGTAAAGAATCTGCCTGCCAATGCAGGTGATGCAAGAGACTCGGGTTTGATCCCTGGGTCAGGAAGATCCCCTGGAGGAGGAAATGGCACTCCACTATTCTTGCCAGGAGAATCCTATGGACAGAGGAGCCTGGAGAGCTACAGTCCATGAGGTCGCAGAAAGTTGACATAATTGAGTGTCTGAGCAGCAGCACCTAAACAGCCAGCCCCTTGCATTCAGGCTCGGTAGGTTCCATGGACCCAGGAACAATAATGCACCCCCACTCTCAGAAGACTGACCCGACCAGTCCCGCTACACTTCTGAGGACAGTGGCCAAGCCTGGCATTGGTGATGTTAACATTTTGGTTAGTCACAAAATAAAGAAACCTTCATTTCCTATAAATAAAGAAACCATTTCCTATACAGCCGGTCTAATGGAAAATTTTCCTGAAATACGTCATTAAAGCAGGCCAGTTCTACAATGAAGAAGTGACCTCACTGAGTAGTTATATGCCAGTTTGATCCTTGGAGAAATCAGGGTTTACTCCACTGGCATCTCTAGCTGATTTTCAGACAAACCTAGGTTCTGCCCCCCAACCCTCCCTTGTAATTTGGGCAGGTTACATAAAAATAAACCTTCCAGTATTACTCCATTGACTCAGACTTCCTGTGGTTTTAAACATTTTGAAGGATAGCATGGTATTTACAGACCTGAAGAGCTTTAATCTTTCATATCACATGCTAGTACTGGATTAGAGTTCCAGAAAAACATCTATTTCTGCTTTATTGACTATGCCAAAGCCTTTGACTGTGTGGAACACAACAAACTGTGGAAAATTCTAGAAGAGATGGGAATACCAGACCATCTGACCAAGCTCTTGAGAAATCTGTATGCTGGTCAGGAAGCAATAGTTAGAACTGGACGTGGAACAACAGACTGGTTCCAAATAGGAAAAGGAGTACGTCAAGACTGTATATTATCACCCTGCTTATTTAACGTCTATGCAGAGTACATCATGAGAAATGCAGGGCTGGAAGAAGCACAAGCTGGAATCAAGATTGCCAGGAGAAATATCAATCACCTCAGATATGCAGATGACACCACGCTTATGGCAGAAAATAAAGAGGAACTAAAGAGCCTCTTGATGAAAGTGAAAGAGGAGACTGAAAAAGTTGGCTTAAAGCTCAACATTCAGAAAACTAAGATCATGGCATCTGGTTCCATCACTTCATGGGAAATAGATTGGGAAACAGTGGTAACAGTGTCAGACTTTACTTTTGGGGGCTCCAAAATCACTGCATATGGTGATTGCAGCCATGAAATTAAAAGACGCTTCCTCCTTGGAAGGTAAGTTATGACCAACCTAGATAGCATATTAAAAAGCAGAGACATTATTTTGCCAACAAGGTCCATTTAGTCAAGGCTATGGTTTTTCCAGTGGTCATGTATGGATGTGAGAGTTGGACTGTGAAGAAAGCTGAGCTCCGAAGAATTGATGCTTTTGAACTGTGGTGTTGGAGAAGACTCTTGAGAGTCCCTTGGACTGCAAGGAAATCCAACCAGTCCATCCTAAAGGAGATCTGTCCTGGGTGTTCATTGGAAGGACTGATGTTGAAGCTGAAGCTCCAATACTTTGGCCACCTCATGCGAAGAGTTGACTCATTGGAAAAGACCCTGATGCTGGGAGGGATTAGGGGAAGGAGAAGAAGGGGACGACAGAGGATGAGATTGTTGGATGGCATCGCCGACTCAATGGACATGAGTTTGAGTAAACTCCAGAAGTTGGTGTTGGACAGGGAGGCCTGGTGTGCTGCAGTCCATGGGGTTGCAAAAAGTCAGATGTGACTGAGCGACTGAACTGAACTGAACTGGATTCACAAACTGCTAAATAAATAGCCTCTCAGATTGGCTTCTAGGCAATGGTGGCAATTTGTATTTTCACTGTAATGTATGCACAGCTTTTCAAGAGTTTTGCTAACTAGTTTAGAAATGTTCCATGGAAAAAATGAGGAATGGACTGGAAAGCCAGTAATTTTCTCTTTTAAATTTTAAGAAAAAACAATGCAATTACTTGGTGATCACAAATAAAGTGAAATGGTTTCTTGTCCACCTAATATTAGCTTTTTTTCCCCTTATGAACTTGCCAATTGACACTTTGAATAACTGTATTCAATAGAAAGGATTCTCAATGACTGAGAATATAAGAATCATGTCTCTGTTTTGAGGTAGGTAATTGAATAAATGAAGGTTATATTTGGAAGATGTTCTCCTATTTTAGGGTTAAGTTAAACACACACACTGACCCACAGACATGGAGAACAAAACTATGGTTACCAACAGGGAAAGGGTATGGTATAAATTAGGAGTTTCAGAGTATCATATACATACCACTATATATAAAACAGATAATCAATGAGGACCTACTGTATAACACAGGGAACTAAACTCAGTATTTTGTAATAACCTATAAGGGAAAAGAACCTGAAAAAGAATATATATATAATAGATGGTGAAACAGTGGAAACAGTGGCAGACTTTATTTTTTGGGGCGCCAAAATCACTGCAGATCGTGACTGCAGCCATGAAATTAATAGACGCTTACTCCTTGGAAGGAAAGTTATGACCAACCTAGACAGCATATTGAAAACCAGAGACATTACTTTGCCAACAAAGGTCCATCTAGTCAAGGCTATGGTTTTTCCAGTGGTCATGTATGGATGTGAGAGTTGGACTGTGAAGAAAGCTGAGTGCCGAAGAATTGATGCATTTGAAGCGTGGTGTTGGAGAAGACTCTTGAGAGTCCCTTGGACTGCAAGGAAATCCAACCAGTCCATTCTGAAGGAGATCAGCCCTGGGATTTCTTTGGAAGGAATGATGCTAAAGTTGAAACTCCAGGACTTTGGCCACCTCATTCGAAGAGTTGACTCATAGGAAAAGACTGATGCTGGGAGGGATTGGGGGCAGGAGGAGAAGGGGACAACAGAGGATGAGATGGCTGGATGGCATCACCGACTCAACGGATGTGAGTCTGAGTGAACGCCCGGAGTTGGTGATGGACAGGGAGGCCTGGCGTGCTGCGATTCATGGGGTCACAAAGAGTCGGACACGACTGAGCGACTGAACTGAACTGAACTGATGTATATATTTGCATGTATAACTGGATCATTCTCTATACACCTGAAACAACACAAAATTGTAAATGTTTTATCCTTCTATAAAACACTTAAGCACACACACATTTTGCTTCCTATTAGCACAAGTGGCAAAAGAAAAAGGAGGTTGTGAAATTCAAATAAGGAAATGTTCTTACTTACTAGTAGCTATGGTAGAGCTCTGAGGGGGAGAAGAGTAAAATAAAAGAGCTTTAAAAAAAAAAAGTTTGGGCTTTCTGTATGTGAAGTGGACTACTGAGCATTGTAGATACATTGGTTAACATCCCTGATCACACATAAAGAAACTTGGATCGCACGGTGCATACAGAGGATGTAGCTTACAGAGTGTATCCTGAACCTGGTCTCAAGAAACACATCAATTACCCTGATCAGTTACTGCTCCGCCCCTGGCAAAACACATTTGATAATCAGAGAAACTAAATGAAAAACCCTCCTTCAAACCGAATGGCTGAATTAGGTCTAACGTATTTACGGAAGAAGACAGGAGAGAAAAAAAAAAAAGAAAGAAAACTAAAATATTCACATATGTCTCAGTGGTGATTCCAAATCCAGATTAATATCTACATCCTTTCTCAAAAAGAGCTTGCTAAGATGTGGTGCTACAATCCTAGACAATGAGAAGAAGTTTGTATGCTTAAGTCTCCTAGTTTGCATCCTCGTTTTGTTTCTAACGGTGAGGGAAAGGCTTGTGTGGGTGGTTTCTAGACATTTTCATAATTAAAAGTGGTTTGATTATTTGCATAAATTAAACAAGGTGGTTGAAGATAAAGCAGTCTCAATTATCAATAAGTTTTGGTGAATCGATGTTTCATGTAACTGTTCAGCTCAAAATTTCCTGGTCGTTGTTGTTCTTCAGTTGCTCAGTCGTGTCTGACTCTTTGCGACCCCAAGGACTGCAGTGTAGGACACCAGGCTTCCCTGTCCATCACCAACTCCTAGAGCTTGCTCAAACTCATGTCCATCGAGTCAGTGGTGCCATCCAACCATCTGCTGTCCTCTGTCATCCCCTTTTCCTCCTTCCTTCAATCTTTCCAGCATCAGGTTTTTTTCCAGTGAGTTGGCTCTTCACATCAGGTGGCCAAAGTGCTAGAGCTTCAGCTTCAGCATCAGTCCTTCCAATGAATATTCAGGGTTGGTTCTTTTAGGATTGACTGGTTTGATCTCCTTGCTGTTTAAGGGACCCTCAAGAGTCTTCTCCAACACCACAGTTCGAAAGTATCAATTCTTTGGTGCTCAGCCTTCTTTACAGACCAGCTCTCACATCTGCACATGACTTCCTGATCATAGTCTTTTACAAAGCTAAGGAAGGCATAAGATATTTACCATGGATGCCATGAGCAAGCAATCATGCGAAATTCATAGACCACCACCCACCCTACCAACTCAGGTCCATAGGATGAATTCTGTTTTTGTAGATCAATTTTGCTATTAGAGCAAAAAATGCTGGCCCACAGCATCTCCAAACATGAGTTCACCAGAAGCTGATTTGAACCTCTGGTGGCTGTGTTATATGGGTATATCACAGAGATTCAGACATTGCTCTATGACAGGAAAAGCAGTCCCTACACAGAGTGAGTGAGAAATTTAACAATGCCACTTAATACACGCATTCATATTATTTACAAAACAACTTTCTTAATCCTTACTTCATGCAAAATTCTTCTTGAATTTTTACTTTATATAAGGTTTCCAATGGTCTCCCTAGCAGTACTTCAAGAATATTCCATGGGCAATTTTCACTGTGAATTTCAAACATCAGCCTGAGCTATTGAAAAAAGGCCCTGGGTTATTTTTTGGGTGTTTTTTTTTTCCCCCAAATGATGTATACGATGGCTTTCAAAGTACAAGACATGATAGAGTGAAAAAATATTAACTTCATAACTTGTTTTTCTCTCTGTAATACTAGCCTGACTGTGTTTTTTCTTAATTCTAAGCAACAGGGAATCTAATTTATGAACTTTTTCTCAATAAAAAAACAACAAATGGAAAGTTTAATGTTGAATTAAGGAGTTTTCAAGATTAGCAGGTACACAATGACAGATTTATAGGGGTCAAGGAATGACAACTATATTTTAGGTCTAGGAAACATCTGCTCAGAGTAAGTAGTTTATGGTTTCCATTTCGAATCGAAGAAAAAAAATGACATTGATCTAAGACTTTGGTAGTTTTATTTTTTATCTTTTAACCAAAGATAATACAAACCCTATTCCAGTGGGTTTGTACTATTCCTTGATAAATTCTATGGACATCAAGGAGATACAGAAATTACCACATAAGGAAATGATAAAGGTAAGGGAGAATCAAAGTTTTCAATGGAAAGTTCGTAAGCCTATGCTGTAGGTGGAAAAGGTTAATTAAATATAACGTTCAATTCATCTAAAATGTATTCTCCATGTAAGACAATAGAGTGCTTGGGCTTCCTCAGTCACCTCGACATACTAATCTAAAATAGTAAAATCCCTGGGACTACTCAAAAATCAGCATGTCACAGATAGTAATTCAGATACAGAGAAATTTTGCACAAATATACAACAACCTTGGTAATGAATTCATCTTTTTTTTAACTCTAGTCTTTATACTCATTCTAGATAATTACATTAAGCCAGGAATTGGCTGTTATCCAGTGACTGTAGACTGTGGACACTGACCAAACTGTTTGACATTTTACCCCCTTCCCTTCTATTTTCAGTCCACATTTTCCCTCCATGGTGACTTTCTGGTTATGTATTATCTGGTTTTGGCAGTCTTTACTGCCCACTTCAGATAATTGCTCAACTCTCAACTTGGCTTCTTGCTGGGTAGGCTTGACCTAAGAGAATGGATGAAGAGAGAGCCAGCATTTTCCTTTGATCTCACAGAGCTCAGGATTCTATTATATAATCTGCCATAAATCCTGGCAACAGAGATTGACATCAACATCCAACCTTCCCATAATATGACAGTCCTCATTGATTCATTATTAAATCCTGACATTTCTTAATTAACATGAACTCAATACTTCAGTTCATCAGTGATAAGACTTTTTTTAAGTTGCCTTCTCAATATTTTTAAGGGTTTCCTTGATTAATTTTTCTCTTCTGCAATCTAAGCCTTAAATGCCAAATGTTCTAATTGGCTATCTGCCTCTAAGGTTTAAGCTCACAGATGTTTCCTTGTGGCCCTAGCAAATACCACTCCTCTGAGAATAAGTTTGATAAACAAAATTGGCAATAAATTTAGAACTGAAGAGCTGGATAAGAAATTTAAGGACAGCCCTTGTTAGTTACACTTTCGTAAATCTACAAACTTGTCTAGAGTACTCAATTCTCAAATATCGGTGTTGGTGAATTCTAGAAATCCCATCAACAAATTGGAGCCTTAAGCAATCCAAAAACTTTCTTCGGCTTAACAGTATAAACCCCTTCCCCTACTGAGCTTTTCACCATGGCTGTTATCAAGTGGAAAATTGGTGCACTTCAGTTTTGCTTCTCTTCCAAGTGCCGAGGGAGGAGTCAAATGGACAGACTCCAGATGGTGAGAAGAAAGTGAAGCAAGGGCCCTGTGTAATCTGAACATAGATAATTTGTGAGCTGCTCTGAATGATTAATACTCAACTCTATTAATATTGCTTATGCAACATGAATGCCATAGTAAGCAGGAGACTTTGCTTTCTGCTTTTTCATTTCCTAGAAAACAACATTCTTCTACGAAACCTTTCCCTCACAAACTAAATTTGGAAATACCTCTTGGCTTGATTTGTGAAGCCTAAATAATCTGGAGGGGTAGGCCCACAGACCAATGTGAGCAATGTTCCTCATGCTGAATGTTATGATGTCACCCTGTCCCTGTACTTTTCTGCTTAAAATAAAATGCCCCAACATTGCCCACCAGGGAGCATCCTCAGGAGTAGAGTATTATCACTTGAGATTTATTGTAACTGAAATCAAATTATTTAGTGTGCTTGGCCTTCCCCCCGCCAACTCCCAACCCTGAACAAGTCTTTGCCTTTTCTTTTTTTTTTTAATTGGTATCCTTGCCTCTGAGAGGAGCTACCCACATCCAAGGTCAGGGGTGGCGTGCGGGAGGAGCTACCCCATGCCCAAGGCCAGGGGCGGCAGCCGAGAGAAGCAACCCCACGTCCAAGGAGCGGTGGCTGCACAGGTAAAGGAGGGCCTAGAGGAGCTATTCCATGTTCAAGGTCAGGAGGGGTGTCAGTGAGGAGATACCCCTCATCCAAGGTAAGGAGCAGCGGCTGTGCTTTGCTGGAGCAGCCGTGAAGAGATACCCCACATCCAAGGTAAGAGAAACCCAAGTAAGACTGTAGGTGTTGCAAGAGGGCATCACAGGGCAGACACACTGAAACCATAATCACAGAAAACTAGTCAACCTAATCACACTAGGACCACAGCCTTGTCTAACTCAATGAAACTAAGCCATGCCCTGTGGGGCCACCCAAGACAGGCAGGTCATGGTGGAGAGGTCTGACAGAATGAGGTCCACTGGAGAAGGGAATGGCAAACCACTTCAGTATTCTTGCCTTGAGAACCCCATGAACAGTATGAAAAGGCAAAATGATAGGATACTGAAGGAGGAAATCCCCAGGTCAGTAGGTGCCCAATATGCTACTAGAGATCAATAGAGAAATAACTCCAGAAAGAATGAAGGGATGGAGCCAAAGCAAAAACAATACCCAGCTGTGGATGTGACTGGTGATAGAAGCAAGGTCCGATGCTGTAAAGAGCAATATTGCATAGGAACCTGGAATGTCAGGTCCATGAATCAGGACAAATTGGAAGTGGTCAAACAGGAGATGGCAAGAGTGAATGTCGACATTCCAGGAATCAGCAAACTAAAATGGACTGGAATGGGTGACTTTAACTCAGATGACCATTATATCTACTACTGCGGGCAGGAATCCCTTAGAAGAAATGGAGTAGCCATCATGGTCAACAAAAGAGTCCAAAATGCAGTACTTGGATGCAATCTCCAAAACGACAGAATGATCTCTGTTTGTTTCCAAGGCAAACCATTCAATATCACAGTAATCCAAGTCTATGCCCCAACCAGGAATGCTGAAGAAGTTGAAGTTGAAGGGTTCTATGAAGACCTACAAGACCTTTTAGAACTAACACCCAAAAAAGATGTCCTTTTCATTATAGGGGACTGGAATGCAAAAGTAGGAAGTCAAGAAACACCTGGAGTAACAGGAAAATTTGGCCTTGGAATACGGAATGAAGCAGGGCAAAGGCTAATAGAGTTTGGCCAAGAGAACGCACTGATCATAGCAAACACCCTCTTCCAACAACACAAGAGAAGACTCTACACATGGACATCACCAGATGGTCAACACTGAAATCAGATTGATTATATTCTTTGCAGCCAAAGATGGAGAAGCTCTATAAAGTCAGCAAAAACAAGACCGGGAGCTGACTGTGGCTCAGATCATGAACTCCTTATTGCCAAATTCAGACTTAAATTGAAGAAAGTGGGGAAAACCACTAGACCATTCAGGTATGACCTAAATCAAATCCCTTATGATTATACAGTGGAAGTGAGAAATAGATTTAAGGGCCTAGATCTGATAGATAGAGTGCCTGATGAACTATGGAATGAGGTTCGTGACATTGTACAGGAGACAGGATCAAGACCATCCCCATGGAAAAGAAATGCAAAAGAGTAAAATGGCTGTCTGGGGAGGCCTTACAAATAGCTGTGAAAAGAAGAGAAGTGAAAAGCAAAGAAGAAAAGGAAAGATATAAGCATCTGAATGCAGAGTTCCAAAGAATAGCAAGAAGAGATAAGAAAGCCTTCCTCAGCAATCAATGCAAAGAAATAGAGGAAAACAACAGAATGGGAAAGGCTAGAGATCTCCTCAAGAAAATTAGAGATACCAAGGGAATATTTCATACAAAGATGGGCTTGATAAAGGACAGAAATGGTATGGACCTAACAGAAGCAGAAGCTATTAAGAAGAGGTGGCAAGAATACACAGAAGAACTGTACAAAAAAGATCTTCACGACCAAGATAATCATGATGGTATGATCACTGACCTAGAGCCAGACATCCTGGAATGTGAACTCAAGTGGGCCTTAGAAAGCATCACTACAAACAAAGCTCGTGGAGGTGATGGAATTCCAGTTGAGCTATTTCAAATCCTGAAAGATGATGCTGTGAAAGTACTGCACTCAATATGCCAGCAAATTTGGAAAACTCAGCAGTGGCCACAGGACTGGAAAAGGTCAGTTTTCATTCCAATCCCAAAGAAAGGCCATGCCAAAGAATGCTCAAACTACTGCACAATTGCACTCATCTAACACGCTAATAATGCTCAAAATTCTCCAAGCCAGGCTCAGGAATACGTGAACTGTGAACTTCCAGATGTTCAAGCTGGTTTTAGAAAAGGCAGAGGAACCAGAGATCAAATTGCCAACATCCACTGGATCATTGAAAAAACAAGAGAGTTCCAGAAAAAAAACATCTATTTCTGCTTTATTGACTATGCCAAAGCCTTTGACTGTGTGGATCACAATAAACTGTGGAAAATTCTGAAAGAGATGGGAATACCAGACCACCTGATCTGCCTCTTGAGAAACCTATATGCAGGTCAGGAAGCAACAGTTAGAACTGGACATGGAACAACAGACTGGTTCCAAATAGGAAAAGGAGTACGTCAAGGCTGTATATTGTCACCTTGCTTATTTAACTTATGTGTAGAGTACATCATGAGAAACACTGGGCTGGAGGAAGCATAAGCTGGAATCAAGATTGCCAGGAAAAATATCAATAACCTCAGATATGCAGATGACACCCCCTTATGGCAGAAAGTGAAGAGGAACTAAAGAGCCTCTTGATGAAAGTGAAAGAGGAGACTGAAAAAGTTGGCTTAAAGCTCAACATTCAGAACACTAAGATCATAGCATCTGGTCCCATCACTTCATGGCAAATAGATGGGGAAACAGTGGTAACAGTGTCAGACTTTATTTTGGGGGGCTCCAAAATCACTGCAGATGGTGATTGCAGCCATGAAATTAAAAGATGCTTACTCCTTGGAAGAAAAGTTATGACCAACCTAGATCAGATCAGATCAGTCGCTCAGTTGTGTCCGACTCTTTGTGACCCCATGAATCACAGCACCCCAGGCCTCTCTGTCCATCACCAACCCCCAGAGTTCACTCAGACTCACGTCCATCGAGTCAGTGATGCCATCCAGCCATCTCATCCTCTGTCGTCCCCTTCTCCGCCTGCCCTCAATCCCTCCCAGTATCAGAGTCTTTTCCAATGAGTCAGCTCTTCTCATGAGGTGGCCAAAGTACTGGAGTTTCAGCTTTAGTATCATTCCTTCCAAAGAAATCCCAGGGCTGATCTCCTTCAGAATGGACTGGTTGGATCTCCTTGCAGTCCAAGGGACTCTCAAGAGTCTTCTCCAACACCACAGTTCTCAATTCTTCAGCGCTCAGCCTTCTTCACACTCCAGCTCTCACATCCATACATGACCACAGGAAAAACCATAGCCTTGACTAGACGAACCTATGTTGGCAAAGTAATGTCTCTGCTTTTTAATATGCTATCTAGGTTGGTCATAACTTTCCTTCCAAGGAGTAAGCATCTTTTTATTTCATGGCTGCAATCACCATCTGCAGTGATTTTGGAGCCCCCCAAAATATAGTCTGACACTGTTTCCACTGTTTCCCCATCTATTTCCCATGAAGTGATGGGACCGGATGCCATGATCATTGTTTTCTGAATGTTGACCTTTAAGCCAACTTTTTCACTATCCACTTTCACTTTCATCAAGAGGCTTTTTAGTTCCTCCTCACTTTCTGCCATAAGGGTGGTGTCATCTGCATATCTGAGGTGATTGATATTTCTCCCAGCAATCTTGATTCCAGCTTGTGTTTCTTCTAGTCCAGCATTTCTCATGATGTACTCTACATATAAATAAATAAGCAGCGTGACAAATACAGCCTTGATGGACTCCTTTTCCTATTTGGAACCAGTCTGTTGTTCCATGTCCAGTTCTAACTGTTGCTTCCTGACCTGCATACAAATTTCTCAAGAGGCAGATCAGCTGGTCTGGTATTTCCATCTCTTTCAGAATTTTCCACAGTTTATTGTGGTCCACACAGTCAAAGGCTTTGGCAGAGTCAATAAAGCAGAAATAGATGTTTTTTTTCTGGAACTCTCTTGTTTTTTCAATGATCCAGTGGATGTTGGCAATTTGATCTCTGGTTCCTCTGCCTTTTCTAAAACCAGCCTGAACATCAGGAAGTTCACGGTTCACATATTGCTGAAGCCTGGCTTGGAGAATTTTGAGCATTACTTTACTAGCGTGTGAAATGAGTGCAATTGTGCAGTAGTTTGAGCATTCTTTGGCATTGCCTTTCTTTGGGCTTGGAATGAAAACTGACCTTTTCCAGTCCTGTGGCCACTGCTGAGTTTTCCAAATTTGCTGGCATATTGAGTGCAGCACTTTCACAGCATCATCTTTCAGGATTTGGAATAGCTCAACTGGAATTCTATCACCTCCACTAGCATATTCAAAAGCAGAAACATTACTTTGCCAACAAAGATCCATCTAATTAAGGCATGGTTTTTCCAGTGGTCATGTATGGATGTGGGAGTTGGATTGTGAAGAAAGCTGAGTGCCAAAGAAGTGATGCTTTTGAACTGTGGTATTGGAGAAGACTCTTGAGAGTCCCTTGGACTGCAAGGAGATCCAACCAGTCCATTCTAAAGGAGATCATTCCTGGGTATTCTTTGGAAGGAATGATGCTAAAGCTGAAACTCCAGTACTTCACCTCATGCGGAGAGTTGACTCATTGGAGAAGACTCTGATGCTTGGAGGGATTGGGGGCAGGAGGAAAAGAGGACAACAGAGGATGAGATGGCTGGATGGCATCACCAACTTGATAGACATGAGTTTGAGTGAACTCCGGGAGTTGGTGATGGACAGGGAGGCCTGGCGTGCTGTGATTCATGGGGTCAAAGAGTTGGACATGACTGAGAGACTGAACTGAACTGAACTGAGAGATCTGTTGTCTGACTTTACTTATCTGGGCTCAAAAATCACTGTAGATGGTGATTGCAGCCATGAAATTAAGATGCTTACTTCTTGGAAGGAAAGTTATGACCAACCTAGACAGCATATTAAAAAGCAAAGACATTACTTTGTCAACAAGGCCCATCTAGTCAAGGCTGTGGTTTTTCCAGTGGTTATGTATGGATGTGAGAGGTGGACTATAAAGAAAGTTGAGCGCTGAAAAATTGATGCTTTTGAACTGTGGTGCTGGAAAAGACTCTTGAAAGTCCCTTGGACTGCAAGGAGATCCAACCAGTCCATCCCAAAGCAGATCAGTCCTGGGTGTTAATTGGAAGGACTGATGCTGAAGCTGAAACTCCAATCCTTTGGCCAGCTGATGCAAAGAAGTGATTCATTTGAAAAGACCCTGATGCTGGGAAAGATTGAGGGCAGGAGGAGAAGGGGATGACAGAGGATGAGATGGTTGGATGGCATCACTGACTTAAGGAAGATGGGTTTGGGTGGACTCCGGGAGTTGGTGATGGACAGGGAGTCCTGGCATGCTGCGGTTCATGGGGTCGCAAAGAGTTGGACACGACTGAGTGACTGAACAAATGAACTGAACTGAGAGATCTATTGAACAACATCTATAGTTAACAACAGTTTTTTAATTAATTTCTTAGCTTTCTGTTTTGTATTGGGGTATAGCCAATTAACCATGCTGGGATAGTTTCAGGTGAACAGTGAAGGGATTCAGCCATACGTATGGATACGTGTGTATGTACGGCTAATCAATTTTTTTGAAGTAGAGTTGCTTTACCACATTGTGTTAGTTTCTACTGTACAGCAAAGTAAATCAGCCATATATATACATATATCCCTCCCTTTTGGGCTTCCTTCCATTTGTTAAGAAAATAGAGCTCATGTTAAGTGTTCTTACCACAATAAAATATTTTTTAAAAAACTATTCAGCATCTAGTACAAAGTACCTATTTAATAACTACAAACAAATTAAAACAGCCTTAATCTAATCTAATAGAATCATGTACTCTTCTAATTCTACATTTTGTTTAAATAAAATAATTGTACTAGAAAAATATTCCAAGTTAATAGCATTTTACACATATATGAGTAACACATATATATAACTTTTCAAGTTCTGTCACTTAATCTTCGTTGCATCACTAGGAGCATCTTTAATCAGTGTTTGGTAGTTGTTATGCCCATTTTACAGTTGGGAAAACAGAGCCTTGACCATGCAAGTTATTTGCTGAGATTATTCAGCACATCAGTGGCAGAGTTATATCTTCTGAATCCTAACCTACTTCTTTTTATGCTAGTTATTTTGGGAACAAAAATATTCTTTACAACCATAAACAATCAAGACTTTTTAAATTGTGTCACACCTGTCTTGAACTGGGGCTTTCCTGGTAAAGAAACCGCCTACAATGCAGGAGACCCCCGTTTGATTCCTGGGTTGGGAAGATCCCCTGGAGAAGGGATAGGCTACCCACTCCAGTGTTCTGGCCTAGAGAATTCCATGGGATATACAGTCCATGGGGTCACAAAGAGTCAGACACAACTGAGTCACCTTCACTTTCACTTTTCACTTTCTCTTGAACTAGTTTAATCACCTCCAGAGTGACACGCTCACTCTTCATCTGAGAATTACAATTTACACAGCATTTTCCTAAGGTTAAGTTTTCATTTCATTCCAACCCTACTCTAGAGTATCTACACCATCAGTCCAGAAGTGTGACAGTTAACTCTCAATTACAAAATAATCTCACACCATTCCCCTGCACTCTTCTCATCCATGTTTCCACAAGCTGGCTAATGAGTCCTCAGATCTTTTATCCCCATGCTTTACTTATGTTCTTGTCTTTCCTTAAATCTTCCTAGGTAAACATTACCCATCTATTAGGGCCATGGGCAAATGTTACTTCCTATGTGAAACCATCTCTAACCATCTCCTCCCTCTCCATCCCTCCTTCCCATCACCCCTCCCCCAGAAATAGATTCCCTTCCTTGCTTCCACACCACATGTTGACTTTTCATGAAGCACTCATCACATTCCACTTCGCCATATTGTAATATGTGACATGATGGTCACTGTGTAATAATCACATATCCTACCATGTGCCTTAGTGACCATAACTGATAGTGAATGCCCCAGGATCGAGGAACAGGTCAGGCTCTATCACACACAGTTGTGCCCCCAACACCCAGGGCAGGGCTTCCCAAGTGACTCAGTGGTGAAGAATCTGCTTGCCAACACAGAAGATGCAGGTTGGATCCCTGGACTGGGAATATCCCCTAGAGAAGGAAATAGCAACCCACTCCGGTATTCTTGCCTGGAGAATCCCCTTGGACAGAGAAGCCTGGCAGGCTACTGTCCACGGGGTAGCAAAGAGCCAGACACCACTGAGTAACTAAACAACAACATCCAGAGCATCCCAGTCCCCCCGCGGCGCTAGAGTGAGGCGGGCACAAACCCGTCATTGTACTTAAGACGCTTTCAGTCCGGTTGGGAGCAGAGACTCTGGACAGACGTTAATAAACCACAGCAGGGCCTTTGTAAATATTACTCATTCCTTAAATAAAATCAGGAAAAAAAAAACTGAACAGTGTGTGTCAAATTGAACTATATTGGATTCTAAGTAATCTCTAAATATCCTTTAGTAAAATTTGGTGCAGGGAAGCCTGGGGCAGGGCAGGGGTAGAGACTTTGGGGAAGGGCTTTGTGTTTCTTGCTAAAAAGGTGCAGAGGCAGCAGTGTGTGTCCTTTTGTCTTGAGTGCCACCAATTTCACATGGTGACTGTAGAAACAAAAATAAGCAAAAAAAAAAAAAAAAATGATGTAAGTAGAATTTTCAAAATTTCAAAGAAATCTATATTTGTCACATAGTTTTAAGGTGAAATATAGTCAAATGGATTGTCATATATGATGTGATCATCTCTTACTTTACAGCACATGGTTTTAAGGAAGTGAATGCTGACAGATGACTGGCTATAGTAAGTGTATGTTAGTCGCTCAGTCGTGTCCAGCTCCTTGCAACCCCATGGATTGTAGCCCACCAAGCTCCCCTGTCCATGGGATTATCCAGGCAAGAATACTGGAGTGGGTAGCCATTCCCTTCTCCAAGGGATCTTCCCGACCCAGGGATCGAATCCAGGTCTCCTGCACTGCAGACAGATTCTTTACTGTCTGAGCCACCAGGGAAGCCCCAATGGTAAGTAAAGATGAGAGTATAAAAGACAGCTTTCTGTGAGATAAACTCAAAGTTTCTTGTGGATTTCTTCGTGCCTTTTTCGAACTTCTGAAAAGGAAATACCCCGCTGAGACTATTTCTATGAACAGCAGAGGGAAGAAGGGTCTCAGAAATGTAGTTCATCCATTTGCAAAAGGGCTTTCAGGTCTTCTGAACCAATCTAGGGGAATAAGCGTGTTTAGAGAGCTCAGCTGCTGGTTATTTGGTCAGAGTACAGTTTGATGGGATCCGAGGAAAAAGAAGGAGAAGGCAATGCCAACCCACTCCAGTACTCTTGCCTGGAAAATCCCATGGATGGAGGAGCCTGGTAGGCTGCAGTCCATGTGGTCGAGAAGAGTCAGACACGACTGAGCGACTTCACTTTCACTTTTCACTTTCCTGCATTGGAGAAGGAAATGGCAACCCACTCCAGTGTTCTCGCCTGGAGAATCCCAGAGACAGCGGAGCCTGGTGGGCTGCCGTCTATGGGGTCGCACAGAGTCGGACAAAACTGAAGCAACTTAGCAGCAGCAGCAGAGAAAAAAGAAATGCCAAAACCCCAGTGGCAATCTACTGTCCCAGCAAAGGACAGGGACCCAGACCAGGGGCCGTGAGTGCATAGACTTGTCCATTTCCCTAGGTGGTCCTTTTGTCAGGGCCTGTCTCTCCCCGCTCATGACTGCCAGTTCCCACCCGGGGCTGTGCGTTGTCTTCACGGTAGTGAGAAAGGGAAGCTGGAGGGCTGTGCCTCCATCTGCATTCATTCGTAGCAGGAAACCTCAAAGAACTGAGAGTTGCTGATGACTATAAATAGAAGAGAGAAGCCAATTCAAGCTCCTGATGGCCGGGCTTAGTAAAATGAAGTGCCAGGTGTGCAGCTGAACCAGTGTTTGTGGTTTTTTACAACAGAACTGCGAGGGCAGCTCCTGGCCGCTTGTCTTCTCAGACAAGTCATAGCGCATCCCAAGGACTACTGGGATGCCCCAGGGACAGGATTACAGAGAGGGAGCTGGCTGACTCCCAGCCTGTCTGCCACTACCCCGCCAAAGCCCCACCCCTCTGCCTGCCCTACTTACAACCTTTCCCACCTGCCTCGGGGCCCAAGCCTCTCCACCCACACCTCCACCACTGCACACACTCTCAGGCCTTTAGAGCACAAATGAACCCACCTTTCATCCCCATTTCATAGCATCACACAAGAGCCACTCTCACTCATGTGGTGACATGTAACTAAATCATTATTTATGCATTCTGCATCTAACACCTATGTTTCAAAAGGCTGAACTTTTTGCAAAGTTCTTTTACTTACATTATTCAATTTAATCCCCATGAAGAGCCATAAAGCTTCTATGAGTCAGATAATATTATTCCCAGTTTACAGATGAAGATACTGAGACCCTGAGGGTGTATGCTTTTATGTCTCTTTTTTTTAATTTTTTTCCCTTTTTTTTAATTTTTTTAATTTTATAATATTGTATTGGTTTTGCCATGTATCAAAATGAATCTGCCACAGGTATACATGTGTTCCCCATCCTGAACCCTTCTCCCTCCCCATACCATTCCTCTGGGTCGTCCCAGTGCACCAGCCCCAAGCATCCAGTATCGTGCGTCGAACCTGGACTGGCGACTTATTTCATATATGATATTATACATGTTTCAATGCCATTCTCCCAAATCATCCCACCCTCTCCCTCTCCCACAGAGTCCAAAAGACTGTTCTCTTATCTCTTATCAGCCTAGATGCTCAGCTTGCTCCTCCAAGGCAAGGATCAATTCAGTTCAGTTCAGTCACTCAGTCGTGTCTGACTCTTTGTGACCCCATGGATTGTAGCACTCCAGGCTTCCCTGTCCATCACTAACCATGTCCATTGAGTCCGTGATGCCATCCAACCATCTCATCCTCTGTCATCCCCTTCTCCTCTTGCCTTCAATCTTTCCCAGCATCAGGGTCTTTTCCAATGAGTCAGCTCTTCGCATCAGGCGACCAAAGTATTGGAGTTTCAGCTTCAACATCAGTCCTTCCAATGAACATTCAGGACTGATTTCCTTTAGGATGGACTGGTTAGATCTCCTCGGCAAGGATCATATGGATCCGAAACTTTAGAGATGAGTGTTCTATCAAGGAATGGCTGGAAGTGGGGGCTTGGGAAACAGAGAAGCTTATCTTCAAGTCTTAGAACTGTCCTTTGTAAAGACATCTAACATTGGGCACATGACCTAAGTTTGCAAAGCTTTGGTGTCCTCATTTGTAAAACTGGAACCATACTGTTGTTTACCATGTGGAGTGGTTGTAAGGATTAAATGTGATCATGCTTATAAAAAGCTTGGTACAAAATCAGAGCTCCCTAAAAGGGAAATACTAATACGATTGCTGTTCCTACTGCCTCGTGGGCATTAAGTGTTTGTTATAGAGCCAGAGGGTGAAATCACCCCAGGTCTCTGGCATCACGTTGAATGAGAAATCAGGGTACAACTGTACACAAGTACAGACTCAGGCTTGGCCCAACCGCCAAACCGAACACTTCTCCGGACAGCAAAATGAATGGGAAGCATTTGTACCAAGTTTCATTCATCCTTGTCTCAGCAAGAATTTGCCCATTTTCTTTCCTACTCCTCTTATCACAAATGGATGTAACTACCCTTAGGGTCACAAAGGAGAAGTCATAATGGAGGGTAGGATGTTAGGGATTTCTGTACCTTCTCTTCCAATACTTTATGCTTATTACAGACACAGCAGCATTGCACCCATGGCAGGCTCAGCTGACTGCTTTTGTTCTTTTTTTTCAGGTCAAGTTCCCTGTTTGGTCCAATGGACGCAAACTCCTAGTGGCTGTGATACTGACCATGAGGTTTAGTCATTTATTCCACCAACATTTACTATCAGGCAGTGTAACTAGGCTTGGAATAAAAATGACTTCATCCTATGGAGTTTCTAACATGTGAAGACTACAAGTGGTTTATTAAGTAGTTTAATCTCATTTACTCCACACAATTAAATCCAGGGGCCACTCCTATTATCCCTACTTTACAGATGAGGAATTTGAGGCCAGAGGTTAAATCATACAACTAGAAAGTGATGGGCATGCTGGTTTGGACTCAGCCATCTCCTGTGGTTTTGAATCAAAATTGCTGAACATCTGAATCCTCACCAAAGAGGTCTGCTAGGGGAGACCCGAGCAGAAGCAGATGCTTTCCAGCAACATATTTTTAGGGGCAAATGGATAATGCAAGGATCTTCCTAGGTGGCGCTAGTGGTAAAGAATCTGTCTACCAATGCAGGAGATGTAAGAGATGCAGGTTCAATCCCTGGGCCAGGAAGACCCCCTGAGGAACGGCGTGGCAACCTACTCAAATATTCTTGCCTGGAGAATCCCACGGACAGAGGAGCCTGGTGGGCCACAGTCCATAGAGTCTCGTAGAGTCGGACACAACTGAAGCGACTTAGCACGCACACAGGGATAATGCAAGCCTCTGCATTCTGACTCTGTCTCAGAGTGAGAAAGAAAAAAAATTTACACTCCTTAGAAAGAATGATAAACTCACTGATGTGCAAGGTTTTGTCAGGGTCCAGTGGGAACGATCCAGAGGAAGTCGACTGAATTGGTGCCTAGGAGGCAAGATCACCTTCCTCACCATCACCTTCATCAAAAGCCACCTGCTAAGACTTCCCTATAGCTCAAACGGTAAAGAATCTTCCTGCAGTGCAGGAGGCCAGGGTTCAGTCCCTGCCTTGGGAAGATCCTCTGGAGAAGGGTATGGCAATCCACTGTAGTATTCTTGCCTGGAGAATCCCACGGACAGAGGAGCCTGGCGGGCTACCATCCATGGGGGTCACAAAGACTGAGCAACTAACACATACAAGTACCTTGCTCTAAAACTAGCAGTTTATTACACTCTGTGCAGGGAGCCCAACACGGGGATTAAGGACAGGCACAGCCATGATGGACATGAATGGGCAGGGCCATTTCTCAACCACTATGAGGGAAACTTATGCTATGAACATTTTACAACCAATATGGATGATCTACTCAGAGCTGGGTCACTCTCATTCTTGCCTTATCTTTGGCAATTATTTGCCTAATCTTTGTAGCCAACCTGCAGCCATGAACCAGTGCTGTTCTCTGTTTTGGGCAAACTAAAGCCTAGGTACCAGGCCCTGAGTCTCAGCGGTTGTACTGATCAACTGGACTAAATGAATATGGACAAATACTGAGCGAAGCCACAGAAAACCACATGAAAATGTTTAGCAGACCTGAAGTGCAAATATTTACATTGTACAGAGGTTGAGAGTGGGTGTTAGCAAAAAGGAAGAGAGTCGATAACTCTAAATCCTAAACTGAATGAAAGATACAGAGTTAATTGAAATGAAAGATAATTGTTTGACTCCGTTCTTGCTGCAAGTTTGAGAACATAAACTTTAATCCCTTTCCTCGACTGTCATTGCCATAAAATAAAACAAATACCTCCAAGAGTCTAAGAAATAATATCTGCTAGGAAATATGGCACTTACATGCATATTCAAAATTTTTGCTTTTTTTCCCTCCATGTTGTTGTCTCTGATGATTATGTTATTTTTATTCCTAATTTCTTTGAAACCTAATACCCTGTAAGTGTTATATCTAACCACTAGAATAGTATAGTCACATGCATTAAATCCTAGGGGGCAATCTTCATAGGATATTAACAAAATTGGAGCAAACATTTGCTTTGGAGAAAGAGGAAAGGATTATATAGAGTAGAAACAGGTTCTGAAGCCTACATCTCATAAGGATTCATCTAATTTCATTTCTTTTGTCTCTCAGTGTATTTTAAGATAAAATTCAAACACTGCAACCTCATATTCATAAGTTCACTTTCAACATTAATATATATATCATATATACATCATAGATGTGAAATAAACATATATATATATATATATATACCTACATATGTATGTAAATATATGTGTGTATATATATAATATTCAAAACCAGGTGAGTTTCCTAGCAATCTTGTGCATGGAGTAACTTTGCAAGTCTGTTATATCTGGCCCAGAAAGCCAATAAAAATCTGGCATCTTTGAACAGAAATCAGTGCCATGATCCCAAGTCCTGATAAAGCTCAATACTTACATTAAGATTTTTTTTTTTAATTATGTTGGCTACTATGGGCATGTCTGGGAGAGCGAAGACTGGTTACCCTCTTAACACAGCACAGAACTTAGAACGTAACACGCATTTCCTGAAACATGTGGCATGCCTTTAACCAAAATGAAAGTATGCTGCCCTGTCTTTTGTGACTGCCACATCATTATTTAAGTAGCACTCTGTGGTGCAGGGAGACACTTACGTACACGCCAACCCCCTGTAAAAAGTGCCCAGGAGTGTCTTCCACAGGAGAGCAAACTGAGGCAGAAAGACCCAAGAGAACTTGCCCTGAAATCACAGGCAATTTAAAGACAGGGTGGCTGACTTTTGGATTGCTAGATGGCGTAGCTTTTCAGAAAACTTGACTGCCTTCAGGAAACAAGTAATGGCTTATTCAGATTGCTTAGTTTCAACTCACAGAAGTTACGGCACCCAAAGATGACGAAAACAGGTAGCATGTTCACGCTAGCCCGTGATCAGTCCAATTAATAATTTTTGAAATTCTGCCACATTTCGATAATCCAAAACCTTCTAGCTAGAGCTGGATCAAATAAATAGGCGTTATCTGGAGCAAGCAGACAGCCTGTCAGTGAGTGCTAAGAAAAGGGTAGTCGAGTTGCCCTCTGACTCAGCTGAATATCATTTAAAAAGTGGATTTTCACTGTACCAAGTTTAGACTTAACATTTCAACGTCATACTAATACTTGCCAGAAACTTTGCAAAATATCCCTGGAGCATTAAGAGAAAAATGAACATCTTTTCACAGGAGAGGGAAGCTGTAAAGTTACATCACGTTTGTAAATAGTAGCACATATAACAAAAAGAAAAAGAGTATATATATACATATATACTGAGAAGAAGAAATAGGAGTACCTGCTTGAGGAGAAGAATGTCACTGAAAGACTGTCTTCGTATGCTATAGAAGGGCAAGGGAAAGGAACATTAACCTTTCGAGTCCGTTAGGGAACTTCTGAGCATGGAGCCCTTATTTTCAGTTTTGGTGAAATCCGTTCTGAGGCAGTAGACAAGAGGCTGTTATGACCATGAAATTAGGAAATGCAGAAACTCAAAACTAAAGAACTAGCACCACCATTTGACTAGGAGTGGAAAAGTCTTCTGTACAAAATAGAGGAGGGGGTGGCCTTTCTTTCTCCACACCAGGCCTAATTCTCACTGTCCTAGCACTTGGGTCAAGACAGACATTTCACAAGGGTATAAGTCATCTGTTAATCTGCCTGAATTTTTTTTTTTTTTTTAATGAATACCAGCTCACTTTCTCTTCACTACTAATAAAGGTTAAAGTCTAGACAGGCATTTTGGGTTGGAAAAATAATAATCAAGCATTCATTGGACACATAAATTTTGTTACAGCTCAGAACAGGAGTGAGGATGCATGTTCAGTGAGCGTTTTGGTAACTTTCTCATTCAACATTGGTTCGACAGCTCTGCACTACTGATCCCTGATCAGTTAGGTTCTTGACTTCAGTGTCCTGCTGAGGTTAGCTTCTCTCTGCCTCTGAAGCCGTTCCTCTGCCATCTGATCATCCCATGACCCATCTGGCTTTTCATCCAGCCATTTAAGGGTTTGAGGGGTTTTTTTTTCATTTACATATGTAATATGTATTTTAAAGGATCTTTTAAAAGCACATTAGCTTTTTCTATTCAAATCTGAAGGAGGCTGGTTTTCTGCAAGTGAGGATGGTGGAGGACAGGTAAGAGGAAAAGTCTGTCTTGTTCCTGGGCCTTCTAGAATCTCCAAGTGCATGTTGACATCTGTAGGGCAACCCATGCATCTCAAAATCAGCTTAGGAAAGAAAATCAAAATTCTCATAGTCCATGCTTTAAAACATTTTGAAATAAAGGCTCTTAATGGTCATCCTCATGTGGTTCAGTGGCAAAGAATCTGCCTGCTGATGCAGGAGTTTGATCCCTAGGTCAGGAAGATCCCCTGGAGAGGGAAATGGAAACCCATTCCAGTATTCTTACCTGGTAAATCCCATGGACAGAGGAGTCTGGTGGGCTACTATCCATGGGGTCACAAAAAATCAGACATGACTGAATACACACGCACATGCACACACAGGATTGCCTTCTATCTTCTCTATACTTGCGAGTTAGCTGGTAAAGTCATTTGAATATGCAAATTGTCTGAGATTAATTTCCACATAGAGCAGGACAGTTCAGTTCAGTCGCTCAGTCATGTCTGATTCTTTGCGACCCCATGGACTGCAGCACGCCAGGCTTCCCTGTCCATCACCAACTCCCAGAATTTACTCAAACTCATGTCCATCACGTCGGTGATGCCATTCAACCATCTCATCCTCTGTCGTCTCCTTCTCCTTCCACCTTCAATCTTTCCCAGCATCAGGGTCTTTTCAAATGACTCAGTTCTTCGCATCAGGTGGTCAAATTATTGGAGTTTCAGCTTCAGCATCAGTCCTTCCAATGAACACCCAGGACTGATCTCCTTTAGGATGGACTGGTTGGATCTCCTTGCAGTCCAAGGGACTCTCAAGAGTCTTCTCCAATACCACAGTTCAAAAGTATCAATTCTTCAGTGCTCAGCTTTCTTTATAGTCCAACTCTCACATGCATACATGACTACTGGAAAAAACATAGTTTTGACTAGACAGACCTTTGTCTGCAAAGCAATGTCTCTGCTTTTTAATATGTTGTATAGGTTGGTCATAGAGCAGGACATATTTTAGCTAATATGTGAAGTATTTCATTTTGACTAAAGAAACATAAAATGGCAACAAGATTCACTCACAAAAAGAACCATCATATATATTGATGCATTGTGGCAGTTTTATTAGCTTTTTATCATTTTTATTATGATTTGTGGCAAAAGGTAAATTATTTACTAAAATGTTTTGAAGACAGCGCATTCTGAAAGCAAAACATTTTTCTCTAAATTAATTAAATCTTTCAATTATTTGATTTGCCAGAATGTGTGAAGTACACTTTTCAATTAGCATTTAGCTTCCTGTCAAAATCAGTTGTGCACATCAATACAAAGAAGAAAATTATTTAGACCAATAATTCTCAAAATAAGACATCCAATGAACTCGGAACTGAAAAGTTATAGATTATTTTCTACACACTAGAAATATAAATGTATAATATACAATTCAGATAAAATAAAAATTGAATCAATCCTCCTTCAAAGACTATAATTGACATTTATTTGCAGCCCAACATGTGCTTTCTCACCTGGGAAAATAAAAGCTTTTACTATTTTGCCTTCCAAGTATGTACTAGAGGCCAACATTATTCTATGTACTTTCACAACAACTCCACAAGGTAAGTGCTATTGAAAACCCATTTTACAGATGAGGAAACCATGGGCTACCAAGATTAAGTACCTACCCCAACATTTCACAGCTGGAGTCACAGTTCAAACTCAGGTGGTGTGACTCAATCACCAAAAATTTAACACTCCACTACAGAATCAAAACCAGCACCCAGGAGCACACTTTGGGAACACACATTTTTTAACTTTTTATTCTGTATTGGAATATAGCCAATTAACAATATTGCAATAGTTTCAGGTATACAGCAAAGGGACTCAGCCATAGATATTAATGTATCCATTCTCTTTCAACCACCCCTTCCAACCAGGCTGCCATACCACATTGAGCAGAGTTCCCTGTACTGGCACAGTAGGCCCTTGCTGGTTATCTTTTAACTACAGCAGCATGTACATGCCCATCCCACCGTCTAACTATCTCATCCCCATCCTTCCCCCTGGCAACCATAAATTCAATCTCTTAAGTCTGTGAATCTGTTCTATTTTGTAAATAAGCTTATTTGTATCATTTCTTTCCAGATTTCACATATAAGGGATATCATACAATAGTTCTCCTTTTCTGTCTGACTTTCTTCACTCCGTATGACAATGTCTGGATCCATCCATGTAGGACACAAATGTTTTACATGTATCATTGGAAGGAAAAGTTGAGAAGTTATCAGTGAATGGGTAAGATTATGTTTCTACAGATTGACATAGAAACAACAAAGTAAGTGAAGCTGTGTGAAACAATGTAATTGAAACAAACACAGTGCAAATTTAATCTCATAATTCAAACAGTAGTATCATACCTTTAAGTCTAATTCCCTCATTTTGTTAATGAAAAATAAAGCCTTTTATTTCATTGAAATCAAAGCACCCACAATATCTTTATTTTTTAAAAAATCAACACACACATTCTTTCATAGTGGCATGTTATTTATTCAGAAGCACAGAACAAGGAAATTCTAGAATCTTTCCAGGTTCCAAGTTTTTTTGTGTTTTTTTTTTTTTAGTACTTTTCTCATTCCAGAAGTGATCACTAACAGCCTGGTCTTCACAAGCAAAGTAAAGCAGAAAATTGATGCAATCTGTCTGGGTCATTCAAGCAAAATTTTGCTGTGTTCTGGCTGATTCAGGTTAAAATAAAACCCAAGTTTTTGATTTGGAGTGTTTCTGTCTGATGCCCTAGACGATAGCAGAGTTTGTGACTCAATTACACAGTTAATTGCCCAAATTATTTGTCCTTATTAGCAAAGATGTTTCCGCTGGGCACCACTTTAAATATGATTCCATCACATTTATGAAGGCAGCTCTGCATTTTGTTTGTGTCTTGAAAGCAATCACAGTTGAAACTCTGCTTGCCTTGAGATACCAGTCAGTGCCCGAGCACCCACTCACTCATCTCTCTCAGGAAAATTGCCCTGCACTCAGCTCCTGTTGCCTAGACAACCAAGTTGCAGCCATAGGACCCTCAGTCCCCACCTCAGATCAGAGCTAATTGGATAGGCATTTAACTCAGATAGGCAGGGACCAAGGACATGCCTAATATGAAAGGATGAACATAACCAATCACGTTCAAGCTCTCAGGAATGTGAATTTTGGAAATCTAGACTAAGCTATCGAGACACACAGGGAGGAAGAATGTCTTGGGGTAGACTGGAGGCCATCATAAGCAAAGGCTTTTTGGAAAGGAAGTTACATAAAGACAGAGAATGGCCAAGATCAACAAATACGGGGCTCTGGACCCATGAGCACATGGCAGGATACGGCCACAGCTGCGCTGGTCACTGGGCAGGTGTGAAGTCACACAAGTCTCCCATAACCCTATTACCAGGTATTTAAGGGAGTCTGTTCTTTGTCATCAAAAACTGTAACTAAAACACTCATCCTGCATCACAAGTGGTAGCTTGTAGCAGAAGTCACAATGCACAGCAGTCCTGTTTTCAACATGATAGCAGCAATATCTGGTGACTCTTCCCAGTGTTAGTTACTCCAACTGAAACTCTGTAGCCTGGAAGGCTGCAGTCCATGGGGTCGCTAAGAGTCGGACAGGACTGAGCGATTTGGCAGCGAAGGAAATGGCAGCCCACTCCAGTGTTCTTGCCTGGAGAATCCCAGGGACGGGGGAGCCTGGTGGGCTGCCGTCTATGGGGTCGCACAGAGTCAGACACGACTGAAGCGACTTAGCAGCAGCAGCAGTTGAAGCTTACAGGGATAAAGATAGTCTCTTTCTTTAAAAAAAAAAAAAAAAGAAAGGACTAACTTCCTTCAGATAACAAAGATGTTAGGC
Source organism: Bos indicus (assembly GCF_029378745.1). NCBI lineage: Eukaryota > Metazoa > Chordata > Mammalia > Artiodactyla > Bovidae > Bos > Bos indicus. The sequence continues at coordinate 89,137,164 of NC_091768.1, read as the reverse complement.
AGAAAATATGTATACAAAAAGATAGCAATTCAATTAAACCTTACACTTCATCTATAGAAAGGCCTTTAAAACCTCCCTGCATAAATCACATGCTTCTTCTTTATACAGAAAAAGATATATAGCAAGACACAAACATCCCACATGAAGAAATAATTATTGAAAAGACTTCTGCTAGAAGAATCAATGGGTTTTCATACTGATAAGGATGACAAAGGGAGTAACATCTGAAGGATACCATGATTTAAAGCAGTAAAGCTCTGGTGGTCTAGTGGTTAAGAATCTGCCTCCGAAGGCAGGGGACACAGGTTTGATCCCTGGTTTGGGAAGATCCCACATGCCTCAGAGCATCTTAGCCCATGCGCGGCAACTACTGAGCCCACGCTCTGAACTACTAAGCCCGCACTCCACCACCACTGACGCCTGCACGCCCTAGAGCCTTGCACCCAAACAAGAGAAGCCACCGTAATGAGAAGTCTGCACATCCCAGTTAGAGAGTAGTCCCTGCTCTCTGCAGCTAGAGAAAGTCTTCGCCCAATAACGAAGACTCAATGCAGCAAAAAATAAATACATCTTTACAAGTAAATAAAAAATAAAGTGGCAAAGCTAGTCACTCTGCTGAGAGAAGAAAATCTGTGATTCTCCTCATTCCCACGAGACCCTGAGCCTCCCCTCTTTTCCCAAAACTCCAGTCGCTAACCACTGCCCAACTCCATCTATCTCAGTTGCTGGTTCCACAAACTCACACACTCTTCCCCTTGGTGGGAAGCAAGGTCTGAACCAGGATTTGGATGGTGGGCCCTTCCAGGAGTTGATTTTCATGGACTATTAGGAGAACCTGTAGGGGGAAGAAAGAATTCCACAAATGGCACCCAAAGCCAAGGAGCAAGTGCCAGAGAAAAACAATTTTTAAATACAGAGCAGATTTTTGTCACTAAGTTCGTCAACTTCAGTGAAAGAACAGCGGAAGCAAAACAGAACAAAGGGAAGCCTTGATTCCTAAACCAGATGACCATCAGGAGTGAGCAGCTCTCCCAAACTAAGGATTCGGGCCACTTAGCAGCAAGTGAACCCTGCCCTCCTTGGCATCTCTGGCAGACAGTGGTGGCTTTAGCAGGCTTGCAGTGACTCTCAACACCTGGGGCAAGTTCAACAGCATCTGCTTACTCACCTGGGGACACAGGAAGGAAGAATTTGAAAGGCCTTCAGGTTGTAAAAGAAAAAAAGAGTTGATGGAGAGCAGAGTGAGACAGTGTTGCTTTTTGCCATTTTCATCATTTCTTTCCTGGACTGGTTTATTCTAGATCAGCTATGGACTACAAGAACTTCAAACTCTATCTCCCAAATACCCCTAGCCTCCCTCCCTTCTGTCTCCTTCTCCATGTTATTACTCAAGATTTCTTCCACTCTGAGCTGGACAAATGCAATGGCATCCTATCTCTTCTGACTGCCTCCAGCCTCTCCTATTTCTAATCCATTGAATACTCCTTCACCAGATTACCTTCCTCACTAACCATCACCATCATGCAAATTAAGTTGCAAATCACTCCCCATCTCCCTGTTACTCAGGTGCCAGCGCACCTCTCCAGACTCAAGCTCAGATCAGGCGGCCTCATTCCCTGCTCCCCGGGAATGACCTCCTCCCCATCTGGGCTAGCTATGATCTCATCACATCTTCAAAGTTCATCTCAAAGGACACCTTCTCCATGGAGCCCTCCCTGACTGCCCACCATTGCCCTGTTCTCACCCACTTCTGCATCCCCGCTGTGTATTTCCTGCACTTTCCCCCTCCAGGAACAGGTCCAGAGGAAGCACCTCCTGTGTGCCAGGCAAGGATGGATAGACAGAACCTTGAGGAGTTTGTGTCTAGAAGGAACAGACACTTCAACAGATGAACTGTAAGACAACATGATAACTGATGCATCAGAACTGAAATACACTCTCACTGAACACTAGATAAGACTCTCAGAGAAATGAAATTCAGTCTGGTCCTTCCTACCACTGCTTGATTGCAGTCAATTGCAGGTTACCTGAGAATGTGTCTTCTCCACCTAGATCCATGGCAGTAATTCACACAGCACCAGACACATTTTTTTTTCACTCAAGTGAATTTCAACTAGAGTAGAAGAGACATAAAGGTATGTTTATCCTCATTTCCCCAACCCTCCATCATCCCCAGTGACCTAGGAGACCTACATTCACCTTGCTCTCCAAGCAGCAGAAACCATACAGCTTAACTATGCACAGGGGTACCGAGTAGTCTCAACTCCCAAGGACATGCCTGTTGGGGTTTGGAAAGCTTCCTCTACAATATAAAAATCTGTACTAGAAACTATTTTCCCTCAAGGCCTAATACCTTTAAGGTCTTTGAAGTAAGGACAGGAAGCAAAAAATAAAACATAGAAACCAACGAACAAAACTAGATAATTACATCAGAGATAAGACATAGCATATTTAAATTACCTAGTTTTGGCATTAAGTAAAATGAGAGGATAATAGACAATAAGACAACATTTAGATTACTAGGTCACTGTTAAGTGTGAAATGTGCTTAAAATGGATATTAATATGAATATATTGTGTTACCATCAGTTGGACAATGAATGTGTTTAATCATTTTCTCCATAATCAAGTTTTGTTTGACCACTATATAGCAAGTTTTTCTCTTATAAAATCATCTAGCCTTTTCTAGTTTGCTTACTCCACTTTTCAAAGCAAAGATCCACATGGATGGTTCCAGGGAACTTGGAATCCTCTGAAATCACAGCCAACCTTTTAGCTACATCAACACATGTTGATGAGAGTTTAGACAGTCTAGAAAATTTCGTGTGATTCTTTCTCTGCTCAAGGTTATGTGGCAGGCTGGATGGGAGGGGAGTTCGAGGGAGCGTGGATCCATGTCCATGTATGGCTGAGTCCCTTTGCTGTTCACCTGAAGCCATGGCAACATTGTTAATCAGCTATATCCCAATACAACATAAAAAGTTTTAAAAAAAGGAAAACAGAAACTTCATGTGATTCTTTATGAAGCCTAACAAGATTAAGAACTACTAAAGGCATGGACTTACTGTAAATTGTAACATGCTGTCAACTATGTTTCCTTGAAATGTTTAACATTGCAGGTAAGATTAGTTTTCAAAACTAACATCTTTTACCAAATTAGTAAAGTTTTATAGTTTGTATCCTTCTTCCAAACTAAATGGAAAGGGTCACTTCTCACTGTTTAACAATTTACTTGTACAAGTCCAAAGAGATCTTGATTTTTAAAACCTAGGATCCATCCTGGTAATTACCAAGTAGTAACACGGAGCTGCTCCTGGCATTCAGGATGAACCCTGGGAGATCAAGTTTGAATAATAACCCAGCAGGTAAATAGTTTTTTCCTATAAAGGCGGGACAGAAAATTGCTATGGATGTAAGCGTTTGTAACTGGGTTTTTAATCTTTCCTTTTTTTCCCTGTGCCTTTTGGGGTGTTTCTTAGGAGATGTGTGTGAGGAGCGAGGGTAGATTTCCAGCTACAAACACCGCCCCGGGCACCTCATGGGGAGCCCGTCTTCTAGAGTCACCACAGGAGGGTCTTTGTTTATTGAAACATTTAAAAGGTGTTTTGGTGGAATTCCCACTCCAAGGAGGAGCCCGGGAGGGAAAATCAGCCCCCACCAAGCTGTGGGTCACCACTAAACCAGCCGAAGCAGCGGAGCCCTCAGACGCTCTCAGCAGAGGAAGCCGCCCGTCCCAAAGAGTTTGTGTCCTATTTATTCAGGCAAAGAGAGGATATTCATTTCAACCAGTGAGGGAAACGTTAGGTTATGTAACCCTGGGGATGAAGAAAATGAGGCTTCTTTTTTTTTTTCCTGGAGAAAAGTGTTGCGAAATAGTCAAGAAACAGCCTTCGGTTTCCACGGTCACTCCTGCCCCCCAGAAGCTTCTGTATCACAAGATCAACAGTCAGAGCACTGGGCTCTGGGGTTAGGACTAGGGTTAGGGGAAGCCAGAGGAGAACTGGTGGGCCCAGGACCCTCCCCCTACCTACAGCTGCCCCCTCCCCCGTCAGAGCTCATCAGGGCCATGGGAACCTCTGACCACACGCCTTCAGCAGTCAGTCCAGAACTGCCACGGTCCAATCATCCAGAAGCATTTTTCCCACCTTCTCATACCCTGATGCAACCTTAGAAAGAATCATTATTTATGGATCTGCTGCACAGAGTCAGCCTGAAGTATCATTGCTGCTGCTGCTGCTGCTGCTCCTAAGTTGCTTCAGTCGGGTCCGATTCTGTGCGACCCCATAGATGGCAGCCCACCAGGCTCCTCCCTCCCTGGGATCCTCCAGGCAAGAACACTGGAGTGGGTTGCCATTTCCTTCTCCAAAGTATCATTAAGAATTATTAAAAGGGATGCGTCACTAAGCCTGAGGTTGACCAACGTACCAAAACTCCAGGCTGGTGAGGGCCAGGAATGGTTTGCAGAAGGAAGAAGTAAGAAATGTGAGGTGTCAGCCAGGAGATGGGTCCGGAGAGGAAGGGACAGAGGGAGTGTGAGTGAGGTGGACCCCCGCTGGCTGATGGAGCGGAGACAAGGAAGTGACCAGCAGCTGACCCAGGCAGCTGGCAGAGCCCCAGGTGGGCAGGACAGGTGCAGAGTCACACAATAGGCCATGGAGCCTCAGGTTACCAGGACGTGGGAAGCTCCACCCCTGGGGAGACTAGGGAAGAAGGCCAAGACTCAGCCACAAAGCATGGCAAAGTTAGTCATTTGGGCAGAATTTGAGAGATTAGTTAGGAAACCCATTCATTTTTTTTCCATCTAATAATTATTTACTGAGCACCTGTAGCATGCTAGGAATTGTTCTAGGTGTTGGGAACATAGTATTTAGTAAACAAAATAGACCAAAATCCCTGACCTCATGGAGTTTATGTTCTAGAGAAAGAAGAAGAGGCAAACAATAAACCAATAATTAAAAATGTGTGTGTGTGTGTGTGTTTGTGTGTATGTATGCTGTTGCTCCAGTTGTGTTTGACTCTGTGCGACCCTGTGGCCTGTAGCCGGCCAGGCTCCTCTGTCCATGGGATTCTCCAGGCAAGAATGCTGGAGTGGGTTGCCCTGCCCTTCTCCAGTAAGTAAAATATGTGTGTGTTTAGTTGCTCAGTCATGTCCAGCTCTTTGTGAGCTTGTGGACTGTAGCCCCCCAAGCTCCTCTGTCCAGGCAAGAATACTGGAGTGGGTTGTCATTCCCTTCTCCAGGGGAATCTTTCTGACCCAGGGATCGAACCCACATCTCCTGCATTGGCAGGTGGATTCTCTACCACTGAGCCACCTGGGAAGCCCAATAAGGAAAATAGAGTAGGTCAAACACTGCCAAGTGTAAAGGTAAAGATTAAGCAGGGAGGGGGGACAAGGAGTATAAGAGCAAGGTTGACCTTTAAGCATGGCAATCAGACAGGTGACCTTTGAGATGACATTGAGCAACCGCCCGAAGATGGTGAGGGATGAGCATCTTGAGTCTGCCACAGCCCGAGCACTAGCAAGTGCAAGGTCAGGAATGTCCCAGGCACGTCTGGGGAACAGGGTGGAGCGAGAGAGGCTGAAATGGTGCCCACAGGGGTAGAAGGAGAAGGAAAGGTGGCAGGGGGAACAGGAGCTCCACGTTGTAAAGGACCATCCGAAGGGGACTGGCTTCCTCTGGAGATCTTTGGGCAGAAGTGACATGATCTGACTCCAGTTTTAAAAGACCCTACCATACCTGATTAGTATAGATCTGTGGGGTGAGTGGGGTGGTAGGAGAAGACAGGAGGGGCAGAAACCAGGGAGGAGGCCACCCCCAGAGTCCAGGTGAGAAGCCAGAGTGCTTCCACCAGGGCGGTGATGGTAAGAGGGCCAAGTAGTTACATTCTGGGTGAACTTGAAAGGTACAACATGTTTGCTAATACATGGTACAACATGTTTGCTGATGTCCAAGGAGTGAGAGAAAGAAGGGAGGCCAGAACGACCCCAAGGGTTTGGTCTCCAGAACCGTAGTATGGAGCAGCCATTTACTCAGACAAGGAAGACCCTGGTAGGCCCAGGTTGGGGGGAAGAGAGGGCTCTAGAGTCCAGTTTTAGACATGTTAAGTTTGAGGTGCCAATTTAGACAGTCAATCCTTGGAAGAAAAGCCATGACAAATGTAGACAGAGTATTTTAAAAAGCAGAGACATCACTTTGCAGACAAAGGTCCGTATAGTAAAGGCTATGGTTTTTTCAGCAGTCACGTATGGATGTGAGAATTGGACCATAAAGAAAGCTGAGTGCCAAAGAACTGATGCTTCCAAAACCATGGTGCTGCATAAGACTCTTGAGAGTCCCTTGGACAGCAAGGAGCTCAAACCAGTCAATTCTAAAGGAAATCAGTCCTGAATGTTTATTGGAAGGACTGATGCTGAAGCTGAAGCCCCAATCTTTGGCCACCTGAAATGAAGAGCTGACTCATTGGAAAAGACTCTGATGCTGGGAAAGATTAAGGCAGGAGGAGAAGGGGGAGACAGAGGATGAGATGGTTGAGTGGCATCACCAACTCAATGGATATGAGTTTGAGCAAACTCCAGGAAATAGTGAAGTAATGGGAAGCCTGGTGTGCTGCAGTTCACGGGCTCACAAAGAGTCAGACACGACTTAGCTGCTGAACAACAAAAACAACAAATGGATATGTTGACAACTGAGGTCAGTAGAAAGCGCTTGGATGAAGATATAAGTAGGGGCGCCTCAGTGCACAGATGGTATTTAAGACTTCTGGAACACAGTGGCTGCAGGTTGGTGACAGTGGGCCCCGGCATCTCTCCTCTTCATTTAGCTTCCCGAAGTCCCAGCCTCCCTATTCTCAGTTGCCTATAATCTCCCTGTTATGTCTTCAGCTGAGTTTGCTTTCCTTACTCCTGGCTGTTACCTCCCTCTTCATCCTAAATGTATTTATTTGCTTTTCATGAACCCCATGCCCTCAGAGGGCTCTTTTTTAGATATGACAGGCCAGCAGATATAAACTAAATTAATAGGTCTAAATGTCTGGAAATTATCTTTCAAGCGAATGCGAATTCTTTTTAATAGGGAACTTTAGGCCATGTCAGAAGTCCCATTTGGGACACGCGGCATCCTTTGAATTGCATACAGGAAGACAGCTGGCTCCAAGGATGAAGGTACTGCCCTTGAGACACAAAACAGACATTTCATCCACTCTCAAAAACAATCTTTCTGCAACTAGATCAGGACCTTTGAAATATATATATTTTCAACCGCAGTTTAAGTAAAGGCAATCCATACTATTTTATACTATTTCATTCAGCATTTTCATAGCATCCTAAATGCTCCAGAAATTCAAATGGAGAAAAGCTTATTATTTTGAAAGCTGGGAAGAACCAGATAGCATGGGAACAGTGCCAGAAGAAGAGGCCTATCGAGAGTTGGAAAAAAAATCACAAATGTGTGTCGGCCCAGACAGGTGTCTGGTGCCAGGCTGATATGCCTTGCCTGGAGACACTTCTAAGAAGCATTTTTCCATTGGTTACTGGTAGTTTGCAAACTTGACTGTCAACTAAGGAGTCTTTACAAATGTCTATGCCTAAACCACACCCTCAGATGTTCTCATTTCTGAGAAAAACCAGAGCATCATTTTTTTTTAATCTCCAGGTGAATTCAATATGCTACAAGAGTATCAAACCCCTTTGCTGTTCAGTAGCTAAATCGTGTCCAACGCTTTGCAACCCCATGGATTGCAGCATGCCAGGCTTCCCTGTCTTCCACCATCTCCCAGAGCTTGCTCAAACTCATGTCCGCTGAGTCAGTGATGCCATCCAACTATCTCATCCTCAGTCACCCCCTTCTCATCCTGCCCTCAATCTTTCACAGCATCAGGGTCTTTTCCAATGAGTCAGTTCTTCACATGAGGTGGACGAAGGATTGGAGCTTTAGCTTCAATCTTTCCAATGAATATTCAGGGTTGATTTCCTTTAGGATTGATTCCTCTGGATTAGATTAATCTGTTGTCACCATTTCTATACATCTGTCCCAATCGAAACCATTCCTGTGTCTCACACACATACAATCAAACCAGACCATGACATCGCTCTTTCCTCCCATTACTATTTTTGTACTTTACTTCCTGTTTCTTTCATTACATTGGCTTTAGCCTATTTTTTATTTTTTTTTTTACAAGTTTGCTATGTTGAACAGTAGTTTCCCTGGTGGCTCAGACGGTAAAGCGTCTGTCTACGATGCGGGAGATCCCGGTTCGATCCCTGGGTCGGGAAGATCCACTGGAGAAGGAAATGGCAATCCACTCCAGTACTGTTGCCTGGAAAATCCTATGGACAGAGGAGCCTGGAAGGCTACAGTCCATGGGGTCACTAAGAGTCGGACACGACTGAGCGACTTCACCTCATGTTGAACAGTACTGCTTAAGCGAACGTGTGAACTTTCATTAGTCGAAAAGAATAACTGCTGGGCAACCGTTCCAATGCCTGAAAAAAGAAAACTAAAACAATACAATATTCCAAGTTTATGCCAAGACTTCCTCCCTTTGCAAACTATGCTGCAGAAATTACATGGCGCACCCCGTTCCCAGAGCAAGAGCAATTCTCTTATTGACAATGTGGGTAAGGAAGTAAACAAAAAAAGCCATGCTCATTTCAAGCCACTGAGAAACACAGGCCAAAAGAAAAATAAAATCAATCAATCCTTGCCAAGTGGAAAAGAACAAACCAGCAGGGACTGAAGTTCTATATTCAGCTTTCAAAAGAGTATTTCGAACAATAGAGAACAAATACTGGGTAATCACTCCGAAGATTTACAGACAACGAGACAGAATAGTGCAAACCCAGTGGATCCCACAGGGCGTGTGTTTACTCTCCCAGGAAAAGCTGGACACCCTGAAGTTCATTAATGGAGTGCTCCGCGTGTCTTTACCCATTCACAGCAGCCTCTCGGAGAACCACTGGACTGTCAGTTATAGTCCCTGTTCTTTAAAACAACTTTTGGAACCACTGTCAGCAAGCAGTCAAATTCCCATTTTACAGAAAGCAAGACAAAGGCAGGATCTGATCAAACTGAGTGGCAGTTAAGCTGCCTCCAGCACAGTTAAGAGTGGGAGGTGCCCGTTTCTGATGGTTTCTTGGTGTCATCACACACCAAAAAATTTCCATCCATTTTCCCAAGAAAATCAGTGCCTATCATTCCATGTTCTCACTCAAATGTTCCTGTTTCTCCAGGAGCTCTTTCCTGCACTCTCCCCTGGTCTTTCTCCACACTCTGTCTCCAATTCCAGCCTCCATCTTCATTTCCCAACTGCCTTTTGTGGTTCAAACTCTGTTATAATTAGCTCTAAGGGACGATCCAAAAGGCTTTTCTTCTGCTAGGGTTTTGGTGAAGAGATGTGTCTTGAGATAAGCAGCCATCTGCTAGGGCTTAGTAATATTCTTTACTGACTAGCGGTTGCCCTGGAGAGGCAGCTTCCCTGGGTGGTAAGGGATCGATGCGGAGAGGGTGCAGATAAGGGGTCTCCAGAACGCCTTCCCACAAGGAGTGCTAAATGCAGTATGCGAGGGTGCCAAGTCGGGACGGGAATGGTGCCCATGTGTTGGCTCTGTTAATTAGCACCATTTGAAGATAATTATGACAAGACCACACAGGGAGAGCATGATGTTTCAAGTAGAGTAGACCATTAAGTAAACAGGAGTATGGAACTCTGTTGCCTGGGTGGTTGTGAAAAATCTTCCAAAAGATGGACAGAAGGATGCTGAGGGCTTCCATTCTCTGGAGTAACCAAAAGGAAAAGCCTAAGCAAAACTGCACTGCCACGCTCTGATCACTCCCAAATTGCCCCAGATGCATTCAACATACTTTAGATTTTGTTAATAAAACAAAAACTTTAATTACCATTTCAGTTCCAGAAAGGTACGTGGCTGGTGCCTCCATATCTCAGTCCATTAAGAGCCACTGCCCTTGAAAGACCAGGCAGGACCAAGCGGGGACCTGTGCCGAGAAGGTGCTGGAAGCACTGTGGGGGAGCAGGCTGGCTTCCCACTGGCACCTCTGTCTACCCACCCACTCTCACCCTCTTATTTCACCTGCTCCCTTGGCTTTCACCACCCAGTTCTTGACTTACATCAGTCCTATTTCAATCCCTGTTTCCCTGAATTCTGACCTCTGTGGCATTTCTAATTCCCTTGCTTGCCTCCCTTCCTCTTAGGCACAGTCAAAACTTTGATTCTGTGTTCTAACCCTTTGCCACCTTCACCTGAGCCTTGGGCTTCTGGACCTCAGCCAGCTCTCTGCTGCCCCCATCTGGTCCACAGCAGCATACGCAGATGGTAATCTGACAAACTGGCCCTTAAATCCAACACGTCAATTTCTGACACCAACTCGAAATTTTTTCATTTTATATCGCCATAACCTGACTTAATGTATGGGCTCCAAGAAGTTCGCTCAGTCATGTCTGACTCTGGTGACCCCCTGGACTGTAGCCCACCAGGCTCCTCTGTCCAGGGAATTGTCCAGACAAGAATAGTGGAGTGGGTAGCCATTGCCTTCTCCAGCAGATCTTCTTGACTCAGGGATCAAACCCAGGTCTCCTGTATTTCAGGAAGATGCTTTACAATTTGAGTTACTAGAGAATCATATATTTAATGAACAAGTTATGTTAAATGAGTAACTGAGCCACTTCAGGGGAAGTGTTCTATTTTTTAAGGTAACTGCTGAATGGTAGTAACATGTTGAAAACCTTGAAAAGTCCAGCCTAAAATGATGACTTTCCTCAAATCATGAGGACACACCATATAAAATGGAGAGTAATTCCAAAAAGTGACATTTATGTAACATTGGATTTTTCTTCCCTTGTGCTTCAAATTTCCTGTGATTATAATAAACAGGGTGGGAAGAAGAAAGAAAAGAAGGAGGAAGAAAGACTCTTGGTTTGTGAAGCAGCTCAGAAACTTGTTAGAATAACTTGCAGCATCTGAAGCCACTGACTTAACCATGCAGCCATTCACAACCAAAGGAACAGCAGGAGCATAAACAGGTGTTCACCCACACATCACCAGCACGTTGGCTGGAGTCATGTAGGTGTTGTACTGGAGTTGTACTGGAGTCACAGTAGACTTTCAAGTATTTGTTGAATAGATCAATGAATGCATATGTAAGTAGCAGCACTTTGTAATCCATACCTTCACTTAGTAAACTCTGTTTGTTAATTTATATCGCCGGGAAATGACAGGACTACTTGCCATATGCACAAATGCACGACAGTTACATGCACCACGCTCCTTCATCTTACAGCCTTAGTTACTCCTACCTTCACCTTCTATATTACAGTCAAAAATGGACCCAGGGCTTAAAAGCTTTTGCACAGAGAAGGATACCATCAATAAAATGGAAAGAAAATCTACTGAATGGGAGAAAATATTTGAAAATGATATGACTGAATATTCATTGGAAGGACTGATGCTGAAGCTGAAGCTCCAATACTTTAGCCACATAATGCAAAGAGCCAACTCACTGGAAAAGATCCTGATGCTTGGAAAGATTGAAGGCAGGAGGAGAGGATGAGATGGTTGGAAGGCATCACAGACTCAATGGACATAAGCTTGAGCAAGCTCCAGGAGATGGTGAAGGACAGGGAAGCCTGGCATGTTGCAGTCCATGGGGTTGCAAAGAGTCGGACACAACTGAGTGACTGAACAACAATGATAACTGATAAAGGGTTAATATCCAACACATATAAGCAGTTCATACAACTCAACAAACAAATCAAACAATTCAATTAAAACATGAGTAGAAGACCCGAACAGACATTTTTCCAAAGAGGAAATACAGGTGGCCAACAGGCACATGAAAAGATTCCCAACATCATTTACCATCAGGGAAATGCAGATCAAAACCATTATGAGATATCACCTCACACCTGTCAGAATGATTATCATCAAAAAGAATATAATTAACAGATGTTGGCAAGAATGTAGAGAAAAGGGAACCCTCTTACATTGTTGATGGGAATGTAAATTGGCACAGCCACTGTGGAAAACAGTATGGAGGTTTCTCAAAAAGATAAAACTGGAATCACGATATGACCCATCAGTTTCCCTCCTGAAATAAAACAAAAACACTAATTTGAAAATATATGTGTACCCCAATGTTCAACGCAGCATTATTTACAATTGTCAAGATATGGAAGCAACCTAAGCATTCATCAACAGATGAACGGATAAAGAAGACAATGGAACACTACTGGGCCATGAAAAAACAAAATTTCGCCATTTATGAAACATGGATGGATTTGGAGGTTATTATGCTGTGAAATAAACCAGGCAGAGACAGACCAATACTGTATGATTGTACCTACACGTGGAATCTAAAAGATACAACAAACTAGTCTACATAACATGAAAGAAACAGGCTCACAGATGCAGAGAGAACACTAGTGGTTACCAGTGAGACGAGGGAAGAGGGGAGAAATATAGGGGTAGAGGATTAAGAGGTACAAATTACTATGTATAAAATAAGTTCAAGGAAACATTGTGCAACAGGGAGAATATAGTCAATATTTTATAATAACTACAAATGGAAAGTGGAAGTCACTCAGTTGTGTCCGACTTTTTGTGACCCCATGGACTATACAGTCTGTGGAATTCTCCAGGCCAAAATATTGGAGTGGGTAGCCTTTCCCTTCTCCAGGGGATCTTCCCAACCCAGGGATCCAACCCAGGTCTCCCACATTGCAGGTGGATTCTTTACCAGCTGAGCCACAAGGGAAGCCCAACAATACAGGAGTGAGTAGCCTATCCCTTCTCCAGGGGATCTTCCCAAACCAGGAATCACACCAGGGTCTCCTGCATTGCAGGTAGATTCTTTAGCAACTGAGCTATCAGGGAAGCCCTACTGTAAACGGAGTATAACCTTTAAATTTGTGAACCACTTTATTGTACACTTGTAACTTATGTGATGTTATACACTATACTTCAATTATTAAAAAATGGGCCTAGGAGTAGGAAAAGTATTTATTTTTATAAATCACCAAAACATTTCAAAGAAAGTGGTTTCAGAAGACAGTGGCTCAGAAGATAGTGATCTAAAAATATATCTCTACATTTCCTGTTCTTTATAAAGCATAGTATTTCTCAATGGAAGTCGAATGCAGTCTTATTACTATTGCCTTTGACAGGTCCTGCACCAATGTCTGGAAGGTATTTAATGGGGCTGGTAAGTCTGATGACCTTAGACAAGAACAGAACTGCAACTTAGATTCAATAGAAAATTATTCATTATCTTTTGTAACAGAGAAAAAGCATTTGGCTTTAATTAACATCCAAATTAAGTGATAGGTCTTTTAAATGGCAAAAAGTAACATGAAATTTTTTGTAGTTTATTTTGATAGACTCAAGATTGAGTCTGTATGTCTTAGGAAGATAAACCCAAAGGCCCAGTACAACATGATGGGAGCAGAGCTGCCTATGCTAGTTTGAAAAAGCAATGTTAATACCATGGCATTTTAATTATTTATGGGAAAACTGACCAAAAAAGACAGAGATTTTATGAAATATAAATAGTATGCTTTATAAAGGATGTACAACAGTCGGTAGACTGAAGGGCTCAAACAATGTAATAGCTAAATACATAAAGCAAAAGTTCTTTAGAAGTGTAAGAATTTGATTAAAATGCAGTTATAGTGGAAGATGTCAATAGATCTCTAGTAGGAGAAAATCAGTGTTACATTCAATTATCTACATTTGATAGTGACATAGAGACCCTGAGATTCAACTGCAGAGTATTTTCCCATCAACCATTTATAAAACTTAGGCACAAAGAATGCGCTAAAAAAATTTTTTCAGAAAACGTATAGGTCTACAGGAGAAGTAATCTGATAATAATCCAATAAAATTGGAATATAAAAGATAAAGTTTTTACTTAAAAATTAAGATATATAAGGGCTTCCCTTGTGGCTCAGCTGGTAAAGAATTTGCCCTCAATGCCGGAGACCTGGGTTCAAACCCTGGGTTGGGAAGATCCCCTGGAGAAGGGAAAGGCTACCCACTCCAGAATTCTGGCCTGGAGAATTCCATGGACTATACTGTCCATGGTGTTGCAAAGAGTCGGACATTACTGAGCGAATTTCATTTTCACTTTTTAAGATATATAAGCTTAACTAACCTTTAGAATTGAGGAAATCAAAGATGATGCTCAAACTATCTTGACGACAATGCAAAAGATGCTTCAGACCAAAACCTATGGGCCACAAAAAAGCTGACTTAAATGAAGTTTTTTTATATATCATATATAATGATAAATTCTATATAAGTTATATATAATTATAAGGATATCTATATAATTGTATCTTACATTTATAATTATCTGTATAATTATATCTATATTATATAGACATCGTTATAATTATATATGTGATTTTATATTATATATAATCATACATAATAACATAATACATACAACGTATCAGTATGAAAACATATATCATTATATATTATATATATATACAAATATACAATTTAATGCTCATTTTAAGAAATCAGAAAAGAGCAAAATAAATCCAAAAATTTAAGATAAATCAGAACCTGAAGTTAAGGAAGGACCAAAAAAAAATGAAAAGAATAAATAAATCTGAAAGCTGTTTATTTGCAAAGACCAATAAAATAGATAAAGTTCTTGTAAACCTGATACAGAAGAAAAAAGAGAGAGAGAAAGAATTAAATATATCAAACTAGCAATGAGAAAATAGTAGTGTTTAAAAGAATTACACATACAAACCTAAAACAATATAAAAAATGTCCTGGCAGGCCTTCCTAGAAAAAATCTGAATTACTAAAATTGACCCAAGAAATTGTGGGAAAGTTGAGTAGGCAAATTATCACACAGTGGGGCTGAGGGGCTTCGCTGGTGGCTCAGTGGTAAACAACCCATCTGCCAATGCAGGAACTCCAGGGTTCAATCCCCGGTCCAGGAAAAATCCTATTATGCTGAAGGGCCACTAAGTCTGTGCACCACAACTGCGGAAGGCCCTATAGCCCACTCTCCACACGACAACAAGAGAAGCCACTGAAATGAGAAGCCCACGCATGGCAACAGAGAGTAACCCCCTGTCTCTGCACCTGGAGAAAGCCTGTGCGCAGCAAGGAAGAGCCAGCACAGACAGGAAAAAAAGAAAAAGAAAATGACATTACGATCCTACAGGATCACCACTGATTCCTGTGTAACACATAAAGGAAACATGAATTCATTCCCTTAATGCCCTAGTCAGCTCCCCACTCCTCACAGGCCAGAGGCATGGAGTTGGGGTCTGGTGGGACCAGAGGCAGCAAACACTCCTCCCACATTCCCACCTTTATTTGATGGCACCAAAGCAGAAGTGAAACTTGAAGCCAGGCCACCACGAGGAGCAGCCGGAAAGCCTGCCTGACCACTTTTGGGAAAATACAGCTAGTTGGTGGAGCAGAGTGGTTAAGACAGTAGGTGCAGCAGTTGGGCCTGGGATTGGCTCCACTCAAAGCCTCCATTTTCTCATCCATAAAATGGGACTAATAGAGGTGCCCACTTCAGGGGTTACTGTGTTGATGAGATGAGCAGTAAAGACATGCAAAGATTTACCACCATGCCAAGCACATGGCATGTTCAGAAAGTGTTAACTATTATTTTGTAGAAACCTACAAAAGTAAATACACAAATAAAAGAGAGCAAAAAGTAACAAGAGAACAGCTGCCATCAGGAGCAAGAACTTCTGGACTCCCCTGGTGGTGCAGTGGATAAGACTCCACCTGCCAATGCAGGGGACACAGGTTCTATCCCTGGTCCGAGAAGATGCCCCATGCCAGCGGGCAACTAAACCTATGCACAACTGCTGAAGCCCACTCACCCTAGAGCCCGTGCTCCGCAACAAGAGAAGCCACTGCAATGAGAAGCCCACACCAGCAGTAAGACAGTAGCCCCAGCTCTCTGCAACTAGAAAGCCCGCTCGCAGCAGTGAAGACCCAGGACAGCCAAAAATAAATGAAAATTTAAAAGAGCAAGGACTTCTAACTCCTGATCACCTTGTGCTGGGAATTCTCCAAGAACTTTCTCCCATTCCCTCAGATCAGATCAGATCAGTCGCTCAGTCGTGTCCGACTCTTTGCGACCCCATGAATTGCAGCACGCCAGGCCTCCCTGTCCATCACCAACTCCCGGAGTTCACTGAGACTCACGTCCATCGAGTCCCATTCCCTGGGGGCACAGCTATACCATATCTTCTTCTCTTGTCTCTGCTCCACTTCCTCCTTGATCCCTTTAACATATTCCTCTGAGATCTATTTTGAGTTCCATCCCACCTCACTTTCTACATGTTATTTCATTACATCTTTTTCTGTGAAAAAGGTAAAAGATAGGTAAGATGAGCCATTTCTTCAACTCCTTCCTCTCCAATATGTATGTTCTTCACCTAGACGTGCCTCCCATTTTTCTCACCTATTAGAGAAAGAACCATTGGTTCATTCAACAAACATTTCATTGAGCTCCTACTGTGTGCCAGCAGCAAAGGACCCTGTGCTGACGGAGCAGAAGCGGTCTCTGCCCCAGTGAAGCTTGTGTGCCAGTGGAGAGAGGCGGACAAGAGATAAACAAGAGAACATCAAGTGGTAATAAATGCAGTGAGACATGGATATGTGGGTATTGGAATGGACACTGGCTGCTTTGGGTTGGATGGTCAAGGGAGGCCTTGATGAATTTAAAGTGAGAGCTGGGTGCTACAAAGAAGCCAGCCAAGAAAGGGGTCTGAAAACAGAGCACTGCGGGAAGAGAGACTTGCTGGAGCAAAGATCCAGGTGAGCACAGCCTGGGCAGGGGTGAAATAATGCAAGAAACATACAGTCATCTCTCGGATTTGGGAGAGACGGATTTCAGGACCTCCATGAACACCAAAATCCTCGGATGCTCAAGTCTTTTACATAAAATGGTGCATACAGAGTGAAGTAAGTTAGACAGAGGAAAACAAATACTGTATATTAACTCATATATGTGGAATCTAGAAAAATGGCATAGATCAACCTATTTACAAAGCAGAAATAGAGACACAGACATAAAGAACAAATGTACAGACACCAAGAGAGGAAGGGGGTGTGAAGGGAATAATGGATTGGGAGACCGGGACTGACATATATCCACCACTATGCATAACGTAGATAACTAATGAGAACCGACTGTACAGCACAGGGAACTCTACTCAGGGCTCTCTGGTGACCCAGTTGGGAAGGAAATCCAAAAAAGAGGGCATCTATGTATATGTATAGCTGATTCACTTTGCTGCACAGTAGAAACTAAGACAACAGTGTAAAGAAACTCTACTCCAATTAAAAATAAACAAAATGTTCAGTTCAGTCACTCAGCTGTGTCCGACTCTTTGCAATCCCATGGACTGCAGCGCACCAGGCCTCCCTGTCCATCACCAACTCCCAAAATTTACTCAAACTCATGTCCATTGAGTCGGTGATGCCATCCAACCATCTCATCCTCTGTCATCTCCTTCTCCTCCTGCCTTCAATCTTTCCCAGCATCAGGGTCTTTTCAAATGAGTCAGTTCTTCCCATCAGGTGGACAAAGTATTGAAGTTTCAGCTTCAACATCAGTTCTTCCAATGAACACCCAGGACTGATCTCCTTTAGGATGGACTGGTTGGATCTCCTTGCAGTCCAAGGGACTCTCAAGAGTCTTCTCCAACACCACAGTTTGAAAGCATCAGTTCTTCAGCACTCAGCTTTCTTCACAGTCCAACTCTCACATCCATACATGATGACTGGGAAAACCATAGCCTTGACTAGACGGACCTTTGTTGGCAACGTCTCTGCTTTTCAATATGCTCTCTAGGTTGGTCATAACTTTTCTTTCAAGGAGTAAGCGACTTTTAATTTCATGGCTGCAGTCACCATCTGCAGTGATTTTGGAGCCACCAAAAATAGTCTGCCACTGTTTCCACTATTTCCCCATATATTTGCCATGAAATGATGGGACTAGATGCCATGATCTTTATTTTCTGAATGTTGAGCTTTAAGCCAACTTTTTCACTCTCCACTTTCACTTTCATCAAGAGGATCTTTAGTTCTTCTTCGCTTTCTGCCATAAGGGTGGTGCCATCTGCATATCTGAGGTGATTGATATTTCTCCCGGCAATCTTGATTCCAGCTTGTGCTTCTTCCAGCCCTGCATTTCTCATGATGTACTCTGCATAGAAGTTAAACAAGCAGGGTGACAATATACAGCCTTGACGGACTCCTTTCCTTATTTGGAACCAGTCTGTTGTTCCATGTCCAGTTCTAACTGCTGCTTCCTGACCTGCATACAGATTTCTCAAGAGGCAGGTCAGGCGGTCTGGTATTCCCATCTCTTGAAGAATTTTCCACAGTTTGTGGTGATCCACACAGTCCAATGCTTTGGCATAGAGTCAATAAAGCAGAAATAGATGTTTTTCTGGAACTCTCTTGCTTTTTTGATAATCCAATGGATGTTGACAATTTGATCTCTGGTTCCCCTGCCTTTTGTAAAACCAGCTTTCACATCTGGAAGTACACATCCTCCTGTATATTTTAAATCATCTCCAGGTTACCTAATGCAATGTAAATAGTTGCCAGTGCAGGGAAAATTCAAGTTTTGCTTTTTGGAGATTTCTGGAAACTTTTGGAAAGCATTTTGGATATGCAGTTGGTTGAATCTATAGATACAGAACCTGTGGACGTGAAGGGCTGGGTGTAAAAGACAATAGAGACAATAGGAAGTATAGCTAGAAAGGCAGATAGGAGCCAGTTCACGAGGGCTGTGGAGGTCCAGGAAAAGAGCCTAGATTTTATTCCAAGTGCAAAGCAAGGCCAAGTGCAAAGCAAGGCCATTTTTTTCCTCCTGCAATACTGAGTGCCCCCCACCCCGCCGCACACCCTCCTCAATGCACTTGATCCATAGCCTCTGGTCTAAGTTTACCTTCAGTTTCTTTCATTTGTTCCCTCTCTCATATGCCCTTTCCCTCAACTTGACACATTCTTTAAAATCTCCCATGAACTAAAAGAAATAAACTTCCCTGGATTCCCTCCTCACTCCAACCAGTCTCATTTGTATCCATTTTCACTATACCACTATAAAACCTCCTAAAGATGTCAAACACACACAAGACTTATGATGCCTGGCTCTGTTCTCAGAGCCTTAACTTTATTAACTCTTTTAACCCTCACAACAACCCTATCAGTGATTATCTGGTGATGCCCATTTTACAGATGAAGAAACTGAGGCGGGGGTAGTTAATAACTTGCCCAAGGTCAGCCCACTAACAAGTGGCAATCCCAAGATTCCCACTCAAACATTTGGTGCCGGAATCTTCCCTCTTAATCTGAGCTCGGTGCCCCTGGGGCTTGCTCCTTGAAGCAAATTTTTGTCTCCTCGGGTCCCTCAAGCAATTTTTTTCAAGGCTGTCACTGTCCCTTTTTCCTCTACCTTCCTAAATTTCTGTCATCTTCATAGTGTTGAAAAACTTCTCTGTGGTGGGACTCACTCCTCCCATGTCTCCTCTCCCCTCCTCTCCCTTCCTGGGAACATTAGCCCATCTCCAGAAATTAGCACCACACCCAGATCTCAGGACGGCAGCTTCCCCACTGATGTAAGCCCTCCAGGAAGCTTCCCACCTCCCATACAACTTCCCTACCACTGCTGTGAATGTCTCTAGAGTGCAGCTGTTATCAACACCCTGCTCAGAGATCTGCTCTGGCTCCTATAGACCTGAGGGGTCTTGGAGCATGTCAAGGAGGAAACTGCAGTGGGCCTGGCCTGCTCGGTGGAGACTGGATGGAGGGGACAAGTGATCCCAGAGCGGTGGCCCTTTTGTCGTACTCATGTACTAGGAACACGATCGCTGCTTCCACAGGATGGGGGGAGCACGTAGTTTTCGCCATAGAAGTAGTTGACACTCTTAAAAATTATCCCATAGATGCTCTTAAAGTATCATGATGGCCAGAAGATGTACCTGTCTTTGCCCCCAGGCCAGCTGTGCAACTTCTTTTCTTCATTGAAAAGCTGAAAAAAAGAGGGCCCGTATTTGGGATCCCCTGGGAAAGGGACTTTATTTTTTGTAATATCTCCAAATCTCAGGCTTAATTTTTTTCCAGTGCAGTTTTTCTTCCCCACTGCAGCTTTAAATCAATTTCAGAATGCCAGTTACTTATGGCAGACCCCTTTCAACAATTTTCTATGAAGAGCCCACAGAAAGACACTGAAATTAGCCAATTTCTTCTGATGACTATAGTTGTACTAATGGAATTTTTTCAATAATTTCTTAGTTTTTCAATGCAATTCTTTAGACCCTGACAAAGTAAAATGTAATTTTTAAGTGATACAAGGAAATACAGCAGGAAATAACCGTCCAAGAGATTTAGGAGAATTGAAATAAAATAACCTAAATGATTTGAGAACTAAAATGGGGAAAAATTCTTGTCTCTGTCTCTTTGGAGTAATCATTTGAGATAATATCCCTACATCCCTAAAAGAAGATACGGGTAAGAATGAAATCATTTCTTAATATGCCATTCTGTTTTAGAAAATGTGATAAAACATTTTATGTTAGCCATGCGAGATGATTTAGAAATCATTTATTCTTGAAGTATTTGAAACCTTTTAAGTCTTGGCATGGGAAAAGGGAGGGTAGCTCTGTTTTTAAAAAGGAGAAGAAAGAGAATCAGGAAAGGATGAAAAGAATAGTGCTGGCCAGGACTGTTACCACGAGGATGCTCATCCCTCTCTCTGGGGCCAGCCAGCTTCATCCCCTTCCCAGCCCCTTCACCTTCAGCTAGGGCATCAGGGGACTTGTTCCGTATCTGCCAAAGTCAGAGTTCAGCCTGAAAGTAAAATATCAGTGTTTACTCTCAGTAAGCTCCGAGTGGCCCAAGAAAGGAAAGGGGAGACGAAAGGGCAGCGATGAGCAGGCTTGTGTGCAGAAGACAGAGGAGGCCACGCAGACAGCAGCCAAAAGCCGCCCCTCCTCCCACCTCCTGGACCACGGAGGGGGGCTTTCGCTGGTCCAGTGGCATCCAAGTTCCGAGTTCACAATCCTCTCCCCGCATTGTCTCTTTAAAACAAAAAGCTCTCGGAGGCCAGATTTAATGATGAAATTAACAATGATTTATGTTTCATGACAGACGCTTCTAAAAAACAAACCACTTAAAAAAAATCAGTGGACTGGATGGAGCTTAGGTTCAAGTCCAATTCCCTGTTACCCTGCTATTTCTCTGACCCAACCCACCTCATTTTCTTGTTTAATAGAGGAGGCTCCCAGCCAGGAAAATAAGAGCATGAAAGCGACCGCGCAGGACACAGCTGCGAGCAAGGAAGAATATTAATTCTGCTCATTCTGAACTACACCCCCTCCCACAAAGAATTTCGGGTGTTCACAAAGCTCGCTCTGATTTTTATCACTGCTATTTCTGTTCATAATAATAATAGCAATACAAGAAAAACATATTTTGAGGACTACAAGTTTTTGGCAGTTAGATTTGGCAAGTCTTCTACCTAATCTATAATTGAAAGCAATAACTTGGAAAATACTTAGGTTTAGTTGTTCAGTCATGTATGACTCTTTGCGACCCCATGGACTGTAGCCCATCAAGCTCCTCTATTGCTTTGTAAACCCATGATAAAAGGATTATGAGTGTTATCGTTGTTTCTCCTAAGACCATCTTCAAGGCAACTCTGTCTTCCTTTCCTATTTCCTTCTAAGTTTAGCAGTGAGAGAGTTTTGTTGAGGGAAAGAAAGGGTTCAAAGGCAGAAAAAAAAGACATCAGATTTCTCTTTACTGACTTTAAGAACCACACTGATCAGTCTCACACGTGGAAAAAATGGAAAATAAAACTTTACACACAGGATAGGGAGATTTAGACTGTTTTTCAAACTTTAAGAAAACGGTGCAGTCCGGGTTGAAAAAAATAATTTTACTGTTTTTGCCAGGCAGGTGCTGTGTGTATGGACTTGTTTGGGTTCTCCATCACTGACCTTTATCAGATGGGCTAAAGAGCTGGGTGTTTGGCAGGTCATGCCGGCAAAGATAAATCTGTACCTGGTATTTTTCTGCCTAAAGAAAAACTACCTTCTCGTGTTATCTGAAACATTATCCTTATCATACCTGATACATTTTTAATACTTATTTCTTTGGTAATCCTTTTTTAAATATGTTATTGGGTTTACTAGTAGATCATTTAGAAACTAAGTCAGTATCAGTATTAAGTTCTCTAAATTAATTTATTTGAAAATACGGTAATGGCGTCCTGGTTTAATGTGCTCTCTGGGAAGTCTGACCTCCCAGTAATCCGTAAAAGCAGTGTTCACTTCCATCTGGTGGTAACAGTTTTCAGCGTGTTCTACAGTCTAAGTATGGTTTTCTCTGTGGGATCTACATCTCAACACTTCTTTTTCTTTTGAAGTATGGTTGATTTACAACGTCCGTCGTATTAGTTTCTGGCGTACAGCATAGTGATTCAGTTATATATATATGCAGGTTCTTTTTCATATTCTTTTCCATTATGGTTTATTACAGGATATATTGCTGCTAAGTCGCTTCAGTCGTGTCCGACTCTGTGTGACCCCATAGACGGCAGCCCACCAGGCTCCCCCGTCCCTGGGATTCTCCAGGCAAGAACACTGGAGTGGGTTGCCATTTCCTTCTCCAATGCATGAAAGTGAAAAGTGAAAGTGAAGCTGCTCAGTCGTGCCCGACTCTTAGCGACCCCATGGACTGCAGCCTACCAGGCTCCTCCGTCCATGGGATTTTCCAGGCAAGAGTACTGGAGTGGGGTGCCATTGCCTTCTCCGACATATTACCTCCCTGCTAAATCATCAGTTTAATCTTTTTTTTTTTTTTTTTTTACTTCAAATCATGGTAACCTTTGTCCACGTACCAAGAGTGTGATGCAACTGGCATGACATCAGAGGCAACCAGAGGGAAGTGGAGGTAGTTTAGTCACTCAGTCGTGTTCAACTCTTGTGGCCCCATGGACTGTAGCCTGCCAGGCTCCTCTGCCCATGGGATTCTCCAGGCAAGAGTACTGGAGAGGGTTGCCATTTCCTTCTCCAGGTGATCTTCCCAGCCCAGGACTCGAACCCAGGTCTCCTGCATTGCAGGCAGATTCTTTACCAACTGAGCTATTAGGGAAGCCCTGGAAGCTGCTAAGTACACCCAGGATCCTTCCTGGAGTGGACATCTTTGACGAACAGGGTCTGAGGCAGTGAGCCAAAACCACCACCACAAAGAGAACCCCGCCAAGCATAGGGTTTCGGTGAAAACCTTCACGCTCTGAGTTCCCTTTGGAGTTCATTTCCTTCACTTTTACATTGCTGATTCTTTCACAGTCTTGTTTTTTCACTATCTGGAAGAATGGGTGCTTTGTTCTAGACCACAGCCACAAAACACGTAGTCAGAGCTTCCCTTGTGCATTGTTCTCCTCTGGTCTCTAATCGTCACCTGTGTAAGGCTTTTTCTCCAAAAAGACTGTTGTCTCCCCAAGTATCAGACTGTACTTTTCTGAGCCACTGTAGCACCTCTCTCAGTCCTGGGGACACGGTGAAAGCTCTCCCAGGAAATGAATGGGATTGAACAAAGAAGGGACACAAACCTAATTCTCAGGTCAGTGATTCATAACCCAAAGAAACTAATGCGTTTCCCTAATTACAGTAACCACAATTTGAGGTAGTTAGGCACCAATTGAAGGCACTAATCCTTCGATTACTATGGGCAATCAATCTGGAAAAAAAAAATTGAAACCAAAGGCACCAATCCATTGGCGAGAACCAACTCTGAGTCTATATTCCTCAGGTCTTACTAAACGTATTGAGGGAAAGTGCTGACATTTAGACTGTAGTCCAGAAATCTCACTTAGACGCAGCGGAAGAATAGGTCTCAAAATAAAAGTGTTGAGTAGAATATTATAAATGAGATTTTGAAGTACCCAACCCACTGGGAGGTCTACAGGCCCAAGTTCATTTCTAAACCAACTCCTTCCTGCAATAGAGACACAGTCTCAGACACCATGGATCCCAGGTGCTGTACAAAGCATGCCGCATGTAACTGAATAATCACCAAATAATCATCAAAAAGGAAACTGAGGCTCAAACAGGTGAGAAAATGTCTCCAAAAGCATGCAGCCAAAAATCCACCTTACCAGTGGAGTAGCCCAAACCATCTGTTAAGCAGTGAGTGTCATGACCCTCAGGTAGTTTTAGAGACTTACCCACCATTACATTGGGTTCAGGGCCAAGCCATTCCTAGACCCAGGTCTCCTGAGTCACGCTTGAGGCATGCTTTCCTTTATAGAATAAACAATGACTTAATTTACTAGCTGCACAAAAATTTAACAAGAATTTTCCAGAGAAGCATGGAACAACACTCCACATATTTTTTCTTATAAACAAACCCCTTCATCTTCCAAATAACACACTAAAAACTTCTAAAACTCTTCTTTGCAACTGATGTTGAACAGAAACTGAGACGCGGTGGACTTGGGACTCCTTTGGACCCTGGGGTTGAGAGCTGCCTCACAGAAGAGGAAGCAGAACCTCCAAACACTTCCTCGTGGCCCGTGCCCTCTGGTTGGTGCCACTTGCTCACCTGTGGTCTTCTCTGCTCTTCAAGTCACCACCCACGGATTTGCGGACACAAAAGTCAGGGATGAGGAGATGGAGAGAATTGGTAGCAGCAGTCCTGGGCAATATGGCACAGATGTCAAGCTCAGCCCAAGACCCAGACAGACTTGGGTTCGGATCCTGCTTCTTTCATTTCCCAACCATTGATGGAGGACAGTTTATTAACCTCTGTTTCCTTGTCTTTCACCATGGTGCTTATCCCCAAGGTTGATATGAAAAGGAGATGAAAATCAGTTCTCAAAACATATTAGCCATTATTATTTCCTAGAGCCGGAAGTAACTGTGTTGTTGCCCATAAACTGTATGCTGGCAGCTAAAGAAATGGAGTTTTTCGCTATGACTGAATTCCTACCGAATACATTCTAACGAGCCTTCCTACTTTTAACTCAAATTTATATTTTGAAGAATTTTACATGCGTTTTTTATTTAATCCTCACAATAATCCCATAAATGAGGTTTGGAAGATGAGGAAATACACACTTAAAAGGGCAAAGAGTTTGACCAGAGTCATGTCCTAACAGTGACAGCTGTGTCTTCAGAACGTAGGTCTGTTCATCTCAAAGTTTAGCTACTGATCTATACTGACCAACCATTATACTGAACTTGCCACGGAATCATAAAAAATGTGAGAAATGAAGTCATGGGATAACCAGGTTGAGAGTATAAGAATGACACATATTTATACTAATCATCCTTAGCTATGCAATGGTCACTGAAGTTGCCAGAGCAAGTCATAAAGTCCTTTGAAGAAATTATAGGGAATTATATACATTTTCGGAGAAGGCAATGGCGACCCACTCCAGTACTCTTGCCTGGAAAATCCCATGGATGGAGGAGCCTGGTGGGCTGCCGTCTATGGGGTCACACAGAGTCGGACACGACTGAAGTGACTTAGCAGCAGCATATACATTTTATATACATTTTTCACATTATATACATTCATTGCACCTAGACTTGATGCTTTTGAACTGTGGTGTTGGAGAAGACTCTTGAGAGTCCCTTGGACTGCAAGGAGATCCAACCAGTCCATTCTAAAGGAGATCAGTCCTGAGTGTTCATTGGAGGGACTGATGTTGAAGCTGAAACTCCAATACTTTGGCCACCTCATGCGGAGAGCTGACTCATTTGAAAAGACCCTGATGCTGGGAAAGATTGAGGGCAGGAGGAGAAGGGGACGACATAGGATGAGATGATTGGATGGCATCACCAACACAATGGACATGGGTTTGGGTGAACTCCAAGAGTTGGTGATGGACAGAGAGGCCTGGCGTGCTGTGGTTCATGGGGTCACAAAGAGTCCAACACGACTAAGCAACTGAACTGAACTGAACTAGTTAAATATACAGAACTGATGTTCCATTCTGATTTCTTTGAAAGTATTGAACTCCAAAGTGCTGAACTTATGAGTATGCAGACACATCTATTATAAAATGGACATATTGCACATAGATACAATTCTCTTATTCTTTTCACCATCATAAATAAAGATGCCTTTCCCACAAACAACTGTCAGTATAAATGTGTTATTTTTCAAGACAAACTATGCTGAATAGTTTCTTATGTTTCCATACCTGTTACCACCTTAATTTGGCTTTAATGATCAGCCAAAATCTTCTATAAATTTTAGGGGTAAACATTATAAATTGACATGTATATCACACATGTTCTTTTTCTGTTCTTTGTTTTTTAGCTTAGTTGAGATTCACACTGTTAACTGTTACTTTGAAGAGAA
Source organism: Bos indicus (assembly GCF_029378745.1). Classification (NCBI taxonomy): domain Eukaryota; kingdom Metazoa; phylum Chordata; class Mammalia; order Artiodactyla; family Bovidae; genus Bos; species Bos indicus. The sequence goes on along the minus strand of NC_091768.1, from coordinate 89,110,776 downwards.
AGCTCTTGGTGAGGTTGGAGTGTTGGCAAGGAAGACTCTGGCCTTGATGACTTACCCCTATCAAGGGTCCAATCCCTAGACTTTGCCAACAACCAGGGCATGGAGCTTTTTTTCAGAGGCTGGCTCACAGAGTCCTATAGCTCAGCCTGGATACCACCAGTTTATTCCTTAGTCATAAGATCTCGATGGTAAAAAGGGCTGGGACACTCACATCACTGGCCAAACCATTTTATGAATGGAAGTTTGCAGGATAAACAAAGGAACCAGAAAAGGAGAGAGTTGCTGGCTGATTCTATAGAGGAAAGGCTTCCCCCTGGGGCTGAATGAGTCTGGGGTTCCAGTCACCCCCTCTGCCAGTCAGTGCTTTGCCATTGCCTTCACGTCTTGGAACAGACTCCTGGGGCTTTCTTTTGGGAGCCAGATGGGCTGTTTTCAGGAAACCTTTTCTAGTAGACTTATGCGCATATGTACTCTGGCATTTAAAACCTGGATTTAGACCCAGGCTGGGCTGCTTTCCTAGCTCTGCGGTCTTAGACATAAATTCTCTAAGCCTGAGTTTCCTTATCTGTAAAGTGAGAATGATATTCCTTTCTCTCAGGATTATGTAGGGATTAAATGAGATAAGGTTTTCCCTAGTGGCTCAGACAGTAAAGCGTCTGTCTGCAATCCAGGAGACTCGGGTTCGATCCCTGAGTTGGGAAGATCCCCTGGAGAAGGAAATGGCAGCCCACTCCAATATTCTTGCCTGGAAAATCCCATGGACCCAGAGCCTGGGAGGCTACAGTCCATGGGGTCACAAAGAGTCGGACATGACTGAGCGACTTCACTTCACTTCACTAAATGAGATAATAACTTTAATGCACTAAGAACAGTGCCTACCACATAGGAGGTGCTTATTATATGACATCAATCACCATTTTAAATAAAAATGTTATAAGCACATATTATTTATAAACACATATTTAATATTGGCATCTGAATTTTGCATGGAAGGAAAAACAGTGTGAGGTTGCTGACACATTGAAATTAGTGGTCTTTAGTGCTTTGTGCATGCTGGGAATCAACTATTTTTATTAGATAAGCGGTGTCAATAAGCATGATTTTAATAAAATTAGCAAGTAACAGCACTAACTGTGTTTGTATGTAAAGATTATGAAATCTTTGTTAAATTCAGAGTTCAAAAATTTAGTGGCTTATTGTTACCAAAAGGGAAATGTGGGGGTGGGGATAAATTAAGAATTGGGGAACAACATACACTTACAACTATAAAATAGTGTACACTATTATTTTATGTACACTGTACTTTATATATATTATATATAAAACAGATAACCATCAGGGACCTACAGTACAGCACAGGGACCTATACTCAATACTTCGTAATAACCGGTATGGGAAAAGAATCTGAATAGATTTATATAACTGAATCACTTTGCTATATACCTGAAACTAACAAAGCATCGTAAATCAATTAAACTTCAATTTAAAATTAATTAATTCCTAAAAAAATTGTAGAAGGGTAAAAGGATTTCATAATCAATAAGTGCTTATGTGGGTCATTTCATCTCCATGGAAGGAAATGTTTAGAGAAACCAAAAAGGTCAAACTAACCTGAAGCACAATTTTGTTGACAAGAGTTTAAGTTACCTTTAGCATATTTCATTACACTGTAATCAGAACCATCAACAAATATTTACCAAAGTGCCTACCACACTCAAGCCACTGTAGCGTGGGTTGCATTCATGGCTAACTGATATGAAAAATTACTAAGAAGTGTACAATAAGGTACCTTTCTTGGATGATTAAAATCTAATTGAGCAGACAGAAGGTAGCATAAACATAAATCTATAAAAAAAAAGTGACAAAAACTAGCCTACAAAATTTTCCACTTTTTTGGGAATGTGGCCAGATTACTCTAATACTGAAAAATATTTTAAAACACAAAGCTTATGATAAGGGAAGACAGTAAAGAATTCTCTAATTATCAGAAAATGTTGGTCAATAACCTTAAAAAGAAAGATTTAGATCAAATGATATGAAAATGTCAATATTCAACCATTTTTTAACACGCATAACCACAAATTATTTATGGTTTAATTTCAGTGAGCCATTCTTTAAACTCATATATATATATATATATAGGCCAGTGTGTAACCCATAAATTTTACCCACTCTAAACTCCTGCTTATTTCTTCTGGGGCTTTTTCATATTCAAAGTAAATTTGGGGAGAAAAAAATTACATGATATTTAAACTCAGGGGATGGAAGAACTAGCATAAAAAGTTGATTAGTGATGCATGAAGTTTCACTCAATACATTTCATAAAGGGAAAAGTGCTAATGTGCTTGGTAGAGTCACTCCAGTAACTCCAGTTATTGACACAGTACAATGCAGTGAAATTAACTAACAATCAGATTTCAGAATAATTTTCCCCAATAAAAGACTTGTTTTGCTTAGAAGATTGTGCATATTACAAACACTTGTGGGCTACACTTTCTACCCAAAATATTTAACTTCACAATAGATTGTAAATAATTTCAATGTAATATAATGGAGAAAATTTTATTTTTAAAGTTTTATGTCTTCAGAGGCTGTCCAGTTTAACTAAAGTCCCTTTTGTCATGATACAGTGGATCCCAAAATTTTAAATGCATCTATATTTTGCCATGTATTTTCAAAATAAGTTTTAATTCCTACACAACATTAAACTTACTTATAAGCATACATTTAAAATCCAAGTTTTTAAGAAGATGTGATAACCTGATCTGAATAGACAAAGAAAGATTTAAAAAAAACAATCAAAATGTGCTCCCTGTAAATAAGAGATAGACCAACGTAGTTGAAGAGTTACTTTATCATTTGCTGATAAACTAAAAATTCTCCTAATGTGAAAGGTTGTCATCGTAATTTAGGAGCTCTGAAAATCTAATAACCTTGCATTTTCAAGCACTTGAAGACACCAAACACACAGCCCACATCCATGTCTTGGCATCACTTTATAAGAACCAAATTCTTTCTGTCTTGTATGATTGTAACCCATAATGTGAGGTCTTGATCCGATTATATCTTTTCCTAGTATATTAGATTATTGAAGATTATTATTTCATCAAGTAGAAAAATTAAAACTTAACCATTTTTGAGAGCTAGAGAATATAATTCCCAATCAAATGAATTGGTATCAGATTCTGAAGACATTTGAAGCTAGACATTCATTTATCTTACCGATCAGAAATTTAGATCTACCAAAATAAAATCTATTAACCAAAATTTTTTTGGACAAAGCTCACAAAAAGGTTGTTTAGGCATTGATAGTATGTCTGGCTGAGTCACTTCTGCTTTCAGATAAATTTGTTTACTGAAAGAAAACTCAAAACAACTGTCTCAAAAGCCTTCAGTAATTTTTCCAAAATCTGGCAAATATTTGCAGTAAAGGGAATACTGACTGTCACTGGTGTTCATGATCAATACATCACTGCTGCTGCTGCTGCTAAGTCGCTTCAGTCGTGTCCGACTCTGTGCGACTCCATAGACGGCAGCCCACCAGGCTCCCCCGTCCCTGGGATTCTCCAGGCAAGAACACTGGAGTGGGTTGCCATTTCCTTCTCCAATGCATGAAAGTGAAAAGTGAAAGTGAAGTCGCTCAGTCGTGTCCGACTCTTAGCGACCCCATGGACTGCAGCCTACCAGGCTCCTCTGTCCATGGGATTTTCCAGGCAAGAGTACTGGAGTGGGGTGCCAATACATCACTAGTTACTGAAAAAGTGCTATAGCAAATAACCAGCTTGCATTCCGAGCCTTAGCTAAAAACTAAAACCAAAAACAAATGCATTTAGAAAAGAGATCCTGTAAAGGATTGAGCTGGCCTAAATGTTTGTTCAAGTTTTTCCATAATGTGACAGGAAATCCAAATGAACTTTTTGGCAAAACCAATACTAATTATAATAAACCCTGGGTTAATATTCATAACATATAAAGAGCTCTTTAAAACTCTACTCAAATCTCCATAACGGCCTATGTGGGAAAAGAACCTAAAAAAGCAAGGATATGTGTACATGTATAACAGATTCACTTTGCTATGCACCTGAAACTAACACAACATTGTAAATCAACTGTACTCCAATAAAAATTCATTTTCTAAAATCTATTTTTTAAATGAAACATGTGAACAGGAAAACTAACGAAAGATTTACAAAAGACAAAATACTAAAGGCCAATAAATATAATTTTTTAAGCTCTACCTCATCAGTAATCAAAGACTTAAAAATTTTTAAAACCCTTTGCTACCAGCTTTGAAATACTATTTATAGTCCTGATGATGCAGGAAATAGGCCCTATGGGACAGAGCTGGGGGCAGAATAAATTGTTACAATCTTCCTCAACAACAATTTAAGTTCAAAATCTCAAAGCAATCAAGAAAGAGAAAACCTTTCTGATTGTCTCATCTACAATTCAGAAAAAATAATTGAAAAAATATCCCACTCATGAAAACAAACAAACAAAAATCTTTATATTTTCCCTGGTGGCTCAGACAATAAAGAATCTGCCTTCAGTGCAGGAGACTGGGATTCAATCCCTGGGTGGAAAAGATCCTCTGGAGAAGGGAATGGCTACTCAATCCCGGATTCTTCCCTGGAGAATAAAAGATCTTAAAGTATCCATTATGTTATAGAGTCAGAAACTTTATATTGCAAATGTAATCTTATTTCCAAAATCAGTCTCTGCATTGAGGTCTTCTGGAAGAATAAACACCTAAGAGTAGCCTAGATATATCTCAAAGAAGAAAGGAGAAAAGTTAACCTGCACATTTTACTAAGTATTATTTTAAAACTCATATTGATTTAGTATGAAACAGTTCATTAATACACCAAATTACAAGTCTCAAACAGTACTGCTGTGTCAGGCTCTGTCATGCAATGGGTAGCCCATTGGACTTCTTTTTTTTTTTTAATCACTTTTTTTTTTTAATTTATTTATTTTAATTGGAGGCTAATTACTTTATAATATTGTAGTGGTTTTGCCATACATTGACAGCAAAAGAGAAAAAGATGTATAGAACAGTCTTTTGGACCCATTGGACTTCTAAAACAGCACTTTTATGAGATGAACTGTGTCTCTCCGCCCCCACAAAATTCTTATCTACCCAGTACTTCAGAATGTGATTGTATTTGGAGATCACATTTAAATAAGCAATTAAATTAAAATGACATCATTAGGGTGGGCCCTAATCCAAGATGACTGGTACTCTTATAAGAAAAGGAAATTTAGACACACATACACACACACACAAAACAATGCCAAGACACAGGGAGGCCAAGGAGAAAGACCTCAAGCAGAAATAAACCCTGCTGACAACTTGTTCTTGGTCTACTAGCCTCCAGAATTGTGAGAAAATAAACTTCTGTGGCCTGTTGGTGGCATTTGTTATAGCAGCCCCAGCAAACTGAAATACAAAAATGAAGGATATTTAATAATTTAGTACATGATGAAAATGGCCTTTCAACTCAGTGAGGAAAGAAGAGAATATAGGCAAAACATTTTCAGACATAAATGTAGCAGTAGTTTTCTTGGGCCAGCCTTCCAAGACAACATAAATAAAATCAAATGGGACCTAATCAACTCAGTGAGGAAAGGATCAGTTCAACAGATTATTTTGGAATAATATTGGCTTCCCTTTGGCTCAGTTCGTAAAGAATATGCCTGCAAGGCGGGAGACCTGGGTTCAATCATGGGTTGGGAAGATCCCCTAGAGAAAGGAAAGGCTACCCTCTCCAATAATCTGGCCTGGAGAATTCCACGGACTGTTTAGTCCATCAGGTCGCAAAGAGTCGGACACAACTGAGCTACTTTCACTTTCACTTTTCACATACTGGGAGAAAATGAATTATTTTGAGTTCATAATTTGTAGCTGTATTGTAAAGCATAAACTAAAACACCTTAGTTGGTCTTCATTTTCAATGGAGAAGCATTTTTATAGTACTAGAAGAAAAATAAATATAACCTTGAGGGAAGGGAGAGTTTTCTAAGCAGTAAAATATCATTTAATGTATCATCTTATCTGTCTCATTTACCAAACTTTAATTCATGTATAGTTCTGTTTATTAAATTCTATATAACAAAAAATACAAAAAGCAAAACTAAATGTAAAGCCACAAGTGAAGGAAAATATTTACTACATATACAGCAGACAAAGAATTTTTTAATGTAAAGAGTTCTTATTAATGAATGAGAAACAAATATCACAGTCAAAAAATAGCCATGGATTGACAAAAGAAGAAATAAAAATGGCCACAGGACATGAAATAGATTCAACTTCACAGCAGTAATGGAAATATAAATGAATGAATGAGATACAGTTTGTACTCATCAAACTAGCAAAGAGTTTCTTAAAATAATAACGATGAGAATCTTTTCTTTCATATTTAGCACTTTTTTTTAAAAAAAAGATATTGTTCCCTACCAAAAGTTCAATATACAGTCACGAAATTTTCTGCAAAAAAATTAAACTTTGTTTTTTGACATTTAAGCCCTTGAGACGTCTGGAGTTGGCTTTTGTATGTGGTATGACACACAGGGCTTCCCTGGTGGCTCAGACTGTAAAGAATCTGCCTGCAGTGCAGGAGACTCAAGTTCGATCCCTAGGTTGGGATGATCCCCTGAAGAAGGGAATGGCTACCCAGTCCAGTATCCTTGCCTGGAGAAGTCCATGGACAGAGGAGCCTGGTGGGCTACAGTCCATGGAGTTGCAAAGAGTCAGACATAGACTGAGCCACTTTCACTTTCATGACACTGGAATTCAATTTTCAGTTTTATCTTTTCCTATTATATTTAACCATTTTTACCCAGTAGAGTAATCCATCCTTGCCCCAATAATCCAGCATACCACCTCTGTTATATGGCAAACTTCAGTTCATGGGCTGTCACGCATATTAATATTTTGTTTGTCAGTTTGCTTATTTCTATGCCTTTTTTAATGATAGGTTCAGAATAAATCCTAATATCTAATAGGGCAAGACTCTCTTTTTATTTTTCTTCTTTAAAATGTTCTAGTTATTCTTAGCTCTTTACTTTTTCACAAAAATTTATACATTAATTTATCACATATCATGAAAAACCTTGTTGGGACTTGTATTGGACTTTCATTGAAATTATAGATCAATTTGAGAATTGACATTCTCAAAATAGTATCTTCTCATGGATGAATATGATAGGAACCTTCTTAGTCTTTTTAATATCTCAATGAAGTTTTATGACTTTTTCTTTCTCAAAGAACTTTTAACATTTTATACTGTTCTCAGATTCTTGATATTCTCTAATGTCAGAGTCTTTATTTCCTGTCAAATTTGCTAGTACATTGAAATGATAGTAACTTTTGTATATTCAGCCATATTATGGTCTCTCCTACTGTTATAGTAATTTTCCGAAGGTTCTTTTTTGCTACGTAAATAAGATATAATTTGAAAATGATAGACTTCTTTCTTTCTTTCTTTGCAAACCTTATGCTTAAATCTATAGTTCTCACATGTTTTGCTTCATATATTTTGAGGTGGTTAATTGGGTGTATATGTGTTTAGAATTTACTACATCTTCCTGGTGAGTTGAAAGTTATTTCTTTTCTCTATTATTAATAAAGATTTTTGTCAAAAAATGAGTTTTGTCTGATGTTAATGTAGCTCTACCCGCTTTCCTTTGGTTAATATTTGTTCATTTCCTCCATCCTCTTATTTTCTGGTTTTGGGTGTATTTATGCTCCAGCTATAGTCATATGAAAAACATAGGCCTGGCATATTTATAATCTGAAAGTTCCTTTGAGCTGGTAAATTCAATCCGTTTGTAGTTATCGTAATTAGTGATATATTTATATACCTTTCTATCATCTTATTTTACTCTTTCAATTTGATTCTGTTTTCTGTTTCTTTTTTTAACCCTTTCTTATTTTTTTCTTCTTCCAACAAGTTAAGAATTGAGCATAATCTGATATCCCTTATCTTTCCCTACGTCTTCATCAGTTCCCTTTATGTTGATCTAGCATTTTAAGCCTGGGAAATCATGAGGAAAGTTTCCCATTTTGTATTCTTTGCTATTGATTATATCTTTAAATTAACAAACTTTACTGAGATGCTTGATCATCTTTATTTCACACATCTCTTGTGTGCATGTGACAGTGAAGAGTCTGGTACCAGAAATTACAGTCATTTCCTGCCCCACCGAACACCTCCTCGTGTCAGCGTTTCATCCTCAGCTACCTATGGGCAGGCAGCACTAAGATGAGGCAGTCCTTAAATTACAGCCCACCACCTCCTCTTTCCCTCAACCTCCTGCTCTTCCAGGAAGCTTCCTCACTGCCCGGACTTTGCTTCTGATACACACGGCAGCAGTCTGAGCCACAGCCGTGGGGGCAGACACTGAATGCTCCAGGCTAAAGCAGAACTCCGAAATCTCATCTCCTATTTAATCATCCCACAGACACACCTGGCTGCAGTCACCACCCCTAACACACACACACACACACACACACACACACACACACCAGTTCAAAGCAATCTTCTCGGTTCTTTTTCTAAATCTTAATATTTTCCTTCTATAATTTGTCCAGATGCAGAACCAGTAATCTCTACTAGTTCAGCATTGTATAAGAACTCAAATCTCAGGAAATTTTATGTACAGAAACGTCCATCACAGGGACTTCCGTGGTGGTCCAGTGGCTAAGACTCTGCACTCCCAGTGCACAGGGTCCGAGCTCAATCCCTGGTCAGGGAACTGGATTCCACATCCACAAGTAAGAGTCACATGACACAGTTAAAAATCCTGCATGGTACAACTAAGACTGACCATCGCACATGCCACAACGAAGACCCAGTGCAAATGAATAAATATTAAAAAAAAAGAAAGACATGTCCATCACAGGATCTTTATAACACTGAAAGCTTTTTTAGCCCATAGTAAATTTTTAAATAAATAGATTCAATGTATCTATAACATAGAACACAATGTAGCCATTAAATTGTATTGTAGAAAAAACATCAAATGGTGTGGGAAAGCAGCTTTAATAGTTGATAAAATTTTTAAAACCAGTTTACAAAACTAGCCTGCAATATGATTTGAATTCTGTCTCTCTCTTTGTCTCTCTGTCTATTGTCTCTCTCCATGTGTATATATATATACATGTATATATATATATAAACATATATGTATGTATACACACATAAAATATATACACACATATGTATACAAACACATGTTCATATACAAATAGGAATAGCAGAATGCATGTAAATATTGACAAAACCAGAATAAGTCTGCAGCTCATTTGATAGTATTTTACCAGTGTCAATTTCCTTATTTTAATAATGGTTATATGAGATGTTATCATTGAGGGAAGCTAGGCAATGGCACCCCACTCCAGTACTCTTGCCTGGAAAATCCCATGGATGGAGGAGCCTGGTGGGCTGAAGTCGGGCAGCCCACCTAAGAGTCGGGCATGACGGAGTGACTTCACTTTCACTTTTCACTTTCATGCATTGGAGAAGGAAATGGCAACCCGCTCGAGTATGCTTGCCTGGAGAATCCCAGGGACAGAGGAGCCTAGTGGGTTGCCGTCTCTGGGGTCACACAGAGTCGGACACGACTGAAGCGACTTAGCAGCAGCAGCAGCAGGTGAAGTTTACATGGGATTCTGTATTGTGTTTGTAACTTCTTATGAGTCTAAACTTATTTTAAAGTACACATTGCAACAGAATTTTGGGGGCGGGAAGTGTGGTAATCCTGCTTAGCAGCCATTTCTCCTTTCTGAGATCACTTCATTTCCCTTTGGAGAATAAAAGTGTAAATATTCCCCCACCGTGCACAGACAGTCTTGATGGAGTTCTAATCTAGGAGACTTGAATTTCCAAGCCAAATTCATCCACAAGATCCATCACAGATGACTCCAGCAAGAAAATTCCTCTCATAGCCAAGGCCTAGGGACACCACCCAAGCTGGTCTCATCAGACCCTCTCTCGAGGGACTTTTCTTCTGACCAGAGTGACTCAAGAAAGGAAGATGGTTGGAGACTCTTCATTCCCAAGTGCCCAAATAACTCTTGTCCTGGTCCAGTGATTTTACTCTATGATCTACCTGGCACCGAACCAATACAATCCTTTTGTGTTTGAGTTTACTGAAGCCAATAAACAAAGAACTATAACTCAATAAATGCTGTCTCCTCCATGTCCATTTTAAACAAACTCAAGTGAATGTGTCCTCTGTGAACTCACTCCAAATTAGGGGCTAGTGTTCACAGATTCTTGTTTCTTTGAATAATAGCTCTAATTAAAATCTTTCCCAACTCTGCCAAAATTTTATAGGTTTTCCGTATCTCTGTCTCTGGTCTCCAGACTGATACTTTCACAGCGCATTTTGTCTACCAGATCAATTTTTCGGCCAGACAGTCTTAAGATAGTTGGTTTCACCTCAGGGAAATTCTCTGTCAAAACTAAAAGACTTGTGCTCGCAATTCTCTGGAACATTATTTAGACAAAGGACATCAAGAAATTGATTGTATGTAAGACTATACACTTTGGAATCAAGCTGAGCTGACTGGAAGCTTGTCTCCATTGTGTGCTGGTGGTTCAGAGCTTGTGCGACTTAGCTGACCTCTTTGAATTTCCGTTTTCTCCTTCAAAAATGAAAGATTATATCACTGCCTTGTGGATCATTTGGAGAATTAAGTAACAGTTTCTGTACTGCACCTGGAATTGTGTCAGGCACGAAGCGAGAGAGTCATTAAGCCTTCGGCTGTGCATCAAACAACGCAAGGAAGAATAAAACGAAAAAGAGGGTGAAGAAGAGAAAAAGAAAAGGAGGAATGAAGAGGGGAACATTGTGCTCCTTCCTCTACCGTAAAGACAACAGAATGGAGACGGTGTTATGTTTTTGTGTAACTTTATATACTTCATCTCCTTGTATCCTCACAGCAGATTGACGAAATTGACAAAGCGCGTATTCTTTTCCCTGCTGTGATGAGTGGAGACTGAGGCATTGTGCTGAGGTAGGGGAAGGTGCCAGGCCCAACAACTACAATTCTGACCCAGGCCCTGTGACTTCCTCTTCCTGATCCACTTTTTCTTACAACATTTATAGATGCCACCTGGAGAAAGCAATGGCACCCCACTCCAGTACTCTTGCCTGGAAAATCCCATGGATGGAGGAGCCTGGTGGGCTGTAGTCCATGGGGTCGCTGAGAGTCAGACATGACTGAGCGACTTCACTTTCACTTTTCACTTTAATGCACTGGAGAAGGAAATGGCAACCCACTCTAGTATTCTTACCTGGAGAATCCCAGGGACAGGGGAGCCTGGTGGGCTGCTGTCTATGGGGTCGCATAGAGTTGAACATGACTGAAGCGACTTGGCAGCAGCAGCAGCATAGATGCCACCAACAATTGCCTGGTTCAGAATCGTCTCCCTCCCATGCCAAAAATCAAGACTGTCACTGGTGTTCTCTCCTGAACAATCATTTAGGCTAGGTGTGCAAAAGAAAAATACTATATGTGCAGAAAAGTAACAGATATGAGAATTGTCCCCTAAATCAAGTCACAAAATCAGGACAGCCATCTGCAAAATGGTTCAGACTATGTCGCCTAATGGACTGCAGTGGTTCTCAACTGGCACTTGACCATGGGACAGTGTCAGGCCAGGACAAAATAACGTAAGTATTTTATGACGTCTCATTATGAGCTGCAACAGCTTTCAAATCAACACAGACATTTGACTATGAGACGTATCATGACAGGACAAAATCTGACTTATTCTTTCTCTCTGTTAGAGAAAACACGATCTTGTTAAAAAAAAAAAAAAAAAACCTCTCACCATATTTTGTATTTTATGATTTTGACAATATCCTATATAGGGTAGAGAAAGCAAATAATTCTATCAAATGTATCACTGCAATAAGCTATAACAATGAATGGAAACACATTCTACCATAGAATAACAGCTGGCTCTCATCACAATTTCAATAATAGAATTAAGAGCCTATAGTGAACTTATCAAAATGTTTAATCCGTAAGTGAAGGTATTAATACAAATCAAGGTAGACTCCTAAAATGTTTGGTGAGGAAACTTTAGAAATGATTACCTTAACCACTGTCCCCTTTATCCATTTTTAGGTCATGAATCTGAAGGTCAGGGAGATGAACAGGATTTCCAAGCCAATGAAGACACAGCAAATAGGATGGTAGAAAGCTTTCAAGATTTGGAATTTGGAATATGAATTTTGTCTCTACATTATGCCGTTTCTATCACCTTTCTTGTATCATTTAGTAATCTATACAATTAATGGGAACCTACTCTATAGTACAGGGAGCTCTATTCGATGCTCTGGTGACATAAATGGGGAGAAAATCCGAAAGAGAGGGAATATATGTATACGTATAACTGATTCACTTTGCTGTACGGTGGACACTAACACAATATTGCAAAGCAACTATATGCCAATAAGAGTTATTTTAAAAATAAATGAAAATACAAATATAAAAATTGTCTATATATAAGCTATAATAATTCATATTTTGGTATTTGGGGAAAAAATAGTCCAACTATTTCCTCATAGTAAAATGGTGTAGTTATAAAAAAAATATGTGTAGCTGATTCACTTTGCTGTACAGCAGAAAGCAACACAACATTGTAAAGCAACTATACTCCAATTTTTTTTCTTTTTTAATTTTTATTTTTAAACTTTATATAATTGTATTCGTTTTGCCAAATATCAAAATGAATCCACCACAGGTATACATGTGTTCCCCATCCTAGACCCTCCTCCCTCCTCCCTCCCCATACCATCCCTCTGGGTCGTCCCAGTGCACTAGCCCCAAGCATCCAGTATCGTGCATCGAACCTGGACTGGCATCTCGTTTCTTACATGATATTTTACGTGTTTGAATGTCATTCTCCCAAATCTTCCCACCCTCTCCCTCTCCCACAGAGTCCATAAGACTGTTCTATACATCAGTGTCTCTTTTGCTGTCTCGTACACCGGGTTATTGTTACCATCTTTCTAAATTCCATATATATGCGTTAGTATACTGTATTGGTGTTTTTCCTTCTGGCTTACTTCACTCTGTATAATAGGCTCCAGTTTCATCCACCTCATTAGAACTGATTCAAATGTATTCTTTTTAATGGCTGAGTAATACTCCATTGTGTATATGTACCACTGCTTTCTTATCCATTCATCTGCTGATGGACATCTAGGCTGCTTCCATGTCCTGGCTATTATAAACAGTGCTGCGATGAACACTGGGGTACACGTGTCTCTTTCCCTTCTGGTTTCCTCAGTGTGTATGCCCAGCAGTGGGATTGCTGGATCATAAGGCAGTTCTATTTCCAGTTTTTTAAGGAATCTCCACTGTACTAGTTTGCATTCCCACCAACAGTGTAAGAGGGTTCCCTTTTCTCCACACCCTGTCCAGCATTTATTATTTGTAGACTTTTGGATCGCAGCCATTCTGACTGGTGTGAAATGGTACCTCATAGTGGTTTTGATTTGCATTTCTCTGATAATGAGTGATGTTGAGCATCTTTTCATGTGTTTGTTAGCCATCTGTATGTCTTCTTTGGAGAAATGTCTATTTAGTTCTTTGGCCCATTTTTTGATTGGGTCAATTATTTTTCTGGAGTTGAGCTGTAGGAGTTGCTTGTATATTTTTGAGATTAGTTGTTTGTCAGTTGCTTCATTTGCTATTATTTTCTCCCATTCTGAAGGCTGTCTTTTCACCTTGCTGATAGTTTCCTTTGATGTGCAGAAGCTTTTAAGGTTAATTAGGTCCCATTTGTTTATTTTTGCTTTTATTTCCAATATTCTGGGAGGTGAGTCATAGAGGATCCTTCTGTGATGTATGTCAGAGAGTGTTTTGCCTATGTTCTCCTCTAGGAGTTTTATAGTTTCTGGTCTTACGTTGAGATCTTTAATCCATTTTGAGTTTATTTTTGTGTATGGTGTTTGAAAGTGTTCTAGTTTCATTCTTCTACAAGTGGTTGACCAGATTTCCCAGCACCACTTGTTAAAGAGATTGTCTTTAATCTATTGTATATTCTTGCCTCCTTTGTCAAAGATAAGGTGTCCATATGTGCGTGGATTTATCTCTGGGCTTTCTATTTTGTTCCATTGATCTATATTTCTGTCTTTGTGCCAGTACCATACTGTCTTGATGACTGTGGCTTTGTAGTAGAGCCAATTTTTTTTAAAAAATTACCAAAACAGACTCCAGGGAATGAAACCATTCAGAGTAAAACTTTTACAAGTACAGTTGTGGAACAAGTGAGCACATAATCACCTAGGACTAATAATACACTGACAATAAGTAGCACTTACCGGTACCAGATACGCTTCTAAATTCTCTACATGCATTAACTCTTTTATTTGTCACAGCATTGCACGGCAGGTATGATTATGAACTCCATTATACCAACATGGACTTTGAACTCCATTGTACAAATATTATGAAGTCCATTATACAAAAATTAGGCTTCCCTGGTGGCTCAGATGGTAAAGAATCTGCCTGCAATGCAGGAGACCAGGGTTCAATCCCTGGGTTGGGAAGATTCCCTAAGATGGAAAAGGCAACTCACTCCAATATTTTTGCCTGAAGAATCCCGTGGACAGAGGAGCCTGGCAGGCTATAGTCTATGAGGTCGCACAGAGTCAGACACAACTGAGCGACTAACGCTATACAAATAAGAAGCTGGGGCAGAACAGTTTCTTTTCTCTTGTTCACAATTCTCATCATTGGTGGAGGACTTGGACACATACATTCTAACTCCAGAATCTATGCTCTTAGCCACTCTAATTTTTCTTTAATACATGAATCTGGCTGGCAACAGGATACCTTGACTCAGTAAATGATTTTATTTATGGATGGCTTTTAAAAAGAAAAGAATGAACAAATCTGGCTAGATTGATAAGATGTCATCATAACTGGCTATTGCTCTTCCTTATCTACAGAACAATCATGATTTAGACAAATAATTGATATCACCTTGAGTTCTATACAGTTATTTGATTTCTATTTATTTGTACTAAGGGCTTTTTAAAAATTTCATGTAGCTTATGCAAAATAAAACATCAATTTTTAAAATATAGAATTAAAAATGTGATACAGAAATTTTGAAAAGTAAGGGCAAACTAGGTAAAAACGGGTAGTAAGAAAAGTGAAATCTACAAAATATGTCTGATCTTCTAAAAACTATGAATTATCAATATTGGTACAAGAGTAAATGAACTTAACTATACCAGTAACCATAGAGTAAATTAGAAAGTTAGTCAAAGTCTTTCTCCTAAGAAAAGCACTGGGTCTGAATATCTTTACAGGAAAATTTTAGAATCCTCTCAAGAAACAGATCTACATAAAAGTCACCTCATAGACCAGGAGTCAGGAAACCACAGCATAGGTCGCCCTGTCACCTGCTTTTGCAAATAAAGTTGTACTGGAACACATGCCTGTCATTCGCATATAGGCTATATGCTCACATGATCATTCGGAAGAAATACTTGAACTATATACAGTAACACAAGTATAATGTGTTTCATTGCAATGCTGTTTATAATTGTGAAGAATTGAGAATATCCAACAGCATGATTAAATAAATTATGAAATATCCATGTTATGAAATACCACACAAGATATCATGAGAGGGAAGATAAATCTATACGTATTGAAAGATCTTTAGACATCCTAATAAGTGATAAAAGCAAGATCTAGAATACTGCATACCATGTAATACCATTTATGTTTAAAACTCCCAATAGCTTTTCTCTCTCCCATTATATCTCCATATACACACATAGAGACACACACAGACACACGCACACATACATCTATTTATAAACTGATTATCAACTGATTGTATTTGAATTCAGTTCAGTTCAGTTGCTCAGTCATATCCAACTCTTTGCAACCCCGTGAACTGCAGCACCCCAGGCCTCCCTGTCCATCACCAACTCTTGGAGTTTACCCAAACTCATGTCCATGAGTCAGTGATGCCATCCAACCATCTCATCCTCTGTCATCCCCTTCTCCTCCTGACCTCAATTTTTCCCAGCATCAGGGTCTTTTCAGATGAGTCAGCTCTTTGTATCAGGTGGTCAAAGTATCGGAGTTTCAGCTTCAACATCAGTCCTTCCAATGAACACCCAGGACTTATCTCCTTTAGAATGGACTGGTTGGATCTCCTTGCAGTCCAAGGGACTCTCAAGAGTCTTCTCCAACACCACAGTTCAAAAGCATCAATTCTTCAGCACTCAGCTTTCTTTATAGTCCAACTCTCACATCCATACATGACCACTGGAAAAACCATTACCTTGACTAAACTGACCTTTGTTGACAAAGTCGTCTCTGCTTTTTAATATGCTGTCTAGGTTGGTCATAACTTTCCTTCCAAGGAATAAGCGTCTTTTAATTTCATGGCTGCAGTCACCATCTGTGGTGATTTTGGAGCCCCCAAAAATAAAGTCAGCCACTGTTTCCATTGTTTCCCCATCTATTTGCCATGAAGTGACAGGACCGGATGCCATAATCTTAGTTTTCTGAATGTTGAGCTGTAAGTGAACTTTTTCACTCTCCTCTTTCACTTTCATCAAGAGGCTCTTTAGTTCCTCTTCACTTTCTGCCATAAGGGTGGTGTCATCTGAGGTCATTGATATTTCTCCCAGCAATCTTGATTCCAGCTTGTGCTTCATCCAGCCCAGCATTTCTCATGATGTACTCTGCATATAAGTTAAATAAATAAACAGGGTGACAATATACAGCTTTGACATACTCCTTTTCCTATTTGGAACCAGTCTGTTGTTCCATGTCCAGTTCTAACCGTTGCTTCCTGACCTGCATACAGGTTTCTCAAGAGGCAGGTCAGGTGGTCTGGTATTCCCATCTCTTGAAGAATTTTCCACAGTTTGTGGTGATCCACACAGTCAAAGGCTTTGGCATAGTCAATAAACCAGAAATAGGTATTTTCTGGAACTCTCTTGCTTTTTCGATAATTCAGCAGATGTTGGCAATTTGATCTCTGGTTCCTCTGCCTTCTTCTTATTTGGATGGAAGAATGCAATTAGGAGTGGTGAAAGAAATTTTAGCTTTACCTGGTTTTTTATTAATACCCATGAAAATAATCTATTCATATATTTTTTCATGGAAAATGTATATTTTTAAAAATCCAAATCATAGCAACAGTTCTTTTTTCCCCCTCCTTATGGCCCACAGAGGAATACCTGAGGCTCCCTAAACATTGCATATATTGGCATGTGTTACATAGGTAGGATCTAGAAACTCCTCCAAAGGTTAAGGTTACAAAGAAATGACATTATCTGGGGGTTTTGTTTCTACTAATTCCACAGAAAAGCATCACATGATTATCAGAGAAGAGTCCATGAAACACTGCTTCCAGTAAACTTTCTAACAGATAAGACAGAACTCATTCATGATAGGTGGATAGCTTGATCAATGATGATAGATAGACAAGAAGAAATAAACATACATATGTTCAATAATTGCCTAGATGTATCAAAATATACATCACACTACTGTTTGCTGTTTGCAGTCAATGTGACTAAGCATCAAGGAGAAAAATCTGCTGTGTTTTCTGAGAAGGTTTTACAAAGGAACTGACAGATTACAAAGAGCTCTAAGAACCATCTTCCTTTGAACCTGGGGACTACTTCTGTCCTCAAGACTCAGAACTAGATAAAACATTTTGTGAAGACCAAGCCTGGAACCAAAGACCCTCACCCAGGCCAAGAGCCTGTTCTTTTTCCACTTAGCCTCACTTTTGTAGGAACTGTTTACCAAAGATGGGATAGTTTATTTATCCACCCACCCACAGTTATCCATCTGCTCCTAATATCTCTCCAGTGAAACCTTTTAATACTACATGAGCTGGACATCAATTCCTAAGAGCAGCCAGAGCTCATGTTTTCGCTTTCCCTTCAAGAACAACAGTAACTCTCCTCATTAAGTTCTTGTCACCCTTAGAGCCCTCTTCCATGTTAGCCCTTGGAGTAAACCATGGAGCAGGATTTAGTAATCATGTAAGCAACTATGTTTTCTTAGTGCTTGGGGTTTTATGGTTGTTGATAGCAAACCAAGAGACCACCGGTTGTTATTAATCAATCTGAATCCTAGGACTGGGGACTTGGGGTAGGAACCTTGTGGAGGGTCTGTAAGGACTAGCAGATTGCTACAGGCTGGCCATCTAGACGTGAAGTCAGTCCTGAATCTTATCTTTACCCACTCGTGACCTGTCTACAGTCTGAATGTGACTGTAGGGTTCCATAAATGTAAGTGTCCTTGGCCTAGACCAACCACAATATAGAGAAAGGATATCAACAGAGAGACACTGTAGCCCAGAGAAGCCTGTGCTAAAGCAAGGCTCACTCTTGCCTCCTAGCACCACCTCCTTAATCTAGCGGTGCTTCTGGATTCCAAGGGTTCCCTGTCTCTACCAGCAGGACTTGGCATTCCTCCCTTTGCTGTTCAAACACAATCTTATTTGTGCATCACGTAGTTTATTTAACATAAGCATGACTAACATCTCCTGAGTCCCATTCCTATGCCAGGCACTTTCCAGACATGTTCTTATTTAATCTTCACAACCACCCCATGAGACAGGCATTACATTTTGTCCCATTTTACTCAGGATAATAGCAATACATTGTCCAAGATCACACAGCTTTAAAGTGGTGAATCAGCATTCAGCTCCGATCTTTCTGATTTCATATCCCAAGCTCTCAACCACTGTGTAATAAGATTTCCAATGTCTTAGTGCCACAAGATGGTCATCAAATGATATTTAAGATTGTTTCTGACAAATCCAATTACATGGAAACCTTAGAATATTAAGTCTGTTTACATTCATTCAAATATTCATTCATCAAAGAAACATTTACTTAAGCTCTGCTATGTCTCATTTCAGCTGCAATAAAGATTCACATATCAGGAAGATACTATCCCAGCAGCTCATAGTCAAGCAGAAGAGACAGACACATAAATAATTACAGTACGGTAGACAGAAGTGACAGAGTGGAAAGACACTGGCAGTTCCCTCTTCTCTACAAACATTTCCTATTTCTCAGCCTTAATTAGATCTCCTATTCTTTCATAATTTTCATAACTACATTGTTGCACAAAGATTTTTACTATAATACCTCCTGCACATAAAATTATCAGACTCATTAAAGAACTAACAATCTACTAATCTTTCACCCAAAATTTGATCATGATAGCTAATGTATTTTTATTTGTTCTTAAATTTTGTAATTTGATAATACAATGCTAAGATTAATTTAAATCTCCCAAAGATTATTTACCTTAAAAATTGTTATGAAAAAAATTTGTAAAAAACATACCTGATTAAACACTATTACCCAAAACATACAAAGAACTCTTAAAAATCAACAGTAAGAAAACAAACAGCCCAATTTAAAAAAGAGCAAAAGATCTGAAGAGACACTTACCAAAGAAGATATACAGATGGCCAACAAACATGTGAAAAGATGCACCACATTATTTGTCATTAAGAGACTGTATTTAAAACCACAATGAGATATCACTATACCCAAGTAGAATGGCCAAAATCTGGAACACCACCACCAACAAATGCTGACAAGGGTTTGGAGCAACAGGAAATCTCATGTATTGCTGGTGGGAATGCAAAACAATAAAGCTTCTTTGGAAGACAGGCAGTTTCCTACAAAATTAAGCAACATTCTCTTACCATGTGGTCTAACAATCATGCTCCTTGGTATTTACCCACGTGAGCTGAAAATGTATGTCCACACAAAAACCTATACACAGATGTTTGTAGCCTAACTTGCCAAAACTTGGAAGCAACCAAAATGTCCTACAAGTAGGCGAACCAATCAATAAATTTTGGTGCATCCAGATAATAGGATATTGTTCAGAACTAAAAAAGAAATGAGTTGTCAAGCCACCAAAAGACATGTAGGAAACTTAAATGCAGACAACTAAGTGAAAGAATCCAATCTGAAAAGACTGTATACTGTGTGATTCCAACTATATGACACTCTGGAGAGAGCAAAACTATGGAGACAGTAACAAGATCAGTGATTTTCAGAGGTGGGAGGTTTGCATAGGCAGAGCACGGAGGATTTTTAGGTCACTGAAATTACTGTGTATCATACTATGCTGATGGATACGTGTCATTATGCATTTGTCAAAACCCACAGAATGTACAACACCAGGAGTTGTAAAGCTCACGGGGCTTTGGGTGATGCAGGCTCATCAGTTATAACAAATGGACCTCTCTGATAGAAAATGTTGACAGTGGTGAGGCGAGGCATGTAGAAAGCAGAGGTTCTGTGGGAAATCTCTGTACCTTTCCCTTAGTTTTGCTATGAACCTAAAGCAGCTCTTAAAAATAATTTTCTTTTCATGTCCATTCAAAATTAATTCTGTTTTATCTATTCTATCCTAGTCGTGGATTAAATGTATTTTCCCCTGAAGATGTATCATCCTCTTCAATGTCCAAACCACTCAATTCATTTCATCTAAATGAAAAGAATAAAAAGAGGTCCAGGAAGGGAAGCTGAGTCACTGAAACACAGCAGCGTCTGTGTGTACATTTCGGTTGGCCCACGTAGAAAGAATAAGTCGCATGTCACGTCTATTCGACAGCCACGGTACAAACAGGCTCCCATCCCTTCAAATACAGTAACATTCAATATTATTTAGTCAGCTTCTTAGAGCTCTCTAAAATAACCCAAGTCCTCACTCCACTCTCCTTACTAACCACATGTTTTGGAAAAACACCATTAGGGTGCAACTGGCACTGACATTTTCCAAATAAAACATGCATTTCTGAAAATATAAATTGTCTTATTTTTCTGTTGTAAACACTGGTTTTGTTGGCAAATGGAAATGTGACTAGCAGTTATTGTGGTGAAGCAGTTGGAGTGCCTGTGGAGTTTTTTCATATTTCCACAGGCCCAAGGCCACAGTGATAGCTTTCCCATCAGGCCCATGTCCTGGCAACTCCCTGGGCAACTCCTGATGGACTTCTCGGCAACAGGACATAGGAGGTGCTGCTCTGAGTTCTTTCCCCACAGCTGTTCACTTGTCACTGGGGTTATAGTATTCACGCTGCATTCTTATCACCATAGGTTTCATGAAAGGTAAGGCCTCACAGTTTTATGCAGTCGTGACAGAGGATAAGCCAATCATCTATTTCTCCATCACAGATCAACCCCCAAAAGATCAGTGGCCGGGCTTCCCTGGTGGCTCAGCGGTAAAGAATCCACCTGCCAACGCAGGAGACACGGGTTCAATCCCTGATCCAGGAAGATCCCACGTGCCTCGGCACAACTGAGCCCGTGCCACAACTATTGGGGGTGTGCTCTAGAGCCCAGGGGCTGCAACTACTGAACCCACGTGCTTAAGAGCCCAAGCTTTGCCACAAGAGCAGCCACCATCACGAGAAGCCCAGGCATCGCAACTAGAGGGTAGCCCCCGCTTCCCTCAACTAGATAAAGGCCCACGCAGCAACGAAGACCTGGCACAGCCAAAAATAAAATCAATTAATTAAGCTATTTTTAAAACATTCAGTAACCTAAAACAATACTGATTTATTAATCCCCGGATTCTGTGGGTTCTGTTCACCACTGGGGTCCCCTGGGTAGTTGCACTCAGCTGAAAATGGACTCAGGGTTGGGCTCACTCAGAACACTGGGATGGCTGGGCCTCTCTCCCCACAGGTTCTGAGGATATATCTCCAAGAAGACTAGCAGGGTCTGGTCTTTCTGGCATGGCAACTAGGTTTCAAGACGGTGGGTCCCAATATGCCAGTGTGTATCAAACCTCTGGTTATATTACCCCTGCTGACGTCCCAACTGTCCAAAGCAAGTCACATAACCAATACCACACTCATCGTGGAGTGTGAATATTGTGGCATCGGTATCAGGAGGCATGATTCATGGGTGGCCATCCATGTAACATCACCCAGAGGGAGGGAAAAAAACAGTCTTTGATGATAGTGATTTAATCTAGGAACAAAAGTATTAAATATGAAAACATGATAACTGGGCATAGTAAGGGTTTAATATTAACAATAATTTAATTAATATAACTAATAAATATACAGACAATTATGCTATACCAGGCATTGGACTAAACAGTTTGCATTGTTATTTAACTAGATTTTCATAGCAACTGCAGAACATTTGGTGCCATTGTGATTCCTCATTTTACAGAGGAGAGAACTGATGCCTGAGTATGGAGGCAAACAGTCAAAGGTAGAATTCAGTTGAAAGTCCAGTGAGTACAACTCCAAAGTCCATGCTATTACTTCCCAAGTTACCAGACTTCTGAACCAATGGTCCAGAGGTCCCCATGACTACCATGTAGTATGTAGCATGTTTTTTTTTAACATCTAAGTATTTAATTTTATGCAAGGCTAGGCAGATTATACTTAATAAAACTGAGTTTTTGTTATAATTTAGGAAGTAAACATGGATCTAATTCCATAGGATTTTCTATCTTAATGTGTGAGAAAGGAGTCTTTGGGGATTTCTTTCACTGTTCTCCCAAAATGTACTCAGAGTAGCCCTTAGCTCTTACAATTCAAATACAGTGAAAGGAAAAAAGGAGAAGGCAATGACAGAGGACGAGATGGTTGGATGGCATCACTGACTCTATGGATATGAATGTGAGCAAACTCCAGGAGATGGTGATGGACAGGGAAGCCTGGCATGCTGCAGTCCACAGGGTTGCAAAGAGTTGCACACAACTTAGCAACTGAACAGCAACAATGGGGCATAACTGTCAGAGTAGCCTGTCTTTCAAAACTAACGTTTAACATTCAGTTGAAGTCAGTGGTCCCAACTCCCTAACCGGTGAGTCCACGTCAGCTCCTGTCCACACAAAGATTGCTGCTGAGCATATCCCTTCTTCCTTGTCCGCTCCTCTAGGCTAGTCCACCTAGAGGATTCTCTGGCTAATCCACCTTCAAGACCCTCCCACTCTCACTCTCTTTTAGGTCAGGGCACAACCGGCCAGGTCCCCACCTTCAGGACTGGCAAGGGGTTCCTCCATGGAGAAGTGCAAGAGGGATAGCACTGCTTAGAACACCCAGCGCCCAGCAGGGTCACTTGACCCTAGTCCCTTGAGGTGCTTTAGACCGTTTCTTCGGCTCTAAAGTGAGGCTAGTAACAGTGTCTGCCTCGGAGAGTTTAGGGGAAGATCAAATTAGATAAAGCTTACACAGCACTCTCTGATACATAAATAAATGGTTACCACTGGTGTTGAGATTAAGCGCTTTTCACAGGGAACTCTGCCCAATGTATGTGGTAGCCTGGACGGGAGGGGCGTCTGGGGGAGAATGGGTACATGTATGAGAATGGCTGAGTCCCTTTGCTGTCCACCTGAAACTATCATAACATTCACTGTTAGTCAGCTCTCAGTTCAGTTATTCAGTCATGTCCTACTGTTTGCCACCCCATGGGCTCTCAGTTCAGTTTTTCAATCATGTCCTACTGTTTGCCACCCCATGGGCTACAGCATGCCAGGCTTCCCTGTCCATCACCAATTCACGGAGCTTGCTCAAACTCATGACCATTGAGCCAGTGATGCCATCCAACCATCTCATCCTCTGTCATCCCCTTCTCCTCTTGCCTTCAATCACTCATAGCATCAGGGTTTTTTCCAATGAGTCCATTCTTCGCATCAGGTATTGCAGTTTCAGCTTCAACTTCAGTCCTTCCAATGAATATTCGGGACTGATTTCCTTTAGGATGGACTGTTTTTATCTTCTTGCAGTCCAAGGGACTCTTGAGAGTCTTCTCCAACACCACAGTTCCAAAGCATCAGTTCTTCAGTGCTCAACTTTCTTTATGGTCCAACTCTCACATCCATACATGACTACTGGACAAACCATAGCTTTGACTAGACAGACCTTTGTCAGCAAAGTAATGTCTCTGCATTTTAATATGCTGTCTAGGTTTGCCATATTTTTTCTTCCAAGAAGCAAGCACCTTTTAATTTCATGGCTACAGTCACCATCTACAGTGATTTTGGAAGCCAAAAAAAAAATAAAATCTGTCACTGTTTCCATTGTTTCCCAATTTATTTGCCATGAAGTGAGGGGACCAGATACCATGATCTTGTTTCTTGAATGTTGAATTTTAAGCCAGCTTTTTCACTCTTTCACTTTCATCAAAAGGCTCTTTAGTTCTTCTTTGCTTTCTGCCATAAGGAGTGTGTCATTTGCATACCTGAGGTTATTAATATTTCTCCCAGCAATCTTCATTCCAGCTTGTGCTTCATCCAGCCTAGGATTTCACATGATGTACTCTGCATATAAGTTAAATAAGCAGGGTGACAATATACAGCCTTGACATAATCCTTTACCAATTTGGAACCAGTATGTTGTTCCATGTCCAGTTCTAACTTTTTGACCTGCATACAGATTTCTCAAGGAGGCAGGTAAGATGGTCTGGTATTCCCATCTCTTGAAGAATTTCCACAGTTTGTTGCAATCCACATAGTCAAAGGCTTTAATGTAGTCAGTCAGCAGAAGTAGATATTTTTCTGGACCTCTCTTGCTTTTTCTATGATCCAGTGGATGTTGGCAGTTTGATTTCTGGTTCCTCTGCCTTTTCTAAATCAAGCTTGAACATCTGGAAGTTCTTGGTTCATGTACTGTTGAAGCCTCACTTGGAGAATTTTGAGCATTACGTTGCTAGCGTGTGAGATGAGTGCAATTGTGCAGTAGTTTGAGCATTCTTTGGCATTGCCTTCCTTTGGGATTGGAATGAAAACTGGCCTTTTCCAGTCCTGTGGCCACTGCTGAGTCTTCCAATTTGCTGGCATATTGAGTGCAGTACTTTCACAACATCATCTTTTAGGATTTGAAATAGTTCAACTGGAATTCCATCACCTCCACTAGCTTTGTTCGTAGTGATGCTTCCTAAGGCCCACTTGACTTCACATTCCAGGATGTCTGGCTCTAGGAGAGTGATCATACTGTCATGTTTATCTGGTTCATGAAGATCTTTTTTGTACAGTTCTGTGTATTCTTCCACCTCTTCTTAATATCTTCTGCATCTGTTAGGTCCATACAATTTCTGTCCTTTATTGAGTCCATCTTTGCATGAAATGTTCCCTTGGTATCTCTAATTTTCTTGAAGAGATCTCCAGTCTTTCCCATTCTATTGTTTTCCTCTATTTCTTTGCACTGATCACTGAAGAAGGCTTTCTTATCTCTCCTTGTTATTTTTTGGAACTCTGGATTTAGATGGGTATATCTTTCCTTTTCTCCCTTGCTTTTCACTTCTCTTCTTGTCACAGCTATTTGTAAGGACTCTTCAAACAGCCATTTTTCTTTTTTTGCATTTCTTTTTCTTGGGGATGGTCTTGATACTTATTTCCTATACTATGTCACAAACTTCCATACATAGTTTTTCAGGCACTCTATCAGATCTAATCCCTATATTAATCAGCTATACTCCAATATAAAATAAAAAATTTAATAACAAAAATAATTTTTAATAAAAAAAGTTTTTTTAAAAGATTAAGTGTTCTTCAGAACTTCTTTACAACTTATCATATATTCTGATGAGAGCACCCAAGAGGCTTTATCACCTCTGTGGAGGACCTCCTCAGAAGTAACAGCATTGGCTTACTTATTAGAAATAATCAAAGAAAACTTTTAAATAAGATACTTAGCTGGGGGGGGGGGGGGGATAGCAATGTGATTCTTGAAAGCATGTGAATCACATGTCCCAAAGCCATGTATTATATATCCTGTTGGTTTATATGCTCAACCTCTGTACTGAGGGTAATAAAAATTAAATTGCACTGATGAAGAATCACATTGAAATGTGCTCTTTTTAACCAAATATTTTACTTAATTTTATGTATTTTAGCTAAAACAGGAAAAATCCAAAAACAAACACTGAGTTAAGATGTTTAAAGAGGCCTAAAGACTTTGTGGATGCTTTTCCCGTGTTTTACAAGCTTGGCATTCCTCACTCTGCTACAACCAGACACAACTAAAGTCCCATATGCATGATACGCCATTGTGTTAAGTTTACAAAATGGAGATTCCTAGGGAAATCTTTTAGGTTACTTACAAACTCTTCCCTGGTGGCTCAGACAGTAAAGAATCCACCTGCATTGTGGGAGACGTGGGCTCAATCCCTGGGTTGGGAAAATCACTGGAGGAGGGCATGGCAACCCAGGCCAGTATTCTTGCCTGGAGAATCCCATGGACAGAATAGGCTGGCGGACTACAGGCCATAGAGTAGCAAAGAGTGACTAAGCACACACGATAAATTCTCCCAGTTAGTTTCTTTAAACACTATCACAAACACAAGGAAACCATAGGATGCTAAAATAATGCCTGCAAATAATCTTCACAATTCCCAGTTACTTTTGGACATCAATGCCCTGGAAAGAGCAAAGTATATCTTAGAAAGCTTTGGATAAAATGGGCAGATTAAGTACCCATTAGAATGTCTCTTTTTCTAAAACATGAAAGCTCAGTCTGCCTGATAAAATCTGTTTTGAGCATTTTTCACTTATACTCACCTTGAACAAACAATGAAAGCAATGGAGACATTCTGGTACAGTAAGAAAAGCAAGAGCTATACCTCAGCCAGAACTGAGTGCAAACTCCACATTCTTTCCCTTGCCAGTTTAAGGACCTTGAATGAGCCCCTCTTAATCACTTTAACCTTTTTCCTCTTCATATGCAAAAATGAGAATCATAATTCCTCCTTTAAAGATTATTGCAAGGATTATAAGAGTTATTGCAAATGAAATGTTTGGCACACTATTTGGCACAGAATAGGCATTTGTTAAATGTTTATTTATTCTGTCTTCTCAATAGGCTTTTCTTTCTTAAAATCAATTACCTTCCAACCTACACTGAATTAGGGAAAAAATCCTTCTTGAAAGCCTCAGTCACTGGCAAATAGGAGCTTTTACTCAAAAGCTCTACATTAAGGGATTAAATTCTTTACATACCTTAACAATGAAATTACCAATCACCTTCAAACATGCGACAGGTGAACTAATCTTACACTTCACATTCAATACACATCATCATACTCTTAGAATAAATCATTAGATTTTACACCTACATGTATAACCAGGAACTTAATTAAAGCCAAACAACATTTTTTAGGAGTACAACAACTGATCCACAAGTGTGTTTGCCATCAAAATTGCCTTGTGAGCTTAATCCAACTTCTACTGAAAAATTACAAGGTACCAATCACTCTTTTTCTCTTTTTTCCCAGACAAGTGTCAATCAGGTTATTAAGCACACAGAGCTATTGCAAAGTACAAATTTACAAAAGGAGAAATTGCTGCCCCAAAGACTAGAACCTGCTCTCCTGATTCTCAAACCACTGTACTCTGTATCAGATTACTAAATCCATTCTGTGAGCAGCCTTAAATCCTTTCTGTTAATTCAGAGGCAAGGGAGGGAACAGTAGAGTAGAGTAGATACTGTGGATTGGCACTCAACATCCATTTGTCCCTTCTTAAGGTGTAGTATTTTTCAAACTACCAGTTGCCATCCATTAGTCCGTCACGAAATCAACTTGGTGGGTCACGATCAGCATTTCTTAATGGAGTGGAGTAGCCTAGATCAGCATAGACTTGCACAGCAGAGATTAGAATAAAAGCCACTGGGGGCATCGCATTGTCTTGTGAATCTTTTATTTCAGTTAGACATGAATGTGATTTTGTATACGTGTGGATCAAATAAATTTTACAGCAGAGTATGTCCGAAATGTGAAAAACATTGTCCTGACATGTCCTATACCTCCAACATTGGGAAGTTAAGTACTCTGTGTTCAGAAATAAAAGATTTCGGGTATAATTTGGGTTTGGTTGATCAGATGCCCAAGGGTGAGATGTGGAAGATGGCAGTGGTCAGAGCTCTACTGCCACATCTATCTCTCTTAGCAAGCATGTCATTGACACTTTGCATCTTCTGGGGCATCATTAGCAGAGGTCTCAGCACACGGTCACAAGATCCATGGGTAGCAAGAGGAAGGACACAAGGCACCCCAGATGGCTGCAGGGGAATGAGGTTCTGGAGTTAACAGCAGTGGGGGAGGCACTCTGCAAACCCGAAAATGGCGGCTTCCAGAGTTTGGAGACGGCAACGGGATTCTGCCTCCACTGACTTTCTGGTCGTAGCAGTAGCGGCAGCTCTCTTGGTGGTTTAGTTCTGTGGTGGGCCTTTGGGAATTGCTGTGGAGATTCAACCTCAAGTCTATTCCTTCAGCCTCCACATGATTCTACAAGCGACTCAACACCTTGTAATAAATCCCTTCTTGCTTAAGCTACTTGGAAAAATGTCTGTTCCATACCCTATTGAGACTGACTGTTGTTGTTCAGTCCTCATGTCCGATTCTTTGCGACCCCATGGACTGCAGCATGCCAGCCCTTCTTTTCCCTTCAGGAGGCAGCATGGCTGAAAGTGAACACTGTGGATTTAGAAATAAGATTAGTGTAGCTTTCAATTCCAGCTGAGGTGGCTACAACCTTCACTTCTCTGAGTCTTCATGTTCTTTTGTCCATGAAAGGAGATGTAACCATAAGGATTATTGTAATTAAGTGCTGGTAGAGTTATCCACAAGATACCATGGAAACCCATAGGCAGATGAGCTAATTCTCTGGTGGGGGTATCAGAGACCCTAAGAATAAGCAGGAATCTGTCAAGTGAGGGAAGACAAGACAATCCCAAAGGTCAGCAGTTGCAAAGCCCTAGAGGGGAAAGAGCACTGTGGGGACTGCAAACATGGTTTTATAGAAAGTATGACATTCATAGAGGAGAAGGGGAGGAAGAGAGCCCTGTGTGCTGAGTTAGGAAGGCTGGCCTCCATCCAAAGCGCAGTGAGAACAACTGATGGGCATAAAGCAAGAAGTCATAGGATGCTATCTGTACTTTTTAAGAGATCCCTCAGACTACAATGGAGAAGGGAGGGGACAATGCCTCATGCCAGGAACATTAAAGCAGAGACTGAATAAAAGATAATGATGTGTAAACAACCGTGGTGTTAATGGTATATAACAGGTAGATGAGGGAGAAGGTAAGCGGTGGAACAGACAGGATTTAATCACATTCATTGAGCTCTTGTAACACCCATGTTCCAAGCCATGTACCTTACATATGTCAATTCATTGTACTGGTATAAGGACTCTATGAGGAAACTACTCTTGCTAATCCTATTATACTCCTGAAGCACTATAGTGCTCAGAGTTTAATCAAGTAGCTCAAGTCACTCAGGAGAGCCTGTATTTGAATCCAAGTCTATTTTGCTCAAATCCTGTATGTATCCCCTTCACACCACTCAGCTGCCTAGGTCAGTGTGAAAATCAGGACAAAGTCCTTATCTAGAGAGACAAAAGCCGGCATCATCATCACATAAATGATCATTAAAGCCATGAGAATTGGAGGAACTGCTTAGTGATATTCACATGCATTGAGTATTCCCCATGTTCCAGAATATTTTGTAAAGACTTTCTATTATTTACTCCTTACAGCAATCTTAGAGTATATTAGTTTCCTTGGGCTTCATTAACAAAATTCCACAAACTGGGTGGCTTAAACAACAGGATTCACTGACTCACAGTTCTGGAGGCCAGAAGTGTGGAACCAAGGTGTTGGCAAGGTGGTTCCTTCTGAGGGTTGTGAGAACCACCTGCGGCATGTTTCTCTCCTAGCTTCTGGTGTTGTGCTGGCCACGTCTGGCATTCTTCAGTTGGTGGCTACATCACCCCAATCTCTGCCTTCATCCTCACCGGGTGTTCTCCCTTTGTGCGTGTCTTTCTGTGTCCAAATTTCCCCTTTTTATAGACACCAGTCATATTGGATTAAGGTCCACCCTGATCACCTCATCTTAACTTGTTCATCTGCAAAGACTCCATTTCCAAATGAGATGTCATTCACAGGTCCTGAGAGTTACGACTTTAACATCTTTGGCAGGGGGAGCACAAGCCGACCCATAACAGAGAGGCATTTTACATCCATTTTACAGATGAGGAAGTTGAAGCACAGGGAGACCAGGACTGAGGGAACACTTACATCCAAGAGACAGACAAGGAGACCCCACTTTCGTGACCACAGTACACAGACCAGAAATGGGGGCCTGATCTGAGGGGGAACCGATTTACAGGCTTGTCCCTGCGTAAACGTGCTGCTCATACTGAAAAGTGACTGACTACACCAACCAAGCTCTGCCTAGGAAGCGAATCAGAGAGAGACGGAATGAGGGGAGTTGATGGTGGGAGCCGAGGTGGGAAGATACGCAGAAAAGCCAGGAAGTACTAGAAAACAGAGACAAGGGGAAGCCCTGAAGATGCAGAAATGGATGCTAAAGGCTGAGGGGAACAGAGAGCAGATGGCAGTATGGGCGGAAGCAGCAGAAGGAGAGGTTGAGTCATTGTGGCATCAAAGGACACCAGCACTCATGCAACAAGGATCCAGCCATGGTGGCCGCACGGTACCCAGAAACTGGCACTCCAGTGCCTGGATTAACAACTTGTTCCAGCTGATGGGATGCATGACGACTCCACTGAGTTATGACTGTGAGGTCAAGATTCCCATTCACAGTTATATCCACACTTACCCTTACACGAATCTCTCATTTCGTGTCTGATAACCTTAAAATAATCTAACTCAAGTGCCCAGAGAGGCAGAAAGAAAGGGAGTTGAATGTCACAGTATGGGAGTTAATGGAAGAGAATGTTTCAAGAAGGAAATGGTCAATTACATCAAATGTTTCAGAAAGATCAAGTGAGACAACACTTTAAAAGAAACAGATTTGTTAAGCAAAAAATGGAAGAGCTGGGTGCGGGGAGACAGAGGCCAGGTCGCCAAGGACGATGGCATGAATGGGACATAAGACCAGAGAAAGACAACAGCACAAACCACACTTTCAACTGGTTCAACTGTGAAGAGAGAGAAAACCAAGGTTCTAAGTTGTGGAGTAGAAGCAGTGACATTTTTTAAGACAAAAGAGATGTGAATATATTCAAATGCTGATGGAAAGAAGGTACTAATGGTGAGGTTGGAAACAGTTGAGAGAGGAAAACAACTAATAGGGCTAAGTTGCTGAAGATATAAGAGGCCAGGTAGAGGGAATAACCCAAGGCAGGAGGAGAGAAGGAGGCACAGATGGGTGGGCACATGTACTGGGCTGTGTTCGGATCAGATATTAAAGGTATTTCCTGTAATGACTTCTATTTTCTGGGTGAAGTAGGAAACAAGATTATTGGCTGACAGTGAAGGAGGAGGACACAAGGGAAGAGCCTTGAGGGAATGGAGAACATTTGCAACAGTCATTTTGGAAAATGGCAGTGAGATCTAACCAGGAATATGGTGAAGGATTACCAATTGGTGCAAAGGGCTCAAGTGAGATCAAAGGCCATGGATCCGGCATAACACTTAGCCGTGCCTTCATGTGATTTCCAGTCTCATTCAGTGAGGCAGGAAAAGCAGCAAAAAACATTGCTAGTTGGGATTAATTCCAAGTTAAGGGAAGAAGGGCAAGGGAACAAGAAGTTTAAGGTATTAGGAAGAGAATGATTGAGGAAATATCTTGGCTGGCTCCAGATGAAGACTACCAAGTCTAGTAGGGAGAAAAATATGAGGACCAAGGGATCGCAAAGAACAGCTATTTGGGAGTAAAAGATGGAGTTCTGGGATATAAGAGGTTCTGGAGAATTTAAGATTTCAGAGGCAGAGAAGTTCTAGGTGATTAGAAGATCCTCAATTTGGCCACGTGCAATAGATTGTGCTGTCTGTCCTTCCAGCTTCTCTTTCTCTGGGGAGCTTTCTATTTTTACACGTGGTTCTTGTTGAACAGATTATCCTGGAGCTTCACCCCACCCTCACTGCAGGGGCTGGCACGGGTGCAAGTCAGTGAGCTCACCCTTCTGGCTACAGTGATTGACTCAGGGGTGGGTATATGACTAAGAAGAGATTATCAGACCATTCCCTGAGATTTCTTCCATGAATGTTAGAGGCAAATCTCTCTTTCTCAGCTGTTTCTAACTTATGAGGATCTTGTAACTGCTTATGAGCATCTTCCTTGGCAGCCTAGAGAAACCATCTCCAGAAGGAGCAAGTGAGTCCAAGGTACAAAGACAAACAAATCAAGCATAGACACAAGATGGATAAAAGCAAAAAGAATCAGAAAACAATGTTCAATCCCTGGATCTAGCCATGCTGAAGCTAGTCTAACCCTGGATCTTTCCACAGGGCTCCCCAAAATCTCTCTGCTTAAGGTGCCATGCCACGCTAAGTCACTTAAGTAGAGTCTGACTCTTTGCGACCCTATGGACTATAACCCTCCAGGCTCCTCTGTGCATGGGATTCTCCCGGCAAGAATACTGAAGTGGGTTGCCGTGCCCTCCTCCAGGGGATCTTCCCAACCCAGGGATAGAACCACGTCTCCTGTGGCTCCTGCCTTGTATATTCTTTACCACTGGGCTGCTGGGGAAGCCCCTGTCCAAGGTAGTCTACATTAAAAATAACACTGTGCTCAGTTGCTTCAGTCGTGTCCAACTCCTTGTGACCCTATGGACTGTAGCCCCCCAGGCTCCTCTGTCCATGGGATTTCCCAGGCAAGAATACTGCAGTTGGTTGCCATTTCTTTCTCCAGAGAAGGTCTTCCCAAGCCAGGGATCAAACCAGTGTCTCCTGCAGTTCCTGCATCACAGGAGGAATCTTTACCACTGCTGTAATCTTCAGTCTAGGAAGTAAGTGGATGAAACAAAGGAGGTAAAGATATGACAGCTGAGATGGCTGAGAAACTAAAGATAGAATGTTGCGTCGGTTTGCTTTACAGGCTTGAAAGTCACCTAAGACAAAGACAGTACTTGATGGGAGTGGAAAAGACACCTCTGAACCATTTTGACAGTCTTAGGTAGGAAGAATAGAAAAGATGTTAGTAGGTAGCTGCTATAAGGATAGAAAGTTACATGTTAGCAGGAGCCTCAAAAGAATGATGCTTTTTATACAAAAGCGAAAGAAGAATAGGGTGGAGGTTGCAGAGGGGAAAGGGAAACATCCAGACCCCATTTGCTGAAGAGAAGTTAATGGGGTGTGTGATAATGGAGATAAGATCGCTGCGGGTGGAGCCTTCTCAGTCAAAGGTTATGTAACCATGAGGTGCTTCCCCAGTGAAAATTAGGCTCCATGTCTAAGTCCTAAATATGACTACAATATCAATAACGTAGACATTCTTTAACAACTTTTCCACCTACCACTCTTTGTCCTTGAATCACTCACTGTTCATCTGAAAGACAAAGTAAAACTGGAAATTTAGATGGATCAGGTTTAAATTTATTTTTCCTAATTGAGATATTCTATGCATACATTCAAATGCCTCAGACAATGATCAGAATAACAACCTCAGTAGCAATTATCACTCAAGTGATTCAGTAGAATAGTTAATGTTAAATATTTTAACACTCTATTTAGAAAATCACATCACACTAATGCATTTTATTGGACAACATAAAATATACATGGACATTACAGAAGAACAAAATCTAACACAAAATTTTATGAAGCTGGCCTGCCAACTCTGGAATGAAGCCACAGAGGGAAGGACGACACCCAGCTGGCACTTCAACAGGGAGGGTAATAGCTTTACTAAAGGGTTGTCCATGTGTCCAAATGACACACACTCACTGGGCATGTGGACATAGGTACACAGACAGAGTTTATTTTCCTTATCCCATGTAGACATAGTCTTTCCACCAGCAATTCCTAAAGATTATATTCAAAGATTTTAAATATTTCTATGTGTATTAAAGATGATTGTATCTGTGCTTGAGTTATATATTGGAAATATTATATAAATGTCTATTTGGATAAATGGAATGTAATTCTGTATGATAAAGAGAAAGTACAGTACTAACCACTCCAGACCCTTTTTAATCCCTTATATGAGTATAGAAATAGAATTAATGAATAGAATTAATAAATCAAAATGGAAAAATAATATTATGACAGTTTATGTTTTTAAAGTGATGTTGTTAAAAGTGCCTTTGAAGAGTATAGAAAGGAAATGTACAGAGAAAATAAATGAAGTTCATCAAAGAGTGTATTTGGAAAATAATAACAGAGTGAATGTACAAACACTGATCTCCCCCTGCCCTGGACCTGCCCCTCATACCCGTCAGTAGACTGTGTTCTGTGGCCTGGTTGGAGCAGAACCACCCAGCACTTCCATCCCCCAGGAACCCAAAGAGTGAAGTCGCCTTCTCCACGGAGGTGTATGTGGTCCAGAGCAGCAGCCACTGCACCTTTGGAGACGTGAAGGCTCTCCAGAGACCTCAGACCTTCCCCTGGAGGAATACACAGCTGCCTCCCCCACTGTGCAGAGCTGGTCCATGTCCTCAGTCACGGCTGTGCAACAGCAGAATGCATGTGGTGGGAAAAGCCAGGCAGAGATGACCCGCCCCCCAGCAGAGCCCCTTGGTCACACTCCCTCTATGTCAGCTGTCATCCAAACGGTGTGAAACTCATTTCCTTTCTTCTAGAGTCTTCATTTTCTCTTAATGTTTGGGTAGAGTCTATTTTCTTCCTTCTCCTTTAATTAGATACTCATGCTTTGTTAAGGGATTGTAAAAAAAAAAAAAAAACTTTTTTGGAGGAAAGAAATAAGAATATTGCCCAGAGAGAACATGTTTTTCTTGGGAAGATAAGAATATGGTCTCCTGGAAGATATTTGTAAAACAGAAATTTAAAAGGAAGACATAAAATAATAGAAATGCACTATATAATCTCCATCTTGAAAAAGTTATCCCTGTTGTCAGTACATTTGATATAAAGTGAAAGTCATTCAGTTGTGTCCGACTCTTTCTGACCCCACGGACTGCAGCCCGCCAGGCTCCTCTGTCCATGGGATTCTCTAGGCAAGAATACTGGAGTGGGTTGCCATGCCCTCCTCCAGGGGATCTTCCCCACCCAGGGATCGAAACTGGGTCTCCTGCATAGTAGGCAGATTCTTTACCATCTGAACCACCAGCAAAGCCCCTTACACTTGATATATTAGTGAATAAACAGTGTAGATTTTATCTTATAGGTATTTTACGTTAAAGTTTTTATTTTTCAAGTACAGAGCTCAGCTCTGTTCAAACATTAAAGATTACCACCATATGTGATATGGTTGCAACATTTAAAAGAGGTACTTTTTTTTTTAACAGGACCTCAGACTTACGTGTGTTTCAGTCAAATAATTAGGTGTATGGCTTTTTAAAGAAATCATATGGGTCACACTTATAAATCTCAGTCACTTTTGGGCTTCAATACTTGATTGTAAGGATGTTTTCCTTCCTTTGTGGTACAGGTAATTTTCACCAGAATCACAGAAATTCAAGAGAAACAGAAAGACTGAAATAACAGAGAAGGTGTGGCCTTTGATACATAGCCAGTGTAGTATTCATTCTGGTTCTGTCAGTAATTAACTGCAATCATAGGTAGGTAACCAAGATCACTTCTCTGAGCCTCAGAGAGGTTATAAAATAAAAACATTACAGTTTCTCCACATTATTATTACGAGAATTAAAGTGGGTAGTAGAATCCCTGACTCATAATAGATACCACATAAATGTTCATTCCCTACCATCATTTCCAGTTCTAGATAATCTAGTAAAATTTTTCTTGAGTCCCAAAGTGCTAGCAAATAAACTAATAGTTGTTTATAGTGCCAAACACCTAAGGATGGCACTCTTAAGATCCTTTTTTGTCCATGAAGGATTCTTGTAGTATCATCAGAGAATGCAATATTCACACCCTGATCAAATTTCAAAGGATTGGGGAATTTATGAAATTGAGGATTGCATCCTATCTCTCATCATCTCCACCTCCCTCAAGAGACACGGTGTTCAGTGGAGAAGTTGTACGTGGCCTTGTGGGGGCCTGTCCTGCTTTGCAGTCTCATCTTTGAGGCAGGCACAGGGGACAAAGCGATGCTGGTGTGCATGGATCAGTCTTTCCAGACACTTGATGATTTCATAGTCAGGAAGAGCAAGACTCATCATATTCAAGCCCAGCATCTGAGAGACCACCTCCCTGAAGTCCATCAGCTGCAATAGCAAACAGAACCACATGAATCGAGAGAACAGATTGCAGCAACACTGCCAGATCAAAGGCAATCCAAACACCTGTGGAAAACCCAGGTCTGCATGAGCTAGCCTAATTACTTAGTCTCGTTACTCTTCAGGTAATTCTCTCATTTATAAAAAGATGAAGAAGAAGAAGGAAGGGGAGTATGGAGGAGGCTAGCCTACAAAATTACCTCTAAAGTCCTTTCAGACACCAACTTTCAGCAATTTAATAACCACTTTGCTTTTTATTTACTTTTAATTGGAGGATGATTGCTTTACAATATTGTGCTGGCCTCCACCATACATCAACATGAATCAGCCATAGATATAAGTATGTCCCCTCCCTCCTGAGCCTTCCATCCACCTCCCACCTCCCACTCCATCCTACCCTCTAGATAACCACTTTTATGATGAGACAATTAATGTGGTAGTAGTAGTAAAGTCACTCACTTCTGTCTGACTCTTTGACACCCCGTGGACTGTAGCCCATCAGGCTCTTCTATCCATGGGATTCTCCAGGCAAGAATGCTGGAGTGGATAGCCATTTCCTTCTCCAGGGATCTCCCCAACCCAGGGATCAAACCTGGGTCACCTGCATTGCAGGCAGATTCCTTACCGTCTGAACTACCAATTAATGTGGTATTGGCTACCAAATCAAGAAACCCAGTTCAGCAACTATAAAGGAGACTCTGGCCTTGATAAGATTTCATTTTCTCACTTCCAGGGTTAATGAGCAACCTACCTCCCTCCCTCCCATGCCTGTTCTGAAGTTAAGATCAAATGAAACGATAGTTGACTGTGTATGTGTTCTGCACACTAAGAAATGCTTTACAATTGTTGGTGTGGTTGAGTCTGTCACATGATAAATGCTTATGCCCTGGGGCGTTAACTGGGCAATGAACCTCTTCAACTAAAGGAAGAACCAATGGCAGAAGAAGTATGAGCTGATGAATATGGAGGACTTCTAAGTGTTGATCAAATCACATCACACGGATTGCCATTTCACAGCACAATGGACTCTCTGGGACAATTATTTGTCCATCACAAAAGGAAAAATGGGAGTTTGGGGCCAGAGAAGATGGACAACATGTGACTTATACCCCTTCAATTCTCACAGACTGGTTGCCGTGATTCTAGCCAAAAGCAGTAGTAGATCAACTAGAGATGGCCAGGGGACCCCTTCCATTTCAGAAAAGGTGTGAACCCATCCGAAGACAGATGTTCCTCCAGGAGAAGTGCCGTCCAAACATCACCTCCGTGTGCTCATTAACTTCCCAAGCCCTTTCCTATGCCAAGTCCAACATGGGAAAGCAAAGGCTCTCTCCAGCCTAATCTCCCCAGTGAAAAAGCTTTCCTCAAACTTGTCCCCCCTTCCGAATATGGCCAAAGCTATTAAATGCTGAGAAGTTCCCACTGAGACCACTCACTCTTGGACTTTGGCCTTCCTCAGTTCTGCCTGACACATGAGCCAAAGCAGAGGCTGCTAAAGAGAAAAAATATCCTGGGATCAGAGTCCTCACTGTGCCCTTCTGGGCTGCAGAGAGCGAGTGAGATGAAAGCCAAAAGCAGGGGTCAGGCTGCCCACGACATGTTTCTTTCTGCCTGACCTCCTGATGGACTCACCAGATAGCACCCCGCCTTGCACCCAGCGGGCGCACAAGTTCTGTTTTATGGTTTACATCTGGGCTCGGCCGGCCATTGGGTCTGGGTGCCACTGTTTGTGATGTGGGACCGTTTCCTGCAACTGATCTCTGCTGGAGATAAAATTTCCCTCCTGAGGCTGAAGCCCTGGATAACGTTAGATCTGGGATAACTCGAACTTCAGAGGCAATCAGCAAACATAATAAAAAAAAAAAAACTCTCCATAGCCAGGACCTGGCTTTTCACAGGCTTTCCATGGCTTTGCAAGCCATTAAAAGGTGAATTGCTTTTCTTAGTGGAGTAAATTCCTAATGGTTGTTTTGATGCCAAAAAGATGGGAGGGGGCAGATATAGACATGTTGGGATTATGTAGAAAGCCTGATTAAATAGTTATAAAGATATACATGAATAATTATCACACTTTTGAATTGTCTTATCTTTCCAAAATAAGGTTTCACCACCAGATTTCTACCCACCTGCCTTTCTCTCTTTCCTGCTTCTTCCAGAGATTTTTTTAGTGTCTTCATTTCACTGGTTACAACTTCTAGCATGTTCCTGGCCCTCTCTTTATTCTCCTTAGCCTCATGCTCTGTAGTCTCCAGTTCTGATTTGACAGACAGCAGCTTTTTCTCAGCTTTCTCCTTCATTTTTTCCAGTTTGTCTCTGGATTTATTTAGGTCTTCAATGGCTCTGGTCTGTTCCAAAGTTTTAATCTAAGAAGTCAAAGAGAATGCTAATAATTTCATCTGCATTTATTTAGGAAAGCTGTATAAACAAGACAAACCAGAAGTCAATGAAATTCACTTAACAACTTTTTTTAATAAACAAATAATGGAATGAAAAATGATGTAACTGCTGTGAATAACAGTTGGGCCATTTTCAAACTGTAAACACAGAGTTGACCTATGACCCAGCGGTTTCACTCCAAGGTACATAAATCCAAGAGAACTAAAGACTTATGTCCACACAAAATCTGTGCATGAATGTTTCTAGTAGCACTATTCATAATCACCAAAGTGTGAAAATAGCCTGAATATCCATTAATGGATGAGTAGATAAAGATGTGGTATATCCATACAACAGAGTATTATACAGCAGCAAAAAGGAACAATGTACTGATACATATTACAATACGGATAAGCCTTGAAAACATTATGCTAAGAGAAAAAAGTCAGTCACAAAAGACCACTTATTGTATGATTCCATTTATAGGAAGGATCCAGAAAAGGCCAGGGGCTGGTGGGAGTAGAGAATGAAGAGTAACTGCTGACAGATACAGGGTTTCTTTTTTGGGGTGATGAAAATATTCTGAAATTAGATAGCAGTGATGTTTACACAATTCTGTGAATATACTAAAAACCACTGAATTGTACACTTTTAAAAGAGTGAGATTTATGGAATGTAAATTGCATCTTGATAAAACTGAGATCAGAAAGCATATTTACAAAGAAGCCTCTAAAAAGGATCAAAAGGAATTCCTTTGAAATAAATTAAGAAGTGCATATGGGATGGACAAAGCAGAAAGACTAGCAGAGCTCTGAATTTAGTTCTGAGCCTCCTAACAGTTCAAACAAGGCCTACGGTCATAGTCTCCAAGAAAAAGCAAGAATTTGTGTTTCAATTTTATTGAAAAATCATTTAAAGGTAACATCTGAAAGTAATAAAAATTAAAGATACCAAATAATGAGTGTGTGCTGTCTCCTCCCTCCCCCTTTCATTACAACCCTTCTTTCCTGAGAAGGAAGGATAATTTCTTGTTGCATCTACTCCCATCCTGTGGTTCCCAGGGTGAAGCTGAATAATGAAGAGAGTGTCAGGGAAGAAGAAAGTCTGAGAGACTAAATTGATCTACTGAGAGAGGAATGGAAAGAGTCTCCGTTAAGTAGGCTGCAAAAAATAGTCTTGGAAGAAACTTGGGAGGATGGAAGAGGGACTTGTGAGGAGATGTAGGATGCCATGTAGGGAGGAAACTAAAAAGAGAGAAATGGATAAAAGATGCTTTAAAATATTGCCACTCTTGAATGAAATCCTTCTTTGGTTTTCTTTTTTTCTTCCTTTTTTTTTTTTGAATAACAATAATAAAGCAACCACTATCGTTTAATTTGTCAGACAGCTGATTGTTTATTGCTGAGGGATTTTGAGATTGTTGTGATTTCCCTAGACTACATTTGGACGCTACCGTCAGAGATTAAAATCTTGACCGAGTCTTGGGGTTAGAGCGCATCTTCACAGAGATTGAGTTCCAGAATTATGGCGTAAGGAGCACAAGCTGACCTGACCTAAACCCTGAAGAGTCCTCCAACACTTCTGGAAAGTCAGAGGAATGGTAGAAGCTATTCTCAGATTGGATTATGACACGCTATGGAAGAAAAGTGCCTGCTTGGGATACTGATGTCCAGATGGAAAATCATCAGATTTATATTGTCTGGGTGACGTCATTAAACTGAGAAAGCTTGAGTCAAATGCCTAAACTGGAAACTTGTTTTTACCTACCATCACACACACACACACACACACACACACACAACTTCTTAAGAAACTAAATTCCTTTCCAGGCAGAGAGGAAGTTGATGGCAGACATGCTCGCACAAGTTCACCAATTTTTTTACTGGTTCCATGAAGGAGAGAGGAAATCCCTTAGGAAACTGACAGCTGCTGTGGGACTTGCGATTGAGAAGGTGTGAGAACAACTGCTATAGCTTGGGAAACATGGAGGAAATAAAAGCAACAGCGAGGGGAAGGGGTTCTGAGTCAGCTTTCTAGTCAATGAAATAGCAGCAGTAGAGCAAGCATTCGCAACAAGGAAATGGGGGCTGACCTTGGAGATCATTCAGGAACTCCAAGTTATCGAAACCGTATTTGAATATAGATGGTAAATCAGTACCAGTATATTACAATAGTATCTCAGTGTTGATTCCTGGGTGCAGCTATTTTACTATGGTCACACAGAAGAATTCTCTTGTTCTTAAGAGATACCTGGGAAGTATTTAGGCATGAAGTGTCGTGATGTACTCTCAAATGATTCCTCTCTCTGTCTTTGTCTCTCTCTCATTATGCAAAATATAACAATCAGTAAAATGTTAACAATCTACATGAACAGTAGAATGTCTGTTATGCTATTCTTGAAACTGTTCTATTTGAAATTTTTCAAAATAAAAACTTGAGAAGGGAGCTTTCCCATGCATGATTGAGGCATGTGAGTATCCAATAAGTAAAAAGTTTTGAATAGATATGTACATTTATTTATAAATTATATAAACAAGAATTCTAAAAATACATTCTGTATTTTTTCAAATATTTTACAAATAGGGGACGTTAGAGGGGCAAAATCAGTATCAACCTTAAAACAAAGTGATCTCCCTTTCACAGAGATACCCTTCATGGGCCAACAATCTCAGGGCTGCAGAGAAAATATGGGGTAAAGAGAGAAGTTTCTGGGATTGCTGCATGGAATTAAAAATGTTGTATTAACAGAAGAGGAGATATATTCAGCCTTTCTGCTCAGCTTGGAAAAAACATTTACAGTGGGCCGTCTACCAAAAGAGATGGAACACAGCTTGGAGAGTTAGAAGCACATAAATCAAGTCCTAATGAGAAGAATTTATAGCCAAGAATTTCTCAAAAATATGAGACTTTATCACAGTCCTGAGGGCTGCCTGAATTCCTGTTGTCAGGGAGCAAGTTACAGAGTCCAAGCCAAACCACCAGGACAGAACTGGGAGCCAACTTTGGGAAGGCGTTCTCAGCCTCCTAAGTCAAACAGGATTGCTGGGAGGGGAGCAGGGCAAATGGGTTTCTTAATCCAACTAAGGGAGCTTCTCAGAGTCAGCCCAGAGTTCAGTGAGAGTCTGTGTCCCTCAGTTTTCCCAGTGGGTCTGAGATGATCATAAACAGGACCGATGCACCATGCAGACCCCAGCCAGGATGGATCATATTCTGAGAGTTTCCCTTCTGGTGAATAACGTATCTGGCATCTGCCTCCTGGAGGAAAAGCATTTCAAATCTGGCGAACGATTCTCTCTTGTGTTATAAGGGCCAAGGGCTCTGAAAGATAAGGTGATTAAATTTAACATCTGATCTGTTGAATCTGCAAGTGGATCTACAATCTTCACCTGGAGGGTTTTCTGGAGCTTGTACAGAAAATAGGACCCTAAGGTTACAGCCACT
This sequence comes from Bos indicus, assembly GCF_029378745.1. Lineage (NCBI taxonomy): Eukaryota > Metazoa > Chordata > Mammalia > Artiodactyla > Bovidae > Bos > Bos indicus. Next base: position 89,068,850 of record NC_091768.1, on the reverse strand, counting down.
ATGGAGAACAATATAAAAGATCCTTAAAAAACTAAAAATAGATCTACCATATGACCCTGCAATCCCACTCCTGGGTATATATCTGGAGAAAAACATGATCCAAAAGGATACATGCACCCCAATGTTCATCGCAGCACAGTTTACAATAGCCAAGAAATGTCCATCAACAGAATAGATAAAGATGCGGTACAGGTATACAATGGAATATTACTTAGCTTAAAAAAGAAAGGAGGAATGCTATTTGCCACAACATGGATAGGCCTGGAGATTATCATACTGAGTGAAGTAAGTCAAACAGGGAAGAAATATTGTATGACATCCCTTACATGTGGAATCAAAAAAGAAACGATACAAATGAACTTACAAGACAGAAAAGAGACTCACAGGCAGAGACCAAACTTAGGATTGCCAGGAGGGAAGGGATAATTAGGGACTTTGGGAAGGTCATGTACACACTGTTATATATAAAATGGATAACCAACAAGAACCTACTGTATAGCACATGGAACTCTGCTCAGTGTTATGTGTTAGCCTGGATGGAAGGAAAGTTTGCAAGAGAGTGGATATATGCATATGTATGACTTAGTCCCTTTGCTGTTCACCTGAAACTCTCACAACATTGTTAATCGGCTATACTCCAACACAAAATAAAAAGTTTAAACAAACAAAAAAACAGGACTCTGCAGAAGCCCTGAACTGTACAGGCACTCTCTAAAGAGGGTGGGACAGAAGAGGAGAAGGGTTGCCCAGGAAAGCTGCATTCCTCCACAAAGAACCCCAGAGATTTTGCTAGGAGGGAACTATAGCAGAAACCATAGGAAGCTGTTCTACTTTGCAGGCTGAGTTCACCTCCACTCCCCTACCTCACCCAAGAGGTCCTTTCTCACAGGTTTGCTTGATGCACACATTCAAAGCTGGGTGAGTCCAGGGCAATTCAAGGTCAATGAGTCAACATAATCAGAGCTCAGTTCATGATTGGTAGGTTAGGGGAAAAAATATAAACTAAAGTCACACGGGCTGGATTGGAGAGCATTCTGAAGTGTGGGAGGAGCATGGGAAGCAGAGTCAGTAAGCAGATGAGAGCTTTGCTGGTGGCTGAAGATTCTTATTCCTTTTGAGTGTGTCCTTGAGAGACTACAAGAAAGATAATGGTTGTTTTCCACTAGTTTCTGGTCATCTGACTACCGATTTTTGGCCACAGCTCCCTACTAAGATTGTGTCCTGTAGTACAGTCTGAAAGTGCTCTATTGAATATCTGGTCTTCCTTTTTTTATTACTTCCCAGAATAAAGATCCATCTAAGTGAGCTCCAGGGACTAAGCTCCAGCCAGTGAAGACTAAGAAGTGTTGTACTGTTCCTGGAAAGCGGCGTACTGGGTGTCCTTCCACCTTGCTTCCTGCCTCGTGCCTGGAATGAGGCAGAGCCCAGGTAGCTGGCTTGCCCTAAGAGGTGGTCTTGAGGAGGAGTTATTGCCAGGACAGTAAAGCAGAGAGAACAAGCCAGGATTAATGATGACCGTGAAGCTATCCTCCTAAACATGGAATGACTACGCCCATGCTTTCTTTCAGTGAGAAAGCAGCAAACATCTCTCCTGACCAAGCCACTGTTTTGCGTTTCAGCCTTTTCAGCTGAAACTAATCATAACTCACACCAGCTATGAAGCAACTGGCATTTCATGAGTTATGCAAAGAGCTGGAGTCCTGCCACCTGTTTCAGTCCCTGCGTTTGCATTTGTGCATAAGGCTACGCTTCTGCCAATTAGTAACACAACTTTAATTATCTTAGGTTAATGAAGAAAGAGCAAAGGTAGAGTTAATACATAAATAATGTGTTCATGCCAAGTGGAGGCCATGCTGTGTCATGATATATGTACAAACAAAGCATCTGCAGCAGCAACATAAAGGCACATAGTAGAATAATTAACTCTGTGAATTAATAATTCACTCTTGCTGCTGCTGCTGCTGCTGCTACGTCGCTTCAGTCGTGTTCGACTCTGTGCGACCCCATAGACAGCCTCCTACCAGGCTCCTCTGTCTCTGGGATTCTTCAGGCAAGAACACTGGAGTAGGTTGCACTTCCTTCTCCAATGCAGGAAAGTGAAAAGTGAAAGCGAAGTCGCTCAGTCATGTCCGACTCTTAGCGACCTCATGCACTGCAGCCTACCAGGCTCCTCCGTCCATGGAATTTCACTCTTAGACAACATAAACTGTCCACATGTCAGAACCAAAAGAGCCCATACCACACACAAGCAATTGGTACTATGCGTTCTTGGTAATGGTGATTTCAGTGAAATAAAATCTAGCATAGTGAATTAATATTGCCCATCTTTGCTGCTAAGTCACTTCAGTCGTGTCCGACTCTGTGCGACCCCATAGACGGTAGCCCACCAGGCTCCGCCGTCCTTGGGATTCTCCAGGCAAGAGCACTGGAGTGGGGTGCCATTGCCTTCTCCGATTGCCCATCTTTAAATATGTATTTATTTCTTTGGCTGCACCAGGTCTTAGCTGTGGTACTCGGGATCTTTAGCTGTGCCATGTGGGATCTAGTTATCCGACCAGGGATCGAATAAGGATCAACCAGGATCTGACAGGCCCCTGAATGGGGAGAGCAGAGTCTTAGCCACTGGACCACAAGGGAAGTCCCCAATATTGCCAATTTTTAAATTCTAGTTTTACACTTTGTTTTGATTTCTAAATTGATTTGGATTTTATAGTGGTAAAAATGTAATGAGATTAAGAGATTTCTATATAGTATTAAGTTTGTACATATGCAAGCAATATTAAAATAAAATTACTCTGGCTCAACACAGGAAGGGGAAATACAGACAATACTTTTTCTTTCAAAAGCAAATTTCTGCAATACTTATGTTTGCCTGCTAAACTAAAATTTAGTAATTTATCTGGAAAGGTCTGCTTTTCCCTGGTCTAGAATTCAGGAGGAAATTTACTACATGGGTCTTTAAAAGAAAGGTTTGAGTAAGCTAGGAGTCAAAGTCTTTGACAATGTTTTGCAATACAAATAGAAACACATAAAAAAAAAAAAACTGGCATGCAAATTTTCAAAACAGGCTTATTCATCATAAACAAAAAAAAATGGAAATAATCCAAATGCCCATCAGATACTGAATAAACAAAACACAGTATGCCCATACAATGGAATATTATCCAGCCATTAAAAAGAAATGCGATGGTTAAGTTTATGTGTCAGTTTGACTGGGCCACAAGGTCCAGATATTTGGTCAAGCATTATCATGAATTTTCTGTGAGGTTGTTTCAGCATAAGATTAACATTTCCCTTCCGTAATGTGGGTGGACTTCAACCAATCAGTTGAAGGCCTGAATAGAAAAAAGACAGACTTCCCCTGAAGCAAGAGAAGAACTCTTTCAGCAGACAGGCTTTGGACTGGCTCTTCCTGGATTTCCAGCCTGCTGGCTCATCCTGCAGATTCTGAACTTGCCAGCTTCCATAATTATGTAGGTCACTTCCTTAAAATAAATCTGTGTGTGTGTACACACATCCAATTAGTTCTGTTTCTCTGGAGAACTCTGATTAATACAGGAATGAAGTACTGATCACAATATGGGTGAACCTCGAAAACACAGAAAGTGAAAGAAGCCAGAGGCAAAAGGCTCCCTACTGCATGGTTCTATTTATATGCAATGTCCAGAATGGGCAAATCCACAGAGACAGCAGCTCAGTCATTAAAGAATCTGCCTGCAGTGCAGGGGACCTGGGTTCAATCTCTGGGTCAGGAAGATCCCCTGGAGAAGGAAATGGCAACACACTTCAGTACTCTTGCCTGGAAAAGCCCATGGACAGAGGAGCCTGGCAGGCTACGGTATGTGCGGTCTCAAGAGTCGGACACGACTTAGCAACTAAATCATCATAGAGATAGAAAGTAGATTATTGATTTACAGAGATTGAGGAAAGGATGAATATGGAGTATTGTCTCTTGGGTTTTTGTTTTTTTTTTTTTTGCAGGGGTGGATAATGGACAAATTCTAGAATTAGGGAATGGGGATAGTTGTACAACCTTGTCAATATATTACACGAAAAACCACTGAACTTTGTACTTTCAAAGAGTGGATTTTATAGCATGTAATTTCAATCTCAATTTTTAAAATAAAACACATAGAAATGTAGTCCAAATGATTATTTTGGATTGACCATCTATAAATGGTGAAATTAATTCTTAATTGAATAAGAGTGTCCCCCCACCCATGCAAAAAATACATCTACCAGAACCTCAGATTGTCATCTTATTTGTAATAAGGGCCTTTGCAAGTGTAATTAAGAAGCTCAAGGTGAAATCATCCTGGATTTGGGTGGGTCCCAGATCCACTGGTGGGCTTCTCCAGTGGCTCAGACTGTAAAGAACCCTCTGCAATGCAGAGACCTGGGTCTGATCCCTGGGGTGGGAAGATCTCCTGGAGGAGGGCATGGTAACCCACTCCAGTATTCTTGCCTGGAGAATCCCCATGCCCAGAGGAGGCTGGTGGCTACAGTTCATGGGGTCACGAACAGTCAGACACAACTGAACGATTAAGCACAGCACAGCAGATCCACTGGAGCTGGTACTCAGCACTGAGTATAACGCTTATTGTTTAAAACGTAGACCAGAACAGGTTATAGGACATAATTACCTCTAATTAAGATTTTCTCCTTGATGGTCAAAGAATTAAAAGCAAAGTTAAAGGGAACTCATTTTTCACTTAAGGATGGAACATTATATAATACCCCATCCTGTACCACCTAGAAGCACTGTCCACACACCAGTGGTGTGTGCTCCACATTTGAAAACGTTGCTTACACTGTTAATACTGGAATTGGAAATTCTCAAGCCAGCCACAGTGACCAGAAACACAACTTGTATAATCACATCATCCAGAAAACAAAACTTCATTATAAGAATCAGGCTTTCTTGTGAAAAGGTTAAGTGGAAAGACGCTTGTAAATAATTAAAAATAACGCAGTGAAAAAATGATGAAGACCTAAGATCTAAGTCGCTGAGACCAAAGGGGAACAAACTACAGACACAGCCCTCAGTTCGCACTTGCTGCTTCCTGCTTCCGCTCTCTCTTCCTGCTTCCGCTCTGTCTTCCTGCTTCCGCTCTCTCTTCCTGCTTCTGCTCTCTGCTACCACTAGGGTGACTCCTCTTAACCCAACACTTCTGGTTCACAGGGTTGTCTTGGGCCAGGAGTCCTATGGCCACTCTCACTACCCTTAGCCAGGATCACGACTTAGAACATCTGCCCCAGAGTCTCTGATGGTGGGTCACTGTGTCTGTCACTTGAGAAGGTCACCCCCGCCTGCTCCCACAGCATGCTGTCCCTCTCGCATCTTTAGCCACCTTCCATATTCCCCATGAGGAGAAGGCAATGGCACCCCACTCCAGTACTCTTGCCTGGAAAAGCCCATGGACGGAGGAGCCTGGTAGGCTGCAGTCCATGGGGTCGCTAAGAGTCGGACACGACTGAGCGACTTCACTTTCTCTTTTCACTTTCATGCATTGGAGTAGGAAATGGCAACCCACTCCAGTGTTCTTGCCTGGAGAATCCCAGGGACGGGGGAACCTGGTGGGCTGCCATCTGTGGGTCGCACAGAGTCAGACACGACTGAAGCAACTTAGCATAGCATAGCATATTCCCCATGGGCGCAAATGGAACCTCAGGCTCTGGAAGGGTGCAGTCTAGGCCCCCTGCCCCAGCACTCTTGCAGCCCCCGCCAGTCAGGGTGGAATCAACTGCATGCTGACGTCAGGGATTTTCCCCATACCCACCAGACACACACCCTAAAGGTCAATTTCAAGGTGTGAGCAGGGTGTCCAGGATACTTACCTCCAACACTTTCTCCTCACCCAGGGACCCCATCAGATGCTTTCCCTAGCTTCTCCTTCCTTTACATGCAAATGTGTCCCTTCCCCTGGGCTATGTCTGCCCTTCCCTTCTCTAGGGAAGCCAACCTCTGTTTAGCTACCTTGTTCTGATGCCAGAAGGGCTTGGAAGAGGGAGGGGGGAAGAGCTAATGACTCAGAAGAGAAAATCAAGTGGGAACTATGCCCTAAGATATGGTTCTGCTACACAGATTCAACTGCTGGCTTTATTCCAGATTCCTTTTCCCAAATGATCTGTCTCCAGACTCAGAAACATTCCATTTCAAAGCCCTCATCTGCAGAGAGGAAGGACATCACTGTTGCCAGTATGCACGACAGGTGTACCTGCCAGGGATGCCAGTGTATATGAAGTTAACATATTATTGTCAGGGGCATACACACGTGACATTTGAATATTTTTATTAAATCCTAAGTTTTTATTTCATTCTTCTCTATACTCATTAGAAGTCAAAGACCTCGAATCCAGGAAGCACATGGCCCCAGCCTGTCTGCCCTCTTCCCTGCTTGGTGTGACAATATCCCAAAGCATAACACACATCCTACTGCCATCTGATCCTTCTCAGCGGACACTTGTGTGTGTCCATTTTCTCATCTTCTCTAAGCAAATGCCAACGCAAAAAAAAAAAAAAATGTCTATATGATTCCTAATATCATAGTCACCCACACTTTGAAGAAATGTTTTTATTTTCTGTACATCACATCACCCCTTTTTGACTTGATTTTTCATTCAGCAACTATGGATGGCTTCATTTCAGATATTGAAGAGACACGAAGTTGATCTACCCTGCTGATTTGTGAAATTTGTTGCATTTTCTCACAGCTCTAGAAAATCAGAGAAAGTTTTCAGCTTTTTTTTTTTTCCTAGTGTGGCCCTTATAAGGCTGTCACTCTTTTGCATACATTTTTATGGAAACACAATCAGTGACAAGGAAACACAGCTGAGCACTTGCCTTAAGTTCACTGGTGTCAGCCAGTTTGGCTTTGAGCTCGGTGTTCAGCTCTTGACACACACTCAGCTCTTTCTGCAGCCTCTCCACCTTCTTCTGCATCTTCCTGATGGTGACATTGGCCTCATCCCGCTCCACCATCACAGCCGAGCGCACCTGCTTCTCCTGCTCCAGGTGGGCTATTTTCTGCCGGAGGAAGTTCATGTGTAGCTCTTTGCTCTCCAGTCTTTCCTTCTGAGTCTTTAGCTGGTTTGATACAAAAAAAGGATTTTTTTTTTTTAGCTGTGAAATTCCATTCATTTATTTTTTAGGTTTTTTAAATGTATTTAATTTTAATTGCAGGATAATTGCTTTACAATATTGTGTTGGTTTCTGCCAAACATCAACATGAATCAGTCATAGGTATACATATGTTCCCTCCCTCTTGAGCCTCCCTTCCACCTCCCTCCCCAAGGGATTTTTTAAAATAATCATTGACTAGTCAGTAAATATAAATGAATTCCTCAGATAATATTGATCTTTATCTATACTTCAATAAGACTAATTTGTAAACCATCAAAAAAAGGCTACAGGATTTCTTTTCCTGATTGCATTTTTTTATCCCTATTTTTCCAAGAATTAATTTGGTAGCTGCAAAGTATGAGACAAAAGAGCCACAGACAATGAACCAAGGAGTAGGCTTTCAATGTCTCATTCCCTCTAACATGACGTGCATCGTAATAAAAATGTAAAATTACTTTTAAAACTACTAAAATGAGCTTATCAAGAGCGGAACATAATAAGACAGACAAAATCCTCTCCAACACCCCATGGCAACTATGCTCACACTGGTCTTTTCTGAAAGAAGATACAGTGCAAATTAGCACCAAATACCCAGACTGACTAATTTCAACCATTTAGAAACAGGTTCAGTGGCACCAAACATGGGATTTGATATGTTTTTAAAATAAGCTACATGAAGGAGATTTTGAGGAAAGCTTTATTTATATATTGAAGATTTTAGAAATAGGTGTTAATTCACCTTCAAGAAGGTGTTATTTCATTAGTGTCTTTATTACGCACCAGACCTAAACCATCCTCAAACCAAGCTGAACAAGGTCTTCACTTGGCACTTAGCATTGACAGTCAAACTTAATGAAAGAAATTGAAATGTTTTTTAGAAAAAGATTACAGACTCTAAAAGGAGAAAAAAAATCCTCTTGGTCTTCACATGTCACAATTAGTGAGTGGAATATTAAGTATAGGAACCTCATTCATCTATTACAGACACTGAAACTTGGAATCGTGTAGAAATATAGAATCTTAGAGCTAAAAAAAATCCCATTTTCTCCAATTATATAATCTGCATTAGTAAAGTGTGAAGAACTTTGTGAAACACGGGCTTAAATATCTTGCCAAACAGTGACAAGCAATGTCCGTGCTCATATCCTTTTTTAACAAGGCTCTTTTAGTATTTCTGTAACTAACCTCCCTTCCCTGAGCTTCTTCATGTCAAGTTCCACTCTTTTGCAAATTTACCCTGGTAAATTCTGTACACTGGTCATTTTAATAATTATACAACACTTAAGAAAGAATAGTATTGGATATTGAGGGAAAATCAATTATCTGAGAACTTCAGAAAGAACCTCAGCTCAGTTTCATGTCTCTGATGGGAATAGGGGTTGTCTGCTTTCTTTTAGAAAATATTCCTTAAGACACCATAAATGGAAGTCATATATGAATAGAGCATCTTCTATGAACCAAGAGTTCAAAAATGCTGTTTTTAAAAAATTAACATCACAAGATAGGTATCATTCCCATCTTAAATACAAGGAAATGAAGACAGAAAGGTATATAATTTTGCCCAATGTCATACAGCTTGGTGGAGCCAAATTGAGAACCCAGATGTGAATCATTAAGCAGCCTATACATGATAATTCTACCACAGAATTTTCTCCTAAGAACTATTCTAAGGATACATCTGTGTTTTCCTCTTTCTTTCCCCAATGCCAATAATTATATAACTAATAATTATGTTTTTATCCATTTCATCCATTCATTCATTTATGTAGTCTAAACTGTTTCTAAGTCTTCCTTTGAGTTAGTGGAAAGTAAGCGCTTCTCCCCTCTACTTTCTACTGCAAGAGAGCTTATGTAAAGGCATAAGCTTTTACTCTCCTCTTCTCCCACAGTCATAGAAATAGTGATTTTTTTCATGCATGCTTTTTTGCATTTCTCTTCTTCATCCCTTTCTTTTTTTAAACTTCTGCCTGGTCCTAAGTACTTCTGTGAACCACAGTCATAAGGACCACCCTAGGGATGGGAACAGAGAAGCAATGGCACCCCACTCCAGCACTCTTGCCTGGAAAATCCCATGGACAGAGGAGCCTGGTAGGCTGCAGTCCATGGGGTCGCTAAGAGTCGGACACGACTGAGCGACTTCACTTTCACTTTTCACTTTCATGCATTGGAGAAGGAAATGGCAACCCACTCCAGTGTTCTTGCCTGGAGAATCCGAGGGACGGGGGAGCCTCCTGGGCTGCCGTCTATGGGGTCGCACAGAGTCAGACACGACTGAAGCGACTTAGCAGTAGCAGCAGCAGGGATGAGAAACTGCTAACTGAAAAGAGCCTAGGTCCTTGGAAACTTTACAGAGCAAAGATGTCACATTCACCCTAACCTGCTACCTCCAGAAATGTATGTTAGAAAAAAAAATACCAAAATAAAAAAAGCAAAACAACAACAAAACTACTTCTAATTGCTTGAGTCTGCAACTTTGGGCCTCTATTACTCATAGTTAAACATAACCTTGGATGATACATTTACTTTCCCTTCAGGCTTGAAATCAAGACTCAGCTTCTGAACACATATTTGTATGTTTCCTATCCACATTGGCAAATATGGTAGAAGTACATTATTTTTCAAGATTTAAGTTTCTCAGAATTTCCTTCTCACAACACCCACAACATTCCCTACCTTTCTCTGTAAATTGTGGGCGATCGTCTTGTTTTCAATGACTGCATTGCTCTCAAGGCGGACCAGCTGCTCTGTGCGAGCTAAAACTACATCCAGACGCATATCAAAGCCAAGTTCAGCAGCCATCTGGTCCAACTTCATTTTCTCTGAAAGCTGATCCAGAAATTTAAGATACTAAACTCAAGAACAAAAATAAAAATTGGACACAAAAGTACAGTTAATAAGCCATCTCACAGAATCTTTCTCTTTCTCCCAAGCTTACAGGTAGTTCTTATTAAACCCAGTACAGAGCCCAGCCCCTGACTCCAGTGCTTGGTGATGAATTCTTGAACTGCCCTGCGAGCTCCATGTTCTGTTCCTTGTCCAAATTTTCTTGACTCCTCTGGTCAGTGGCCTTGATGTTTAGTCTAACATCACACAGTCTTCTTAACCCTGTGTTGTTGTTTAGTCACTAAGTCGTGTCCGACTCTTTTATGACCCCATGGACTGTAGCCCCCCAGACTCCTCTGTCCATGGGATTTCCTAGGCAGTAATACTGGAGTGGGTTGCCATTTCCTTCCCCAACTCAGAGGATCTTCCCAACTCAGGGATCGAACCAGGTCTCTTGCATTGGCAGACAGAAAATTTGCACTGAGCCGCCTGGGAAGCCCTGCCATCTGACAAATGAGGCATGTCCCCGACTACATCTACATCTCTCTGCTTTGACTAGATGCTGCTGCTACCATGACCCTCCCAGCCCCTGGGATCTACTGGTTAATCCAGCCTCTGTAGACCAATCATCTACATACCTTCCATGGCAATTTTGTCCACCCAAGTGAGCCCTGGCCTCCAAGGTAGAAACTGACCACTTAGCCAACCACTTTACTCTTCCTGGGTTGTGGTTCTACAAACCACGCTAAAACCAGAGCTCTCCATACAAACAAACGTGGACAATGTTTTTAAGTTAAAATTCTTTAGAAAATGTCTTTAAAAGGTTTTAAGTATCAAGGATAAAGGAACAACTTTTTTTTTTTTTAAGTCTTTATTGAATTTGTTATAGTATTGCTTCTGTTTTGTGTTTTGGTTTTTTGGCTGGGAGGCATGTGGGATCTTAGCATCCAGGAATCGAACCCATACCCCCTGCATTGAAGGCAAAGTCTTAACCACTGGACCACCAGGGAAGTCCCAACATTCTAAAATAGAGCTGTATCAGAAAAGTCAAAATTCATAGTTTAGTCGGTGAAAGTCACAAAACTAGCCTAGGATCCTCCTCCACTTGATCTCTGGGGCTTATCTGGTCACATCAGACATTAAATGCTTACTGAGTTCTTGACAGATGAATAAATCAACCAATGGGCTTTCTGTAACAGAATTCCATGATTTGGGTTCTATCTTTGAAACTTCTTCTCATTGCAATAGCTCTTCATCCAACAGGCATTTTTAGGCAATTATATGTTGAAACAAGTATCATTTTCTGATGACTGAAGCATGCCAGCTTAAAGCCCTGAACTACCTATATTTCAGTCATCAGGATGAAAGTATTTGTAAGTGTATATCTTCTAATTTTGTTGAAAAGCATACATAAAACTTCATCTTTCCTATATAAGTCACAGTCATCACAGGCATCGTGGTTGTATCATGTGACAAAACCACAGGCTGTTTCTGTCTCTGCATCATCAGTTTGTAACTTCTAAATGCTCTGTCAGCCCCCCACCCCACTCCCAGCATGGACTATTTCATTTCTAATCTATGCAAATGAAAGTGAAATAACTGCTATTGCTTGTATTTTAAATAAAATAGAGTTGGTAACTTTTCTGGGAAGGTATAAAAGCTTCATTTTCTATTTCTATTGGCCCATCCACTCAGCAGACAAAGATCTACCTCAGGCCAAAGGGGATTAAGATAAGAAGGAGCCAAGACCCAAAAGAGGAAGCGCCTTTTCAAGAATCTTGGCCAAGCCTCAGAAAGTTAAAGTTGCTGAAAGGATTCCTGTACATTTTGTTCATTTGAATCACAATGAATCACAACTTAGCATGAATATATTCTATGCTGTGTAAGTTTCAATTACCTGTATTTAAATTTAATTTCTGTACACCTTTGCTTTTCAATCTTACATGCCTAGAAAAAGCAAGAGAATTTAAAAAAAAAAATCTACTTCTGCTTCATTTACTATGCTAAAGCCTTTGTGTGAATCACAACAAACTGTGGAAAATTCTTAAGTAGATGGGAAACCAGATTTTTACCTGTCTCCTGAGAAACCTGCATTCAGGACAAGAAGCAACAGTTAAAACAGGACATGGAACAATGGACTGGTTCCAAACTGGGAAAGGAGTATGTCAAGGCTGTATATTGTCACCTAGTTTATTGAACTTCTATGCAGAGTACATCATTCAAAATGCTGGGTTGGATGAAGCACAAGCTGGAATCAAGATTTCTGGGAGAAATATCAGCAACCTCATATATGCAGATCATACCACCCTAATGGAAGAAAGCAAAGAGGAACTAAAGAGCCTCTTGATGAGGGTTAAAGAAGAGAGAAGGAAACCTGGCTTAAAACTTGACATTCAAAAAACTTAAGATTATGGCATCCAGTCCCATCACTTCATGGCAAATAGATGGGGAAAAGTGGAGATAGTGACAGATTTTATTTTCTTGGGCTCCAAAATCACTCCAGATGGTGACTGCAGCCATGAAATTAGAAGATATTTGCTCCTTGGAAGTAAAGCTATGACAAACCTAGACAGTGTTTTAAAAAGCAGAGATATCACTTTGCTGACAAAAGTCCATATACTCAAAGCTATGGTTTTTCCAGTAGTCATGTATAGATGTGAGAGTTGGTCCATAAAGAAGGCTAAGTGCCAAAAAATTGATGCTTTTGAATTGTGCTGGAGAAGACTCTTGAGAGTTCCTTGAATAGCAAGGAGATCAGTCAATCCTAAAGGAAATCAACCCTGAATATTCACTGGAAGGACTGCTGCTGAAGCTGAACTTCCAATACTTTGGTCACCTGACATGAAGAGCCAACTCACTGGAAAAGACTCTGATGCTGGGAAAGATTGAGGGCAGGAGGAGAAGGGGGTGACAGAGGATAAGAAGGTTGGACGGCATCACCAGCTCAAACAACAAGAGCTTGAACAAACTTTGGGAGATAGTAAAGGACAGGGAAGCCTGGCATGCTGCAATCCATGGGGTCACCAAGAGTGGGACACGACTTAGCAACTGAACAACAACATGCCTACTATCCTTATTGGGCAGTAAGGATACTACTACTAGTTTATAGGCAGTTATCTATGGAAGATTCACCATGGGCAGAATCAGTTTACACAACTTGCTTTCATAACTGAGAGCTATTTTGATATGAAAGTGTGAAAGTGTTAGTTGCTCAGTTGTGTTCAACTCTTTGCGATCCCATGGACTGTAGCCCGCCAGGCTCCTCTGTCCATGGGATTTCCCAGGCAAGAATACTGGAGTGAGTGACGTTGCTCAGTCGTGTCCGACTCTTTGCGACCCCATGGACTGTAGCCTACTACGCTCCTCTGTCCATGGGATTTTCCAGGGAAGAGTACTGGAGTGGGTTGCCATTTCCTTCTCCAGAGGATCTTCCAAACCCAGGGATTGAACCCAGGTCTTCCACATTGTAGGCAGACGCTTTACTGTCTGAGCTATTCCCTTCTCTAGGGGATCTTCCCAACCCCAGGCCTCCTGTATTGCAGGCAGATTCTTTACCTATGAGCCACCAGGAAAGCCTATATTTTGATATAACCTCTATTCAAATTAATGACATCATAATGAAGGATGGAAGACACAATGATCTACCTAAAAGTCTTGCCTTTGATGTGCTTCTTCTATTACTTAAATAATATTTATTGATTCTTGTTCTAAGTCCTGGAAAAACTCCAGAAAAAAAGATTTTCCTGGGCCTCAAGAAATTCAGAGTGGATTGGAAAAGTCGAGTTAAAACATGGATACAAAAAGGGTGGTGAGTGCCGTGACAGAGCCACATACACGTTGCACGAAGAACTAAGCCTCTAAGGAAAGGTTTCTAGAAGAAATGACAATGGAACTGGATCCGAAGGGACAGCTAATGGGACAGTAGGGCAGTTTATCTCCAGGAGAAGAAGATGAGGAGAACGCTTTTCAGAGAGACCAGCAATGTGCAATTTGGGTTGCCGAGGGGGCCTTCTTACCTTAGACCACAGGACAAATATGAATGTGGATGTGTTTGGACTCTGACCACTCATTGCACCCAACCAGTACCCCAATGGTCCCTTGAGACTTCTGACTTTGCAACCACTGCCCTGAGAGATTGCAGGTGAGAGAAGAGCCTGGACTGATGAACTGGCCCGGTCACAGCCATATAAAGAAGGAATCAAGACCTAATCCTGAGGGAGGCCCATACAGAGCCCTTGACCAGATGGAGGAAGATAAGATTAGACACGCATTTTATTAAGACCATGCTGGGAATGGTGGAGCGATCAGTGAGAAGGTTGTTTCCACAGTCTATGCAAATGATCGTAATGCTCCAAACTACAGCACTGCTTCTAAATTAGAGATGGGGAGGGGATATCTGAGATCCATTGTGGATATAATGCTTTAGGATTTACAGTGCTTAGGAATCGACTGAAAAGAGGGAGGCCTTCAGGATGACCCTCAGGATTCTGGCTTGAGCAACTGGAGGCAGATTACATCATCACTGAGAAGGACAGAGACAAATTTGAGAAGGGAGTCATTTTTCTTTTGAATATTTAGTGCAAGGTATTGGTGGAACCCATGGGAGTCGATGTCCGGCAATCAGATTTCTTCCAATTGAACACGTCAGACTCAGGTGCTGGATTTCCTATCAAGCTCAAAATGTCAACCAACACACCTTTTTGAGACATCTGTTTGAGAAATTCCTTTCACTGCTTGATCCAAACCCTTATTATCTTCTCATCAAAACTATTCTAAGAACAGTTTTATTCTAGAACCCAAAGGGCTCCTCCTTTTAGCCTCTAGACTCTCAGAGTCACCCTGCCTTCGGAGAAACCTTTCTTTTAGTCAAAACCCCTCTACGGCTTTCCATCACCCACAGGATAAAGCCTCGCAAGACCAGCCTGCCATGGCGCACTGGGCATCACTGTCCAGGCTCCCTGTCACCCTCCAGTCCTTCATCAGTCCTGCCGTCCCCCACCCCAAATCCCTTCCCCACCTCTTCTACCTAACAAGCTCCTACTCATTTTTTCCTGGCCACTCTCCAGTGTTATCTCCAGGTGAATGTGGCTCATTCCTCACACAATGAGATAGGAAAGAAGTAATTACTCCTTTATCTGAATTCCTGTTGAATTGCGTACTTTTCTCACAGCACTAACTGTACTGTGTCCTGATTTGCCCATCTCATCTATGACACTGGGATTCCCCATAGGCATCTCTTAAGTATCTTTACATATCCAACCCTCAGTATAGGCAGGATGCTTCCTCAGTTTTTTTTTAAGTGCAGAGAATGAATGCATGAGTGTCCAGAGTACAGATTTTTCAACTGAAGAGTATTTTTCGTGCCAAATTCTATGCCTATCAGTGCATGCTAAGTTGTTTCAGTCATGTCCGACTCTTTGTGACCCGATGGACTGTACCCCACCAGGCTCCTCTGTCCATGGGATGCTCCAGGTAAGAATACTGGAGTGGGTTGCCATGCCCTCCTCCAGGGGATCTTCCTGACCCAGGGATCGAACATGCATCTCTTTCAACTCCTGCACTGCAAGCATATTCTTTACCACTGAGCCACTGAGCCCTGAGGCTATGCATGAACCTATGTATCCCTATAGATGTCCATGATAAGGTACAAACATGTATCTTGCGATTCTGTTCAACAAAACCTTTCTTTGATCCTGCTTTTCATAGCTTCATGCCTGTTTTCTCTTTGGTCACCAGACTTCATTGTCATCTAAGTCTCTAGATTTTCCCATAGTAGTCTCCCCTCGTCCTAATGCAAACTGACTTCTGTTCTCCACCATTCTGCTGAAACTTTTGCTCAGACATCACCAATGGTCTTCATAGGGTCAAATCCTAAGCATAGACCCCTTCTCTTCTCACTCTACTTTCCTTATCTCCCTCTAGGTTATCAGACACTATCATTTCTGAGTCTCTCCTGAGTCGGCAATCTCAGCTACCCGGTGACACGATCTTTCTAAAACACTGTGATGTTCAAAAATTGCTTATTGCACTTCAGAGTCTTCAGAATAAAGAAAGCTCAGTCTTCACAACCCAAGGCATTCCAATCTGCTCTCCCACCACAGCCCCACCAAGAATGCCAGGTTCCAGCCATATGGGAATAGCCACTCTGGCACCCTCCAGTACTCTTGCCTGGAAAATCCCATGGATGGAGGAGGCTGGAAGGCTGCAGTCCATGGGGTAGCTGAGGGTCGGATACAACTGAGCGACTTCACTTTCACTTTTCACTTTCATGCATTGGAGAAGGAAATGGCAAACCATTCCAGTGTTCTTGCCTGGAGAATCCCAGGGACAGGGGAGCCTGGTGGGCTGCCGTCTATGGGGTCGTACAGAGTCAGACACGACTGAAGCAACTTAGCACCAGCAGCAGTAGCAGCAGCAGCCCTGTGAAAATACTTGAAACCTTCCAGACTTTTGTTCACTATTTCCCCTCTTTCTCTTCTTTCTCTCCACTAAAATCCAATTTATCCTTCAAAGATGAACTTGATTGTCTCCTTTCCTGTAAAATCTCCACTTTATCCAGAATTTATCATTCCCTTCACTGGGCTCCTAAAGCACTCTATTGGTCAATATACCTATTATAATACTTACAGCCTTATAGTACAGTACAGCACATTATTTGAACATCTGTCTCCTCTATTGAATCATGAGCTTTTATGATCAAGAACCGTGTGTTAGGACTTTTCTGGCAATCCCGTGGTTAAGACTCTGTGCTCCCAATGCAAGAGGCACAGGTTGGGGAAGATCTCAATGCCCCACGGAAAAGTCAAGAAAAAAAGAACTGTGTGTTATTCATACCTTACCCCCAACCCATCAGAGTCTCATATATAATAGACATTCAATAAATACCTGTTGAATTTAAGTGAATTAATTTGGATCAAGGAAGCTCCAAAAATAGGAAGAAACCCCAAAACAATATCCATTGCTCCCTGAAATTTACTCATGACTCAGAAGTTCACCAAGATACCAAAGTACTGTAAAATTCAAAATATTTACATAAAATCTTATATTGCAACAGAGGTTTCCACCCATGAGCCGGCCCTCGTGTTATTACTTTTTGCTTCTCGAAATGCAAGTCATCTTGCAGAACACCTCCAGAGACCAGCTCTTCCTCCAGGTGTGTCAGCCGGCCCTGAAGAGCCTCCAACTGGTTTTCTGCTTTCTGGGCTCTCTGCAGGGCTTTCTGGTGAAACTGGGACTCGTTTCCCAACTGTTCAACAAGCTTAGAGATTTGGGCTTCAAGCTGGGAGACCATCTGGAAACAAAGACACAGAACAAGGATAAGCCTTGTTTCAGATGCAACAAAGTGTTAAAATCTAGTGCTCAACCCCAAAGATACAACTATTTATAACTCCAACGTTCAGATTCTTTGTAACAATTAAATTTAAAAAACAGGTAATTGATAGCTGTTATTTGCCTCTGCTTGAAATAAATCTACATTCATTATCTAGCAAAATATTTTTGATTGGTATTTTTAATTTTTACATCATTCCTTAAACAAGTTCTTTGGGAAATCTTGAGGGAAAACCTTTACTTACCCCTCTCTAGTCAAGGCTATGGTTTTTCCTGTGGTCATGTATGGATGTGAGAGTTGGACTGTGAAGAAAGCTGAGCACTGAAGAATTGATGCTTTTGAACTGTTGTGTTGGAGAAGACTTTCGAGAGTCCCTTGGACTGCAAGGAAATCCAACCAGTCCATTCTAAAGGAGATCAGTCCTGGGTGTTCATTGGAAGGACTGATGCTAAAGCTGAAACTCCAGTACTTTGGCCATTTCATACGAAGAGTTGACTCATTGGAAAAGACCCTGATGCTGGGAGGGATTGGGGGCAAGAGGAGAAGGGGATGACAGAGGATGAGATGGCTGGATGGCATCACTGACTCGATGGACATGAGTTTGAGTGAACTCTGGGAGTTGGTGATGGACAGGGAAGCCCAGTGTGCTGCGATTCATGGGGTCACAAAGAGTCGGACACGACTGAGCGACTGAACTGAACTGAAAACTACCTTGGCAACATGGCATATGGGATCTTAGTTCCCTGACCAGGGAGCAAATCCACACCCTTTTCATTGGAACCTCAAAATCTTAACCACTGGACTGCCGTGGAAGTCCCATTATTAACTTAGGAGTTTCAAAGCTCAGTTGGAAAGAGAGAAAAGCTAATATTGTATATTAACACATATATGTGGAATCTAGAAAAACAGTACAGGTGAACCTATTTGCAGGGCAGGAATAGAGCCAGAAACGTAGAGAATGGACTTGTGGTCACATCAGGGGAAGGAGAGGGTGGGACAAGTCAGGAGATTAGGATTGACATACATTACCATGTCTAAAATACACAGCAGCTAGTGGGAAGCTGCTGTCCAGCACAGGGAGCTCAACTCTGTGCTTTTTGATGACCTACTAACAAATGGGTGGGATGGGAGTGGTTCAAGAGAAAGAGGATATATGTATACATATAGCTGCTTCACGTCATTGTACAGCAAAACTAAAACAACAATGTAATGCAATTATACTCCAATAAAAAAGAAAAAAGCTTAACCGGAAAAAAGACTTCAGACATAAAGTACTTTAAAAAAGTATAACCTTTTTCTAGAGAAACTCTACTGCCACATATAGCACATTCAGATTACACAGGAAGTTAAACTTGATAGATAACCTTGGGCTGTAATTGGGAATTTAAGTGCAGAAATGTATTTTTCCAAGCTTTATTTAGGACTTTGTATTGAGTATTGGTTACTCATGCACTAAACTGCAGAGGTACTGTGTCTGTGCTGCACAGTTAAGGAGCAAAGTCATCTGTTAGCATTCGAAAGGTCAAAATGCCTTCAATTCAGTGAGTCAGAATAGGGTCAACAGCAGAGCAGAAGAAGGCAGGGGAATCTAGCTACCACCTCCTCTTTGAGCATAAAGTCACTGTTCCTCTGTTAAAGGACCCCAAACTCCCCCCAATCCCCTACCTTACCCAGTGCTTCCATCCTTTCCAGGAGTTTCTCTTCTTGTCCTGACCTTCCCTTAAACCA
The DNA here is from genome assembly GCF_029378745.1 of Bos indicus. Taxonomy (NCBI): domain Eukaryota; kingdom Metazoa; phylum Chordata; class Mammalia; order Artiodactyla; family Bovidae; genus Bos; species Bos indicus. The sequence goes on along the minus strand of NC_091768.1, from coordinate 89,049,846 downwards.
AGAACTTAAACTTACCAAACACCTCGGGTACACCTAGAGAATATTCAAACTGATTCCGCCAAATCCCATTTTCAGAAAATGTTGAGTTAAATTTTTAAAAAAGTAAGTTTAAGGTCATAAGTTTATTTGGTTTTGATGGTTTCTTTTTTTTTTAAATTCCCACCCACCCATCTGCAAACAACAAAACCTAAAGACAAGAAGACAATCAAGCTGTGTTCAAATATTTTTAATTAATTAATTAATTTTAATTGGAGGCCAATTATAATATTATGTTCAAATATTTTAAAAGGCTACTATACAGAAGAACAATGAGATTTGTTCTGAGTTGTGCCTTCAGAGTTCAAGTTGAGGACCAACAGATATATATCAAATATTCCTATTTCTATGTAAATAATTTTCCTCCTTCCCCATAATTTCAAAGTAATACATACTCATTGTAAAAAATGCAGTACGGACAAAAACAAACATGTAACTAAGCAAAACCTAATTCCCATGATCTTACCAGAGGCAACAACGATTACTCTTTTAAAATAATGTATTTGCATGTATTGCTAAACTATAGTTGAGACATCACATGTGCAGTTTTGAGGTTTGTTTTGCCTCATGCTTTAAGCGTCTTCTTATCTCCAGTAGTGAAGTGCCAGTCCCTGGAGGTGGCTAGGATTTGGCCAACCATTTGTTAATAATGTTATGGGGGGGACTGAAGTGCTACAGTCAGGAAGGTTCAACTACTTGATCTCTAATTTTGTGCTTCTAAGACTTTCAAGTTCCCATGTCTATAATTCAATTAATTCTATACTCCTGAATGTGCTTGAAATCAGATATTTGATGGCAAGCTGCTTAGTGCCATATCCAAAGAATGACATTTCTGAAGGAAATTTCTACTTTCATTATATACTATGAGGCTCTCAGAACCCCTCTTTCATATTTTCTACCCTTTGTTGTTGTTGAGGCACTAAGTCATGTCCGACTCTTTGCGACACCATGGGCTAGAGCACACCAGACTCTTCTGTCCTCTGCTATCTCCCAGAGTTTGCTTCAACTCATGCCATTGAACAGGTGATGCCATATAACCATCTCATTCTCTGCTGCCCCCTTCACCTTTTGCCTTCAATCTTTCCCAGCATCAGGATATTTTCCAATGAGTTGGCTCTTCATATCAGGTGGCCAAAATATTGTAGCTTCAGCATCAGTCCTTCCAATGAATATGCCCTTAGTACTTACTAATAGCAGATCTGATCTTAACGCAAAAAATGCATCAAGTACAATACACAAAGTAACCTACAAAACTCTAATGATAGTATGTTGTACGAGAGATGGCACATGTTTCTGTGCCACTGAAAATGTGGTTTCATATTGGACTCTAAGTAGAAAGTAAGTCTTTCTACCTGAAGGTTCTTTGATGCTTCTATCCCATAGTTGACATGGCAAAGAGAATGAAGCCAAAAAGAAAACAAATGCAGAAAATCTCAGTTGGAAAGATGGGAAACTTGTGATCGCTCAGCCACAGTCAGCATGCTGCACACCTTACCAGAGGAGAGCCAAGTCTTCCACAGAAATCAGTAAAGACAATGAGTGAGTGCAGTAACTGACTCAGGGAGTGATAATGATCCTGAAGGAAGAGGCAGACACCTGATGTAGACCAGACTGTGGCACAGGGACTTCAGAGTCACACAGTCCTGATTTCAAGCCCTCACCCTTCCCCTGACCAGTGTGTTAACTGAAGCAAGAAATTAACCGCACTGAAACTCATACTTTGTTCTTATGAGCAGATGAGCTAAATTAATGATCATTTGATTAGCACAGAATCTCATACCCAATTGAAGTTCAACACATTGCACCCACTTTTATCATCAGTATTACTCCTCCAGTATGTGGGTTCATCCAATCCTAGTCTTTTGTCATAAGGAGTCTGAGGAGTTTTTCAGGAATTGTCCTCTATCATGTTTCTTAAGGGCTTCCCAGGTGGCTCAGTGGATAAAGAATCCACCTGCAGTACAGGAGACGCAGGTTCGATCCCTGAGTTGGGAAGATCCCCTGAAGGAGAGCATGGCAACCCACTCCAGCATTCTTGCCTGGAAAATCCCACAGACAGAGGAGCCTGGTGGGCTACAGTTCATAGGGTCACAAAGTGTCAGACATGACTGAAGTGACTGAGCACGCATGCACATATTTCTCAAACTGTTTTCAGATCATAGAAGCTGTTTTTCAACTAGAAATCTTTCTGGGAAAGAAAAAATAAGGAACAAATGTGTTGAATTGGAGGTGAGAGGGTCCCTCTTTCATCTTTATCCTGTGTGATCCTGAGAGTGATCCACGGAAACTATAATTCAGCAGAGTATGACTTTTACAAACACCAGTGTGGCTGACCTGGGCAGAATCTCCCCAGCCATCCTGCAAAGATTCTGGTGTCCAGAGGGCAGCAAATAACTGTGAACTTCCCAATATTCTATGCACCATAGAACTTTGCTTCGTATGCTTACCTAGATCTCCATGCATATGACACCACCAGGTCTTTTTAAAGTTAAATTTACATATTTTAATTCAAATTAGTTAATATTCCAATCTGACTCAGTTCTTGGGAACATCAAACGCCAGTGACCAGGTGAATGTTTCCCATCAAAACTGCAAAATTGTGTTGTGCTTTTCACACCGACAAATCTAAAGAATCAGTAAGACTTTTTTCCTTTTTTTTTTCCCTCTCCTTTTTCTTAGTATAATCTGTTAACATATCCCTGATACTCTGTGGGACAAAATGTGCTAGGAATTTCAACACTAGAGATGTGGGACTTCCCTGGTCATCCAGAAGCTAAGACTCTGAGCTCCCAATGCAGGGGACCCAGGTTCCATCCCTGGTCAGGGAGCTAGATCCCACATGCTGCAACTGAAGATGCCTCATGCAGCAACTAAGACCCAGCACAGCATATAAATGTTTTAAAAAGTGTTGCCTACTGATGTTGTTCTGATTAAACCCTTAATTTCTATTTCTGTAAAAAACAAACCACTAGAGATGCCTGGAATGGGCAGGGAAGGAGGGTGGCTTGTACTAAAGAATATATATCAATGGACATGAGTTTGAGCAAGCTCTGGGAGATGATGAAGGACAGGAAAGCCTGGAGTGCTGCAGTCCATGGGGTCGCAAAGAGTCAGACACAACTGAGCAACTGAAAAACAACATCGCAATTTTTAAAAACAAAAAAAAGGCACTGAAATAAACTATAATACTCCAAAACCAAGCAGCTTGGATTCTGGAAGTGAAATAATAATGCCCTAAGGAACTAATTTACTTTCCAAGGACAAGGAGTTGTTGATTTCACCCGAGAGGCACTTCTGCTCTAAGATTAAATCCAATGGAAGCACAAGAGCTCTAAGCTGAAGAAAAAGCCACTTGGGTCACTTAAGGACCAGTGCCTTCTGGACAGAAACAACTCTTCTCTGATTATTCAAGCTAGATTTTCACTTAAGAAATATATAAAATGAGCTACCAGGAACCAATCAAATTATCCTTCCTTCTTGTCATATGTATGGCCAACACTATTGACTGGGCTGACCCTACACCACCACCAATGTGTATGTCAACTTCTGTTATGGTTTGAATTGGGTCCCCTCAAAAGAGTTGTGATGAAGTCCCCTGGTGCTTCAGAATATGACCTTATTAGAATCTTTACAGAGATAAGTTAAAATGAGGTAATGAGGATGGGTCCTAATCCAATATGACTGGTGTCCTTATTAAAAGGGGAATTTTGGACAAAGAGACACACACAAGTGGAGGGAAAATTATATGAAGACCCAGAATGTGATCCATAAACCAAAGAATGTCTGAGGCTATCAGAAGCTAGGTGATAGGTTTGAAACAGATTTTCCCTCTAGGCACTCAGAAGACACCAATCCTACAAACACTTTGACTTTGGACTTCAAGCCTCCATTGCAAGACAACAAATTTTTGTTGTCTAAGCCACCTTAGGTAGTGGTACTTCGTCACGGCCATTCTAGGAAATTAATACACTTCAGAGGCTGGGAGAGCTGAAACCTCTATCCTTGGACTTGCCCAGATGCCCTTGGAGCCAGGAGTGACTATGTAACATAATACTGGATGATGAAATGTCAGTGCAAGCGTATCTGAAGCTTCTGGGTAAATGTTTGGTTTAGAATATTGGAGGATTAAGAACAGAGCAGAGTTAAGAGATCAGAAAGGGGGAGTAGGGGAGTTGTAGAAATATCTCAGGTTGTTTATGGTATCACATTGAGTCCCCAGAGCTCTCACACTGGACTAAAAAAACTCCACTGGAGGAAATATAGCCTTGTGTGTGCTCTAAAGCAGAACAGAAGAAATGCCTAGAAAAATGTTTGTGAGCCTGTACTAATTTGTTTGCAATTAAGGAGGCAACGTGGGACTCACTCATGGTCAATTCTCAGCCAGATAATTATCCAGCTAGGAAATATCTAGAAGTTCAAAACAAATAAACAAATGCTCGCCTCAATACTCTGAAATCTGAAAATATCATAGTTTCCTGTCATTGTGCAAGAAATCATTATTTCAAAAACACCTGTTACAAGTAAGCCGAAATTTCAAGGCTACATAACTGAAATACTCATTTAGAATTCCTGGGAACTCCACAGTAGAACATTCCTCTAAGAGAGAGGTTTTCAATTAGGGGCAGTTTCACTTCTCAGGGTCATTTGGCAATGTCTAGAGACACCACGGGGCTTCCCCGGTGGCTCAGACGATAAAGAATCTGCCTGCAAAGCAGGAGATCTAGGTTTGATCCCTGGGTCAGGAAGATCCCCTGGAGAAGGGAATGGCAACCCACTCCAGTGTTCTTGCCTGGAGAATCCCATGGACGGAGAGCCTAGTGGGCTACAGTCCATAGGGTCGAAAAGAGTCAGACACAGTTGAGTCATTAACACTACAGAAATCACTAGGGCTTCCCAGGTGGCTCTAGTGGTAAAGAAGCCACCTGATAATGAAGGAGACATGAGAGACTCAGGTTTGACCCCTGAGCTGGGAAGATCCCCTGGAGGAGGGCATGGCAACCCACTCCAATATTCTCGTCTGGAGAATCCCATGGACAGAGGAACCTGGTGAGCTACAGTCCATAGGATTGCAGAGTCGGATACAACTGAAGCGACTGAGCACGCACGCACAGAGACACCACTGGTTGTCACCAATCAGGGAGAAGAGGCGGTACTATCAGTATCTAGTGGGTAGAAGCTGGAGAGGTTGCTAAACATCCAACAAGGCACAGAACCGCTTTTACAACAAAGGATATTCCAGCCCCACATGTCAACAGCTGAGAAATCCTGCTCTAAAGTATAGTAAAGTACTTAAAAAGAAAATTAGGTTTTGCTATAATCAGAAGAGCATGGAACAAGTAGAAAGCACTTACTGAAAAACGTGTGGGTGGTGTCCTGAGTTCTACCTAGAATTGCAAATCCAGGAGAGTGAAAATGAATAGCAAAGAGGTAAACAAGAAAAGCAACGTTCAGTGAGTCGGAGTCACGGTGAAGGGGAGGATTTGCCAGGCCCAGGGCACATGGGTGTTACTCAGCTGGGGACTGTGTGTTTACCCCTGACAGCTGGCAGGGGATGCACCCTCTGCAGCAGATTCATCAATCTGTAAAGCTCCCATTCTTCACAAACAGTTCTAAGACAATATATAAAATCCGTTTTCTCCTGATTTTACTTGACAATGAGTCACACAAGATGCTAGCTACAGGCTTGATTTCGGGCTTTTAAAGAGTGAGGGCAGCTATTGAAAAAAAATTACAGGCTAGGAATGGCAGACAAAGGCACTAAAAAGGCTCTGACTCATTCTCATTTTTACGAGGAGAGGGGGAGGGCATAGCCAGCTTAACCAATTTACATCATTTTGCTTTAGAAAATAAACATATACATCATGCTGACAACTTTATGCCATGTTTCACATGCTGGAATTAAAATAGTTTGAGGAAAACATTTGGAAAAATAGAAGAGGGAAGCAATAAAATGTAATGGCAAAGATCCATTGGCTATTGAAGTACGTCTATTACTATTCAAGGTAACTCACTTAATGAAGCTTTTCTCAGTCCTTTTCTGAGTCCTGTAAACTCAGTCCTGGGTTTCTCCTCCAACCCAGGACCTATATGTGTACTGAATCACAAGATAGACTGAGTGACCATCAGAGACCCACGTATGTTACCTTCGAATTAGCCACTCAATCGTGACCGACTCTTTGTGACCTCATGGGCTCTAGCCCACCAGGCTCCTCTGTCCATGGGATTCTCCAGGCAAGAATACTGGAGTGGGTTGCCATTTTCTTCTCAAGGGGATCTTCCCGACCCAGGGACTGCACCCGGGTCTCCTGCATTGCAGGCGGATTCTTTACTGTCTGAGTTACCAGGGAAGCCCCACACATGTTATGGGATGAACATTTTCTATCCACAAAGAGAATGCTACACTTGGACAAAGGAGTCACTGGAGCTGCTGCTGGAGCACAAGTGAATTTTGCAGAGTTTTCAAAGGGAATTTAAATTGTCTTAGCGTTAAAGGAAATTTACAAAGGTAACCCTGAGCTGTGTGTTAGTGTTCACTCTGAGTTTTTGAGGAACGTTAAAAGATAAAAAAGTTCATTTTCTCCTTTTGAGCAAAGAATGAACTCAGGAGAAGAAACAGTTCCTAATGGAATTAAAGGATTATATTAATGAATATCATAGAATTTGGATGTTATTTAGTTAAAACCCTCATTAAGTAGGACTTTAAAATCTGGATTTAATGACAATTTAAATAGAATCTGGGCTGAACTTGACATGGCTAAGCAAAGCTTTATGGGAAAGGAGAACTGTTAATAATAGAAATAAGATAACAAAATTAAGCAAGCTTCAGTCATATGTGTGATGTAAACCACTTTTAAATCCACTTGTTAAACAGGTCCCCTAAGAGACTGTTTCAGGTATATCAGGAAAAGAAGAGAAGGAGAGAGGAGGTGAGACAGGAGGCAGGACCAGGGCACCAATAGTTAATACTTATCATTGCTATTGGCCAGACAGTGTGTTAAAGACTTCATAATAAATTTTTTTTTAATTTAAGGTTTACAACAAACAATAACCTTAAGAGGCAGATCCAGTTACAGGCCTAGCAACTCTTATCTGCAATTCCAAAATCCCAAAGGATCTGAAAGCTGACGGTTTTTGTTTTTTTTTCCCAAAACTCATTGGCTGGCAAAGCTTGACCTGACGGGATCTGGCAACAAACCCTGACCTGAAGTGGCCGCGGCTCTTCACAGTCCTGGTGGATCCCACGAAGCCGAGCTGCTTGTAGCTTTCGCCGCAGAAGATGAACGTGGTTGATTACGGAACGCTAACCAGAACCCACTGAGGAGCAGCGTGTCAAGGTCCTTTCTCCACTACCTTCCTGGGGACTATGTGACCTTTCTAAATGCTGAAAAATTCTGAATTCAAAAACTGCAGCAGAAAAATGGTACAGATGAATCTGTCTGCAGCACAGGAACAGTGACACAAATGTAGAAAACAGACAGATGGACGCAGGGTGAGAAGGGGAGGGTGGGATGAACTAAGAGAGTACACTGATATATACTTTGTTGTTGTTCAGTCCCTAAGTCATGTCTGACTCTGTGACCCCATGGACTGCAGCACGCCAGGCTTCCCTGTCCTTCGCTATCTCCCGGAGCCTGCTCAAACTCATAGCCGCTGAGTCGGTAATGCCATCCAGCCATCTCATCCTCTGATGTCCCCTTCTCCTCCTACCCTCAATCTTTCCCAGTATACACACTATCATGTGTAAAATAGATAGCTAGTGGAAAGCTGCTGTATAGCACAGGGAACTCAGCTCAGTGTTCTCTGATGACAGAGGGCTGGGATGGGGGTGAGGTGGGAGGGAGGTCCAAGAGGGAGGGGATATATCTATACATATGGCTGATGCACGCAGTCATATAGCAGAAACTAACACAACACTGTAAAGCAATTACACTCCAATTAAAATAAGAAAAGAAAAAAGCCCACAGCAGGCCTCAAGGGTTTCAGATAGGGGTGTGGACCCTGGACTGTCCCTCTACGGTAGGCCAGGGGAAAAAAAAATCTCAGAGGGCTGTCCTCGCAAGAACCTCACATCTGGAGCAAGTGAGCATGCAGTAGAGACAAGATTCAGCATGGGTAGCTCTGCGTGCAGAACCCGCATCATTCACAGCGAGATGTGACTTCAAAAATATAATATATAATTGAAAGTAGGATTCTTTACCACTGAGCCACCTGGGAATCCCTGAAAGTAGTACAACCACATTTAAATGCTACTTTTAACTAACTTGGGCTTCCCTGGTGGCTCAGATGATAAAGAATCTGCCTGCAATGCAGGAGACCCAGGTTTGATCCCTGGGCTAGGAAGGTCCTCCGGAGAAGGGAATGGCAATCCACTCCAGTATTCTTGCCTGGAGAATTCCACAGACCAAGGAGCCTGGCGGGCTAGGGTCCACAGTGTTGTAAAGAGTTGGACACGACTGAGTGACTGATGCTTTGGGAAGAAACACTTTGACTAATTCAGACAACTCACTCACTGAATATGCTAACTGAAGGAGCTGACTGTCCTTAAGAAGCTTGTAAGCCCCCAACCCCCACTCACCTGTTTCCCGCTCTCTTCCTGGCTGCCCATTTCTCGAATCCTCTCCAGAATGGCATCCTCCGAGGGCCTAAGTGTGCCCGAGCTGCCCCTCAGGAGGGCTGCTATCTTCTCCCTAAATGAGGAGAGCTCGGTCTGGGAGGCTGCAGTTGCCTCCAGACTGGCCTTCAGACTCTTCTCCAGCTCCAAAGAGCTCCTCTTCAAGAGGCTCAGCTCCTGCTTTGAGGCATCCCAGACCCGCTGACCAGCAAGCAGCCTTTCTTGGAAGACCTTAACTTCCCTTTCAAGAGCTTCTTTGGCCTCCATGGCACCGAGCAAGTCCTAAAATAATTATGGAAAGTGAAGACAATAGCATTAGTAGCCAACGAGGGGAGGCTGCATTTGCTTCTCATTTATCGTGCTTACTGATGACTTCAAGGAGTTAGGGTTAAATGCTCATTCCATTCTTCATTCTAGGTGCCCTATCCTCTCTTCATAAAGACATTAAAGCTATGTTAGGTGAATTTAAGTGTCTGAAAAAGAGAAGGGATATAAAATCAGGGCTAGAGAACCAAAGTGTGGACAGTTTGGGGAAGGAAAATGTGGGACAAACTGAGAGTAGCATGGAAACATACACACTATTGTGAAATAGAGAGCCAGTGGGAAGGTGCTGTATGACTCAGGGAGCTCAAACCGGGGCTCTGTGACAACCCAGAAAGGCGGGATAGGGTAGAAGGTGGGAGGAAGGCTCAAGAGGGAAGGGGCATATGTATACCTGTGGTGATTCATGTTGATATATGGCAGAAACCAACATGATATTGTACAGCAATTATCCTTCAATTAACAATAAATACATTTGTTTAAAAGTAAGTGGAAAAAAATAAGGCCTAGGGATGAAAAAAAGGAAACTGACATATAGGACTTTTCTATAGGGACCTCTGGAGAGATTTAATGAAAATACATCACTGGCTAACACACTAGTAGATTCGATCCATAGGTAGAATATGTTTACAGGGCCATGTGTTCTCAAGCTTGGTATAGATGGAAATTGATGTTGAGGAAACAGTCAACTCTCAGAGTCCTAATTAGCCACTAAAAATTATTTGAATGAAGATAAATAACAGAGTAGAATTATCATAAAACATCATTGTATAAAAGAGAGTAAGATCTTTTTTCCAATATTCATTGACTGTGTATCTCCCTCGGAGAAGGCAATGGCAACCCACTCCAGTACTCTTGCCAGGAAAATCCCATGGATGGAGGAGCCTGGTGGGCTACAGTCCATGGGGTCATTAGGAGTCAGACATGACTAAGCGACTTCACTTTCACTTTTCACTTTCATGCATTGGAGAAGGAAATGGCAACCCACTCCAGTGTTCTTGCCTGGAGAATCCCAGGGACGGGGGAGCCTGGTGGGCTGCTGTCTATGGGGTCGCACAGAGTCAGACACGACTGAAGCGACTTAGCAGCAGCAGTGTATCTCCCTGTCTGATAAAGACAATACTGATACTGGTAGGCCCTGAAGAAAGGAAATAGGAAGGAGTAGTCAATTTTGGGGTGGGAGGATTAAAAATGGAGAGAGAGAACCATACTGAGAAGAATAACTTTAAAGAATATGTATGCTTAGGTTTGTAAAAATAAAGGGCACCAAGAAAGTTACCAGTGTACCTACTTCTATTTCCTATATCTAGAATGGTCCAAAGAGACATCAAAAGGATATCTTTAAAATTCATTAAAAAAAAAAAAAGTTTGTTGACATCAAGTTCCAAATTAAATTAATTCACATCAAAAAAGATTATGGAAATTAGTTCATGAAATGCTTTGCTGTTCTGGCTCCTGGTGACTGTTCCATTTCTCCACTCCCTTTCCAACCCAGTTCTTTTTGCAGAGAAGCCCCATTACCACCGTGAATTAAATAGTATGAAGAGTCAAGGACACTTTATCACAAATACAATACTTTAAGAATTTACAATACTTTAATACTTCACAGATTTATTTTTAGATAGTAATACAATATCTGTTCAGTTAGACTAACATTCTAATCTAGCATCAGCACTGGTGACAATAAATTGGAATTTATCATCCTGTATTAACTTAGAAATTGCAATCTGATGTGTGGTTAGAAAACTGAGTCCTGGGGCCTTGCCCAGTGGCCCAATGGCTAAGACTCCGAACTCCCAGTGCAGGGGGCCAGGGTGCAATCCCTGGTGAGTGAACCAGATTCCGCAGACCACAACTAAAGATCCCGCATGCTGCAACTCAGCCTTGGTGCAGCCAAATAAATTTTTTTTTTAAAAAAGAAAGAAAACTGAGGTCCTAAATTTGATGACACAGTGGATGAAAGTTAATCCTAATCCCCTCAGAGTCCTAAAACCCAGTAGAAAATTATATATCAACTTTTACATCGAAAGAAAGTCTAATGCAAAAGAGGAGCCTTTCCATGACCAATGGAGAGATACTTTTAACCAAGAATTTACAAAAGTTCCTACAAATACACAGAAAATATATCCGACACTTGAGTACTATAGAAGTACTGTCAGTTTGGAATAAACTAATCAATTGGCAGCTTACACCAAGAGACCAATAAACACAATTAAAATATTTCAGCTATGAGAAATTTTTTCCACTCTGATATCAGACTGTTGTCTCACTGCCTTAGAGACCATGGCCAAAACAGTTCTCTTTAACAAATCTGGAACACTAATGCTTATGTCTAATTTGGCAAAACTAATACAATTATGTAAAGTTTAAAAATAAAATAAAATTTTTTAAAAAAATCAGAAAATTCCTTCATGGTCATAGAATATAGTGGCACATGGCAGCAGCTCAGATTTTTTTTTTTTCTGGACACATTTCAGCCCAGTTAACTATATACTGTTTCTCATATGAAATGCAGGAATGTGGGAGCCAGCGACCAGGCCTCAGGGACCTACTCCTCCAGCGCTCTGATTAAGTGCTTCAGAATTCAGGGGGCACAGGGCTGAATGGCTGGAAACAGATGGCCTCGGACAGCAAATGCAATTACTGATAGAGCTTTAAGCAGGAGACAGCAGCTGGAGTGGGTCTGGTTGCATGGCTACCTCAAGGATGCACTGAAGTAATGTGACATCGGTGTCACCGGCCGGCATCCGGGAATGCTGTCAGACCGCACTGACTCACAGAACAAGAAACAACTAGCCCCCTCGGAGCAAAATCAGGACAGACTTCCAAGAGGGAACTGCATGGGCAAATGAGGACAAGCGCTATGGAAATAGTGATGGGAATCACTTAAACAAAAATTTTTTCCTAATTTATTTACTTTTGGTTGAAGGATAATTGCTTTACAATATTGTATTGGTTTCTGCCATACATCAACATGAATCAGCCATAGGTGTACATATGTCCCCTCCTTTTAGAGTCTCCCGCCCATCTCCTACCCCAACCTACCCCTCTAGGTTGTCACAGACCCCTAGTTTGAGTCCCCTGAGTCATACAGCACATTCCCATTGGCTATCTATTTTACGTATGTTAGTGTATATGTAACAAATCTTTAGCTTCAGATCTAGTAATGCAACCAATGTATAATGATCCTTTCATGACTACTTGTAGCAAAAACATTTATAAATCATATGATCAAGGCATTTATTTTAACTTCCCAATTAAATGCATGAAATAATGAAATGATTCAAAGGTTTGTGTTTTTAAAATATATTAATTCCTATTATGATATTTCTAACCATCCTATGGCTTTGGATATGTCTGAGATCAAACTGCCTCTCAGAACTAAAATGACTGATTATCATCAGGGTAGAGAACCTCTGGCTTGAGCTTAATTCATCCAACCCTAGACAATTTTCATAAAACTAAAAATTAGTTGGTTATTTCTACCTACTGCAGTTAATACTAACAAACAAACTCAGAAATTCCCCCAAACATGCCTCTCATGCATTGCTGGTGATAGTGTGAATAGGTATAATTTTGGCATAAATACCTAAAAAATGTAATATGCACAATATCCTTTGGTCCTGTAGTTCCATGATCTGTTAGAGAAGAAGCTATAGGGTAACATTTTACTTCAAAATGAGGAAGGCCTTTCCTAAATCTGAGCTGTCCCAGTGGCATCATCAACCTTGGAAAATAACAAGAATTCAGTTTAAATTTGAAATTCTCATTATTGACAAACTCAAGTTAACAATGAATTAAACTGTCCATGAGGCCAGTGTGTTCCTGGGCTTCACTTCGGTACTGCAAAACACTCTGCCCTGAACTGGTCAGACTGTGCCTGGAGGACCATGGACAGTTCCCAGCTGAAATGTAAAGGGGGACATTGTCAAAATGGATTGGGTTCTGCCTCACATGCTAGGATTAGATCCATAATAAAAATATTTACATAACCATGTTATTTTTAACTCTGTTTCAATTTATTGTAAACGTGTTGAATGAACCTAAAGACAAAGCACTGAAGACTTATAGTTACAGAACAGAATGTAAGTATTATATAACTTGACAAGGTAAATATAATGATATAATAAAAACTGTGAAATGAATAAGGGGAGAAAAAAGTAGGAGGCATTACATTCATCTTATTTCATAGCAGAACATCCAAAAAAGTACTATTTCAGGTTGTCAGGTATAGTATTGCTTTAAAGTCTTAATGGTAATATTAGAAGTTAAAATGAGAGTGTCAACTGTGGCTAGAAGTGGAAGGAGAGATGATTCTTAATTTTATTTTGGGGTCTTATGAACATTTTAAATTTTTTATAATATGAGCAGATATTATTTTAGTGTTCATTTACATTTTAATGCCTCACCATTTTAGAATCTTCCCTCTAGCTTATTAGCACCAGGTTGCAGACCCATCCACCATCCCATTGGCATCAGGACTGGGACGTCTCAGGCCAAGTAGCTAGCTGAACAGGGATATAGCACCACCAGTAGGCTAGCTGCCTTACGATCCTGTGATTCCCTAACCCACCCATCAGAGTGCCCAGGACCACCCCCCACCCCCCAGTGCACCTCACTAGCCCTGGGACCCCTGGGACCTTACTTGGCTGCAGGAACCAGCCCCACTCACCAGCAGACAGGCACCAGACCCAGGACCACTGTAACCCAGGAGTCTGCCATAGCAGGACACGGCCCCCCACATGAAGGAGCCAACACGAGCTCTGGGACACCTTGCACCACTTGGCCAGCTCAAATTCCTAGAAACACACAATCTTCCCAGACTGGGTAAGGAAGAAATAGAAAATATGAACAGACTAAACACCAGTAATAAAATTGAATCAGTAATTTTAAAACTTCTCATAAACAAAAATTAAGGATCAGATGGCTTCATAGGTGAATTCTACCAAACATTTAGAGAAGAGTTAACATCTATCCTTCTCAAATTCTTTCAAAAAAAAAAAAATATTGCAAAGGAAGGAACACATCCAAACTTGTTTTCAAGGCCAGCATTATCCTGATACCAAAACCAGACAAAAACATCACTAAAAAGAAAATCACAAGCCAGTATTACTGATAAACATACATGTAAAAAAACCTCAACAAAATACTAGCAAAATCAATTTTAACAATACATTAAGAAGATCATACATTATGATCAATTGGGATTTATCCCATGGATGCAAGAATGATTTAATGTGATACAGTACATTAATAAATTGAAAAATAAATATCATATAATTATCTCAATACATGCAAAAAAGATTTTGACAGAATTCAACACCCACTTAAGATAAAAACTCTCCAGAAAGTGGGCATAGATGAAACATACCTCAATGTAAAGAAGGCCATATATGTCAGCTAACATCCTATTCAATGGTGAAAATGTGAAAGCATTTCTTCTAAGTTTAGGAACAGATAAAGGTGCTCACTCTAGTTACTTTTTCTCAATGTAGTACTGGAGATCTTAGCCACAGCAATCAGACAAGAAAAAGATATAAAAAAAAATCTAAAGTGGAAATAAACAGGTAAAACTATCATGTTTGCAGATGACATAATACTAATACATAGAAAATTCTAAAGATGTCACAAAAAAACTACTGGGACTCATTAATGAATTCAGGAAAGTTGCAGGATAGAAAATTAATATGAAAAATCTGTTACATTTCTACACACTAACAACTATCAGGAAGAGAAATCAAGAAAACTATCTCATTTACAATTGGCTCAGAAAGAATAAATACCTAGACATAAATCTAAGGAGGTAAAAGACCTGTATTCAGAAGACTATAACACACTGGTGAAGAAACCAAAGGTAATAGAAACAAATAGAAAAATATACCATGCTCATGGATTGAAATAATTAAAACCACCATACCACCCAAGGCAATCTACAAATTCAGTGCAATTTCTATCAAAGTACCAAAGGTATTTTTCACAGAACTAGAACAAATGATTCTAAAATTTGTAGGGGAATACAGAAGACCTCAGACAGTCACAACAATCCTGAGAAAAAAGAACAAAGCTGGAGGTATCATGCTCCCTGATTTCAAAGTATTACTGCAAAGTGACAGTAATCAAAAACGTATGGTACTGGCACAAAACAGATACATGGATCAATAGAATAAAATAGAGACCCCAGAAATAAACTCACGTTTATATGGGAAATTAATCTACAACAAAGGAGGAAAGAATATAATGTGGGGAAAACACAGCCTCTTGTAATAAATGTTGCTGGGTAAAGTGCACATCTACGTGCAAAAGAATCAAACTGGAGTACTTCCTCAAACCCCGAACAAGAATAAATTCAAAATGGATTAAAGACTTAAATGTCTTTAATCTGAAGACATGAAACCACGTCTTCATGTCGTTTCTGAAGATCTGAAACCACAAAACTTCTAGAAGAAAATATAGGCAGTATGCTCTTTGACATTAGTCTTAGTAATATTTTTTGAACCTGTCTCCTTAGGCAAAGGAAACAAACTCAAAAATAAATAAATGGAATCTCCATACTGTTCTCCATAATGGCTGTATCAGTTTACATTCCCACCAACAGTGTAGGAGGGTTCCCTTTTCTCCACATCCTCCTTATTATTTACTGTTTGTAGATTTTTTTGTTTTTTGATGACAGCCACTCTAATTGGTGTGAGGTGATACCTCATTGTAGTTTTGATTTGCATTTCTCTAATAATTAGTGATGCTGAGCATCTTTTCATGTGTTTTTTGGCCATCTGTGTGTCTTCTTTGGAGAAATATCTGCTCAGACCTTCTAAGAAAAATGATATTGATGAACCTACTTGCAGAGAAGAAATGGAGCTCCAAGGATGGAGAGAATGGACCTGTGGACACGGTGGGAGAGGGCAAGAGTGGGACGAATGGAGAAAGTAGCATTGACACATGTATACTATCAAGTGTAAGATAGACAGCTGGTGAGAAGTTGCTATGCAGAGCAGGGAGCCCAGTCTGATGCTCTGTATGACCTAGAGGGATGGGATGGCAGGAGGGAAGGGAGGCTAGGGAGGGAGAGAGTGTATATGTAACTACGGCTGGTTTGTGTTGTTGTATGGCAGAAACCAACAATGTAAAAACATGTTTTTAATATAAATAAATAAATGGGATTACATGAAACTAAAAAGCTGTTGCACAGCAAACTATCAACAAAATGAAAATGCAGCCTAGTGAACGGAAGATATTTGCAAACAATAAATCTTATGGCAGGTTAATATCCAAAATACCCAAAGAACTGATATGACTCAACATCAGGGGAAAAAAAAACTCAGATTGAAAAATGGACAGAGAATTTGAATAGATATTCTTCCCAAGGGACAGACAGATGACCAACAGACACACGAAAATATGCTCAACATCATTAATCATCAGAAAAATGAAAATCAAAATCACAAAGAGATATTATCTCACACCTATCAGCACAGTTGTTATCAATGAACAACAAAGAGCAACAAATGGTGAGGACGTGAAGTAAAGGAAACCCTTGGTCAAGGTTGGTGGAATGTAAACTGGTGCAGCTGCTGTGGAAAGCAGTATAGAGATGCCTTAAAATTTTTAAATTGAACAACCATATGGCCTAGCAATTCTACTCCTGGATATTTATCCAAAGAAAATTAAAATACTAATTATAAAAGATATGTGCACCCTTATATTCTTTGCAGCATTTTTTATAATACGGAAGCAACCTGAGAGCCTACATATAGATGAATAGATAAAAGAAAAAGATATATAAACAAAGAGATATACATATATACATGCATATACATACAACTCAGGTATAAAAAAATGAAATTTTGCCATTTGCAACAACATGGTTGGACCTATGGGGTATTATTCTGAGTGAAATAAGTCAGACAGAGAAAGACAAATAGTTTATGATTTCACTTATATGTGCAATCTGAAAAACAGAACAAATGAACAACCATAATGAAACAGAATCAGAGATACAAAGAACAAGCAGGTGGTTGCCAAGGGTAAGTGGATGAGGGAAAGAAAAAAGTAGGTAAGGGAGATTAAGAGGTAGAGACTTCCAGTTGCAAAATAAATGAATCATAGGTACGAAATATACAGTGTGGGGAATACAGTCAATAATTAAGTAATATATTAGAGAAGGAAATGGAAACCCACTCCAGTATTCTTGCCTGGGGAGTCCCATGGACAGAGAAGCCTAGCAGGCTACAGTCTATGGGGTTGCAAGAAGCAGGCATGACTGAGCGACTAAGGACAGGTAATATATCTTTTCATCGTGATAGTAACTAGACTTATCCTGATGATCATTTTGAAATGTATAGGAATACCAAATCACTAGGTTGCATAACAGGAACTAACATAGTGTTGTAGGACAAATATATCTCAAAAACAAACAAATGAAGTCGTAGAAAAGGAGATCAGATTTGTGGTTACCAGGGGTGGGACACAGGGGAAGGGGAAATTGGAGGAAGGCATTCAAAAGGCACAAACTTCCACTTAAAACATAACCAGGTATTAGGAATGCAATGGACAACATGATAAGCACAAATAACACTGCTGTATGTAACACATAACAGTTGCTAGGAGAAAATCCTGAGAGTTCTCATCACAAGGAAAAAGCCTTTTTCTATTTAATTTTGTTTATTAAAGAAATAGAATTCTTCTATTTCTTTAATACGATGATGAATGTTCACTAAAGTTACTGTATAATTGTTTCATGATGTAAGTCATACCATTATCCTATACATCTTAAACGTATACAGTGCCATATATCAATTATATCTCAATAAAACTGAGAGAAAAAAGATAGAGCCAGGATGACAACATGAATTACAGGGATTCTGATCCTGACTTGCTACAATGAAGAAGTGTCAAACAGTTAGAACTTCACAGAGAAGGTGGACCCCCTTGTATAGAAATGAGTTCCCTGACTCTTAAGGGGCTCAAGGGAAGGCTGGATGCTAACTATAGAGGGACACTTTAAAGATGATTCTTATGTCACATAGAGAGTTAGATAAGCTAGATTCTAAAAGGTCTTAAGGTCACCTCCAACACTGTGATTCTAGGACTGTAAAGAGATCTTTAATTTCTTTAGTAATTTACCTGTCTAATAATTTCTCACTTCCAGGAACCCTTTCCATATGTCTGTACTCTTAAAATAACCATATGTTTATTTTAATCCCTAGATAAAAGTATTGATTAAAATAAACATACGGTTATTTATTATTATTATTATTATTCCTCATTATTTAATGAGGAAAAGAAAATTAAAACACTGAGCATCAATTATATGCTGGGCTTGTTTTGAGTACCTTATGTATATTACATCATTCAATCCTAACAATAATTGTAAGAGATAGACCTTTAAATTATTTTCCAGTTTCACATACAAAGAAATTGAAGTTCAAAGAGGTAAAGTCATATGCCTTAGATCACACAGTCAAACAATTCTGGAGCCTAGAAAAAAACCCAAGAGCCTGGCCTCTTAGCCACTCGGCTCGGTGTGTCTGTCTTATCCTCTTCCTTCTTACAAACACTCTGCTGCGGGACAACAAACCAAGAGAGCAGAAGGAACATCCTTCCAAACCAAGCTTGCTGACTCCAAAACCAATATGCTTTCCTAGCTTCAATTCTGGCCACTAGAGTTAAAGAAAATGTGAACAGTGTGAAGGAAAATAAGCAGTTTTAAATCCATTATGTAAGTTTAATTCCTGATTCATTGATTGAAACATCTAGTCTATAGCAAATGTACATGGTTAATGTAGATAAAATGACTCCTTTTCTCAGCTTTAGATTACTTCAAGACAACAAAAAGGTGCCAAACTTCAATACTTTTTTAAATGTACTGCAATCTTTAACTGTTAAAGATTTTCAAATAATATATCTTCCATACACATAACAAACTACCTGGGTTTTTACTTGGGAAATTTTCATAAAGTAACAACAAATTATTAATAAAATAAGAAAAGCTGAGTTTGGTAGAAACAGCAACCCAGCCCTTCAGAAACTTCTTTCTCTGCAGTCATTCAGGACTTTACTAGTAAAGTAAGTTTCCTACCCCAAAAACAGAGCTTTAGAAAGCATTATGAAGGTTCTCTCTGAGACCGTTAATGTGTCAGTAAAACCACTTGACAGTGTTTTTCAGTAGTAAATCTCTGGAGTCATAATCCCATGAATGAGCACTTTATTAAAGACCTCAAGCTTTTTATTGCCCATATTTTTTATAACTTTTATTATTTTGGCAGGAACTTGATCCCAAAGTGAATGTGTTTCACAAGTCTGAACAACATTGCATCACCGGTCATTTACAAGGGTAAAGACACTTACATAAGAAGAGGAATAAATTCTATACTTCTTAATGTGCTCTTACAACATATTGTCATTTCCTATTGCTCATCTCCAAAAATGCAGTTTATAGACAAACTCAATTCTTCATAATTTTCTAGGCTTGAAAAGTTAGTAATCACTATCTATAATCAAATTAACGTCATTCATTCACTGAGGAAATTTGCACAGCTATTCATCTTTACTGTTCCCCTAACAAATAATTTTTGGCACCAGACTTGTATGTAGGAAGCAGCCGTGAATCTATATATAAAGGGGATTACTGTTAAAAGTAAGACAACATCATGACCAGGGTTCAAATCATTTGCCACTTAATAGCTGTGCATACTGAGCACAGTACATAACCTCTCTGAGCACCTAGCAAAATGACTATGCTAATGGCAAGTGATTGGCGTTGTTGTTGTTCAGTCACTCAGTCGTGTCCGACTCTATGCGACTCCATGGACTGCAGCACGCCAGGCTTCCCTGTCCAACACCATCTCCCAGAATTTGCTCAAACTCATCGTGTTCACTGAGTTGGTAAGACCATCCAACCATCCTGTCCTCTGTCATCCCCTTCTCCTGTCTTCAATTGTTCCCAGTATCTGGGTCTTTTCTAATGAGTCAGCTCTTCACATCAGGTGGTCAAAGTGCTGGAGCTTCAACTTCAGCATCAGTCCTTCCAATGAATATTCAGGGTTGATTTCCTTTAGGATTGACTGGTTTTATCTCCTGGCAGTCCAAGGGACTCTCAAGAGTCTTCTCCAACAACACAGTTCAAAAGCATCAGTTCTTCAGTGCTCAGCCTCCTTTATGGTTCAACACTCACATCCATACATGTACTACTGGAAAAACCATACCTCTGACTAGATGAACCTTTGTCAGCAAAGTAATGTCTCTGCTTTTTAATATGCTGTCTATATTTGTCATAGCTTTTCTTCCAAGGAGTAAAAGTCTTTTAATTTCATGTCTTTTAATTTCACCATCTGCAGTGATTTTGGGGCCCAGAAAAGTAAAGTTTCTCAGTGTTTCCATTGTTTCCCCATCTACTTGCCATGAAGTGATGGGACTGGATGCCATGATCTTAGTATTTTTAATATTGAGTTTTAAGCCAGCTTTTTCACTCTCCTCTTTCACCTTCATCAACAGGCTCTTCAGTTCTTCTTCACTTTCTGCCATAAGGGTGGTGTCATCTGCATATCTGAGGTTACTGATATTTCTCCCAGCAAACTTGATTCCAGCTTGTGCTTCATCCAGCCAAGTGTTTCTCATGATGTACTCTGCATAGAAGTCAAATAAGCAAGGTGACAATATATAGCCTTGACGTACTCCTTTTCCAATTTTGAACCAGCCCGTTGTTCCATGTCCAGTTCTAACTGTTGCTTCTTGACCTGAATACAGATTTCTCAGGAGGCAGGTAAGGTGGTCTGGCATTCCCATCCCTTGCAGAATTTTCCAGTTTGTTGTGATCTACACAGTCAAGGGTTTTACCGTAGTCAATGAGGCAGAAGTAGATGTTTTTCTGGAATTCTCTTGCTTTTTCAATGATCCAACGGATGCTGGCAATTTGATCTCTGGCTCCTCT
Organism: Bos indicus; assembly: GCF_029378745.1. NCBI lineage: Eukaryota > Metazoa > Chordata > Mammalia > Artiodactyla > Bovidae > Bos > Bos indicus. Next base: position 89,028,952 of record NC_091768.1, on the reverse strand, counting down.
GCCTTTTCTAAATCCAGCTTGAACATCTGGAAGTTCTCACTTCATGTACTGTTGAAGCCTAGCTTGGAGAATTTTGAGCATTACTTTGCTAGCATGTGAAATGAGTACAATTGTGCAGTAGTTTGAACATTCTTTGGCATTGCCCTTCTTTGGGATTGGAATGAAAACTGACCTTTTCCAGTCCTGTGGCCGGCCACTGCTGAGTTTTCCAAATTTCCAAGTGATTGGTAAATTGTGACTATTATACTCATGATTGCTGACAGTACTAAAGTAAAAACTCTGAGAGTCATAAATTTCACTAAGAAAGTTTACTTATAGGTAAAATACTGAAAGTGTCATTTTTAAATAATCTTATTTATATTTATTTATAAGACATATATATATATATTTATAAGACAAAGCAAATGAGTAAATATTATTATTAGGATCCAAAAGATAACTCATATAAAGTAAAAGGATATTAAGAAAACTCTAAAATATTACTTTTAATTAAAAATGTGAGAATTACACAGCACTATCCTCAATGTGATGTGGCAGCCTGGATGCGAGGGGCTTTGAAGGAGAACAGACACATGTATATGTATGGCTGAATCCCTTCACTGTTCATCTGAAACTATCACAGTATTGTTAATCAGCTATACTCCAATATCAAATAAAAAGTTCCCAAAAGTATCAGCATTAATTCATTTCTAAAAAAGCATTTCTAGCTTTATCCACTAAAAGCAATGACATCCCAATAGCAATGAGCATACCTAAAGCCTGAATCTTGGTTGCTAAGCACTCTTCCCCAGTAAAAGGAGCCAAAATTCCATAGAGAACAGGCTGATTTTAGTTCTGTGGTCTGAAAATTGTAAGTGAGCCTAAGATATCTTCTGTTTAAAAGCACAGAAGCATTGAAAGACTAAAGGAGTCAAGTTATAAGGTCACAGAGACAATCTTGCAGGGACTCCTTCTGGCCAAACATGGAGGATTTGGAAAGCCAAAAGGAGAATAATTGATTATTAATAGTAAGTAAATAAAATTCCATGTGTCCATAGATTTGAAAATAATAAGAAAGAAAATAAAAAGCTTTTCTTTAGGAAGAATGTTGACTAATAAGTAGAAGGAATGATGAAATTTGAATATTACCACTTTGCCACCCCTGATATATATTAATCCAGGCAAGAACCAATAGATGAAAACATCACTAGGTAACTCAAGGGGAACAGAAATAAATAATCTGCCAACTCTCACCCTACAGATACCTTCAGATCAGATCAGATCAGATCAGTCACTCAGTCGTGTCCGACTCTTTGCGACCCCATGAATTGCAGCACGCCAGGCCTCCCTGTCCATCACCAACTCCCGGAGTTCACTGAGACTCACGTCCATCGAGTCAGTGATGCCATCCAGCCATCTCATCCTCTGTCGTCCCCTTCTCCTCTTGCCCCAATCCCTCCCAGCATCAGAGTCTTTTCCAATGAGTCAACTCTTCGCATGAGGTGGCCAAAGTACTGGAGTTTCAGCTTTAGCATCATTCCTTCCAAAGAAATCCCCGGGCTGATCTCCTTCAGAATGGACTGGTTGGATCTCCTTGCAGTCCAAGGGACTCTCAAGAGTCTTCTCCAACACCACAGTTCAAAAGCATCAATTCTTCGGTGCTCAGCCTTCTTCACAGTCCAACTCTCACATCCATACATGACCACAGGAAAAACCACAGCCTTGACTAGACGAACCTTTATTGGCAAAGTAATGTCTCTGCTTTTCAATATGCTATCTAGGTTGGTCATAACTTTCCTTCCAAGGAGTAAGCATCTTTTAATTTCATGGCTGCAGTCACCATCTGCAGTGATTTTGGAGCCCAGAAAAATAAAGTCTGACACTGTTTCCCCATCTATTTCCCATGAAGTGATGGGACCAGATGCCATGATCTTCGTTTTCTGAATGTTGAGCTTTAAGCCAACTTTTTCACTCTCCTCTTCACTTTCATCAAGAGGCTTTTGAGTTCCTCTTCACTTTCTGCCATAAGGGTGGTGTCATCTGCATATCTGAGGTTATTGATATTTCTCCCTGCAATCTTGATTCCAGCTTGTGTTTCTTCTAGTCCAGCATTTCTCATGATGTACTCTACATATAAGTAAATAAGCAGGGTGACAATATACAGCCTTGACGGACTCCTTTTCCTATCTGGAACCAGTCTGTTGTTCCATGTCCAGTTCTAACTCTTGCTTCCTGACTTGCATACAGGTTTCTCAAGAGGCAGGTCAGGTGGTCTGGTATTCCCATCTCTTTCAGAATTTTCCAGTTTATTGTGATCCACATAGTCAAAGGCTTTGGCATAGTCAATAAAGCAGAAATAGATGTTTTTCTGGAACTCTCTTGCTTTTTCCATGATCCAGCAGATGTTGGCAATTTGATCTCTGGCTCCTCTGCCTTTTCTAAAACCAGCTTGAACATCAGGAAGTTCACGGTTCACATATTGCTGAAGCCTGGCTTGGAGAATTTTGAGCATTACTTTACTAGTGTGTGAGATGAGTGCAACTGTGCGGTAGTTTGAGCATTCTTTGGCATTGCCTTTCTTTGGGATTGGAATGAAAACTGACCTTTTCCAGTCCTGTGGCCACTGCTGAGTTTTCCAAATTTGCTGTCATATTGAGTGCAGCACTTTCATAGCATCATCTTTCAGGATTTGGAATAGCTCAACTGGAATTCTATCAACTCCACTCGCTTTGTTCATAGCGATGCTTTCTAAGGCCCACTTGAGTTCACATTCCAGGATGTCTGGCTCTAGGTCAGTGATCACACCATCCTGATTATCTGGGTCGTGAAGATCTTTTTTGTACAGTTCTTCTGTGTACTCTTGCCATCTTTTCTTAATATCTTCTGTTTCTGTTAGGTCCATACCATTTCTGTCCTTTATCAAGCCCATCTTTGCATGAAATGTTCCCTTGGTATCTCTGATTTTCTTGAAGAGATCTCTAGTCTTTCCCATTCTGTTGTTTTCCTCTATTTCTTTGCATTGATTGCTGAAGAAGGCTTTCTTATCTCTTCTTGCTATTCTTTGGAACTCTGCATTCAGATGTTTATATGTTTCCTTTTCTCCTTACTTGGCTTCAGAAAATAAAATGTACCTTTTCACCGAAGATATGGGCAATCAAACAGTTTCAGCAACAATGGAACAATCTAACACTATTTGCTTCTAATGCAATTCAATATGAAGTTTACAACTTTATCTTTGAAATATTCCTGCCAAAAAGGTTTAACCTGAATCCAATACTGCCTCTAAATCCAACTTTACCTGTATAGGGTATAGTTAAGCAAGTTAAATACATCTTGAAGAAACAATCAGGCCACCGCTTTGTACTCTGTATGAGAAGTCAATAACATCTTTTTTAATGCTATTAAAAAAAAAACTATAAAAGCCTAAAAATAACCAAAAAATGCAATGGATGAACCTAGAACATACTGCAATTTGGGGAAAAAAACAGCTATAAAAGACATTCTTGTAGAAAATGATTACATTTGAAAGTCAATATTAGATGTTTATTATCTATTGCTGTGTAAAAAATTAGCCCAAACTTAATGGCTTAACACAACAAACATCTATTATCTCACAGCTCTATGAGCCAGAAATCTGGGACCGACTTAGCTGGATGTTTCTGATTCAAGGTCTCTCATAAGGCTATAATCAAACTGTTGACCAGGGCTACCATCATCTCAAGATTCAGCTGAACGAGGATTCACTTCCAGTCTCACTCATATGGTAGGTGATAGGCCTCAGTTCCTGGGCTCCTGGGCCATGCAACTTCTACCTGAGTGCCCCCCATGTAACACCTGGCTTCCCTCAAAAGCAGTGACTCAAGAGAATTCAAGAGAGTGTATCTAAGACAAAAGCCACAGTGTTTTTATAAGCCAATCTCCAAAGTGAGATTTGACCACCACTTCTGACATATTCCGGTCACAGGAAGTGAGCCACTTCATCCAGCCCACAAGGGGAGGGAGATTAAACTTCACATTTCAAGAGTACAAAAAAGGAGGCTTGGAAACCTCCATGAGTAATCGATACTGTGGCATCACTGTTGACTTTTAGATGTGATAATGATATTGTGGTCATGTAGGATAATGTCCTTATTCTTAAGCTTCAGTGGTCAGAAACAATACATATAACGTCTAAACCTATTTTCAAGTGATTCTGCAAATATGTGTACATGTGTACCAGGTAATAAAGCAAATACAGAAAAATGGTAACAATTGTTGCATTTGGATGTATAATAAATGGATGCTCACTGTATTCCTTCACCCTTTCTATATGTGTTTGACATTTTTCTTAAGAAAAAGCTGGAAAAAAATAATTATTTGAATGGTATCCCCTCAAAATTCAAATGCTGAAGCCCTAACATCCAGTATGATGGTGTTTGGAGATGGGGCCATTGAGGGATAATTATCTTCAGATGGAGCCATGGGGGTGGGGTCCTCGTGTTGGGATTAGTGGCTTATAAAAGACACCAGGGATCTTGCTAATTCAGTCTGCCATGTGAAGATACGGCAAGACAGTGGGTGTCTGCAAGCCAGGAAGAGAACTCTTACCCCCTTGATCTTGGACTTCCCCACCTCCGGAAATATGAGAAATAAATGTCTGCTTTTCAAGCCACCCAGTGTATGGCATTTTGTTATGAGAGCTGAAGCAGACTAAGACAAGGTGTTGAAATGATTGGAGTGACTTGGTAATGATGGTAAAAATCTTTTCTCCTTTCACACGGTTAATGTGACAGAAGAAGAAATCTAGTGGTCAGAAGGGCTCTTTGATGCAGGGAATTGGAGAGAAATAGAAATTATTATCATTACTGGATCACTTTCACATTCCAACTTCCCATGTCACCTCACCCCGGCAGTGATGTCACCATAGACATGGAAGACCTCAGGATTTCCCACGAAGATAGCTCCTTCACTGAGTCCTGCCAATTCCAGAACCCCCTTCACAGCCTGCGGGACGCCACTGAAACTTCACCCCTCATGGAGCCTCTTTTTCTCAGCATTAGTCAGTCTTTCATTTTAAACTCCATCTCCTTTACTCTTCAATTTTCTCCTACGTATTTTACTAACTGACGGCACTAGCTTACTTTTGGTTTTGGAAATTAACCCCTATCATTAATCCCACAATTAGTTTCTTTGACAGAAAATTTTAAAAAGGATTATATAGTGTTTAAAAAAACATACAGTATTAATTCCCATGCTCAAACAGGTTCTCACTCATTTGGAAGGATCAAGCAACTAATTATATAAATAAAAGTTCAGAGGTAAGACTCACTTCCCTTGGGCAATGTCTCTCAAATTTAAAACCCCTATATCCTTTCAGCCAGCAAGTCTACTTTTGGGATTTTTGTCTTGCTGACAGAGTCTCACATATGAGAAATGATGGATTATTCCTAGCGGCCTTGTATATAATACTGTGTAGTACCTTACCAACTTTTCAAAATAAACAGAGAAACATTGAGTGTGCAAAGTTGTTGCCATGTGTGTTAAACAATAAATAAAAAGAATAAATATATGCATATAGAGTATTTGTAGAAAGGTATATAAGAAATTATTAACAGAGGTTGCCTCTAGAGAGAGCAACTGGGTGGTGGGGGGGAAGGGATTGGGGGACACTTCTCACCACATTCTCCTGTGTCCACTTAGAATTTTGTATCTTGTGAATGCATTGCCTCTTTGTTTAAAAAATAATAATAAGTTAAAAAAAATTTTTACTCCTTATAATTCAACCAAATAAGACACTTTAGTACACATGTTTTACTTATTAAGTGTTTTGCATTTCTTTTTTTCTAATTAGAAAAAAGCTGTATCCAGAGGCCTGATCAGGTCACAGAGTCCCATGTGCCCCCCAGCCCTTCTGCCGAGAGAAGCCTTTGGGAATTGTGGTCGGTGACACCAGTATGCTCATCCACACCTGATTTTGAGTTTCTGCCTCATAAACATGATCACAGATGCACACACGTGCTCCACATACTGTACCTGGCTCAGCTGGCCTTTCTCTTCAATGTAGGAGGCAGCTTTTTTCTGCTCTCTGTTTACTTCTGAAGCCAGCCTCATGATTGTCTCTCTGCTAGCTTTTGCCTCCATCTCATGGACATTTATAGTCTCTTCAAGAGCAACAATTTGTCCCTTCACAAATGCATTTTCCTTGCACAGCTCTCCAAGCTGAAGAGAAAGCAATTACAGCTGTCCTGTAAAAATTAGTAATTTCATACTACTCTCTCTAAGCAACTCTGATCTATGTACCCCAGTGATCACATTATCACATGAAAACAGTAAAGGCACTGTTCCTCCATCCACTCAAAACATAACATTTTCAAAGGCAGCCTCTAAACTCTCTTGTTATGGGCAGACAGGATAGGCAAATTGAAATTAATCAAAAGGTAGCTACAAGGCAACAATGATGAGCATTCAGCCAAAAGCTTTCAGACAGAACAGGCATTGGCAGGCCCCTGGCTGCTAAACACTCCAGGGATGGTGATGTTTCTACAGAGTTACAGCAGGCAAGCAAGGAAGTTCAATTCAGTCCACGTCCGCTGGCACCAACTGATTATAAAGTGTCACCTGGCACAGAGGAGGAATACAGAGAAGAAGGCAGGACTCTCTTTATTTCAAAAGAAAGTCCTTCTAATTAATATAAGCATAGAAAAAGTCCTGAATAACATGCACAAACCGTGGTTATCATTGGGACTAGCTGGGCTTTTCACTCTTCATGTTGTGCATTTGAGGGGCTAGCTGGGAACATTAATAAGATCTGTATGATTTAGAAGGAGGGAAAATAAAACCAACCAGGCTCTTGGGCCCCAGGGAAACAGCCATGCAGACAGCACAAGGATGCCTGTAGGAAGACCTGAAACTCCACAAGACATGGCCAGCATATGTGTTAGGACAATCTGGGGAAGTGACGCATCTTTAGCCTCAACAATTTGCCAACATGGTGCCCTGCTCCTGAATCAGGGCTGTTCCCTCTCTCTTGAACACTTTTCCTTTCCAACATCCTTTTATTAAAAAAAAAAAAAAGAAAGAAAACTTTTAATTTTATATTGGAGTATAGTTGATTAACAGTGTTGTGATAGTTTCCAGTGGACAGCAGAGGGATTCAGCCATACATACCCATGTATCCAATCTCTCCCTAAACTCCCCTCCCATCCAGGCACATAACATTGAGCAGAGTTCCCCGTGCTATACAGTGGTTTCAATATCCCTTAAAAGTCCCCATTCCAGAGGGCACACTTTAGCCAGTCTACCTAAACTAGCATTCCATGCCTCTAACATGCTTTATGGTCTTTCCCCCGAACCTGATTTGTACTTCTTCACTGCACCTTTTACTCAGGGGGGTAATATTGTATACTTATTTGTTTATTGCCTCTGCATCTTCACCCACAACAGTGGAAGCTCTTAGGTGGGCACAGACTTCATCTTGTCTCATTCACTACTCTATCCCAACACCCAGAATACTGTCTATCACATTGTAATCACTCACTCAATATTTGGGAAGTGGATGGATGGATGTCAAATAAGTTCTTAGAAACCCTTCTTTTCTACCATCTTTCTTTCCTTCAGTTCAGTTCAGTTGCTCAGTTGTATCTGACTCTGTGACCCCATGGACTGCAGCACACTAGGCCTCCCTGTCCATCACCAACTCCCGGAGTTTACTCAAACTCATGTCCATTGAGTCAGTGATGCCATCCAACTATCTCATCCTCTGTCGTCCCCTTCTTCTCCTGCCTTCAATCTTTCCCAGCATCAGGGTCTTTTCCAATGAGTCAGCTCTTTGCATGAGGTGGCCAAAGTATTGGAGTTTCAGTTTCAACATCAGTCCTTCCAATGAATATTCAGGACTGATTTCCTTTAGGATGGACTGGTTGGAAATCCTTGCAGTCCAAGGGACTCTCAAGAGTCTTCTCCAACACCACAGTTCAAAAGCATCAATTCTTCAGCCCTCAGCCTTCTTTATAGTCCAACTCTAACATCCATACATGACTACTGGAAAAACCATAGCCTTGACTAGATGGACTGTTGTTGGCAAAGTAATGTCTCTGCTTTTTAACATGCTGTCTAGGTTGGTCATAACTTTTCTTCCAAGGAGTAAGCGTCTTTTAATTTCATGGCTGCAGTCACCATCTGAAGTGATTTTGGAGCCCAAAGAAAATAAAGTCTGCCACTGTTTCCCACAGTTTCCCTATTTACCATGAAGTGATGTTAAGCCAACTTTTTCACTTTCTTCTTTCACTTTCATCAAGAGGCTCTTTAGTTCTTCTTCACTTTCTGCCATAAGGATGGTGTCATTTGCATTTCTGAGGCTATTGATATTTCTCCTGGCAATCTTGATTCCAGTTTGTGCTTCATCCAGCCCAGCGTTTCTCATGATGTACTCTGCATACAAGTTAACTAAGCAGGGTGACAATATACAGCCTTGACGTACTCCTTTTCCTATTTGGAACCAGTCTGTTATTCCATGTCCAGTTCTAACTGTTGCTCCCTGACCTGCTTACAGATTTCTCAAGAGGCAGGTTTCCTTAGAGGGTGTGTATACATGTATTTATGAGGTGAAGAGAATAAGGGAATGGTTTTGAAACTGGAGAGGTTTTGGTAACCTCAGGGAACACCTGGTGAGTGTTGAAGACAGCAGGCTTTTTACTCTTGACCAGTGATTTCTATGTAAGATGGGGAGCGGGAGTTCCCTGATGATCCAGGGGTTAAGAACCGGCCTTCCAAAGCATGGGACATGGATTAGATCCCTTGTCAGGAAGCATGCCTCAGGGCAACCAAGCTCATGCATCGCAACTAGAGAAGCCGTCATGCACTGCAACGAAGACCCAGTGCAGCCAAAATAAAGAAATAAGGTGAGGAGTTGCTAGGTGATTGAGATGCTAAAGCTCTAGGGTCCCAGTATCTGTTTAAAAATATAGGTTATATTATCATTCAGGTACAGTGAGGCCAACAAATCAGGAGAGACTGAAAGAGTTTGCTGTTCTCAGCTCCTGAGAGAAGGGGGCACATCATGCCATGTAGGGCCACCCAGGGAGCACCAGGGCTGGGCAGGAGACAGAGGGAGTGAAACAGGGTGAAAACATGTTTTCCACAGGAAGAAAGAGGTGAGGCAGGGTGGGCAGGCTTAGGGTTGCCTAGTTTGAAGAATTTCAGTGGGTTCTGGAGTGTGGGAGCCATCTCTAGTTATCCGGCACCTGGCTCTGGGGTGATTGGTTGGATAGTGGCCCAGAGTGTAAAAATCTGCTAGAAGAAGTGGTTGGGGTGTGGGCTGCTCTGAGTTCGGTGGTTTGCATAGGAAAGCTGTGCACCCAGGGGAGTCATTTACTAGGAACTGGCTCACCCTGGAACTCAAGGTCAGCAAGGCCCCAGATGTCAAGGCATTAGAAGAAAATAAAAAGGCGAGGTTAATATGGTTTCAACACAGGTTAGTACTTGGAGATTGCCTGTGAGGTGGGAAAGGGTGTCTTAAGGAAGAAGCATTTTAATTGTCTTCTCTTTTCCCCACCACTTGCTTTAAAGATAAGCTTCCAAACTACAGTGCAAAGTAGACTTTTACAGCCAGCCTTCCTGGTCACATGTGAGCAACAGAGAGGAGGAGAAAGAGCTGAATCTAGCACCTTGAGGGAATTAGATGGACCTGGGACGGAGCAACCAAAATTCATCAGTGAGGTGGAACTTCCTGAAGTAAAATGAAATCATTTCACAGCTCTCCCAGGGTACACACGGGATGTTTACTAATAAACCACTGAGGGGAGGCCTTTGAGAATGGCCATATCCCCAGTGTTCAGGGCAGGACTATTCACAACATCCAAGACATGGAAGCAACCTAAATGTCCATCAGCAGGGGAATGGATAAAGAAGATGTGGTACATATATATAAGGAATATTATTCAGCCATAAAAAAGGATGAAATAATGCCATTTGCCACAACATTGATGGACCTAGAGATTTTCACCCCTAGAGTCTGGGATTAACATAAACACACCACTGTATATAAAACTAGGATCTACTGTATAGCACAGAAAATCATACTCAATATTTTATAATGTCTGGGATTAACATAAACACACCACTGTATATAAAACTAGGATCTACTGTATAGCACAGAAAACTATACTCAATATTTTATAATGTCTGGGATTAACATAAACACACCACTGTATATAAAACTAGGATCTACTCTATAGCACAGAAAATCATACTCAATATTTTATAGTAACTTGTAAGGGAAAAGAATTTGAAAAAGAATATATATATATACACACACACCCGTATATGTAACTGAATTATAGGTATATGAATCACTTCACTGTATACCTGAAACTAATACAACATTGTAAATCAAGTATACTTCAATTTTAAAGAATAAACAAATAAAACACTGTTTTAAAAAAGAATGGCTGCATGGAAAGCCATTCAGAAGCAAGGGTAGGTACAGAGATATGGTGCCCATTCAAATACCTTCAGGTTCCCTAATGAATCACTGCAAGCCAAGTGAATTATTCAGTTGATATCATTAATTTCCATCTCAATGGCAACCTACCATCATAGCAGGATTTTTATTTTTTGGCTTAAGCATAAAATTAAAAAGTACTATAGAGCTAATCTTAGCCTGACACACAAGTATCCCCAAAATGACATGCAGCTGGTTCTGGTTTTTAGTTGTGTGTATGTGTTTCTGACTGTACCTAAAACAAACAAAAATCTTCCTAAAATATATCATTTAAATGAATAATTGCTTTTATTTGACAATCTAAATATATTTTAAGCAAAAAAATCAATCCCTTCTGGAGATTAAGTAAGTATTGGTCACTCAGTCATTTTCAACTCTTTGTGACCCCATGGACTGTAGCCCACCAGGCTCTTCTATCCATGGCATTCTCCAGGCAAGAACACTGGAGTGGGTTGCCATTTTCTCCTCCAGGGGATCTTCCCAACCCAGAGATTGAACCTGGGTCTCCTGCACTGCAGGCAGATTATTTACCATCTGAGCCAGAGAGAACTTCTGGAGAAAAATTAATCCCAAATAATGCTAGAAAGAATCTTGGAATTGAGGCTCAGAGAGGTGGTATGGTTTTTCCCAGATCACACAGTTGGTTAATGCTGTACTGGCTCCTGTCCTGTTCTCCTGCACCCCGAGACTTAACCTCAGCTCCTCTTCATGGCACACATCAGAACAACTATTCAATGCATAGTCATTTTAGTCTTCATACAAGCACCTTAAGAATTAAATCTTCATCTGATGCTTTTTCATTCTTCTCTGGATCTAAGCAGTCACGAAGTTGAGCCAGAAATTCCTCATGTTTCCTGCAATTCTGTGAGACTTGATTCTTATTCTTCTCGTTTTCCTTTAAACATTTTCTATTGGTCAAATAAGAAGTAAGTTTTAACACCAAAGAAGATAACATTCATCAAAGTTCAGTACTTGAGCCCTCTGTTGGGAAATAACCAATCATCATTTTCAACACAACATAGTTTCCCAGATACAGAGTACATAATTGTTTTAAAAGCCTAGTTAAAGAAGGAGAAAAGTGGAAGCAACTCTGGAGCACCTATACTTTGCAAAAATGTAGGGAGATCTTCATGTCATCTTAGCAAGGAAGACAGGTTATCTGCCTCCTGTCCTTGACCTTTTAGGATCTGCAGAAGGGGCAGGTGGTCCTCTAGATCAGGGGTCCCCAACCTCTGGGTCAAAGACCAGTACCTGCTGTCAGATCAGTGGCAGCATTAGATAAGAAATGAAGTGCACAATAAATTCAACGTGCTTGAATCATCCTGAAACCACCCCCACCACTCCCAATCCATGGAAAATCTATCTTTCATGAGATAGGTCTCTGGTGCCAAAAAGGTTGGAGTCTGTTGCTCTAGATCAAACACGGATCCATGACTCAGTTGAGGCTTCATGGGGGAAGAAAGAAAGTAATGCTACAGTGGGCTTAGAGACCAATCTTTGGTCACTATACAATGATCCATAAGGGTTACTTAGAGCATTCCTTGGTTCACGGCCAAGGGTGAAGTGAAGTCGCTCAGTTGTGTCCAACTCTTTTCGACCCCATGGACTGTAGCCTACCACACTCCTCTGTCCATGGGATTTTCCAAGCAAGAATACTGGAGTGGGTTGCCATTTCCTTCTCCAGAGGATCTTCCCAACCCAGGGATCGATCCCAGGTCTCCTGCATTGTAGGCAAACACTTTACCATCTGAGCCACCAGGGAAGTCGATTAAATATAATTAAAAAATACATCAGAAGCAGAGGATGTGCCCACCTCTAGAGAAGAGAGGTGTTCAGTCATCAGCAAAGATCACAACTAGTTTTTGCACATCTAGAATTGTTAAAGAGTACTGAAATGGGCCAATCAAGGAAAATCAGTCAATTTATGCCCTGCTGTGAATATTTTATTTCGAATCTCAGATAGGTTTGCTGAAATAGCATGGTCTATTTCTAATGCTTTAAATGTTAACAACTAAGAGAACATTAAAAAACAGACATATTTTAAAGGCAAATTAGAATCATTTCAATAATTTGGCATCATTTTTAGTACCATAGATAATAAACATGATTATTGTTTTCTCTTTTTACCATTTTAAGTGTTTATAACAACACTCAAATGTTACTGCAAATTCTTTCACACAATTCAAAGATTAACAAAGTATGTAATTGTATATACTCAAAATCATGCCATATTTCTATTTAGAAAAATGTATAACAATAAAAGACCAACATCAATATTCTGAGTTCTAATTTTTAACATATGAAAAGTAGTATGTATTCAGTGTCTCTGACTCATGAAAGTCATAGTAAATGCCATGGCTCTGATTAATTTATATATGTGATTCAATACATTTACTCCAAGATTTCAATATTACTTCTCTATTCCAGGAACTTCTAAACTATTACCACTTTTATTTGCATTTCACTTTGACCTAACAAAGTTCCAGGCATCCACCATAATGACATAATCATATAAATGTGAAAATATGAACACATATGGATCCTCATTGCATTTTGGTTTACAATAATTTTTTGAGTGGAACTAACCTAAGTGTCTAAAGGAAACAACAAAAAGAACTGGTTAAGTAAATTATGATTTTAACATGCAATGGAATATTACTGGCCATTAAAAAATGATATCATGAAAGAATTTTTCAGTATCTATAACATATTATTCAGGAAAAATATTTCACTACATGATGCCATTTAAGTACAACTGTCTGAATATCTGTTCAACAAACTGTGAACTATAGTTTTTCTGGAATCATAAGGTTTTGAGTAATTTTCTTTTTGACATTTGTGGGAATATATATATATCCCACAAATGAATATATCATTTGTTTAATAAATATTTATTGTGCACTTACTATGCATCAGGCTCTGTAAAAGGTGCAAAAGATACAGTAGTAAATGAAACAGATTAACATCCTTGCCCTCATGGGACTTAGGTCCTAATTGGGAAGATGGACAATAATCAAAAAATAAATGTATGAAAAATGCATAGTATATTATAGGGCTGAAGGAAAAGATTAAGCAGAAAAGGGAGTAAGAAACATTTAGGGGGAGTGGGGTAAAATTGGAGATGCAGACTAGGTTAGTGGCAATGTACAGTAGTAAAAATTTAGATTTATTTTGATGATAGAGATTTAATGAAGCATCTAGGAAAGGAAAGCAAGGATGATCCAAGATTTTTGCCCTGAACAACTAGAGGAATGGAATTATCATTCAGTGAGATTAGGAAAACCACAGGACAAATTTGTGGAAATACTAATTTGGACATGTTAATTTGAGATGCCTGTTGGACATCCACGTGAAGATGCCCAGTAAGTCATAAGATATGCAGGTCTTAGGAAGAAACGTGGGAGTCATGAGCATTTAGGTCATACTTTAAGTCATGAGACTGGATGAGAGCACTAACAGAGTGGATTTGGATAGAAACAAGAAGAGAATTCCCTGATGGCTCAGTTGGTAAAGAATCCGCCTGCAAGGCAGGAGACCCTGGTTCAATCCCTGGATTGGGAAGATCCCCTGGAAAAGGGATAGGCTACCCACTCCAGTATTCTTGGGTTTCCCTTGTGGCTCAGCTGGTAAAGAATTCACCCGCAATGTGGGAGACCTGGGTTCGATCCCTGGGTTGGGAAGATCCCTTGGAAAAGGGAAAGGCTACCCACTCCAGTATTCTGGCCTGGAGAAGTCTTGGGGTCACAAAGAGTCGGACACGACTGAGCGAGTTTCACTTTCAAGGAGAGAATCAAGGACTGAGCCCTGGGGCCCACCAATACTTGGAAGTCAAGGAGATGAGGCAGATAAAGCCAGAGATCATGACAGAGCAGCTAGAAAGGCAAGATCAAAAGCAGGCGTGCGCAGTGCCCTGGAAGCTAAAAGAAGAAAGTGGTTCAGGGGGAAAAGCCAACTGTTGACTGACGTACTGGAAGATCAGATAAGACTGATCATTTAATTTGCAGTGTGCAGTCACTGGTCACCTTAATGAGTGGCTTCAGAGGAGTAGATCTGAGAGAGGAGAGAAATTGGCACAGTGAGTACATACAAACATGTTTAAGGAATTTTGCTCTGAATGGAAGGAGAGAAAGAGGACAGGAGCTGGAAGCACTGGGTTTTTGTTTTTAATCTTTTTAAGATGAAATAAGTAAAATAAATACCAAGTGTTTTATTAGTAAAGGGATTTAAGTTATTATACACAGAATTATAAAGTATATTTTAAGAACAGTTAGCTCCCAATTTTATCTCAATAATCACCTTTTGGCAGAACTACATGTAGAAAACCTAGATTTCCTGAGTTCTCTGCATAAACCGGCAATAAAACTTAATGAGGAGTGTTAAGGGTGGTCTGGGGTGTTCTGGGCTTCTGAGGTATTTTTACAACTAGCTTCTGAATAAACCCCTCGCTCTGTGTACTATTCCACAACCTCCAGTTAAAACTCTACTTAGAGGAAATCTTCTAAATTTTATATATATATATATATATATATATATATATATATATGATTTTTTTTTTCCTAAGTGGAGTTTCAGGGCCAAATAATGCAAAACCCCAGTACCTTCAAAGGCATATCCTGCTGTCAGGAGTTAGTGTTTTAACACCAACTCCATTGAAAAATATATTGAAATATCCTTACTGTAATTTTTCGTCTAGTTCTACCACTTTCTTCTTTAACTCTTGGTTCTCCTTGATTGCAGACTGAGCTGTGATTTCAGTTCTAATTTTAGAAGTGGCGAGAGCCGCTGATTCTTCCTCTAGTTCCTGAACTCTGTCCCTCAGAGAGATGAGCAGAGATGATTTTCTGGCATTATTTTCTTTATAGCTCTCCATCTCAGCTTTTAACTCTTGATAGGAAACTTCTTTAGAAAGCATCTTGGATCGCAGTTCTCGAAGCTGACATGGGAAAGAAGTAAAAAGAGGGAAAAGATTTCAAGGATATAAGTTTGAAGTACCTTGAAAAAAACCCAAAATCGTAATTTAAAATTTCAATTTTTTATTCATGACTTAATCCAACTTTACTTTCTTTTTTCATATTTGTTTCTGTATTACTAGATGGGAAATTATGCCTAAATAGTGGGCCCTCTTATTCTTTTTCAAAAAACTATTGAGCAATGGTTTTTCTTTCTTAATTAGAGGATGATTACTTTACAATATTGTAATGGTTTTTGCCATACATCGACATGAATGAGCCACCAGCGCACATGTGTCCCCCCATCCTGAACCCCCGCTCCCACCTTCCTCCCCACACCATCCCTCTGGGTTGTCCCAGAGCACCAGCTTTGAGTGTCTTGCTTTATGCATCAAACTTGGGCTGGTCATCTATTTTACATATGGTAATATACATGTTTCAATGCTATTCTCTCAAATCATCCCATCCTCACCTTCTCCCACAGAGTTCAAAAGTCTGTTCTTTACATCTGTGTCTCTTTTGCTGCCTTGTACATAGGATTGTCGTTACCATCTTTCCAAACTCGATATATATCTATTAATATACTGTATTGGTGTTTCTCTTTCTGACTTACTTCACTCTGTATAACACACTCCAGGTTCATCCACCTCATTAGAACTGACTCAAATGTGTTCTTTTTATAGTTGAGTAATCGTCCATTGCGTATATGCACCACAATTTCCTTATCCATTTGTCTGGCGATGAACACCTAGGTTGCTTCCATGTCCTAGCCACTGTAAACAGTGCTGCAATGAACACTGGGGTACATATGTCTCTTTAAATTCTGGTTTCCTCAGTGTGTACATTCAGCAGTGAGACTGCTGGGTCTTATGGCAGTTCTATTTCCAGTCAAAAAACTATTGAGCAATGTCCTGTGATGAATGAATCTCACTCAAGAGACAGGTGTGGTGTGTTTTGCAAAAAGGAATAAAATATTCTGCAATGGAAACTCATTTTCTAAATCTGTATTACTGCTATTGCTGCTGCTGCTGAAACGAGGAAGCTACAGGTAGGCCATTTGTAATTTCACGGCCACGACCCTTTCATAAGTCAATACAGACTATTCAATATATTACAGAATTTCTTCCCCAGCCTTCTGGACCCTTATTGCAGGAGATAAAGAAAAATAATATTCGGATGTCTGGAAAAAATATAGGAGAAAAAGAAAATCATTATAG
The DNA here is from genome assembly GCF_029378745.1 of Bos indicus. NCBI lineage: Eukaryota > Metazoa > Chordata > Mammalia > Artiodactyla > Bovidae > Bos > Bos indicus. Next base: position 89,012,327 of record NC_091768.1, on the reverse strand, counting down.
GATTTATACAAAGGAAACACATTAACTTTTCTCTCACACTAAAATGCTGAACACAGTATGTGCCTTATAAGATATCAGATCCGTCCCATTAGAAAATTTCATGAATACATATACTTTTTGAAGGGCTTTCCTGGTGGCTCAGATGGTAAAGAATGTGCCTGCAGTGCAGATTGGGTTCAATCCCTGGACTGAGAAGATCTCCCAGAGAAGCGAATAGCTACTCACTCCAGTATCCTTGCCTGGACAATCCCATGGACAGAGGAGCCTGGCGGACTACAGTCCATGGAGTTGCAGAGTCTGACACGACTGAGAGACTCTCACTATACTACACTACTACTACTACTATACTTTTTGGAACTATGACCATGCATGCCTACATTTATTCACATACACATACACACACATTATCAACTCATCTTTCAATGGGAGCCTGACAGTCTAGTGAGACTGTCACTTACCTCACAGGCAAGCCTAGGATTCCTGGGGGCCACTAGTCTATAAGGGCAGTGAGTCTAGCAAGAATCTCCCAGAAACTCCACAATAGACTGGATCCAGCCCCAAGGGTAGATGGATCTTGGTCACCTTCCTAGAATCTCCCCCAGGCGAGCAGAACCACCACAAAAAAGGGAGGCAGATTTCTACCCCTAGAACTGCAGATTGCAAGCAATCCACCTTAAAGAAAGCTTCTCCCAGGATGCTGAGCCCTCCAATGCCCACATTGCCCCCCAAGTCCCCAGGTGCCCCTGATGCTCTCAGGAAGGACAGCTCCCCTGAGAGCCAGAATCCAGCCCAGCTCACCTCACCTCCCAGCCCAGCAAATGCACAGTCTTTCAGGAATTCTCCCAACCAGAGGGCACTAGCAGTTGCTTCAGTCACTGCCAACTCTGTGCGACCCCACAGACTGTAGCCCACCAGGCTCCTCTGTCCATGGGATTCTCCAGGAAAGAATACTGGAGTGGGTTGCCGTTTCCTTTTTCAGTGACTCTTCCTGACTTTGGAATCAAACCCGAGTCTCTTACATCTCCTGCACTGGCAGGCGGATTCTTTACCACAGAGCCACCAGGGAAGCCAACAGAGGTTTGAGGCACAATAAGAGAAAAAGAGAATAAAATTTACCGAGAAGTTTAAACCCGCCTCCCTTCATCCTGTTTCTAATCACCTCTATACTCTGTTTCGCTCCACGGGAAGCTAACAAGGCCCATTTGTGAGTAACGAAGACAGATTCTCACCTCAGACTGAGCAGATTCAAATTTGACCAGCGTTGCTGCAAGTTCACTCCGGGCAGCCTCGGCCACATTCCGATAGTGGTTTAACTGCTCCCGAGTGACCGGGACTTCCAAGAGATGATCATAAGCTTTCTGATAGGGTTCCCCAAAAGACAAAATATACAGAAGAGAGTTAAACAATATTTTCCGTGCAGCTGTGCAACGCAAGGTTAGTACAGACGCATTCTTTGTTATCCAAATATGTTGGAAAGGCTGCTCAGAGAAGGGTTTGGTTCAGATTATTTCATTCTCATTCTCAAAATTCTACGTGAAGGAGGACGCAGCCCGAGAACCAATGATAGGGTCCCCCAGGAATGAATGACAGCTCTCCCCAGATGGTAGCTGGGGTTGGCATTTAAGAGTTGGCCTTTGCCAGGATTTCCCTGGTGGGCCAGTGGTCAAGACTCTGCTTTCCCTGCAGGGGCACAAGTTCGATCCCTAGTTGGGGACCTAAGATCCCACAAGCTGTGTGAAGAGTTGGCCTTTGCCATTTTACAGTTTTCCTTCCACCCTACTCCAGTGCTATTTGACCTCTGACCAGAACAGACAGAACTGACAAAGAACCACCAGATGTTAACCTTGAGGCAGTTTTCATAGTTCTTCTGTTTCCAGACTACAAAGATTATCAACTCATCTCTGGGCTGTTGAATAAAGTGTTTATCAAAAAAACCATGTGATTTAAGAGTAGAAGTCTGTCTCCTTCATAATCACCCACAATGCCATCTACTCTCAATCTCATCGCCTGTCTTGGGGTTATGAAGCTGACTCAAATGAATGCCTGAGGCCAGAGACAGTGGTGGTGCCTGGAGTTCTTCTCCACCCAGAAGGGAAGAGCTTCCAGCCCCACTCATGGCTGCCAATGCAAAAATAGGGATCCCAACCTGGCCAGATTATTCTAATTTTTCAAGACAAGTCCTACATCCAGACTTTTTAAAAATTGTATTTATTTATTGTTGGCTGTGCTGGGTCCTCGTTGTTTCGCACACTGTTCTCTAGTTGCAGGGAGCAGGGCCTACTCTCTGGTTGCAGTGCCCAGGTTTCTTATTGCAGTGGCTTCTCCTGTTGCAGACCAAGGGTTTTAAGGCACAGGGGCTGCAGTTGTCGCGCTTCCCAGGCTCTAGAGCACAGGCTCAATAGGTGTGGCGCACAGGCCTAGCTGCTTCGCAGCAGGTGGGATCTTCTAGGACCAGGGATCAAATCCGTGTCTCCTGCATCGGCAGGCAGATTCTTTACCACTGAGCCACTGGGGAAGTCCTAACCAGACTTTCTGAAGTAAAAAAAAGTCCCAGATTTTTCAACTGGGTAACTAATTTAAATGTTTTTTTTTTTTTTTAACACGATCCCAATAAACACATCTGCAGAAGAGATTTGATGAGTTTGGACTATAGGTCTGCATCTGTAACCTCTGGTTCTGTTTCTGTCCTGCTGGTGCCGTAACATCTGCCTCCTGCAAGAATTATTCCCAAGTTTGGACGGACACCCACTTCTATGAAGTTTCCAGGGCTTGTGGTCTTTGTGAAAGACATACAGGAAAGCCATTCATTTTTGAAAGAATATGAAAGAGGTCATATAAAGGAGGGTTTCCCTGGAATATCTAGTGTCCTCAGGGGCCACATCAGTAAAACCTGTTAATGACTCTGCCTGGCTACGGAACTGCTAAAGACTACTGTTTGGAAATACTCATGAACGCAAAAGTCATCTTAAAGCCCTGAATTTCATAACAAGCGTTGTCATGACTAGTGTGTTTCAACGCACAAGATGCCAAACAAAACCTTCAGTGCACTTAGTAACAGGCAGTGTTTGCCAATGACAACACATTCAAGAAGACGGTAGGTATGTACTCCTGGGGTAAAGGCACAAAGCGTTTAACTGCATCTATGAAGAGAACCACATCCTGTCAACCTCACTCAGTATTCAGATGGAATTTCTCCACGCCAACCACTCCAGCCATGTTTCCAAAACAGGCCATGTGAGGACCTAGGTCACTCACAAGATGTTTGAACTATAGCATGCCTGGCACACATTTTCTAAAATTCCTTAGGGAAATAAGTTTCTCAATGACTATGATTATTTCTTTCATTGACAAACATGATTTTTTTAGGACATGACATAGTCATTCTTCAATTTTATATCTCTTTCATATGAAAAATATTGTGTCCGTTGGCCATAATAGTAAGAGCCTCTGAGACAGTTCAGAAGTGGGCCTTTATTTGAGGAGATTACAATGAAACACGGAGTACCACCAGAAGCATTAGCATCTTCACACACTCATGGGCAAAAGAAACTGCACATTAAGACACTACTGCCTCTAACACTGGAACAGGGCCTACAGGAGGAAGACTCTTTTGGTTACTAAGTTTAGAAGATGGTTGCCCTTTAGTTGCTAAGTTGTGTCTGACTCTTTTGTGACCCCATGGATTGTAACCTGCCAAGCTCCTCTGTCCATGGGATTTTCCAGACAAGAATACTGGAGTGGGTTGCCATTTCCTCCTCTAGGGGATCTTCCCAACCCAGAGATCGAACTTGCAGATCCTGTATTGGCAGGCGGGTTCTGTATCACTGAGCCACCTGGGAAGCCCTTAGAAGACAGTTGCTAGGGTCTAAATCACCTTTCAAAGTCCAGCAGACTCGAGACTGTTTATCAGCAAATGTTTATGAAAAGTGTATTCTGGGTCAGACACTGAGCTTACCTATGGAGTATACCACAGAAATCATTCCCTCAAGACACTCTGAGGTAGCTTGAAATGAGAAGAAATGCACAGAAGCATGAGAGGATTACAAGGATAAGGAAAAACAATACAAAAACTGAAAGAACACATGAATTTATTTATGCCTACTCATTTCCTCTTAGCCCTTCCTTCTCTGTCTCACAGACCCTTACGTAGTGTTCTTTGTGTTTAGCCTGAGTTTCTCCTTTTTTTAATTTTTTTTTTACTGAAGGATAACTGTTTTGCAGAATTTTGTTGTTTTCTGTCAAACCTCAACATGAATCAGCCATAGGTATATATATATATATGTCCCCTCCCTTTTGAACTTCCCTCCCATTTCCCTCCCTATCCCAACCCTCTAGGCTGATACAGAGTCCTTGTTTGAGTTTCCTGAGTCATACAGCAAATTCCCATTGGCTATCTATTTTACATATGGTAATGTAAGTTTCCCGGGAGAAGGCAGTGGCACCCCACTCCAGTACTCTTGCCTGGAAAATCTCAGGGACGGAGGAGCCTGGTAGGCTGCCGTCTATGCGGTCGCAGTCGGACACAACTGAGCGACTTCACTTTCACTTTTCACTTTCATGCATTGGAGAAGGAAATGGCAACCCACCCCAGTGTTCTTGCCTGGAGAATCCCAGGGACAGGGGAGCCTGGTGGGTTGCCATCTATGGGGTCGCACAGAGTCGGACACGACTGAAGCGACTTAGCAGCGGCAGCAGCAGCAATGTAAGTTTCCAGCGGATGTTGGCAATTTGATCTCTGGTTCCTCTGGTTCTCTAAAACCAGCTTGAACATCTGGAAGTTCACGGTTCACGTATTGCTGAAGCCTGGCTTGGAGAATTTTGAGCATTACTTTATTAGCGTGTGAGATGAGTGTAATTGTGCGGTAGTTTGAGCATTCTTTGGCATTGCCTTTCTTTGGGATTGGAATGAAAACTGACCTTTTCCAGTCCTGTGGCCACTGCTGAGTTTTCCAAATTTGCTGTCATATTGAGTGCAGCACTTTCACAGCATCATCTTCCAGGACTTGAAATAGCTCAACTGGAATTCCATCACTTCCACTAGCTTCGTTTGTAGTGATGCTTTCTAAGGCCCATTTGACTTCACATTCCACGATGTCTGGCTCTAGGTCAGTGACATCGTGATTATCTGGGTCATGAAGATCTTTTTTGTACAGTTCTTCTATGTATTCTTGCCACCTCTTCTTAATATCTTATGCTTCTGCTGGATCATCGAAAAAGCAAGAAAGTTCCAGAAAAACATCTATTTCTGCTTTATTGACTATGCCAAAGCCTTTGACTGTGTGGATCACAATAAACTGTGGAAAATTCTGAAAGAGATGGGAATACCAGACCACCTGACCTGCCTCTTGAGAAACCTGTATGCAGGTCAGGAAGCAACAGTTAGAACTGGACATGGAACAACAGACTGGTTCCAAATAGGAAAAGGCATACGTCAAGGCTGTGTATTGTCACCCTGCTTATTTAACTTATATGCAGAGTACATCATGAGAAACGCTGGGCTGGAAGAAGCACAAGCTGGAATCAAGATTGCCAGGGGAAATATCAATAACCTCAGATATGCAAATGACCACCCTTATGGCAACCCAGGGATCAAACCCAGGTCTCCCACATTGCAGGCAGGTGCTTTAACCTCTGAGCCATCAGGGAAGCCCTGGCAGAAACTGAAGAGGAACTAAAAAGCCTCTTGATGAAAGTGAAAGTGTAGAGTGAAAAAGTTGGCTTAAAGCTCAACATTCAGAAAACAAAGATCATGGCATCTGATCCCATCATTTCATGGCAAATAGATGGGGAAACAGTGTCAGATTTTTATTTTGGGGGGCTCCAAAATCACTGCAGATGGTGATTGCAGCCATGAAATTAAAAGACGCTTACTCCTTGGAAGGAAAGTTATGATCAACCTAGATAGCATATTCAAAAGCAGAGACATTACTTTGCCAACAAAGGTCCGTCCAGTCAAGGCTATGGTTTTTCCAGTAGTCATGTATGGATGTGAGAGTTGGACTGTGAAGAAAGCTGAGCACCGAAGAATTGATGCTTTTGAACTGTGGTGTTGGAGAAGACTCTTGAGAGTCCCTTGGACTGCAAGGAGATTCAACCAGTCCATCCTAAAGGAGATCAGTCCTGGGTGTTCATTGGAAGGACTGATACGGAAGCTGAAACTCCAATACTTTGGCCACCTCATGTGAAGAGTTGACTCATTGGAAAAGACCCTGATGCTGGGAGGGATTGGGGGCAGGAGAAGGGGATGACATAGGATGAGATGGTTGGATGGCATCACCGACTCGATGGACATGAATCTGGGTAAACTCTGGAACTTGGTGATGGACAGGGAGGCCTGGCGTGCTGCGATTCATGGGGTCGCAAAGAGTCGGACATGACTGAGTGACTAAACTGAATTGAACTGAATGTAAGTTTACATGTTACTCTCCATACATCTCACCGTCTCCTCCCTTCTCCCTATGACCATAAGTCTGTTCTCTATGTCTGTTTCTCAATTGAGTGAGTGAGTGAGTGAAGTCGCTCAGTCGTGTCCAACTCTTTGCGACCCCATGGACTGTAGTCCACCAGGCTCCTCCATCCATAGAATTTTCTAGGCAAGAGTACTGGAGTGGGTTGTCATTTCCTTCTCCAAGGGATCTTCCCGACCCAGGGATCGAAACCGGGTCTCCCACATTGCAGGCAGACACTTTACCTCATTACTGCCCTGTAAATAAATTCTTCAGAACCGTTTTCCTAGATTCCATATATGTGCATTGCTGCTGCTGAGTCGCTTCTGTCGTGTCGGATTCTGTGCGACCCCATAGATGGCAGCCCACTAGGCTCCTCTGTCCCTGGGATTCTCCAGGCAAGAATACTGGAGTGGGTTGCCATTTCCTTCTCCAATATGTGCATTAGAGTATGATATTTATCTCTTTCTGACTCACTGCACTCTGTATTATAGGTTCTAGATTTATCCACCTCATCAGAACGGATTCAAATGTGTTCTTTTTTATGGCTGAGTAATATTCTATTGTGTATATGTACCACAACTTCTTTATCCATTCATCTGTTGATTTGCATCTAGGTTGCTTCCATGTTCTACCTTGTAAATACTGCTGCAATGAACAATGGGACACATGTGTCTTTCTCAAACCTGGTTTCCTCAGGGTATATGCCTAGGAGTGGGATTTCTGGGTCATATGGTGATTTTACTCTTAGTTTTTTAAGGAATCTTCATACCATCTTCCATAGTGGCTATATCAATTTACATTCCCACCAACAGTGCAAAAGCGTCCCCTTTTCCCCACATCCTCTCCAGCATTTATTGTTTGTAGACTTTTTGATGAGGGCCATTCTGACCAGTGTGAGGTGATATCTCATTGTGGTTTTGATTTGCATTTCTCTAATAATGAGCGATGTTGAGCATCTTTACAAGTGTTTATTAGCCATCTGTATGTCTTCTTTGGAGAAACGTCTGTTTAGGTCTTTTTCCTACTTTTTGATTGGGCTGTTTGTTTCCCTTGTGTTGAGTTGTATGAGCTGCTGGTATATTTTGGAAATTAATCCTTTGTCAGTTGTTTCATTTGCTATTATTTTCTCCCATTCCAACGGTTGTCTTTTCACCTTGCTTATAGTTTCTTTAGGAGAAGGCAGTGGCACCCCACTCCAGTACTCTTGCCTGGACAATCCTATGGACAGAGGAGCCTGGTAGGCTGCAGTCCATGGGGTCACTATGAGTCGGACACGACTGAGCAACTTCCCTTTCACTTTTCACTTTCATGCATTGGAGAAGGAAATGGCAACCCACTCCAGTGTTCTTGCCTGGAGGATCCCAGGGACAGAGGAGCCTGGTCGGCTGCCGTTTATGGGGTCACACAGAGTTGGACACGACTGAAGAGACTTAGCAGCAGCAGCACAGTTTCCTTTGCTGTGCACTGAGTTTGTCCTTTGACCTGAGTTGTTTTAAAGGCTTCATTGTGTTTGTGGCTTTCTGTTCTCAGAATTTATTAGGATGCCTGTTTTATCACACTGTGCTCAAACAACCCATCTTCATTCTGGGCTGACATTCACAGGTGTACACCAGTGGAGTGAACCAGTCTCCATTCAGAACTGGGTCCATTCAAACCGGAAGGCTGTCCTTATTAGACCAGTCATTACACATTTTCACCATCTTCCTGGTCTCTATCATTTCTACTTCAGGGAATTCATCAAGGTTTTTGTGAATGTTCAGTTTTATGAACATCCAATGGGTAGTTAAAAAGAAGATATAGGATTTCCCTGGTGGTCCAATGGTTAACACTCCACGTTTCCAATGCAGGACGCACGAGTTCAATCTCTCATTGGGGAAGTAAGATCCCACATGTTGTGGGACAGGGCCAAAATAAATGGATAAATAAAAATAAAAAGAAGGTATATTCTCATAGTTACAGATGGAGAAAACAAGCTTATGGTTACCAGGGGATAAGGTGTTGGGGGATAAATTGGGAGATTGGAATTGACATATACATACTACTATATACATGAAATAGACAACAACCTACTGTATCTCACAGGGAGGTCTACTCAATATTCTGTAATGATCTATATGAGCAAAGACTCTAAAAACAGTTGATACCTGTATACGTATAACTGATTCACTTTGCTGTACAGCAGAAATTAACACAACACTGTAAATCAATTACACTCTAATAAAAATTTTTCAAGTACTACAAAAAATAAAAAGAAGGTATAGTCTCTTTCTTTGGAGCTTCAAGTTCAATATGGATTAATTCATTCTACTTTGCTCATCATTTTAATTAGGCATTTCTAGTCTTATCTATTTCTATGCTTTAACTTGATCAGGGCTCGAGAAAGATCAGTTAGAGCCTCTGATTGCTACTGTAATTCTCTGTCACCTTGTAGCACTTGCATTCTTGCTTAATGGAAACTAGTACTGTTTGACTTGGTGCAAAGATTCAGAAATCGCATATAGTCGTTGTAAATTATACCACGTAACACCATAATGTGCCATTATCTTTCTCACTTAACCATTTCTGCTCACAATTCAGCCCTTTCTGATACTGAGATCATGATCCCGAATTTCTTTTTGTTTGTATCTGACTACATATACCTCTGTTCCAGCTTTTAATTTTCAACCTTTCTGTATCACTTCGTCTTAGATGTAAATAAAGCTGGTTAAGCCCTCTGGATACCTTCTCAATCACACTCTATTAAAATTTAAATGTAAGTACTATGACCCAGCAGTTCTACCTCTCAATTATTTCCCCTTGGAAAACAGTCATATATGTGAGTAACAGTAGGTCTTAGGATACTTATTACACCATTATCGGTAATAACAAAAAAGAGAGAAGGGGTGACACAATACAAATCCCCATCAACAAGGCAATTGCTGAAAAAGGCGCTCCTATACTATGAATACTGCCAATAAGCAGGAGGAGACTGCCCTGTATGTTTGGGCATAAGCAGATCTCCAAGATACACCACTGGACAAAAGTAACAAAGTATAGATCCATAGTTTGATACTTTTTTCCCCTTAAAGCACACATGAAGGGAAAGTACTGTGTATTTTCTGCAAATATATTTAGAGAAGAAAAAAAGGTCTGAAGGAACACACATCAGCTGTATAACAATCCTTATCTCTGAGGCTGACAGGAGTACTGGAGCTGGGGAGGGGAATGGCTTTGGTTTCTTCTCAAGAAGGTATATTTATGCATTAATTACATAATTAAGCATAATTAAAAGAAAATTACTGGGAAGAAATGTTACTAAGGTAATCTTTTAGTTATAGAACTACATTTATTTTCTTCTTTATTACGTTTTTATATTTTCTAAATCTTTTACAGTGACTGTGCATTAATTTCATAATCAGAGTAAATATTTCCCCTTTAAATGAAAAAACAAAAAAGGAACAAGGACAAGAATCCACAAAAATCACAAATTCTGCCATGCAGCATCTTTAAGGAGGACACAGGGGCAAAGAAACACCACCAGTAGCATAGAGATTGAAATGTACGTGAGGCCAGACCTCTCAGGGTTTTGCTCTTTTAATTAAGCCTCCCTAGAGTTAATAAAAATTTTGGAAAGCTTTTCTATAAATATTAAATAATCTTCACTTTAACAAAAAACTAATTTTACCCTAATTTCAAAGTGGCAAGATTAAAACTCATCCATTTGTCCTCATATGAGGACACTCTAAGTTATTAGGTCTCCCAGCCAATCCATGAAGCAATTTCACATTAATTTTAGAAAGCCAACTACCTATGATTTGCTTCGGCTACTGATATTATGATAATGATTGAAATTGCCTTGCAGGGTGGCTCATAGGCTTTTCAGAATAAAGATGGTTTCAAAGCTCAAAGGCAAAAAGAAGAGATCAGCTTATTCATAACTTGGTACACAATGTGTCCAATTACCCAGCCTGAGGACAATGCCTTGGGCCAGTCTTGCTTCTATGGTGTTTAGCTGTCTTATTTTCCTATGGACAGGAAAAAAAAAAAGAGAGAGAGTGAAGAAAATCGCTGCCAACCTCTGACACACAAAAGTACCTAAATCCATTCCTGTCTTTCCATCTCATACCCAGTCTCCTCTTTGTTCCAGCATTATTCCATACCACACTGCACAACCGTGTCACTGAGGCACTTTCACAGGGGAAGGCGTCCTTTGGTCTCTCTTTTTCTTTCTATCACCTTCCCTCTCTCTCCCCTTCCCTCTTCAAGCCTCCAGGGCTGCCCCAGTGAGCAATCCTCGCTAAGACTCTCTCCCCTACTCTCTAACTTCTTCCCCTCACATAGTTTTTTCCCTAATTTATGGTGCATAACTTAAGTACTGCAACTGTATTTATGGGCTTCCCTGGTGGCTCAGCAGTAAAGAATACACTTGCCAATGCAGGAGACATGGGTTCGATCTCTGCGTCCAGAAGATCCCCTGCAGAAAGAAATGGCAACCCACTGCCCACTCTTCTTGCCTGGAAAATCCCATAGGCAGAGGAGCCTGGCAGTCTACAGTCCACGGGGTCACAAAAGAGTCAGACTCGACTGAGTGACTATACAACTTCAACAAAATGTATTTCTCCAACCAATGCCAATTTTGACTACTTATCAGTTCTTCTCCAGACTTTGAAGGACTTTCCTGCTTTTCTTTCTTACATCTGCATTTGGTTTCTGGGTTTTCCTAAGTGCTTGCCAGGGACAGTGTGATGGGTATGGAATTCAGGAAACAAATCGGTGTGTCATCATCTTAGTAGTTGTGGAGCAAATTTTGGAGGAAGACATTTCTGCATTAAATCAAGCTTTGTGAAAAAGCTGATGTATTATTTTGACACTGTTCTCTAATCACATTTTTCTTGGGTGTCATTTGAAACCCCTTCTATCTCAATATCTTTATTGAAAAGAATACAGTATTCCAAAATGTTCTTAATACTATGGCTCCACTAAAAGAAACCGAATTATTTTTTCATGGATGGGAAGGACCGCAGTTAGAAAAACTTAAGATGCCAAACTTTCTGAGGGCTTGCTTCAAATACTAATCCCGATGTAACTCTAACAAATATTAAATATGTAATTATATGTACTAGATATGTATCATATACATATCTAATATTCACTGACCCAGGAACTATTCTAATTCAGTCTTCACGACAAACCTATGAGTAGAGACTGTTCTTATACCCTCATCTGAAAACGAGACAATTAAGGGCTAAAAAGGCAATTCCTTTTTCAAACAGCAAACAACTGGTAGTAGATCTGAAAGCAGTAATAGCTTTTCTGTGCTATCTAATTTAAAAGTTAGGCTTAAAGGACATTTAATGAATGTGCATATGAAATGTTCCTGACACTGCAGGAGGCACTTCAGCATATACCCCAGAACACACAATTCTACTTGTAATTCTACGTGAATGTTCGTGGTTCACAGTATCCATCAATATAGGAATTGGTCATCCATAAGAATAGTACATCCATGTACTATCATATAAGAATAGTCATCCATGGAATAGTACATCCATAAAATGGGAATCTAGAAAACAATTAATAGAACTGAACTAAATCTATTTAAAGCAGCATGGATAGATCTCAAAAACATACTGTTTTTCAAATACAGTAAATCAGAGAACAAAACTAATAGTATGATACCATTTATGTTTCAAAAATACATGTTATTTTAAATTAGCTTAAAGAATAAAAACCAATAAAAAGCAAAAAAAAAGGAAAATTAAAAAAGTGTTAAACAAAATAAAATATTCTCTATAGGTATAAGTATGAACACAAAAAGTATTTTTAATGATCTGGCGGATACTCACCAAATGTATTTAATAATTACCTCTGGAGAATGAGGGAAGGGGATTAAGATTAGTGGTAGTTGACAAAAGATACTGCAGCTTAATGTGTAATGTTCTCATTTTTAAAGGAAAAGTGGCTGCAATTGTAATATTCAAATTAATTTTTTAATTAAGAGACAGCTGGAAACATGTTTAAAGAGTCCAATTCAGTATGTTCTCAATTTTAACATCCTAATCTTTAGATTTAAGAAGCTGAATACCATGTAAATTCTTCACCGGCTGCAGAGGCAGTGGGAAACCCTGAACTTGAACCTCGGCTTGCACAAGACCGCAGAGGTAGAAAGAATTACTGAATTTCCAGCAATGCTTGGAATGCATTTTTTATTCAACAAGAAAGTTTTGACTACTTCTTGGATAGGAAGTTCACCACAAAAATGAATGGAATAATACAATGTTATAGCCAAAATAGTATCTTCAAGGATTAAAACAAGAATTCAATGATTCTTAATGTTTTTATTAACTGTAAAAAGATCTCCAACAAAGGACAAATTAGAAACAGAAAACAACCTAAATAACATGTACATTGCAACTACATCCCTGCTCTCTCTTCTGGGGTGACCCTTAACTCTGCCCAGAGAAAATTCAGCTAAATGATGCTACTTCATCATCCCTAGCAGCATTTCTTCTGTTAAAAGGAAGCCATGATTTCCAGCATACACACTTCTGAAAGCAACCAAGTCCCTCCAGAGACAAATTTTGTAAAAAATGAGAAGACAGTGGGACACGTTAGCAACAAGTAATCTCTCCAGGTTTCAGGTTAGGAAGAAACCAAATAATTTTTAACCTCCCTATAAGAATTCTCACAAGGGAACAAAGCAAGATCTACAGTAAGTTTTTAGAAGGAATTTTTCTCTCTTTTGTGTCCAGAATAAATCAGGTTATAGGCAGATTCCAAATCCGAAATTGTAGTGCTTAGCAACTCTCACTAGTTATCATGAAGACATGGATGTCCTCAGCCCGCTCTAGAGGACAGTCTACTAGAGTGGACAGACCCTTGTTTAGGAAGCCCTTCCTTTCTAAAGCTAGACCCCCTAATCTCACCCTCTCTCCTCCCCAAGACCTGCACCACACCATAAAGAGCTCTGCAGAAGGCAGGTTGGGGAGATCAAAGGAGGGGTGGAGACCACCAAGAAAATCAACTAATGGACAGTGTATTCACCCTCATAGCAGTCTTCTCACTCTTCTTATAGGTGTCATTTCAAAGTCAGTATTGCCTCAGCAAGTATTCAGAAGGACTTGACCAGTCAAAATTCCCACCTGACCACACCACTATCTTCCCACTATATAAAGACCCTGATGCTGGGAAAGACTGAAGGTAGGAGGAGAAGGGGACGACAGAGGATGAGATGGTTGTATGGCATCACCGACTCAATGGACATGAGTTTGAGTAAACTCCGGGAGTTGGTGATGGACAGGGAAGCCTGGCGTGCTGCAGTGCATGGGGTCACAAAGAGTCGGACATGACTGAGCAACTGAACTGAAACTGAACTGATTCTCTCATAGCAGCCTATGCTTCTCCTTCAGGTCACTTACAGAGTGGTAAGGAATACATGATATGTGTAATTAAGTATGTAAGGTCTCTCTCCCTTAAAACTCTGTGATAGGGCTTCCCTGATGGCTCAGTGGTAAAGAATCTGCTTGCTGATACAGGAAACACAAGTTCGAGTCCTGCTCCAGGAAGATTCCACACACCAAGGAGCAACTAAGCCCATTGCCCATAACTACTGAGCCTGTGCTCCGGAGCCCAGGAGCCGCAGCAACTGAGCCTACACTCCCTAAGCCCGTGTCCACAACAAGAGAAGTCACCGAAGTGAGAAACCCACACACCGCAAAGAAGAGTAAACCCCACTCACAGTAACTGCAGAAATGCCCAAGAAGCAACGAAGACCCAACACAGCCAAAAACAAACTTAAAAATTATTTTTTAAACAGTCTTTGATATCCACTAAGACATACCTAGCACCTAACCAGAACCTCACAATGTAAATGCTCGATAATTATCTGCAGAATAAAGGAATGGATGCTATATTGCTCTTCTTATTAATATCCCATCCTCCCGTGTGATTCACTCCCCAATCTCATCTGCTATGCCAAGTTCCACCAGCCTCTGGAGTTGGCTGACTTCTACTGCACCCCAAGCCCCAGGGATGATGGGCTGGTTTAGGAAGCACGCAGATTCTCCCACTCTGCAATATCAGAGCCTGTCCATCTATAGTAGCATTGTTGTTTTTGTTTAGTCCCTAAGTCCTGTCTGATTCTTTGTGACCCCCATGGACTATAACCTGTCAGGCTCCTCTGTCTGTGGGATTTCCCAGGCAAAAATACCAGAGTGGGTTGCAATTTGCTTCTCCAGGGGATCTTCCCAACCCAAGGATTGAACCCACGTCTCCTGCTTTGCAGGAGGATTCTTTTACCTCTGAGCCACCAGGGAAGCCCAATAGTAGCATTGACATCCATCAAACCATGGATGTATCACGTAAATATGAGCCCTGACAAGAGAAACGTCTTGCTTTTGACTCCGTGGGTGTTCTGGAACGTACTTTGCAATCACTGAATTTTGTTACTGTTGTTCAGTCACTAAGTCGTGTCCAACTCTTTGCAACCCCATGGACTGCAGCACATCAGGCTTCCCTGTCCTTCAATGTCTCCCAGAGTTTGCTCAAATTCATGTCCATTGAGTCAGAGATGCCATCCAACCATCTTGTCCTCTGTCGTCCCTTTCTCCTCCTACCTTCAATCTTTCCCAGAATCAGGGAGCTAATCACTGAATAGCTTCTCCTAAGCCATGGCAGGAGCATAAACTAAAGGCTAGTCCCAAATCCACTAGTGTTTCCTGTAATCTTTACAGTTTACCAGACGTCTAGATCTTAGAGAAAGGCTTTAACTTCCACCCAACGTCTCAAGTTTATTTTTTACCAGTGCCAAAACAAGAAAAACAAAAAAAGGAATTAAGAAAATGGCAGGAAAGAAAGGTTAAAAGAGAGAACAAATAAGAGGAAGCAAGTATCCTGGACGTACAATAAACCCTTTACATATGAACGAGTTTCATTTCGAAATCGTATTTGTTGAATCCAATTTATTCAAAAATCCAACAAAATTAGCCTAGGTACCTAACTAACACAATTGGCCATATAGTACTGTGAATAGGTTTACAATACTTTTCACACAAATAATACATTAAAAAAACAAACACAAAAAATAAAACACCTTTAATCCTACAGTACAGTACCTTGAAAAGTACAGTAGTACCAAGTACATCACTTCTGCCTGTGCACTTGCTTCAGACATCCTGGGCTTGAAACAAAGACACTGTAGTACTGTGCTCTTTAGAGTAGTGTGCAGTAAAAGTACAACCACTTGTAGAGGATGCACACACGTGACGATTATGTAAGTGAACTAACTTACATGACTGGACACGCAAATGCATGTTCACATCTTTGACAGTTCGTAACTTAAAGGTCTGCAGTAGGGGACTTACTGTCCTGTTGGTACCGAGCACTTGTTAGGGATGGACCAGTTTACCTTGGCTCTTCCAAGTAGATCAACCTGAGTCACACGATCTACCAGGACCACGAGGTAAAGCAAACAAGTTGCTCACTACAGGAAATCACAAATTTCCAAACCCGTGGAACAACTGAACGGCATAACATCAAGCCTTTGTTCAGTAAAAGCACTTCAGTAGCAGGGTCAAAACAATAAAGTCCAATTAGCCATCTCGCTTGAGTTTTGACTTTTCAGGGATAATCTGAAGTAGAGCAGAGTATGAATGAATGCTGCTTCTTTAGTCAACCCTCTGAATGTCATCTGACAACATCAACTTAGTTAATATCAGAAACGCATTCCTGAGACCTCTTGTATTAAGACTCATCATCTGGACCCAGCCTCCAGCTGAGATCAGTGGAAGTATGTCCTGCTGGTGAGTTTAGGGACTACCCTGATGGCTCAGCTGGTAAAGAATCTGCCTGCAATGCGGGAGACCTGGGTTTGATCCCAAGGTTGGGAAGATCCCCTGGAGAAGGGAATGGCTACCCACTCCGGTATTCTGGCCTGGAGAATTCCATGGACTGTATAGTCCATGGGGTCGCAGAGTCAGACATGACTGCGAGACTTTCATTATTGCTAAACAATGGTCCTGTTGGAACAAATATAGGTGGAATTTCACTCATCTCTTGTAAAAATGGAAAACAGCAAGTCTCATATTTTTAAAATTAGTCATGCCAAGAGATCAACCTAGAATAGAAATAAGAGTTTCAGCAAAAACTAGGAGGGAGAGGAGAGAGTTGACCAAGATATACTGGGAAAGAAAAGCCAGGAATTATTTATTCATCCACATTTTGTCAGATGAGAATAAATGTTTAAAACATCTGAAAAAAAATGCTTATCTTGCAGGAACAAAAATTATAACTTTCAATCATTGTTAGGGTGAAGGTCCTGTTGCTGCTGCTGCTAAGTCGCTTCAGCTGTGTCTGACTCTGTGTGACCCCAGAGACGGCAGCCCACCAGGCTCCACCGTCCCTGGGATTCTCCAGGCAAGAACACTGGAGTGGGTTGCCATTTCCTTCTCCAATGCAAGAAAGTGAAAAGTGAAAGTGAAGTCGCTCAGTCGTGTCCGACTCTTCGCGACCCCATGGACTGCAGCCCACCAGGCTCCTCTGTCCATGGGATTTTCCAGGCAAGAGTACTGGAGTGGGGTGCCATTGCCTTCTCCGCATCTCTAAAAACAATCAGAAACGGGTGTCAGTAAAATCACAGAATGAACGAAGGAAGGAATGAAATGGCACAGCCAGAATTCAAACCAAAGCCCATCTGACTCCAAAGCCCATACTGTTCATCACTATGTTATCGTCATATATAGATATGCAATCATTTCTCCCTAAATTGAATTCTCTTCTGAACTTGATTCAATATTGCTGTTCTGCAAGGCAAGTCAGGTTGTTGCAGTAAAGAGCTGCATTTCCAAAATTAATGATAAGTTCACAAAATTTAACTTTGATAAATTCATAAATCTCCTTCCAACCACTTTTTGGAAGATTCCTAGGAGGGAGGGATAAACTGGGAGATTGGGATTGACATATACACACTACTATATATAAAATAGATGACTAATAAGGACCTACTGCATAGGACAGGGAACTCTACTCAATACTCTGTAATGACCTATATGGGAAAAGTATAAAAAAAGAGTGGATATATGTATAACTAATTCACTTTGCTGAACAGTAGAAACTAACACCTTGTCAATCAACTATATTTCAATAAAAAATAAATTTAAGAAAGATTCCTTCTGCTTTCTACAAGTTCATATATGCTGTACAGGTTGGGTCTAGTCAATTTAGAAGCTTATATTTTCATTTAATATAAAGTCTTCTGTGGAAAATTCTTAAAGAGATGGGAATACCAGACCACGTGACTTGCCTCCTGAGAGGCAAGTGTATGCCTGTCAAGAGACAACAGTTAGAACTGGACATGGAACAACAGACTGGTTCCAAATCGAGAAAGGAGTACGTCAAGGCTGTATATTGTCACCCTGCTTATTTAACTTCTATGCAGAGCACATCATGCAAAATGCTGGGCTGGATGAAGCCCGAGCTGGAATCAAGATTGCCAGGAGAAATATCAATAACCTCAGAGATGCAGATGACACCACTTCTTATGGCACCAAGTGAAGAAGAACTAAAGAGCCTCTTGATGAAAGTCAAAGAGGAGAGTGAAAAAGTTGGCTTAAAACTCAACATTCAGAAAACTAAGATTATGGCATCCAGTCCCACCACTTCACAGCAAATAGATGGGGAAACAATGGAAACCATGACAGACTTTACTTTTTTGGGCTCCAAAATCACTGCAGAGGGTGACTGCAGCCATGAAATTAAAAGACACTTGCTTCTTGGAAGAAAAGCTATGACCAACCTAGACAGCATATTAAAAGCATTACTTTGCCAACAAAGGTCCACATAGTCAAAGCTATGGTTTTTCCAGTAGTCATGTATGGATGTGAGAGTTGGACTATAAAGAAAGCTGAGCACTGAAGAATTGATGCTTTTGAACTGTGGTGCTAGAGAAGACTCTTGAGAGTCCCTTGGACTGCAAGGAGATCAAACCAGTCCATCCTAAAGGAGATAAGTCCTGAATATTCATTGGAAGGATTGATACTGAAGCTGAAACTCCAATATGTTGGCCACCTGATTCGAAGAATTGACTCACTGGAAAGGACCCTGATGCTGGGAAAGACTGAAGGCAGGAGGAGAAGGGGACGACAGAGGATGAGATGGTTGGATGGCATCACTGACTCAATGGACATGAGTTTGAGTAAACTCCGGGAGTCGGTGATGGACAGGGAAGCCTGGTGTGCTGCACCCCATGGGGTCACAAAGAGTTGGACATGACTGAGTGACTGAACTGAACTGAAAGTCCTTTGAATTTTTTTTTAATCTGTTCACTTTACCAAGATAACATCTTAGTTAAGTAAGCCACAGGCAAATTAATTAATTTCAGGTCCTATTTTAAGTGACAACAATTTCTCAGCATTTGTATTGGATAGAACTCCATGGGAGGTATTGGGTGTAACTTTCAAGGCTCATAATGAATGCAGATTTGGGAACACTGTCACATGTCACATTGTCACATGTCACAAATAGCTTCTTTGAGTGGAATGGGGGAAATGAAAACCTCTGTTGACAAAGAGATGGGACATTTTATTCATCTGAATCCTACATATCTTTTCACATATTAATGATTCTAGACTTCTTCTCAAGTGGGGTTTTTTCACTCCATCTATTATCAAACACTTGATAAATTATCTTAAAGTGAAAATTTTTCCAAAATGTAATATTTCAGTTCCTATGCTGAGTGGTATGCTTAAAACTTTTAACAAGTTGTCTATTCAAATTGGCTCCTCAGGAATATTTCCCTTAGAAGGAATTTAAAATACAGTTTAACCAATTTTCCAAAAGAGCACTTCTCTAGTGCAATAAAACTGTCGTAGGGAGATTTAAATTTTGCTGGACTTCAGTTCAATATTCATCATTTTATGTCAACCTTTAAGTGAAGGAACAAGTAATTTTAAGATAAAATTTTCTAAGCATGATTTACAATTGCCAAGTCATGAAAGCACCTAAGTATCCATCAATGGATGAATGGATAAGGAAGAAAATGTGACATATTTATACCCATCTCTATCTCTAGATATAGTTATAACTAGGGGGCTTCCCTGGAAGCTCAGCTGGTAAAGAATCCGCCTGCAATGCAGGAGACCCCAGTTTGACTCCTGGGTCAGGAAGGTCCTCTGGAGAAGGGATAGGCTACCTACTCCAATATTTTGGAGCTTCTCTGGTAGGTCAGATGGTAAAGAATCCTCTTGCAATGCGGGACACCTGGGTTCGATCCCTGGGTTGGGAAGATCCCTTGGAGAAGGGAACAGTTACCCACTCCAGCGCTCTCGCTTGGAGAACTCCATGAACAGAGGAACCTGGCAGCCTACAATCCATGGGGTCACAAAGAGTCGACACGACTGAGCAATTTTCACTACACTGGGTTGGCCAAAAAGTTCCTTCAGGCTTTTCCTTAGATAGTACAGAAAACCAAACAAACTTTTTATATCTAAATATATCTATATCTAAAAATGGATACTACCCAACCACAGAAAAGAAGAAACTTTGCAACAACATAAACGGACCTTGAGGGCATTATACTAAGTGAAATAAGTCAGAGAAGAACAAACATTGTATGATCTCATATGTGGAATCTAAAACAAGCAAAAATCTCATTAAAGAGAGAGATCAGACTTACAGTTACCAGAGGCAGGGGGCAGGGGTTGTGTGGGGTGCAGGAACTGGATGAAGATAGTCAAAAAGTACAAACTTCCAGTTATAAGACAAATAAATACTGGGGCTATAATATGCAACATAATGACTATAGTTAACACTGGTATACGATATTTTGAAAAGTCCTAAAAGTTCTCATCACAAGGAAAGAAACATTCTTTTTTTTTCTTTTGTATCTGTATAAGATGATGAGTGTTAATTTAACTAAATTTATTGTGGTAATTACATCACAATATATTTAAGGCATTATGCTGTATGCCACAGTGCTGTATGTCAATCATATCAGTAAAATTGGGAAAAATATGTTCTATTATCTGTCTTACTATCACCTGTTCTGTTGCTTAACAATGCTCTCTAAACAATGCTTCTGCACAGTTTCCTCTCCCCACGTGACCCCATTAACTTTTGTGGGTCCTATGGGTTTCCCAGGTGGCCCACTGGTAAAGAAACTGCCTGCCAAAGCAGGACACGCAGGAATCATGGGTTTGATACTTGGGTTGAAAAGATCCCCTGGAGAAAGAAATAGTAACTCATTCCCGTATTATTGCCTGGGAAATCCCACGGACAGAGGAGCCTGGCAGACTACAGTCCATGGGGTCGCAGAGTGGGACACGACTTAGCGACTAAACGACAACCGTGCACTTTTATTAATACCTTCGTGGTCTCTTTCCTCCATACAGATATTAAAGCTATATTCTACAACCTACTGGCATGAAGATGAACATAACAAAATACTACACATTAAAATATTTTCTCAATTTAAAAGTTATTTTT
Source organism: Bos indicus (assembly GCF_029378745.1). NCBI lineage: Eukaryota > Metazoa > Chordata > Mammalia > Artiodactyla > Bovidae > Bos > Bos indicus. The sequence continues at coordinate 88,991,421 of NC_091768.1, read as the reverse complement.
TTCTCCCTCTCCTGATTTTAAAAGAATTTAAAACATGCTCATGGGTCCCTTAAAGGTGGTCCCAGGGCCTCTGATAGATAGGTTGATCCTGTCCTTCTAGGAAAATCAGGCAGGAGACATGACAAACTCTCCCCACTTTCCTGCTGCTGATCGCCAGCCTGTGTGTCTGTGTTGAGCACCTGTGGCCTTGCTGCACTGTCCTTTCTGATGGACTACAAACCCACTGGTTCTAACAACCTCCTCAAGCATGGTAGGACTAGTGAAGTTATCCTGTGTATTAGGGTCCTCCAGAGAAACAGAACTAGAAAAAAAAAAAAATAAATATATATATATATAGATAGATAGATATAGATATAGAGAGAGTTGTTAAGTCCCTAAGTTGTGTCTGACTCTTTGTGACCCCATGGACTGTAGCCCACCAGGTTCCTCTGCCCATGGGATTTCCCAGGCAAGGATACTGGAGTGGGTTGCCATTTCCTTCTCCAGGGGATCTTCCTGACCCAGGGATTGAACCCGCATTTCCTGCATGGGCAGGTGGACTATTTACCACTGAGTTACCAGGGAAGCCATATATAAATATATATACACATACTTGGCCCAAATGGCATGGTTTTTAAACCATGGACCAGAAATGGCCTTAAAATACTTAGCTAATTACTATCAGAAAGAAACATTTAATAATCAATATGGACAAAACCATAATCATTGTTTTGGGCAGCTACTCCCCAAATTCTGTCAATTCTAAATAAACCCAGGGGAAGGGTGTTCCAATATATGGAAAAAGGAGAACTGGAGGGAGCCATGACCACCACTCTGCCAAGCAGCTTTCCTTTCTCTGCTCATCTGGCCCTCCTCTCCCAGTCCCTCCTGCAGCTCATCCTCCTTCACCCACTCGTTAACCTGCGACTCTCTGGACTTCATCATCAATCCTTCTTCTTCACCACATAAGACACCTTTACTGGTCTACTTCATGCTCTCCTGAGATTTCAACCATCTGCAATAATTGATGGCTCCCCAATCTGCATCTCTAGCTAGAGATTCATGATTCCAACTGCTACTGAACATCACCTACAGGTCCTGTTGGTACTCCAAAGACAATGTCATCTCCATACCACCACCATCATTGGCCCCAGTAACTTCAGCAAAGCATCCCCTCCCCTTGCTCTCCCCACCTCCATCTAGTAGAGCACCTCCCGTAACTGCTTGTTTGCCTTTCCTTCTAGATCCTTGCCTGACACCATATCTTTACTCCAGCCACACCTGCCTTCTTCCTTTTCCAAGCCTTTATTATCTCATTTATTATTTACTTAACTATACTGTGAGCTCGATAGTTAGAAAGAGCATTTTCTACTCAATATCCTAATTTGTTACAGGTACATAATTTCTTTAAAGCTTTATTTCAATCTTACAGAAAAGTTGCAAGAATAATAAAGTATATGCCACACTTAGATTCACCAACTGTGAGAACATTTCATCACATTTGATCTAGTCTTTTCTCTCTGTCCATTACAATCATGACAGCTGAGTCATTTGTGAGTAATTCGCAGACATCACAGCCTTCAACCCCTAAATACTTCAGCGTGTATTTCTAAGGACAAGGACTTTCCTTTGCATACGGCTGTGAAATTCAAGAAATTTAATAATGACACCATAGTACTCACCAGTTATCTCAATAACATTCCTTAGAGCAATTAAAAATACATTACATGTATTATCAGGTATCGTTAGTCTGTTGAATCCAGTTCTCAGCCTTTCTTTTTCTTTTATAACATCAACAATGAGATAAACTGACATAAGGCTCCTGACATGATGCACTGAGAACACACCATCTCTCATATAGGATCACCGATAAACGCCAAAAGTGATTAACTTGAATCTAAGGATAAGAAATCATGAGACACACCCAAACTGACGAACGTGCTACCAACTATATTCTTTTTTTAATTGAGGTATACTTGCTTTACAATATCGTGTTAGTTTCTGTGTATGACAAAGTGAATCAGCCATACATATACACGTATCCCCCCGAACCTTGGACCTCCCTCCCTTTCAGTTCACACAGAGAACTGAGCTGAGCTTCCTGTGTATACAGCAGGTTCCCGCTAGCTATCTATTTTACACATGGTAGTGTACTCTTTCTAAACACACTTCCCCTAGGGAAGCTGTTTCTAAAAACACTCCCTCCCAGCATCACCCACAACTCAGCATACCTGTCATCTCCTTGGGGAGTCATCTGGGCCCACCCTATCCAAAGCAAACCCTCTACGCCAGTCAGTCTTGATCCTGTTATCCCACTTTAGTGTTAACCACACTTTGAAATTACCTTGTTTACCCATCTGTTTACTTTTGTTATCTATCTCCCCCACTAAAATGTAACTTTTATGAGAGTGGAACCTTATCTAAAACAGCATCTGTTTTAGAACTGACCCTGATTTTTTAACTGCTGAAGCAAAGAATTTGCCTATCTTTGGTGTCCTGAAACTCACCACAGGGTGACTCAATCAATGTATGATTCACCAAGCAGAGTTTTTCTGGTTCAGGTTTCCTCCCACGTTCTCACTTTTGCTTACTCCAAATAGTTACAAAATTTCAACATTAAGACTTCCTTTTGCTTCTCCACTCTACCCATTTCATTTACCCTGAAGCAGAAAAGACTTATGGGAAATGTGACAACTATAGTCGAGAGTTGACATCGTTCCCCTTTGCACTGACAATGAGATTAGATGATGATGACCTAGAAATGCTGAAAAATACATTTCAGTACAAAGCTAACGCGGAAGAGTCAGGAAGGACAGCATAAGAGTAAATTTAGTCAACAAAAAGGAAGTTATTTCAGTTACTCAGAAATAGAATTCATATATTTCCTTTTACTAGCAATATTTAAAATATTTTATTTAAGCACTATCTAACACGTAGAGATAGAAGCCACAATCAATAGCAGTGCTGTATCAATAAGAGAAAGAGTATAGGGCTGCTGGTCCACCTCAGCAATGCCTTTGAACTTCTCTGCCTTAGATCAAAGCCACCAAAGCACCAATTTCAAAGGAAAAAAATTGGAAGCGAAACAAAGAAAAAAGAAATCTTGGGAAAAGAACCTAGCATAAATAATTTTAAGTACAGCAAATGTTACTCCCTTTTTCAATTAAATTTTTAAATTGTCCTTGAACACAGAAAAAGTAAGTCTTTATAATTAGTCAACTTAATTCAAGTACAAACCAAGAAGCACTCACTATTGTTTCAAATATCCTGTACCCCACATTTGGCAACTTTAAGTAAAGATTCACACCACCTTTTTGAAATACGAAGGGAAAATCAATCATGCTCTCTGCTTGGTGTTCAAAAAGTTCTTTTATTCACCTGTTATTTGAACATTTCCCCTCAGCCAGGTGGTCCAAGAACAATTAGATACGAAGAGAAACTAAGTGTTGCAGTTAAAAGTTGGATATACATTCCTGACGCGTTTGCTGCTGTTCTCTCACAGGTGTCGCCAGCGCTGCCGCAATGGTGAAGCTGAGCAAAGAGGCCAAGCAGAGGCTGCAGCAGCTTTTCAAGGGAGGACAATTTGCCATCCGCTGGGGTTTTATTCCTCTCGTGATTTACCTGGGATTTAAGAGGGGTGCAGATCCTGGAATGCCTGAACCAACTGTTTTGAGGTTCCAGGGAGGAGATAAGATCAAGTAGATCTTACCTAAAATAGTTAGGATCAACTGGAGACATAGAAGGTGAAATGAAACAAGAAGAGGTTTTTGTAACAAATCCCGAAAGGATCACATTGGTTCCTTGGAGTCATACCCTCTTGCCTTTGGACCTCAGCAAATGCTTGTTAATTCTCCCTCTCTGTTCCTGCTCCCTCCCAATCCTCCCCATTTTCCTGACTTTCTTACCATAAGGGCAAGGGCCTGGTTGATTTGTTTGGTGTTATATCCCTAACACCTGGACTAGTACATGGTACATAGTGAGGTCTCAATATTTGGTAAGCTAAGAAGTAGAAAGAGGAGAGTGAAAAAGTTGGCTTAAAGCTCAACATTCAGAAAACGAAGACCGTGGCCTCTGGTCCCATCACTTCATGGCAAATAGATGGGGAAACAGTGGAAACAGTGTCAGACTTTATTTTTCTGGGCTCCAAAATCACTGCAGATGGTGACTGCAGCCATGAAATTAAAAGACGCTTACTCCTTGGAAGGAAAGTTATGCCCAACCTAGATAGCATATTCAAAAGCAGAGACATTACTTTGCCAACAAAGGTCTGTCTAGTCAAGGCTATGGTTTTTCCTGTGGTCATGTATGGATGTGAGAGTTGGACTGTGAAGAAAGCTGAGCGCCGAAGAATTGATGCTTTTGAACTGTGGTGTTGGAGAAGACTCTTGAGAGTTGCTTGGACTGCAAGGGGATCCAACCAGTCCATTCTGAAGGAGATCAGCCCTGGGATTTCTTTGGAAGGAATGACGCTAAAGCTGAAACTCCAGTACTTTGGCCACCTCATGCGAAGAGTTGACTCTGGAAAAGACTCTGATGCTGGGAGGGATTGGGGGCAGGAGGAGGAGGGGACGACAGAGGATGAGACGGCTGGATGGCATCACTGACTTGATGGACGTGAGTCTGAGTGAACTCTGGGAGTTGGTAATGGACAGGGAGGCCTGGTGTGCTGCGATTCATGGGGTCGCAAAGAATCGGACACGACTGAGCGACTGAACTGAACTGAACTGAAGAAGTAGAAATGCATAGAATGTTAATTGCCTACCCAAAATCCATTTCTGTGTAACCTCTGAATTTCTGCTCAGCTCTGTTCTCCAGTTTCCTGGAGTCTAACTTGCCCTGTGTTCATACAACTCAGGACCAAGGATCTGAGAAGTTTCTATAGATTCACTATTGGATGCATTTTTAATGAGATGTATATGCAAGAAGCAGATACTGCTCTGATGTGAGGAAAAAAGTTTTGTAATAGTATGTGTTTACTGTCTTGAAGAACTCCCTCCTCTGTGATATATTTAATGCTGAGTATCTTTTAACAGGACCATTCTCCAAAATTTAATTTTTTTCTTTTGCTTTTTTGGGTCTTTAAGTAATAGATTGAAGGAAAGTAAATAAAATACCTAAGATTATGCAAAAAAAAAAAAAAAAGTTGGATATACAAAGAATTAACTGCTTGTCACTCATTTTTTTAACTTTTTATTCTGAAGTTATTTTAGACCCAGAAAAAGGTTGCAAGATTAGAACAGAAAGATTCTGTGTACCATTTACCCAACTTCCCCTAATGTTAACTACCTACATATCCAAGGCATGTTAAAATAAGTAAATTAACATTGCTATAATACTATTAACTAAACATCAGATCTTATTCAAATTTCACGAGTTTTCTAATAATGTCCTTTTTCTGGTCCAGGGGTCAACCCAGACTCTCACATTGCTTCTAGTTGTCTTGTCTCCTTAGTCTCTGCCAATCGTGACCTTGACACTTTTGAAGAGTATTGGCCAATTATTTAACAGAAAATCCTTCAAGGTGGGTTTGTCTAACGTGAAAAAGCTGGCTTAAAACTCAACATTCAGAAAACTAAGATCGTGGCATCTGGTCCCATCACTTCATGGCAAATAGATGGGGAAACAGTGGAACCAGTGACAGACTTTATTTTGGGGGGGGGGGTCCAAAATCACTGAACATGGTGACTGCAGCCATGAAATTAAAAGGCACTTGCTGCTTTGAAGAAAAGTTATGACCAACCTACACAGCATATTAAAAAGCAGAGACATGTCTTTGCTGACAAAGATCAGGCTAGGCTAGGCTAGACTAAGCAAAGCTATGGTTTTTCCAGTAGTCATGTATGGACTATGGTTTTTCCAGTAGTCATGTATGGATGTGAGAGTTGGATTATAAAGAAGGCTGAGTGCTGAAGAATTGATGCTTTTGAACTGTGGTGTTCGAGAAGACTCTTGAGAGTCCCTTGGACTGCAAGGAGATCCAACCAGTCCATTCTGAAGGAGATCAGCCCTGAATATTCATTGGAAGGACTGATGCCGAAGCTGAAATTCCAATACTTTGGCCACCTGATGCGAAGAACTGACTCAATGGAAAAGACCCTGATGCTGGGAAAGATTGAAGACAGGAGGAGAAGGGGACAACAGAGGATGAGATGGGTGGATGGCATCACTGACTCAATGGACATGAGTTTGAGCAAGCTCTGGGGTGTGCTATACAGTCCATGGGGTTGAAAAGAGTTGGATACAACTGAGCGACTTAACTGAACTGAACTCATGATCAGATTGTCATCAGTAATTTTTAATTGTATAAAGCTCTTTTTTATTTGAAACAAGGAAAAACATTTAATTACTTATCTAGTTTAATCTCTACCAATACACTTTCTAGGACTTTGTCCAGTTGATTGTTTCATAGTCTAAAGGTATTTATTCCCTTGAGCAAAGAAAAAAAGTCATCTGGTTAACTTCTACAGCCATATATAGCCCAAATATTTAATATCCTTTTCTTCTTCTTCTTCATGACTTAACCATTTTTGTATTTTTAGTTTTTTAATAGTTCCATTACCAAATTTTTGTCTGGTGGGTCTCTCAGATACATACAGAGGTATATTAAAACTGTTCTACTGTAGGTGAAGATTTGCCTATATCTCCTCAGAGGTTTTTGCTTCTATTTTGGATTTATATATTTTGAGGCCATTTTATTAGATGCATATACATTTAGAATTGTTGCAACTTTTTCTGATAAATAAGAATTTTTATTATTATGTGGCAGTGATATAATTTGTATCATCATTGTGAGTTTCTTTACCTCTAGTAATGCTTTTTTGCTTTAAAAGTACTGTATAATATTATCATATCCAATAAGGTTTCCTGTGCTTATTATGTATCTGGAAAATCTTTTCAAATATCTTGCTTTCAATCTTTTCATATTAAACACTTTTGTTTAAATATGTGTTTCATAAATAGCATATACCTGAATTTTTTTTAAAAAATTCAATCTGACAATTTTATTGGTTAACTGAGCATTTAATCCATTTATACTTATTGTAATTACTGATATATTCATATTTCTCTTCGTCATCCTTTTTTCTTTTACTTTGGTTTTTCTGTTTTTTTCTCTCTCACTTCTTACCTTTGTGGGAGGCTTCAGGTTATTTTCCTTTATACCTAGAATACCAAGGTTTCTGACTTAAGAAACAGGAAGACATATGATTAGAGTCAGATCTTTTCTTAACTTGAGTTTGATTAAAAGGAAGAGAAAATAAAAAAAGAACAGAACAAATCAAAGAGAAAGGAAGTGGAATAAAGTGGAAATGGTTCCTACTTCATACCCATTAAGCTGACTATACGAAAAAAAAAAAAGAAGAGTGGGCAAAAGGAAGGAAGGAGGATGGGAGGGAAGGAAGGAAAGAATAGGAAGTGAAAAAGGAAAGAAGGGAAAATACAAGCATGGACAAGGATGTAGAGAAATTGGAACATCTGTGCATTGCTGATAAGAATGTAAAATGGTGCAGTTACTATGGAAAACAGTAAGGCCGTTCCTCAAAAAAACTGAAAATTGGGGATTTTGCTGGTGGTCTAGTGGCTAAGACTTGCACTCCCAATGCAGAGGGCCCAGGTGCGATCCCTGGTCAGGGAACTAGATTCCAAGGCCACAACTAAGAGTTTGCATGCCACAACTAAAGATCCTGAAACGTACAACTGAGACCCAGTGCAGCCAAATAGATAAATATTTAAAAGAAAAAAAGTTATAAAAAATTGAAAATTGAAATGCTACATAATCCAGCAATTACAATTCTTACACCCAAAATAACTGAAAGCAAGATCCTGAAGATGTGTTGTGTACCCAGAGCATTATTCACAATAAAATAGTCCAAGTGTCTCTGTACAGATGAATGGATAAGCAAAACATGACATATACATGCAATGGAATATCATTCTGCCTTCAAACGGGAAGAAGTTCTAATGCACGTATTATTAATAATACAACGTGGATGAATGGATGAACGTCAAGGGTATTATGCTAAGTGAAACAAACCAGTCACAAAAGGATGAATACGGTATGATTCCACTTACGCGAGGTGCCCAGAGCAGTCAAATTCAGAAACAGAAGAAGAATGGTGGTTACCAGGAGCTGGGGAGAGGAGGGCACGGGGAGTTACTGCTGAGTGTGCACAGAATTTCAGTTCGAAAGATGAAAAGAGTTTCAGAGACAGACGGTGATGATAGTTGTACAATAAAACAACTGTCCTTAGGGCCACTGAACTGTACACTTAAATTTTGCTAAGACAGTTAATTTTATGTTATGTGTATTTTACCATAATTTTTTAAATGTTTGAAATGGTGGGGAAATAAAGAAAAACTGACTTTACTTCTTTCATAATTATACATGACCAGTTTAAGTCCTCTTTGCTTTGAAGAACTATAGCTGCTGATAGGCCATGTTGCTATTTACCTTTGCTTCTCATAACAACTCCATCGGGCAGCTATTCTAACTAACTCTTGTTTCACCAAGAGGAAAGAAACTTGCTCAAATTCCCAACCGTGATGTATTCAGTCACTCCATTGGCAGCGTTCCATATATTGACAGTGAATCTCCAAACCACGCTATGTCATAAGCTTTATGATCCCATGTTGCAGATGAAGAAACTAAGTTCTGAGACACTGTCATTTTTTTGCTCAAAGTGTCACAGTTAAGTGGTGTAATCAGGACTGCCTGAACTCATAGCTAATACTTCCAGTCCCTGCAGTATTCTACTTCCTCAGACACTTGGTTATTATCCCCACTTAGTATTTTAATCTGTTTTTCAGTGCATAATGGTATGGCAGGAAAAGCACTAAACTTTCAAAAGAAAGGTATTTAAGTTCCTGTTCCATTATTTGCTAACTGAACAAGCTGTATCTTGTGTATAATGGGAAATTCCTGCCCTGCCTATCTGAGTTATAAGGTTGTCTCAGATAAGTATTTTGGAAGCTGAAAAAGTAATTACAGTAAATGCTAGCATTTTGCTTCTCAATAAAATTTAGGCCTTTTGGGTCAATTAAAGTCTTGGACTTGGGGGCTTCCCCAGTGGTCTTGTGGTTAAGAATCTGCCTTGCAATTCAGGGGACACCAGTTCAATCCCTAGTTCCGGAAGATCCCACATGCCACAGGCAACTAAGCCTGTGAGTCACAATTGCTGAGCTTGCTCTCCTAGAGCCCAGGAACCGCAACAAGAGGTCACCTCGATGAGAAGCCCATGCTCCAAGACTTGAAAGTAGTCTGGCTCTCCAAAACTACAGAAAGCCCGAGAGCAACAATGAAGCCCCAGAGCAGCCAAAAATAATTTTTTAAAAAGTCTTGGTCTTGGTGGATATTTTCCTTTATGATAAGGTGGCAAAATTTACCCTAAAAATCTCAGTATTAATCAGTAGGATTATTCAATATGATCATTTATTTATTACTAAAACGTAATTATTTTTCCACCTTTACAGTAGAAAATGGGCAGATACCACCAATTAGGAACATCACCAATAGTGGGACAAACTGACATCATGTACCTCCTACTCTGATGAACTGAGACACATCACTTAGATAGTATTCCTACCAAAAATCTCATCATGAAGAACAATCTGATAAACCTATTTTACTGAACAAGATTCTGCAAAAATATCACCGAAGACAAAGAAAGACCGAGGAACTGTTCCAGGTTTACAGAGACTAAAGGCACAGCTAAATTCAATGTGTGATCCTGAAATGAAAAAAAAAAAAAAATGCAGTAAATGGCATTATTGGGACAACTGGCAAAATAGCAGATAGTGGACGTTAGGTAATATTATAAGGATGTTAAACACACTGAATTTGATCATTGTGTTTTGGTTAGAAAATTCCCTTGTTCTTAGGAGACACACTGCTGCTACTGCTGCTAAGTCGCTTCAGTTGTGTCCGACTCTGTGCGACCCCATAGACGGCAGCCCACTAGGTTCCTCTGTCCCTGGGATTCTCCAGGCAAGAATACTGCAGTGGGTTGCCATTTCCTTCTCCAATGCAGGAAAGTGAAAAGTGAAAGTGAAGTCACTCAGTTGTGCCCGACTCCTAGCGACCCCATGGACTGCAGCCTACCAGGCTCCTCCGTCCATGGGATTTGCCAGGCAAGAGTACTGGAGTGGGGTGCCATTGCCTTCTCCATAGGAGACACACACCAGAGTATTTTTTTAGGGATGAAGGGCCATGAGGTCTGTCATTTACTTTCAATTTGTTCCCTCAAACAAATATAAGCAGTACAAAAACTCTACGTATTTATGCATGGGCTAATATTCTTAATGCACAAAGGATACAAGATAGGAACAAAATATGTAAATTTTCTAGTGGAAGAAAAACTAATTTTATTTGTACAAGATGGCACTAGTTTTCCACAAATACATCAAGAATCAAAAAAATCTAAATAGAAGGAAGGCACTATCCGGTCAGATGTAAAGGCAGCCATCAAAGCTGCTGAATGTTAGAATTCCCTACAACTTGTTGGAGAATCCAGCCCAAGTTTTGAATTAAGAGCGTGCCCCAGGGATTTTTGTGGTCAGCTGAGCTGAGTACACCTCTGGGGTCAGCAAGCAGTTCGACTGAACAGAGTTCCCCCCTCGTGGGGAACCTCTGACAAACGCTCTGCCTGGTGGGCCCCTGCGCGGGGTCCAGAAGGGGACACTTAACCCAGGCTGAGCCTGCAAGTCCGCGATGCCCAAGTACTACCTGGGAGTAGACGAGTAAATGGATCCGACAACGGAATGACCGTTTCTGAAATGATTAGCAACGAAAAGAGCAGCGACTTCCCTCAAGACTGTATGTATTATTTATTATTAACCTTACCACCTCAGGTTTTTGAAGAAACTGCTCTGAACCACGTCTCTCAGTAGCTAAGAAGTTTAAGATAAAAGCGAGAATTCTTGGCTCCAGGGGCGGGGGTTCGGGGAGGGTCTACAGGAGCCAGACACACCGCTTTGAGAATGTCACCCGTGTCGATGACCAAGAGACGCGAACTGGTACAACCTCAAGTTCAGCCGCATTTCACAAACTCACGACCTGCCCCCTCACGTCCTCAAATTCGCCGGCCGCTGGCAATACCAAGTCCCTCTCCGACGCGGGGACGTTCCCACCACGATCCACCCGGACTACGGAGAGGAGAGTTCGCCGGCGAGGAGCGTCGCGCGCAGCCCGGGCCGAGCCTCCCCGGGGCTCTCCCGGGAGGGGACCGACCACCGGCGCCGCCCCGGCGCGCGCCCGCGGGCTGCGACGGTACCTCGGGCGCGGGCGACGAGGCGCCGAAGGCGGCGGGGCCAGTGGGCGGCGGGCGCCGCGGGCTGGAGGAGCTCATGGCGGCCGGGGTCCCGCGGCGCGCTCAAACCGGCAGTCGCGGGAGCCGGCGGTGCGCGCGGGCGCGTCTCCTCGGGCAACCGGTAAACACTGCGGCGGGCCAGCGGGGCCCTGGACGCTGGCGGCGCCCGCGGGACCCGGAGTCCTCGGCCGGGCTGCGAGGCGTCCGGGCCCCCGAGACGAGCCCGGGGGGCGCCGGGCAGACCCTGATCCTCCTGAAGTTGTCCCGTTGGGCGGTGCGGCGCGGCGGCCGAGCGGCCCCATCCCGCCAGGCGGAGGCTCGGCCGGGCCTGAGCGACTGGGGACGGCGGGGCCGGAGGTCGGTCCTCACCGCCGGGCTCCACCGCGGGCGCAGTTCCGGGTCTTGTCCTCGGGTCAGGGACAAGTGACAGCGAGGGGGGTCAGTGATAACCGTGGGCTGTCATGAAGGTGCATGAGCATTTATTTAGCGCCCACTGTGTGCCAGCGCTTCTGCTGCTTCCAGCGCCCAGCCGCCGCCAGCTGGGTGTGCAACCCGTGCAGTTGCACAGAAGGGCCCGACGCTTGTTTTAACTCCACTCTTGAAATTCTTAGTGATTTTTGAACAGAGGGCCCTACATTTGCCTTTTGTACTGGGACCTGCAAATCATGTAGTCTGTCCTGGTGAGCAGTTCTTTCATTTAACCTTCTCAACAACCCTGCAGGGAAATATAAATATTAGTAAGACTAGTGTTGGTAACAGCCACAGCTTCTAGTTATAAAACATTTACACATGTTCTCTCAAGAGCTGTTCTAAGTGCTTTCCAAATATGATCTCATTAGTAAAAACAAGATTATGAAGTGGATATTAGAATAATCCATTTTTAAGCTGAGGAAACAATCACAGGGAAATGAAATAAATTGTCCAAGAGTGTATACAGCTGGTCAGTGGCGGAATGAAGATGAGACCCCAGACTTTAAAGCACAGAGAAGGGGAGTCACCTGCCTTAGGTCCCACTGTTTATAGCAGAACCTCAAACTGAAACCCACATTCACCCCACTTGAAGGCCCTTGGTAGAACTCCCTGTGTGCTCTTCTAAAATTAAATGAAATCAAAGATATGGCAACTCTTCTTGGATTCCATTCCACCATCCTACATGCATTCATTATTATCTCTGAGGACTTCTTGGCCTCAGATGATGTCTTTTGATTTTATAGTAATAATCGTCACCTGTCCAATCCAGAATGACCACAATGCTTTCACTGGAAGCAGCATTAAAAAAAAAATCCTTTAATGGAAACTAAAGCTGTCAGAAATCTCCTCTTAATAGAATAGTTTGTAATAAACATTCTTTTCAATTGCAGTTGTTCCTTGCAGTACAATTACTACACACGTGTCAAATTTTCAGTGAAATGACACTGCCCGAGGAAACACAAAAGCTGACACAACCTCAAGGCAACTGGAAGAGGAGCTGAGAAAGTCCCTTCTCTATTTACATCTAATTGTTGCAGAGTTCAATTTCATAAAGTCTATCTGGTCACTCTGGTCAAACTTGTAACTCTTCTTCATCACACCAGAAGATATGAATTTACACAGTCTTTAAAAATCAGTGTTGGTCACCAAGAACCAACTGTATAGCAGCACATAGAACTCTGCTCAATGTCATGTGGCAGCCTGGATGGGAGGGGGTGCTAGGGGGAGAATGGATACATGTATATATGTGGCTGAGTCCCTTGGCTGTTCACCAGAAACTACCACAACATTGTTCATCGGCTATGCCCCAATACAAAATAAATTTATTTTAAAAAATCAGTATTGGTGATGAATGTGTTAATTAGAAGGATGGGAGAAATCCTTTTACAACGTATACTTACATCAGGTCATCACTGTGCACACTTTATCTTACAGTTTTGTCAATTATATCTTGATGAAGCTGGGGGACAATAAAGTAAAAATTTGAATCAGTGTTAAACAGATTTTTCTCCATGAGGAAAAAAATTTACTTTCATTGTAAGTGGGAGCAGAAAAGTGCCTGGCTTGACCCCCACCTGGATGCCTTCAAACTTCATGGGATGTCAAGACATGAACCAAGTGATTCTTCAAGGCAATACCTGATGATGGTCCTTTGAGAATTGAAAGAAGGACCCAAGACTGGATGTAGGTCTGAGCTGGACCCTGGAAGAGACTACAGTTTGGGACAAGCTGTTACTATGGTGATAGAAGACGCAGGCTGGCAGTGGGGGGAACTCTGGGTTTGATGATAGTTTAAGCAAGGGAGGGATGTAAAAAATATTCCTGCCCAGATTTCTCACAAAATTGCACGTGTGGGCAACATATTACGGTGTATAATGTCTTAGTACAGACTTCTGTTTTTCTTTATCATGACAACAGTGCAGGCAGCTGCCCCCAGTTTGAACTAGTCTACTTCATATAACTGCTTTTTTATAGAAAAGGGAAGTTCCTAATTAGATGCCAGGCTAGTGTATAGAAACCATTCCACTAGGGACCAAGTTTTTAGCAACAGTTGATTTACAATGTATTAGTTTCTGGTGGACAACAAAGTGCTTCAGTTTTATATGTATACACTTTTTCAGTTTCTTTTCCATGAAGTTGATTACGTTTAGTTCCCTGTGCTATTTAGTAGGTCCTTAGTTACTAATCTATTTTGTATTCAGTCGTTTAGGTCAAGGACAATGTTAAGGCTGCAACCAAAGGGCAACAGTAGGTGGGATATGTAGGAGGATCTAGAGGGGAGTCGGGGAGGCCTACAGGAGGGGCTGTCACAGGCCAGGTGAGAGCTGAGACTGATGGGCTGGGAGTGGTGATGAGGGGTGGGGAGATTTGGAGGTGGAAGCCACTGGAATCTGAGGTTACCAGCCAGGCTGAAAGCCCAGTGAGGCCTGAAAGGCAGTGAGGAGATAAAGCAGAAGGAGGAGGAAAGAGAGTTCAGTTTAGGACATATTTAGCCTGAGGTGCTGATAGGGGTAGGCAAACAAATATTTTGCAGTTTGGGAACGGGAAGCCCTGGGCATGTCCAGCTTAAAGCAGAATTTCCACCTCATTCTTCTATCATGTTACTATCCTGAAATATGTTTAGAAACCTGGCATGCTGAGACAGACGTTCAATAAACATGATATCTGAGACAAGATTGAAATGCCTCATCAGTAGCTCTGGGAAGACATTAAGATCTGTATCTCTGGCACTTGGGCTTTTATTTTGGAACTCTCTTGGGGTTTTGGAAGTTTATTTCTCTGGTTTCTTTTTATGTTTGTTTGCTTGTTTGTCTTGCAAATATACAAGCTTCTCATAGGAAAAATCTATAATAAGATGACTTTGGGGACTTTCATTGTGTTTAGAAACCTGTCCAGAAAGCACTCCTATAACATTTTATTTGTCTAAAGATTTTTTTCAAAGGATATGTTTGATTTAAATATTTTCCTCAACGGCTGAATGAAATGTTGCCAAATGCTGCAAACTGCTTTAGATATCCAATACAAGATAGATGCCTTGGTGAAAGACAGACCACCAAAATCTAATACGTTTATCCTTCAAGTGACCACATTTAAAGGTTTTTTCAACCATTCTCGGTCCTTTCTTAGACTTGTTTCAGTTGTTTTGCTGATTTCTATTTTATCTCTCTAATAATTAGTCCTTTTAAAAATTAATTTTTATTGGAGTGTAATTGCTTTACAATGTGTTAATTTCTACTATACAGCAAAGTGAATCAGCTATATGTATACATATAATTAGTCCTTCTTTAGGAATGTTTATCATTTTACTAATTCATCCTGAAGCAAATCCCTGTCCCTTATTTGTTCTAGTCTGAAAACACTCTCTCACTGTCACTTCCAAAGATCTTTATAAAGTTTCATACCATTTATTTTTAAAGTTTGTTATCTTTTCCTAATACTTAAAACTGTTTCCAACATATTTTTTACCTAAAATAAATGTGATCCATTTTATAACTTTATGATAGGCTAAGCTTAGAAACTACTGAGAGCTCACTTTATAAAAAACAACCAATTCAAGGACCTTTGGTTTCAGCATTAAAACCAATGACAGACTGCTCTTTTTAATAAAAAAGTAAAATCCTTATTCAAAACTTAAAGTGATTTAAAAAATATTTTAGCCAGGTAAAAAGAAGGTTCTGGAAAACACCAATGATAAATATATATTTTCCAGACTCACGTGATTTTCATTTGACGTTAAATTCAACATATTTTATTGATAATTCAATTTTAATCTGTAGTTTTTCAACTAATCAAAAAGATTCACTGTACATAATGCCATCCTCCAAGGCCTTACTGAAGCAATTTTTCAGTTGTAAAGTTGCAAGTTTAAAAGAGTTTAATATTTCAGGAAAAATTTGGAGGGATTAATCAGGCGATCAATGTTAATATTTTTCTACCCCAAGGGGAGAATGAACTTACTGGCAGATCGTCAGAAGAACCATCTCATCATGCGTCTCTTTATAGGAAAAGTGTCAACCAGTCAGAAGGATTTATGAAGTCTGAGATGAAGCAAGAGCCTAAGGCCCTCTTTTGCTCTCTCCTCCACATTCCCTTTGCAGCTATGGGTCTTTTCGTAAGGTCTTTCACCTTTGGCGTTAGTGTTTCAGAAAGAGTTAGGAGTCAGGATTCTTAAGAAAGTGGTTTACTTAGGAGTGCTCCTAGGACAAGGAGGCAAAGAAAACAGGATAGAAGAGAACAAGCTACTCAAGCACGTAGCTGAGCCTGGAAACTAACTTCCCACTTTGATGCCAGGGGACTGGCTCTTTGTACCTGTTACCTCCTCCCCCTGCCCTATCCCCAGATCCAGTCTCAAGTCAGCTATCCATTGGCAGGAGGTCAAGTCTCCAGCAAAATAGACAGGATTTCACAGCTGACAAAGCAACTGTTGGGGGGAAAGGGAGATCTCAGCTAAGAAAAGGGGTTGCAGAAAGGATCACATCTTCAACTGCACAATGCAGTTTTAGATATAACTCTTCAGTCTTTCTCTTTTCTCCTTTCTTGTTATCGATTGTCTTAGACTGGGTTTTAAGGAGCTTTTATTCTGGGGGGGGGGGGGGGGCGGTGATTTTTTTAATCTGGGCTTTTATACCAACCAGTCTGCTTCTAATCCATTTTCAAGCCAACACAAGAATTACTTTTTTTTTTTTTTTTTAACTGCAATCTGATGATTCCCTTGTTGTAAAACTTCAAGGAAATCCCACTGTTTACAGGACTCGAGGAAGAGTTCTTAACGTCAGACTTTTTTTTTATACTTTTCATAGGTTTATTATTTTTCCTCCTCAAATCAACTTCTCTGGGTATTATTGTCCTCTTGTTACAGGTGTAGAAACTAAAGCTCAGAGACAGAGCTTGCTCACAACATAAATGTCAGTACAGAGCCTCCCTGGGGCTCAGTGGGAAAGAATCCACCTGCCAATGCAGGAGACATTGGTTCAATTCCTGAACCTACTACATGTGGTGGGCAGCAAAGCGTGTGCCCCACAGCTGTTGAGCCTGTGCTCTAGAATCCAGGAGCTGCAACTCCTGAGCCCACTTGCCCTAGAGCCTGTGCTCTGCAACAAGAGAAGCCACTGCAATCAGAAGCCAAAGCCCCGCAACTAGAGAGCAGCTCCTGCTTGCCGTAATTAGAGAAAAACCCACAGGCAGCAACCAAGACCCAGCACAGCCAAATAAATAAATAAAAATTTTAAAATAAATGAATAAAATCGGCTTAAAAAATAATTGGCAGTACAGGTGTTTCAAGTGAGGTCTCTCTGTCTCCAAGTTCGCTACTCTTTGTAATAGATATTATCTAACAGCCAGCATTTCTCAAAAGTTGAACTCATCCACTCTGTCCACTGTGTTTCTCCTGTGCAACCTACCTACAGTTAAGGCTGCTGTATATGGTTGATCAGGCTGTACACTGCTCAAGGGCAACACATTTTAAGGGGTACTCTTCGAAGCAGAGACATTTATGCTATTTGGAAAGATCTTTGTATTTTTATCACACTTTAAAATTTTTTGAAGATGGGTGTTTTGTACATTTATTATGAGAGTTATTTCAACTGATAGAAGTAAAATGTCCTTTTAAAGGGTTAGATATGTACTAGCTACTTTGATCTATGAAGGAGAACTTTGATAAGTGAATAATACCTAAAACAGCTTGGGTTTCTAAATAAGAAGC
The DNA here is from genome assembly GCF_029378745.1 of Bos indicus. Lineage (NCBI taxonomy): Eukaryota > Metazoa > Chordata > Mammalia > Artiodactyla > Bovidae > Bos > Bos indicus. The sequence goes on along the minus strand of NC_091768.1, from coordinate 88,973,967 downwards.
TTGTTTTCTGACACACTGATCAGCTGTATATTTAAGTTTTACAAATACAGTCAGTCCTATTTGTAGATTCCATATCTGCAAATTCACCTATATACTGAAATTTATTCACAACCCGAAAATCAATACACATGGAGCTTTCTCAGTCATTCACAGACATGCACAGAGTGGTGAAATATTTGAATTAATGGTAAGGCTATGCTCTGTCTTCTTGTTTCAGCCCTCAGACTGTAAATAAGTGTTATTTTTGTGATCTATTTAGTTCCACTTTTTTGTTGTTGTTGCATTTTTGTGCTTTGTGTACGTGTATATGTGTGACTTTGTTATTTTAAATGGCTTCCAGACATAGTGCTGAAGTGCTTTTTAGTGTTCTTAAGCCGATAAGGCTGTGACGTGCCTCACAGAGAAAACAGCATTTTAGATAAGCTTCATTTAGACATGAACTACAGAGTTACCCAAGGCTGTTGGCCATGAGTTCAATGTAATGATTCAACAATATATATTAAAGTGTCTCTAAGCAGAAATGCATGCAAAACAAGGTCATATATTGATCAGTTAATGAAAATGCTGTGACGAAATACTCATGGAAACCTAAGCCTATATTTTCCCTGGGAGCAGTGGATCAGTATTTGCTAATTCAATGTTTAAAATGACTTTATAGAATATAACTACTGTGAAAAACAAACTGAATTCCACTGAATTGATCACTGATTAAATTTGACACTCACACTGCAGTTTATATCATCTGCTGTTTGTTTTTGAATGGTATCTTGTAGTTTTTGATTAAAATCTACATTTTCATTATGACAACTGTCATTAAATAATTTATATTTAATAATGCAATAATTAAATAGGATAAGTCAAATGTACTTTCTGCCAATTCAGTTACATGACCATGTAATATGAATTTTTTAATAATATATTCTTGTTAAAAAATTATTCATCTGAAGTAAAAATAGATTTTCCATACTACTCTATAGGTATAAAGTTTTCAAAATTTATCACACATGATGACATGATGAAAAAAAAAAACCTGTGAATCCTTGTTCTTTTTTTCTCTCATATATTTTTTAGTCTACCTATATTTTAAACTCTTTGGGGATGAAAAAGTGAAACAAAGAATAAAAATGAGTTCAAATATTTGCAGCATTTATCACGTCTTCTAAAAAGCAGGCCAAATGTTGCTTCAAAAAATGATAACTTTTAAGTGCATTTGTTCTGCGTTTATTTGGTATGATTTTAAAAATAAAATGGGTGTTACCAACAAAATAATGCAGGGATAAAAATTTACTGTGCATGAAAGCATCAAAGAGATTATGAAATTCTTTGAAGCAAAAGCAATGGTGTTTATGAAAATATTTCTGGTAGTTACACAGCAATGTAATCTCTAAAAGAGAGATTTATGATGCTGAAAGAGTATCGCTGCTGTAATCACTTCAGTTAGATATATTGCTTTTAAAATTTGTTAGATATAGTGCTAAAAAATTTTTTAATCTACATACAGCTGGCAGATTTTTCTCAGATAAAAACAGCCCTCCTTCTTGGTAGCTGGAAGTAGCAGACTGATTACCCAGTGAAGCTCTGTAGGGTCAAGCATTTTTCTTGCTTTAACGAAATTGGCAATCAGTAGATACATCTTTGACTGAAATCAGATTATAAATGAGATCTAGTTCTTTTCATATATACGGGGAAGAAAGCACCAGTAAAGTATAAACTTGTGTGAGAAATCTTGTCCTTTTTTAAAAAAGTACCAAAAGTCCTTGAATTTATCTCTGGCCTTGGAGGCTTTCAAACAGGGGTGAATGGACAGACCCTGGAATAAATCTGCCTAGGATAAAATTCTGGCTCTGCCACTTCGAGCTTTGTTTTGAACTTGGGCAAATTCCTCTACCTCCTTGGGCTTATTTCCTCATCTGTATTATAGGGGTAATAATAAGTTCTTAATCCATGGAGTTGTTGCAAGGATTACATAAGTTAATACATGGTTAGATAACATGACCGATTCAAAGGACATGAATTTGAGCAAACTCTGGGAGATAGTGATGGACAGGGAAGCCTGGTGTGCTGCAGTCCACGGGGTTGCAAAGAGTCCAACATGACTTAGCGAATGAACAACAAAGTACCTAGTATAGAACCTGGGACAAAGTACAAAATAACTGTTAGCTCTTAGCATTATTTTTCTAAAATACAGAGAAGAACATTCCCCCACAAGCCACTGCAAAAAAGGACTGGAAAAGCAAAGGGTTTACACTTACGCTAAATTACTCAGAACTTTGGAAGACCATAGGCTTAATTTTTTTTTCCACTACTCAGCATATAAGAATATATTCTTAAAGCATTTTCATTTCTTTTGGAAAATATGAATTTTAGAAAGGGGTTGTAGGTAGAAACAACAGAGGCACCTCATTTCTAAGAACTTAGAAATCAATTGACCTCAAGATAAGGAAGCAATCAAAATGTCCATCAACAGATGAATGGATAAAGAAGATGTCATATATATAAAGTTTATATATGCTGCTGCTGCTGCTAAGTTGCTTCAGTCGTGTCTGACTCTGTGCAACCCCATAGACAGTAGCCCACCAGGCTCGCCTGTCCCTGGGACTCTCCAGGCAAGAACACTGGAGTGGGTTGCCATTTCCTTCTCCAATGCATGAAAGTGAAAAGTGAAAGTGAAGTCGCTCAGTCGTGTTTGACTCTTAGCGACCCCGTGGACTGCAGCCTTCCAGGCTCCTCCATCCATGGGATTTTCCAGCAAGAGTACTGGAGTGGGGTGCCATTGCCTTCTCCAAGTTTATATATATGTGTGCATATAAAGATATACAAATTTTGTATGTTTATATATATTTATTTATACAATGGAATACTACTCAATCATAAAAAAAGACTGAAATTTTGCCATTTGTGGCAACATGGATGAACTTGGGGGCCATGACGCTACGTGAAATAAGTCAGAAAAAGACAAATACTATGTAATATCATTTATATGTGGAATCTAAAAAACACAACAAACTAGTGAATATAACAAAAAAAGAGGTAGACTCACAGATATAGGAAACAAATTAGTGGTTCCCAGTGGGGAGAGGGAAGTGGGAAGGGACAAAAGAAGGGTAGGAGATTAAGAGGTACAAGTTATTAGGTATAAAATAGGCTGCAAGGTTATAATTGTTCAACACAGGGAATTTAGCCAGACTTCAAGTGGAGTGAAAGGTGAAGTGAAAGTGTTAGTCACTCCGTTGTATCCGACTCTTTGCAACCCCATCGACTGTCCCAGCTGGCCAGACCCCTCTGTCCATAGAATTCTCCAGGCGAGAATACTAGAACGGGTTACCATTTCCCATTCCAGAAAATCTTCCCAACCCAGGGATTGAACCAAGGTCTCTGGCATTGCAGGTGGAGTCTTTACCATCTGAGCCACCAGGGCTTCATAAATGGAGTATAAGCTTTAAAAATTGTGACTCACTATATTGTACACCTGTAACTTATATAATGTTACTGCATACTAATTATAGTTCAATTTTTAAAAAATCAATTAGCCTCATGTGATTAAACCAAAGCAGAGTTACGCAAAACCCCTTATAAGGACACTATTTTCCCAGCCAAGACAGACTGTAACTTAATTGAAAATAGTAACAGATATAAAGAACATGGTAACCACAAGAGAGGTTATTAATAATCCCACAGAAGCTCAGGGGAAGACAGTGAACCCCAAATGTCATGCCCATTTGATGGCTTTATTTCTCATCTAAATAAATAGGTTTTCAAGGTTTTAGAGTTCAAGAGTCTAACCTCCCTCACCACCTACAAACCTATGGACACCAAGTACCTCCCAGAGACCTGGCCTTCTCTCAGGACCATCATTCATCCATAGGACCTGTCGGGTGCTGAACACAACAGAACCCTGTTGTCACAGTTCTGTTTAGTCAGGGTCACTCTGAGGCTTCCCTCATAGGTCAGTTGGTAAAGAATCTGCCTGCAGTGCAGGAGACCCGAGTTCGATTCCTGGGTCGGGAAGATCCTCTGGAGAAGGAAATGGCAACCCACTCTAGTATTCTCGCCTGGAGAATTCCATGGACAGAGGAGCCTGGCGGGCTACAGTCTATGGGGTCCCAAGAGTTGGACATGACTGAGTGACTAAGGCTTACACACTCCAAGACAGCTATGAAAATATGAATGCAGTACTTCGGGAGTTTTTGCTCCCATGTGTTGAAGTTCTTGAAGCACCAATGTTAAATATTCCATCAAAAATTATGATAATTTACCAAACAAATGTTCCATGAAAAAAAAAATTGACCTTCAAAAGCAAATGTGGCTTCTAAATTAAGCAAAACCCCAGCTTCTTCTGGATCTTTAAAATGTCTTTATTATTTTGGAAAATCTTATGGCTTTGGGTGGGGGAGTGTGGGATTTTCCTGACCTCATTTTAGACATGCTTTGGGTTTCTTTTAAAATGATGCCAACTTTCTTTCAAAAAGCAACAAATAATTCTTGCTAATAAAAAGTTTATAAAAGTAGAGTGGGAAGGCTGTTCCTTTTACGCTCTGGGCCTTCAGTATCGATTCTAACTTCCTGCTGAGGTTTTCTCAAAAGTATTCAAAAACATTTCAATGATTTTTCTGATTCAGACCAGGCTAGATTTTATTACCAATTCGATTTAGCCAATCTTATGCATACATATAAAGTTATCATCTACTTTTCTCAACAACATCATAAAAATAAATGAGTCTAATTTTTGGAAAGAGATTATAATCTTCTGCTGATTCACAGATTTGACCTCAATTAAAATACCCTCTTTATAAGCTTGCATTGTGAGTCGTAAACTTCCTTGGTCTATAAAACCCCCTCTAATAAAAGAGAAAGAGAAGGAAGCAAGTTACAGGAAGTTGAGTCTTTGCCTAACCATTTTTTAAAGAAATGAACTCCTCAGCCTTTTCAAAGACAGATGTCTCTTGAGGTGGTTCTGCAATACTGATTTATGAGTTTAAACTGCCTTTATTTCATTTGGTAAATTAGCCACAATTACTTAATACCTGCTCTTGATACAGAGTGGTGATCAGACTATTCAGTGAATTCAAAAGAATAAAAAGTATGTAAGTCTAATCTTGAGGACTTTCTGGTTAACAAGGAATGATGAGTTGCAGAAAAGAGAAAAACCATAAAACACAAACCACAGTTAGTCACCAAGCAATACTGCAAACATGGTATGTCCTCACGGCTGGAGGCATAAACATATTTGATGGTAGGTTGGGAAAGACTTCCCTAGGCAGGTGAGTCTTCCCAGAACTCTGAAAGGTAAAGTGAGAAAAAGTCAGAATTATCCCAATTCCTTAGCACATCAGGCTTCAGCCATTTTGTAACATACGTGTGAGCAAAACTCTCTAAGTCAGTCCTCACACATCTCAGTGTTCACACACAGTCACAAACACTCAGACATAAATTCAGGCTGATTTGTCCCAAGATGAAAACATAAACACAAGGCCCAGATTTATGTTTTCCAGTTTTTATATCGTGATCATGTATGTGTCCTGGACAGGCTAGCTGTTCACCAAACCTGGTTAGGTGTAACTTTGAATTTCTGGCCTTTGGGATGTGGGCAGAAGTAAAGTATATCACTCTCAGGTTTGGTCCATTAAAACTTCCTGTGTGATGCTGTATGCTCTCTCTTCCTCTGTCTTCTGGCTAAATCCTGAAATCTGAATGAGCTCCAAAACCACAAATTGAACGAGGTAGAACCTCCATCAGCCTGGATCCCTGAATGTCTGCAGAGAGCAGATCACCCCATCACCTCCCTGCCACACATTCCAGCTAATTGGACTTCCCATTTGTTAAGCTGTTGAGCTTTGGGTATTTACCTGTTATAGCCAGCATAACCTTACCTATAAAATGTCTCATATTTGAAAACAAAAACAGATATGTAATCCTGATGAATTTTGATGGGAAGATTAGAAATTTATGAAAGAAGATGTATTATGAATTTATTTTCATTTTTAAAAGTAAAAAATGAACCATTTGAATGGCAAATAAAACAAAAACTCTAAGTGTAGATACAGTTAGAGGAAAACACGGAATGATACAATTATTTGAGGGGGAGAATTTTTTTATCTGGGTCAGATCTGTAACACAACTAGCTGTGCCCACCTGCTCCCCCCTCCCCTGCCCCTCTCCCACCAATGCCCTGGGGCCAAAATAGTTTCTGTCTAAGCCTCTTTATTCACTAAATAAGTTTTGAGGGTAAGGTTTCCCCCGCAGTAATCCTGCTCCTCTTCTTTTTCCTGTGTCACACCTCACTCCAGTGAAATTTTACAAGGAAGCAAATACATAAAACAGATCATCTTGGCACTGCTCTTGTTCAGCTGGCAGTTGAAAACACGGCTCCATGCCCAAACTGCTCCTGGTACTCCTGGAAACACCTTAACAAAGCCCCAGAGGCTCTTAGAGAAGTACAGTTTGAAAGCCACAGCTTACATTAATTCAACTGCAAAGTATTAGGTACAGTCAGACCAAGTATCCTTAGTTTCCAGAATTTATAATGTCCTCATTATTGGTCAGTTTATCTGTATTTTTAGAAATTATTTTCCAACCTATGTAAACTCTTAAGACAGTAAACTCCATTTTCCTCCAAAATATTTCTTTACATTCATCTTTCTTCCATTTTTCTCTATCATCAGCCCAGTTCCAGCCCACATTACGTGACTCCTTTGCTTCAGTTTCTCCCTGCTCTCCCACATCCATCCACACACAGAGTGTATTCTCTGTCCATGAGTAAAGAAGAGTTTATCCTCTGTCCGTGGTTAAAGAAGGTCCAAGATCAGATCTGCCTGTTCAAATGGCTGTCCCTGACCACTCTGTATAAAATAGGCTCTTCTCCTTGATGTCAAAAATATATCACCTCCTGACATCAAACCACTCCTGGGCTTGCTTGTTTCCCCTCACTTGGATTGTAAACTCTGGGAGGATAAGGATTTTATTCTGTTTGTTACTTCATCCCAACACCTAAAACAGTGCATAGCACGTATTTATGGCTCAGCAAGTGATTCTCTGAGTGAACAAAGGAAGCAATCCCCTTAGAGAGTTTGCAGCACCTATGATTACTCTATTCGACTCAAAACCGTTCAACTCTGCTCAATATTATGTGCCAGCCTGGATGGGAGGAGGGTTTGAGGGACGAGAGGTCCATGTATATGTATGGCTGAGTCCCTTTGCTGTCCACCCAAAACCACCACAACGTTGTTAATTGGCTGTACCTCAGTACAAAATGTTTTTGGTGATAAAAAATATGAAAAGAAATAAAGTTTTGCTATAAGAAAAAAGACCCATTCAGATCCCAACATTATTAATGCATAGCTCCCTTTTGCTGCCTTATTTCCTGTCTCAGAATCTCCTGGATGACTCTCCAGGAATCACAATCTCCATGTTGACTCTCATAGCATGCATGAATCTCAAAGGCGTTATGCTGGGTGAAGAAGCCAACCTCGAAAGGTTTGTATTGTATGATCCCATCTATATGACATTCTCAAAAGGACAAAACTACAGGACAAAGAACAAGATCCGTGGTTCCAAGAGTTAGGAGTTGGAGTAAAGGTGAATATAGAGGAACAGTGCGAGGGAGTTTGGGGGAGATGGAATTGTTCTGTGTGTTGATTATGGTGGTGGTCATGGATCTATACATGTCCTGAAATTCTTAGATTTGTACTTCAAAGGAAAGAAAGTTGGCTATAATTTTTAAAATAAAATAAATAAATATGCAAAAAATATTTAGTCCTTTGAACCCTAAGATCCAGAGAAACTGAGTTTTTGCTGTTCCTACATCTTGCTCTGACTTTCCTGTCCTCTCCCATCCTCTTGTGAAACCTCCCCTATTTCTATCACCTCCTTTCTGTCTCTCCCTACCCAGACTCTCCACATTGAAAATTTCCTACCACAAAACTGGGCTTCCCTGATAGATCAGTTGGTAAAGAATCTGCCTGTAATGCAGGAGACCTCAGTTAGATTCCTGGGTCGGGAAGATCCCCCTGGAGAAGGGACAGGCTACCCACTCCAGTATTCTTGGGTTTCCCTGGTGGCTCAGCTGGTAAAGAATCCTCCTGCAATGTGGGAGACCTGGGTTCGATCCCTGGGTTGGGAAGATTCCCTGGAGAAGGGAACTGCTACCTACTCCAGTATTCTGGCCTGGAGAATTCCATGGATTGTATAGTCCATGGGATCCCAAAGAGTTGGACACAACTGAATGACTTTCACTCACACTCACCACAAAACTGCCAGATTGATTTTTCTAACACATGCCTTTTCCCACTTCCCTCTTCAGAAACTCTCAATGGCTCCATATTGCCTATAGCAGTAGTTTCCAAGCCTCTTTCTCCTTTTTGCCAATGAATCTGTTCAATTGGAAACTTTTTCAGGAGTCCTGTGTGTAGAACAGACCAATTTGGGGATTTCCCTGGTTCACCTAGCTGACAAAGGGTGGGGTTCTAGAACCCTACTAAAGTGCCTCCCAGGACCTCCCTGGTGGTCAAGTGACTAAGACTTCACGCTCCCAATGCAGGGAGCCTGGGTTCGATCCCTGGTCAGAGTCCTAAATCTCACATGCCACAAAGATCCAAAATTCTGCGTGTGCCAACTAAGATCCAGCACAGCCAAATAAATAAATAATAAATATTGTAAAATAAGCAAAATAAAATCACAAGTCAATGCATTTATAGCATATAAAAAAGAGTGCCTCCCCATCGCTCCTTTCTTACACCCAAGCCCAAGTCCCAGAGTACCTCCCCAGAACCCCAAGGGCTCTCAGAAGCACAGGTTGAGAACTATGGTCAATAGAACAAAGTCTAACTTTTGGGGAGACGCTTCTGATCTCTGAGAAACCTCACTATTGTCCTAAAGAATTTATGGGACCATACAAAGAACAGGAGACTTTAGAGCTTTTGGGTTCAAGCCCCAATCCAGACACTTACTAGCTGTGCTGAACCTTGTTGAACCTCTTTCACCCTTCGATCAAGTTAAGGTAATAATAACCTATCTCATAACACTCTTATGTTGATGTGGCATAGTATGTGAATTCTTTGGTAAAGTAAAAAGTGCTTTGTAAAATGTATGAGTAAATGTACTGTAATGAGCAAAATGTGGAGCATTATTATTATGAGAGGCAGTGTATGTGGTGGCGAAAAGTATGGATTTGGGCCTATCTACCTTGTTCAAATGCAGGTCCTGTTACTTGCTACCACTGGCAAATTTCTTATTCTCTCAGAATCTTTTATCTGTGTGTAAAATTAAACATTTATAGCATCACTTCCAGACATGAAAATCTCCAGAGGAAGACAAGGGCTACTTCCTTCCTTAAGCCCCCTTTTAAGCACAATCATTGGAAAAGGGAGTGGTACCAATACAGCAAAGGTTCAAATAAGATGACTGTGCCAGGAAAAAGGAAGGGAAAATGACTTTTGTACTTTCAACAGTCTCAGCTTCAGTTTCTACTTCTGGAATCCTGTTGCTAAGTCAGACTTCTCAATGTAGAAAAATATTCCTTCATTCCATAAAGAATTTCTGTCTATAGTGCCAGCAGTCTACATAAGGGAATTTTTCAATCAATTCTTTTAACTGAAAATAAATTGCATCCTTCAGTTCTTGCTCATCAACATATTTAATTATATTCTCATGATTTGTCTTAAATTTCCAAAATGGTTAAGCTTGCAAAAGCACTTTGTCATTTTCAGTAGGTAATTGACCTGCCTGATATGGAGGTGGGAGTTAACCATCTTACAGACAGGGATCAAAGGGAAGTTAGTCAGTCTTTCAATGGGTTATACAGAAAATAATAGAAAAAGAGTTTTCCATGAAGAAAAAAATGACATATATATTAACAAGTAGGAAGAAGGACTCTTGAAAGTATTTTGCACAGCAAGGAGATCAAACCAGTCAATCCTAAAGGAAATCAACTCTGAATATGTATTGGAAGGACTGATGCTGAAGCTGAAACTTCCAATAATTTGGCCACCTGATGTCAAGAGCCCACTCCTTGGAAAAGACCCTGATGCTGGGAAAGATTGAAGGCAGAAGGAGAAGGGGCCAACAGAGAATGAGATGGTTGGATGGCATCATCAACTCAATGGACATGAGTTTGTGCAAACTCTGGGAAATAGGGAAGGACAGGGAAGTCTGTCATCCTGCAGTCCATGGGATCACAAAGAGTCAGATATGACTAAACAACGAAGAAAGAAAGAAGTAGAATTTTCCACAAAGGTAAAATGCCAGTGTTTGTGCAAGAGTAAATAGGATTATCCTGCTTTGGTGTACAGCAGAAAAAACAATTAGATCAGAAAATCATGGAGCTAAAAGCAAGTTTATTGCTTATATTTGAGAACATTAAGTAACAGAATAATTGAGTGCCAGCTAAAAACTACATAATTAATTAGTAACAGAACTGGGACTGAAATTCAGATTTCTTGTCCAAGTTACCTTCTCTGAACAAGAACCCAACTCAATAAGGAAAGGTATCTGATGTGTCTCCTCTCAGATCATCATTATTAGGGTTTCAGCAGTTCAAATAACATTCCATTTGGGAACTGATGAGAAAGGAAATAGAAATAAAGAATCAAGGCATAATCTTACAGGTTGATATAAAACTATGGTTCGCTTAATTTTAAACAACTTGTCCATAATGCTATCAAAGATGAGGCAAGAGTTGGAATAGTTTATCCGAACAGATTTGGGATTTCACCAAGACAGCAAAACAGTTTTTATATCATCCCTTTGGTTGAAAGAATAAGCCAGTTCATTCTCGATAAATCACTTCCATCTGGTCACAAGAATAATTTCCCTTCAAAAGAACTACCCACTGGTTTTCAGCTGGTTGGTGGCCTGAAACATGAGAGGCATCCTTTTCATCACTGGATTTGCTGATGTTCAGCTCTTTGCACCAAGAGAAGGCTTCCTTTCTCAATGTGGTGTTCAGCCTACTGTAAAATTCCATGAATTCATAAGCATCGAAATGATACAAAATATAATGATACAGGAAAACAATCCCCATTCCCACCCACCCTCGTTTTAGATGATTATTTAAAAACATTATCTTTCACTGGATTTTTTCCTTTTCCTCCCGAGACTTCAACATATTAATAACTCACAACGTGACTGATCATCCACACAATCTCCTGGCTCAAATTGTCACTGATGGTATATATTTACTCATTTTTAAAAAGAATTTAATTACATGGTTACAAATTACGGGAAAGGCATAGTAACCTGAAATAAAAGCCATACTTGACTTGTGGAGCCCAATAGATCGGAGCTTAAATTTTGTCTCTGCCATTGACTAGTTGAGCAGCCTTGTGCCCAGTTACTTGAAATCACTGAGACCTGGTGGTCCTATATAAATAATGGAATAAAAATCTTTGCCTCTGGGATTTTTATGAAGATATCATGCCACATTATGAGTAAAGCACTTAATCCTGTGCCTGGAACATAGTGCTCCATAAATGGTATCTTTTTTTGATTATGGGCTTCCCTGATGGCTTAGAGAAGGCAATGGCACCCCACTCCAGTACTCTTGCCTGGAAAATCCCATGGATGGAGGAGTCTGGTAAGCTACAGTCCATGGGGTCACAAAGGGTCAAACAAGACTGAGCAACTTCACTTTCATCTATAACATGCTTGCTATTCGCTGATTGTCAGTAATTATTATAAAATTGGGAATATATGTCAAAGAAATTTTGTTGAATTCTGCTTCTTGCTTCATATTTTAAACAGCTCTTTCTGATTTCTGATTTTTAAGACCTGTAAAACATTTTAAGACGAGTTCTAAATAGGAAAACATTTCAAATACTTTTTCATTTTTTTTAATTAAAAAAAAACAAACCAACACACACACACACACACAAAAGCCTTGTAGTGATAGATTAAGGATGAGTCATTCCATGTGCAAATGTGAAATCTTTTCTTTCTCATTAAGGACCCCTGGAAGAAATCAAGCTGGACAATAGAAGAATTATATTAAGTGAAGTCTGAAATGGGAAGAAAAAACACAGTATGATGTATCTCCTCTTCACTTCAAAAACAAAATCATGAAAATAAACCCAGTCATGTCTTTCACCAACTTTATGAAAAAGAAAGAAAACTGAAGGAAAAGTTAAAAAAAAAAAAACAAAAAAAAAACGAGAGCATGTATTGTTAACTTTTTTGGGTCATGAACTTCTCCAAATAAAACATCTAAATTTTCGATGTAATAATAAGGCAATAATTCAAGATAGTGGGAGCAACCACAATGTAATATGGAAAGACTTGTGATTTTTGCAGGTGACAGGAACACAGATACTGCAAATATTGCTGGAATTTATGGCCAATAATCAATACTGAAGGAAATACGACTTTTCAATTAGAGATTAATAAAAAGAAAGATGAAAATTTTTTTTCACCCAAACTTATAGGTCACCTGAATTCTATCCCTGAAACCCTTGAATCCCAGTTGCAGAATTTCTGCATTGGGGATATACCAAGCCCAATGTTTATCTTCTTAAATGTAAGATAGAATTGAAATATTAGCTCCTTTAAATTTTCTGAATTATGGTGAAAATTAACTTGCTGTTACAGTTAAGAAAACCAGTACAGTTTTGCTTTTTCAAGCAAAGTTTAAGTGAAATGAAAAGCAATTATTTTTATTCTCTTACAAAGTTTTTTCTAGTGTGACTTTTCTATGTTGTTGCTGCTGCTGCTGCTGCTAAGTCGCTTCAGTCGTGTCCGACTCTGTGAGACCCCATAGATGGCAGCCCACCAGGCTCCCCTGTCCTGGGATTCTCCAGGCAAGAACAATGAAACACTATTTCTTTTCTCCACTTTTTCAGAATTTTATTTTCAAATTCACCTATGTTGATATACTTCTATGATTAACCACGGTAACATATGGCTACAAACATTACATTTAACAGAAAATTTTAGCCAAGAAAGGAATGAGGATACAGTTTTGTTGTCATTGACCTTACTGTGTTTTACCAAATCCTTGTTCCAGGATAATGATTTTAAAGTTGAAACCACAAGAATGTGTGTAGTCAACAATGAAAATTATACTCTGCCAGTTTTTCTTGCTGAAATCTCTGTACTAAATAGTACAGAAGAAAAATCCAGCCACTTTCCAGTGCTAATGGATCTCCCCCTTGTGCCTAAACTTTGTATTGAACTCAAGCAGGATTGAAAGTCATCAGCATATATTGTGAATTTTTTTTTTTAAAGAAAGGCAAAAAGTGACTTTGCTTCTCATATAAAGCAATTACTCAATGTTGAGAGTTTGGGCCTAAAAGCCAAATACAAGCCTAATAGAAGCAATTATTTCAAAGGACTAGAATAATTGGGTGGCTTCAAGCAATTCTCAGTAACTGAAGACTTGCAAATCTTCGTACTGGTTGTCTGAAGATGTTCCTATCAGCTTCCTTAATGATAGCAAAGATTTTGGACAATCTATATAGCAAAATAAAATACAATCTAGCTATATCATGAAATGTTTACAGTCATTAAAAATCACATTTTGAAGAATTAACAAATGGGAAACTGGGCACAATATAATATTGAAGGTATAAAGCAGTATTCAAAGATGCATCAGATCAGATCAGTCGCTCAGTCGTGTCCGACTCTGCGACCCCATGAATCGTAGCACGCCAGGCCTCCCTGTCCTTGTGCAAAACTCCCAATTATATGACATAGATTTCTTTATTCATTTAACAAGTACTAATTGATTTCATCGATTAGACTTTCAAGTAGACCCATTTCATCCTTCAGATTTCAATTTAAATAGCATCACATCAGGGAGATAAGAAAATTACTTCAAAGGCTAGAATTTGTCACCTACCAGCAACTCACTGAACAGCTACCCCGTGCTCAGTATTCTGTGTGAGGGGAAACACGGCGGACACAGTCAGTGGCTGCCCCTCAAAAATGTACAACTAATGGAAATCAACATTTTAGAAGTGTCTTCCATAAGAACAGATTTTCCTTTCTATATTTTAAAAGGTCTGAGAGTGGGGAAAATGTGACCCAGCAAAGAAAAGCAGGAAGGTAGGAGAACAAGGTCAACGGTGGTCTCTGATGAGATGGCTGAGAGTACTCAAGGCTCCTTGTAATTTAAAGATGAAGGGAAGAGGTCAGGGTTCATGGAATATTCAGACGGCCTCTAGGGGGTGCCAGACTGTTGATAGCTTTCAGCATGACTCCCCAGGGAATCTGGCTTTGCGATTGAATGTAGTTCAAGTTGACCAGAAATAACTTCTCCTTTTCCAGTAAAATTGTAAGAATGTGACTTAGGTCATGGATTTAATAGGAGACCAAGGATTGTAAATCAAATATTTATGAGTCCCAGATCACTATTGATCAATATGAGTCCCAGGTCATCCTATCCAAAAGTCTTCCATTCCTCTACCAGGAAAAAATTATGACAAACGAGGGCTTCCCTGGTGGCTCAGAGAAAAAGAATCTGCCTGCAGTGCAGGAGACTGAGGTTCACACTCTGGGTCAGGAAGATGCCCTAAAGAAGGACATGGCAACCCACTTCAGTATTCTTGCCTAGAGAATACCACGGACAGAGGAGCCTGGTGGGCTATAGGCCATGGGGCCACAAAGAATCGGACATAACTGAGTGACTGAACACAATATCAATTATTTAAAAACGGAAGAAAAAATTTTTTTAAACAGTACAAACTTGCTTTTTCTTAGAAATGTAAAAAACATGTCTAGGCATGGAGAAACACCAAAATCTTAACAGGAGTACTGGTGGTGGTGGAATAACGTCATCATTTTTCTCATTTTCCCCCCGCCTTACTCACTTTCTATAATGTCAAGGTATCATATCAAGTATCAAGGCATCATACTGTGAGTGTCAGACACTGCATGGGCACTTTACCAAGGTAATAAAGCACACATGTGTAGAAGTAGTCAGTCTCCTAGACGCCCCACACCCCAACTCAGTCCAGCAAAAACAGTCAAGAGTAGAGGGGAGAAAGTTTTGTGCAGTTAGAGGCTTGAGAACAAGACTCAGTGAGGGCTTGGGCAGACAGAGCTATTAGGAAAATGAGCAGGAGAGGGAATTTTAATAAATCTAACTCTGAATTGTATTTTCCATTCACACTAGGATTTTCTTAAAACCTAAGTAGAGTTTGAACTACATTGGTGTTGCCTTTTGCAGTGGGAATTTCTTTTCTAGAAATAAAACTTTGAGGTTGAATAACGTGGATTCTGGCCATTAAAGAGTTCAAAAGGATTACTGCATTTGTATCAAACACCAAAATGCCACCTCAAATCCGGGAGGTGGGTCATCCCAAGAAATCTTGTTCATTTGCTGTTTAATCGAAAAGTAACATAAATCCATGGAGTATGTGTGTGCGTGAATGCTCCTCTGTACCTATGCCAAACACACAGATGCTCAGTTGTGTCTGACTCTGCGACCCCATGGACTAGGACCTGCCAGGCTTCTCTGTCCATGGAGTTTTCCAGGTAAGAATACTGGAATGGGTTGCCATTTCCTGCTCCAGGGGAATCTTCCCAGCCCAGGGATCAAACCTGTTTCCTGTCTCCTTCATTGGCAGATGGACTCTACCACTGGCCCATGTGTGGTATAACCACCATTTTCTACCTATTTACCTACCCTTCTTACACATTTTTATTGTAATATACCTACAAGATACTGGATCTATGTCTTGTAATATACCTAAGATACTGGATCTATATCTTGCTGAAAAAGTGCTGCATGAAATTTACAGACTGCTTTACCCAGGAGTTACTTCATCCTTAACCAAGTATGTTACTGTTAAGCAGTGGAAGCAATTGAAGATGCTATTTCGGGAATGTTTTCCAAGACCACTGAGCTCTTCAGTGGAAAATTCACCCTCAGTTGACCTCAGAGCCTCAGCCTCCTCCTACATGCTCCTCTGTACCTATGCCAAACACACAGAGGCCAAACTTGCTGGGGCAGAAACAGGTGGGGGACCGGGAGAAGACTCTAGGCAGAGCCCTGTCTTTTAGGCCGGATGAAGATGGTCTGAAAGTAGATTGTGGTCATGGTGGCATAACTGTGAAAATACTAAATCTTAACAGGAACACTGGGGGTGGTGTACTGGGAGTACACTTTATAGAGTTCACCTTTAATCTTCCCTTCTTGCCCTTCCTCCACTGAAAGATAAAACCGATGAGATTTTTGATACACTTTACAATTCATTTTATTATTCTGGTGCAAGAAAACATGTCCAGATTTATTTTCAATTTCAGGTGCAAAACAAACTGACCTGAAATTTACAGTGATCACCAATAAATGTGCAAGATTATAAAAAGTGAATTAAATCGTTGGTAGTACAAAGTCTACACAGAAGAATCTTTCCTATCTAATGGATTTTTTTTTAAGACTGCACAGCAATTCTGTTCATTTAAAACACATATGTGTTAAAATAATGTATTTCAGCTGATTATGGATAGCACAAACAGAATGTAAAGATATTACCTTTCCTCAAGTACTAATTGTTTTATTCTGTTCAATTTTGAGTTTCCAACCACCCTTTCCACAGACCAAAATACAAACGCGTGCAAATGATAGATATGGAAATGAAAGAAAACCCAGTAACAAAATTAAAAATTATAATAACTTATGAGGTAAATTTTACTTTCACGTGTTCGGATATCAGTTAAGAAATGCCTCTCTTTACAAAGCATACTTAAGATGTATATTATATTATCACTGAGCCCTTAGAGCCCCAAATCAAGTAAAATTTCATGCCTCCTAGAATATTAAATACCATGCAGCATAGTATTTTTTAAAATGTTAACTTATAAAGCAGAATTGACTTCTATTTCTGCCTAATTAAGTTCATTAAAACCATCTGAAATGATACCTTTGACTTGAAATAAGTTACTGAAATTCCAACATCAGTGTTAACTTATCTGTAACCAGTGCACCTAGCCCCAAAACAATGTAGTGGGGCTAAGCGTTCAAACGAGAAAGCATCAGAGAGTGTACAAATCACCACCGAGAAGCCAAGCTTCCCAGAGGTTTGTTGGGGCTGCCGAGTGTCGGTCAGATCTTTCTATACAACTGAAAGTTCCTACACCAAGTCAGAGTGGACCATCAAACTGAAATACTCCGTATTTCCCAGCGGTCAGCCAGTTGGGCTCAGAAGCTGTGAGCTGTTCACCTTGCCCGGGCTGCAGACCAACCTGAACCTCAGCCTTTAATGTTCTGATGCTGCACAGAGGTGCAGGGTGGAAGCCACTCAACGCCTCATGAAACGGAACGGTAAACTCCCATCTTCTGTCACCCGTCAGCTTCCTATAATTCAAGTCACCCTTGAAGAAAATTAAATGAGCCTTTTGTAGTGCAGCATGTAAATCAGGAGCGACCTGAGACATTGCACTGAATTCATGAGGCAGAGTCCAAAATATATGATCGAGGTAAACCCATCTGCCCGTTTTAACATGGTCTTCCCAGTCAACCCCACATTGGGACACCCACTTATTATTAGAATGCTTTAGTTGTTTGATTATCCAATTAAAATCGTGTAGAGTAGTATCAGAAACAAACCATGGAATCGTTTTCCCATAAAAATGGATCTTAGTTGCCAGTTTAGAGGACAACAAGAAGTCAGCTAATACTAAGTCTGTAATAAGTTCAAACCCAGAATTATCCAGAACAATATCCACTCGAGTAACAGATTCTTTTTCTCTTGTTTTCTTGCAATTGCTTAGCAAGGACCAAAGACGATCCATGTCGTTCACTAAAATGAAAGGTTTTAGGTCTTCCAATGAATTCATTATATTGGTCTTCTGAGAAATATGTTCCCCACCTGATAGAGACAGATCACACTTATTTCCCCACAGTGAAATCTGAAAAAGAAAAAGCACAATACATGTACCCTTCTTTTGAATAACCAATTAAAAAAAACTCTATTACGTAGGACATAATGGGAGGATGCTAAAAATGTTCATAAAATTCATTTCTACAAAACTCAATATAAAATGTCCATCCAATCTACATTTTCTCTAATAATGCTGCATAAAAAAAGCTGTGGCCTCTACTTTCAAAGCATATCCAGAATCTGGTGACCTGTACTACCAGCTTGGTCCAGACCTGAGTCGTTTCAGTAACAGAACTACCTATTTCTACCCTTGTGCCTTCAGTCTATTCGCAGAAGTAATTCTTGACCTAAGTCATGTTATGTTACTCCTCTGATCAAAACCTTCTAACAGCTTCTCATTTCAGCATGAGTAAAAACCAAAGTCCTTGTCTTTGCTTCAATGCACCCTGGCTTCTATGGGGGGTCCCTGCAGCCCCTCTCCTCTCTGCTCCTCATTTCCTGAAGCCTCTTCCCCCACAGTGTCTCCCTGCTGTTAAATGTATACCAGTTTACTTTTCAACAATTTAAAAAAACAAACAGACTCAGGAGAGTTACATTTTTCTTAGGTCAATATTATTTGATCTCTCATTAAACAACATGAATATGTAGCCACGGAACATACATCACCACTGGTCAAAGTCAACTTGAGAGTAAAAGTTGCTAAGAAATTAGAAATCTACACATAAATGATCAAAATTTGTCATTAGAATAATTAGAATATTAGAATAATATAAATTATATTTACCTGAAGAACTTTAAAAAATTCATTTTTCAGTTGATTTTCATCTAGGTCTTCGATAGTTTTCCTCAACTCTTGCAGATGAGTACATAAGGCAATGATAGATTCCTGAGATTCAAAGAAATTTTGGTCTTTCAATTCTTTAAATATATCAAAGTCATCGATTGGTGGACTAAAATAGGAAAAAAATAATAAGTGAAACATTTCTATCACTCTGTACCTTTTTTTAAACATTTGAGTAATTGCAGTTTTTTAAAGGAAAGAGAATAGTAGCAACCCATCCAAAAAATTAGTGGTGATTTTTATTAGGTATAACACAGACAAGTTACACAAAAATAATCAATTTACACTAACTAAATAAAATTAAATAAGTTATGCAAAAATAAATACCCAAACTCATTTTAATTAGTTGTCAAATATACTGGAAGTATTAAATAATTATAGGGACTGTATCCATAATTATTTATCCAGTGGGTTTTTAGGAAAAAGGGGAAAGAGAAACAGAATTTCATGACAGTTTAACAAACATTTTTTCGGGTGCTCAGTGTGGCTCAGGCTCCAAATAACAAACATATGGATATAAACAGAATAGTTGAATATAATATAGTAATTGTAAAGGAGTCAAACACAGAATATTACAGGAACCCAATGACTACTTGCTATAAAGCAGACAGCACTAATGTAAATCTTATTGTAATGATGACTTTTGATCATTTATGTGTAATTTCTAATTTTTTAGCAACTTTTACTCCCAAGTTGACTTTGACCAACGGTGATGTATGTTCCATGTCTACATATTCATGTTGTCTAATGAGAGATCAAATAATACTGACATAAGAAAAACGTTAACTCAGAAGGTATACATACTAGCATAACAGACTTTACAGAATCTGATCTTCATAATTAGCTACTTTTTCCAGGGGTCTCCTACCTTAGGATAAAAAGGCAATATGGCAGATGCAACGGGATTCATTAAAATCAAAATCAAAAACATGCCAGAATTTACACACCCCAGTGATGGCTGCCTCCCTCCAGTCAGTGAGGCAGCCTGGAAAGCTACACCTTAGCCCAAGAGCGCTGCCACTGCTCAAAGCACTTTCGGAATGCCTCTTTGGGGATTTTCCTCAGAACCTGTTATTAAATGTCCTGTCAGCGTCGAGTACTGCTCAAAGCACTTTCGGAATGCCTCTTTGGGGATTTTCCTCAGAACCTGTTATTAAGTGTCCTGTCAGCGTCCAGTATTTTCATGCTTTGGAGTTAACTTGTTTTTGGAAACAGCCAAAAGTCACTCACAGCAATTTCAGTAGAATGAAGCATGTAGATCAAATGGAATAAAACATTTTTGGTCAAAAATGAGGAGTGACTAAATAATAATGAGACTAATCTCGTTTTGAGGTTTGTTAACTGGCTCTGAAAGAAGTTTCAAAGAATTAAAAGACTTTTGTAGCAATGGCAGCATTGCTGAAATGAATCAGTCTCTCAAGGTGAGGTAAAGGGATCAATGTATTTGGATGCATGGGTTCCACTGTGGTGGTCAGCAAACTGCAGCTTGCAGGCCCTCTCTGGCCCACTACCTGTTCTGTATGATCTGCAAGCTCAGAATGGCTTTTTTGAAGAGTTGAAAAAAAACTGAAAAAGATTTTGTGATACACGAAATTCAAAGTTCAGGGTCCATAACTCTGCTGTTCCTTCGGAACACAACCATATTCACCTACATACTGCCTGTGGCTGCTCTGGCACCGCTAAAGCTGAGGTGTCTGAGAGCCTAGAATACTGACCGACTGGCCCTTTACAGGAAAACCTGCAGATCCTCGTTTGGCCTTGTGGCACTGATTGTGGGATTTCCGCTCCCCAGCCAGGAACTGAACCTGGGCCCCTGCATTGGAAGTGCAGAGGCTTAACCAGTGGACTGCTGGGGAAACCCCTTGAGACTTGCTCCTTACACTTTAAGAGAGCAAACTCCATAGCTATAAATGATTTCAGAGAACTTAAAATGTTTGCCACTTTAGAATCTACTAGAGCTGTATGCATTGGCAACCCACTCCAGTGTTCCTGCCCGGAGAATCCCAGGGACAAGGGAGCCTGGTGGGCTTCCGTCTATGGGGTCGCACAGAGTTGGACACGACTGAAGCGACTTAGCAGCAGCAGAGCTGTATATGTGTACACACTTGACCCAGGGGTTCACTCCTAAGTATACACCCAACAGAAATACACACAGATGTTCAAGAATATGTGTTTGAATGTTTGGGATCCAAAGGCAGCGTGTGGGGGCCTAAAGTTCTGCCTTTTGATCTGACCACTAGGGACACAGCATGTTCCGGTAAAGACTGCTGAATACTTAAGAAATATGTACTATTCAGCATGTATATCACACTTTAATAAAAGCTTAAAAATGTCTGCCATTTTCTCCGTATTTTCATTTTTCAGTATCTGAAGCATATTTAAATTTTACATATAGCTAAAACTTTGAATCTTAATTTAGATTTGCAGACTATTCAACCACTTAACTCTAAAAAACCCAAACTATACATCTTGACAAAGAAAATTCAAAATATGTTTCAGTGTAAGGGGCAAAGTCACCAGAAACATATCTTAAAGCTAACATGTGCTTTCTGTGCATGTGTGCTAAGTTCCTTGAGTGGTGCCTGACTTTTTTTGATCCTATGGATTATAGCCCACTAGGCTCCTCTGTCCATGAATTCTCCAGGCAAGAATCCTGGAATGGGTTGCCATTTCCTCCTCCACGGGATCTTCCCGACCAGGGATCGAAGCTTCACCTCTTACATCTCCTTCATAGGCAGGTGGGTTCTTTACCACTAGTGCCACCTGGGAAGCCCCTATGTGTGCTTTGGGATCCTGTAAAAGCCAGAAAGATACCCTGGTGCCTCAGAGATTAAAGCGTCTGCCTGGAATGCGGGAGACCCGGGTTTGATCCCTGGGTCTGGAAGATCCCCTGGAGAAGGAAATGGTAACCCACTCCAGTACTCCTGCCTGGAGAATCCCATGGAGGGAAGAGCCTGGTAGGCTACAGTCCATGGCGTCACCAAGAGCTGGACACGACTGAGCGACTTTCCTTTCCTTTGGTTACTCTGGATGGGTCACTGACCCAGGATAGGAATTCTTCATATAAGAAACCTAACAAGTTGGACACTTAAAAACTACTTCAAGGGCAGGGATAAATTAGGAGTATTTGTATGCAGGTCAAGAAGCAACAGTTAGAACTGGACATGGAACAACAGACTGGTTCCAAATAGGAAAAGGAATACGTCAAGGCTGTATATTGTCACCCTGCTTATTTAACTTATATGCAGAGTATATCATGAGAAATGCTGGACTGGAAGAAACACAGGCTGGAATCAAGATTGCCGGGAGAAATATCAATCACCTCAGATATGCAGATGACACCACCCTTATGGCAGAAAGTGAAGAGGAACTCAAAAGCCTCTTGATGAAAGTGAAAGAGGAGAGTGAAAAAGTTGGCTTAAAACTCAACATTCAGAAAACGAAGATCATGGCATCCAGTCCCATCACTTCATGGGAAATAGATAGGGAAACAGTGGAAACAGTGTCAGACTTATTTTTTGGGGCTCCAAAATCACTGCAGATGGTGACTGCAGCCATGAAATTAAAAGACGCTTACTCCTTGGAAGGAAAGTTATGATCAACCTAGATAGCATATTGAAAAGCAGAGACATTACTTTGCCAACAAAGGTTCGTCCAGTCAAGGCTATGGTTTTTCCAGTAGTCATGTATGGATGTGAGAGTTGGACTATGAAGAAGGCTGAGTGCCGAAGAATTGATGCTTTTGAACTGTGGTGTTGGAGAAGACTCTTGAGAGTCCCTTGGACTGCAAGGAGATCCAACCAGTCCATTCTGAAGGAGATCAGCCCTGGGATTTCTTTGGAAGGAATGATGCTAAAGCTGAAACTCCAGTACTTTGGCCACCTCATGCGAAGAGTTGACTCATTAGAAAAGACTCTGATGCTGGGAGGGATTGGGGGCAGGAGGAGAAGGGGACAACAGAGGCTGAGACGGCTGGATGGCATCACTGACTCGATGGACGTGAGTCTGGGTGAACTCCAGAAGTTGGTGATGGACAGTGAGGCCTGGCGTGCTGTGATTCATGGGGTCGCAAAAAAGTCAGACACGACTGAGCGACTGAACTGAACTGACTGATGTGATGACGATGCCAGCTTTTGTCTCTCTAGATAAGAACTTTGTCCTGATTTTCACACTGACCTAGACAGCTGAGTGGTGTGAAGGGGATACATACAGGATTTGAGCAAAATAGACTTAGATTCAAATACAGGCTCTCCTGAGTGACTTGAGCTACTTGATTAAACTTGAGTCGGACACGACTGAGCGACTGAACTGAACTGAACTGATGGGATTAACAGATACTACTACTATACATAGAACAGATAAGCAACAAGGATTTTCAGTATAGCACAGGGAACTATAGTCAATATCTTATAATAACCTATAATGGAAAATAATCTAATATATGTATATACATATACACACACACATACACACAGATATATATGAATCACTTTGCTGTATACCTGAAACTAACACAATATTATAAACCACTGTACTTCGATTAAAAAAAACTACTTCAGTGCTAGCTCCGCTGTAGGACAGCCCTTCTTTGTACTACCTATAACCTGAGTATCAGACAAATACCTAGATCTTCAAATATTTGCCTAAGAAATCCCCTTAGGAGAGTTTCACACCTCTGACTCACTAATATTCTCGTTTCTGAACTTCAAGCTGAATGTTGCCTTTTATCTATCCCTTTTATCAAGCTATTCCTGGACCAATGGTTAGCAGCACAGGCTGGGCAGAATCTCCCTGGGGCGTGGAAAGAAAAATCTATGTACAGGCCCCACCATGGACAAATAACACCATTAGGATTTAATATAACAATTTCAAAATCTGCATATTTAAAACCAAACCAAAAAACTTTTGCCCAACTGGGTGATAAGCAGCTGGGTTTGTAAGCTTCTGTCCTAGATTTTTCACTCTGAACTGGATCCACTCCAGAAATAGAAACAGCATTGCTTTTACTTCTCTAGTGTTCGAACTCCTCCAAGCCTATTCAGGGCGCCACTCAGTGTTTCAACACTTCGGCAGCTTTGTCTGACACATGCGTATTTTCGAGAGTTATGAAACCATCACCCCGAACACCAGACTAACCTCAGTCCTGAAAAGATATCCAAATGCACTACTTGTTTGAGGAGGGGGCTTATCTGATTTGCACAGACCAGGCTCCAATACTGGCTCTACCAGTTACTCACCACGCAGCCTCGGAAAAGATACTAATCTCTCTGAGCCTCAGTTTCCTCCACTGTAAAATGGAAACCACAGCACCTATGTCACTGGGTTGCAAAACAACGAGAACTGAGCCGGTATTCAGTACCTGACAGAGTCCAGTGCTTGCTAGTCTTTTGCTTGGCTCTGGGTGCCAGGTAATATGCTGTATTTTTACTGAGTGTATTCTGCTTTTAAAGCACAAGACCTAAAACACACTTATTCAGCAAATACTAAAAAAAGTGTGACCTTATAATAATTTATAAAGATTAAAACAGAAAAAAAAATAGACTCAAGTTTACGCATGTTTCCCTAAGTAATCTTTTTATTTTACTTTCAGCGCTGGTTTAAGTGTCTTCAAGTATCCTACGCTATGTTGAGGAATGGACACCAAAGGATTCCTCTTACTCAGCAAATCTGTATTTCTGTAACCTGTGAGCTAAAAGTATGATCCACATTACATTTTCTTCTATTCTGTAAGGCAGTTCTCTATCATAATTTTCCTAGGGAAAAATTAATTAGTGTAAATAACCATAAAAAGTTATTCTGGAACATGTATTTAACTTTGAGTCCTTTTCTAATCTAGCCATTAAAAACAAGAGTGGAAAATTAAGATAGTGCATCAGAACAATGCAGTTCTATTGACTGTTCTGTTGACTTCCTTTAGCAAATTAATTCTGACATATTATCTATTTTTAAAAACAAAACATATGCTTACTTTGTCCATCTTGACTTTTTACATAAATAATTATTTCAAATTAACATTTTTTTGCTTATTAAGAACAATTTGTTGTATTCTTCAAATTAAATTTGTAATAATTTTTTATTTTTATATAACTTCTAACTAATTAAAAGTTCTTATAAGAACTTTTTTATAATAAAATTTTAAATTTAATTATAAAAATTAAAAATTATAATTTATAAATTATTGATTACAAAAAATTAAACTTTTTATAATTAGTTCCTACTTCAGATATTCAATCTTAGGTCTATTCTAAGCAAGTGGATAATAACTGCCAATAATCAATTACAACAATAACATTTGCAGAAATATCTAATAGCACCATTAATATCTGCTGAACTGAATTCAGGCTTCATTTGGCTTTTATTTTAAAAATTACCATTTTATAATTTTAAAGAAAGCATAAATTATCTACATTTGTTATTTGATGGTTACAAACTTACCTTTGGATAATTGCTTCATGAATTCTACGATACATGTAGCATTCTACAAATAGCCACGGTGAGAGAAACCACCTTGGTTTCCCATCACTTTCATTTAAAAGACTCTGTTGATATTCTAGGTACTGATTCCATATGTCAGTATCAACAAACTTTTCAACCAAAGGAACAATCGGTTTATCTGTTTGCAATTCATTCCGTAATTTCGAAAGAAGAGAAATTGCTTTCTTTTCAGCTTCCAGGCCTTTCTGTAAAAATATGGGTGGGGGGCAGTTTTTATATATATATATATATGTATATAATATATATACACACGTGTATGAATAGTCTACACTAAAATCAGTTTATATGTAGTTATCTATAACTATAAATATATATATATGTACACACATATATGCATAATTCCTCTAGGGTAACAAATTTTTATGGATCTAAATTTAAGAAGGAAAAAATAAAACATTTCAAAACTACAATTTATGTCTTTCACAAACGAATAAACATTTAAATTTAGAATTCTTAAGTTGAAAAATCAAAGAACACAAACAGATCTCATTTCGACATTATCTTGCCTTAGCTAGTCTGCCTTTTTTTGAAGTTTCATGTCATGAACTTACCTCCAGGTGAAATGACCATTACCACATATGGAAATCTGCTTATTGTGTTTGTTAAACTTAACCACAAAAGAATTACGTAAAAACACAATTCTTACCTCTCCATGTTTCTCGAAAAATTCACTTTTATGTCGATGCAATGTATCAATAGCTTTGGTTAAGATCTGAGGTGATCTGTCTTTAACTGAAAGATATGCAAATGATCTAGAAAAGAGTCACACACACAGCCGATTATTCAGTAGCATTCACACTAGAAGACTGTCATCTTTCAGTTTTTGGAACATCTCATCTAAATTTAAATTCTTTTGCAAACAACTCCTGTAAAGTAAACCAGCATTGCCCAACTCCTGGAGCAACTCAAGAAAATCAGAAAACCTCTCTGAGAGTGTTAGTTGCTCAGTTGTGTCTGATTCTTTGCAACCCCATGGACTGTAGGCTCTGTCCATGAGATTCTCCAGGCAAGAATACTGGAGTGGTTAAGCCATTCCCTTCTCCAGGGGATCTTACCCACCCAGGGATCAAACCTGGGTCTCCCGCATTGCAGCCAGATTCTTTACCATCTGAGCCACCAGGGAAGCCTGGAAAACCTCTCTGGTGTATCATAAAAACTAAGCATGGTTTGTGCCTCAAATCTCAGACTATTCCCTAGAGTGTTTAATCATTCTTATCCTTCTTATTGTATTCCTTTTCTTCTCCTTAACCAGAAACTAGTCTAACAAAGTGGTAAGACAGAAACAGAATTATCCTAAAAGTCAAATAGGCTTTCCTCCTAGGTTTATTATTTACTAAATGACCTTTCCTACCTAGAAAGGTGAGGCAATGGATATAAAAATGCCTGAAACACTTTACAGTGCAGAAGTATGTAGGACAAGACATTTACACCCCTGCTTCTCTTTGTCTATATTCCCAGCCAACATTAATTGTTTTCAAAGGTTTTTCTTGCTGCCTTCTTTGCTTTCCCAGTAACTCCTTTCTTCCTCTCTGACCCTAAGCAAAATTAAGGCAAGTTACCATCTTGCTTTCCCAACCAGAAAATGAGAGATTTTTTAGAAGTGTCAGAGATGAAGAAAGCTGGAGATGAGGAAAAATCTGAGTATACCTGAATCAAAAATTAAATATATTCTTGATTTTAGCCATACAAAAATCAAGATTTACAGATTATCATTGAATGTATTATTAGTTTAAGGAAATATATAGTCCGGATAGAAAAAAATTTTAGCACTGTTAAGTTTTTAAATAGAAAGCACAAAACAACTTATCAGTTCATTTATGTCTTCAGATCACCAGAGACAATGTAAAAACAGACAGTTGCAATACTTCTGTCCAACTTTCCTATGCTAACTTAAATCTGAGATCATCACACTTATAAAAACTCAAATATCTTATTCCAATTTTCAAAAATAGGATTATATGTCCTGAGTATTTCTTCAAGAGCCTTCCTCAAATGTGAACCATAAAGCTTAAAGGAAAAAAATTGCAAAAATGTTTTCTGATTCTGTGGGTTTTACAGTGAACAGGTTTTAATATCCATGAAATGAAATGAAGTCGCTTCAGTCATGTCCTACTCTCTGCGACCCCATGGACTGTAGCCTGCCAGGCTCTTCTGCCCATGGGATTTTCCAGGCAAGAATACTGGAGTGGTTGCCATTTCCTTCTCCATTGGATCTTCCACACCCAGGGATTGAACCTAGGTCTCTCATATTGCAGGCAGACTCTTTACCATCTGAGCCACCAGGGAATAGTAACTGCTCTGATCAGAATTTAACTTTTAACAATTACTACTGCTGCTGCTGCTCCTAAGTCACTTCAGTCGTGTCCGACTCTGTGTGACCCCATAGACAGCAGCCCACCAGGGGCCCCCGTCCCTGGGATTCTCCAGGCAAGAACACTGGAGTGGGTTTCCATTTCCTTCTCCAATGTATGAAAGTGAAAAGTGAAAGTGAAGTTGCTCAGTAGTGTCCTACTCTTCGCGACCCCATGGACTGCAGCCTCCCAGGCTCCTGTGTCCATGGGATTTTCCAGGC
Source organism: Bos indicus (assembly GCF_029378745.1). NCBI lineage: Eukaryota > Metazoa > Chordata > Mammalia > Artiodactyla > Bovidae > Bos > Bos indicus. The sequence goes on along the minus strand of NC_091768.1, from coordinate 88,946,249 downwards.
AAGAGTACTGGAGTGGGTTGCCATTGCCTTCTTGGAACAATTACTACTAAGTCTTTGGAAAAACACAAAGAACACTAAATCAATTGACATTTGAATTTTCCAAAGCAGCAGATACAAAAAGTGACAGTTCTTTGAGATTTTACTTAGTTAGGTGTTAAGTAACTCAGTCGTGTCTGACTCTGCTACCCCATAAACTAGGCTCCTCTGTCCATGGACTTCTTCAGGCAAGAATACTAGAGTGGGTGCCATTCCCTTCTCCATGCTGCTGCTGCTGCTAAGTCGCTTCAGTCGAGTCCGACTCTGTGCAACCCCATAGACGGCAGCCCACCAGGCTTCCCCGTCCCTGGGATTCTCCAGGCAGGAACACTGGAGTGGGTTGCCATTTCTTTCTCCAATGTATGAAAGTGAAAAGTGAAAGTGAAGTTGCTCAGTCGTGTCTGACTCTTCCCGACCCCATGGACTGCAGCCCACCAGGCTCCTCCATCCATGGAATTTTCCAGGCAAGAGTACTGGAGTGGGGTGCCATCGCCTTCTCCGCCCTTCTCCATGGGATCTTCCCAATTCAAACCCAGATCTCCTGCATTGCAGGCGGATTCTTCACCATCTGAGCCACCAGGGAAACAACTTAACTAGAAAGTATTGCTGTTTTTCTAGCTGCTACATTTCCTCATAGGTTTATATCTCCAAGAGTAACGTCTCAGGTCCAGGGACTTGGATGAAGGCAGATATACCTAGGACTCAAAATTTAACGATGCAGACACTCCCTATATTTGCCTGAAGCTGAGTAAAATCTTAAATTCAGGGCCTAAGGTGCTTCTCTAACCTCAATCCATTGCTGGTACGGTCAATTTTTTCCAAGTGTTCTTGAGTTTTGCAATATTTTGCAGTAAGGACACAACTCAAATGTAAATTGGGCCTTCCAATTTGTATTAACAGGTATATCTGTATGCAATCTGTGACTTTTAAAAAAGCAAGACGGTACAGTCGTGTCCGACTCTTTGCGACCCCATGGACGGGAACCTACCAAGCTCCGCGGTCCATGGGATTTTCTAGGCAAGAATACTGGAGTGGGCTGCCATTTCCTTCTCCAGGGTATCTTCCCAACCCAGGGATCGAACCCGGGTCTCCTACATTGCAGACAGACGCTTTACCGTCTGAGCCACTAGTTAAAAAGTATATTTGTATGCAATCTATGACTTTTAACAAAGCAAGACGGTACAGGTACAATGGGATTACAAATTATAATGGGATTACAAATTAATCCGATTAGCGAAAGGAAGAAACATATTTCTCTATAGATCTCAGATCCCTAACTTTTGCAGAGAGCTTTAAGCATCCCCCTCAAAAGGTAGGTTTATTAAATATGGTTAGAGTCACGCGCTGCTACACTTCTGAAAGGGGGCATAACACGCTCAAGACAGTCATGCGTGAGTTAAAAAACAATAATAATAAACAGTATCGAACCACTTTAAAGACGCAGTAACTGTTCGATACAAATTAATGCAAGGCAACCAACATCCCCGAACCATCACTTGTAGAGAGAGGTAGGGGTAAACCGAGATTTCCAGTCGGGATTCGCAGTCCGTTCCCGTGTAGGCAGGCAAGAAACCACGAATCACACAGCAAGGAAGCTGCAAAGACAGTCCGAGCCTGGAGCCCGGCGAGCGGCCGCCTAGCCCTCGCCTCCCCGTGAGCCGTTAGAAACCGAGCCATAGCCCCTAGGGAAGCGGAACCCGGCGGCGGACTGGAACTCGCTGGCGGCGGCTGAGCAGGCGCCTCCAGCCCGCCTCCGCTTCCCTCCCCCAGTACCCACAGGTTCCCCACGAGGCTCAGCTTTCCGCTGCAGCGGGGAGGAGGAAAAGGAGCCGAGAGAGTGGCCGAGGAAAGCGACACGAACCCTACGTCCCGCGCCGACAGAGACGCCGGAGGCCCCGCCATCACCGGATTCCGCGCTCCTGACTCCAACGCTCAGGTCTCACCCGCCGCAGGAGAGGAGGCGGTGCTCGCGCGAGGGAGGAGCCGAGAAAGCGAGGGAGGAGGGTTTAAAAAAACACTTTTGAATGAGGAAACTTTATTTGGTGCCTGTATAAGAGACAAACAATGGCCGGCTCCAGGACCTAGAGATATCTTCCGGGGACGAAGGCGGGGACAGCTGAGGGCGACGAGAGGAGCGGAATCAGGAAGCGGGCGGAAGGCGGAAGCAAGCAGGGACCGGGACGTCTCAGAGACCAGGGAGCGGCTCGGGTCGCGGCGGCACGGGTCACGTGGTCCTGCGGTCACGTGGACAGGGCGACTCACGCTCCGCTGGGGCCAGGATCCCTGTGCGCCTGCGCAGTGCCGGGCGCTTGCTGGTACACCGGTCGGGATTGGGACTGGCTGCGGGGAGCGCGCCGGGCTGCGGCTGCTGCTCGGTCTCTGGTCTGCGGCCGGGCCGCGGAAGCTCGCGCTCCTTGCGCATCCCTCTTCTCGTCCAGCCGAGAGGTTAGTGCACTGCCTTGTTCTCCGAGCTTGTATGGTCCTGCACATTGGTGCCCGCCTTTGCTGCCTGCCTGAATGTCTTGGGTCACATGTTTCACCGGGACCGCGGAGGTCCCCTGCCTGTTACGGTGATCTTTGGTCGACTTAGTTGGAAGTAAAAAGCATTCCATCCATAACACATATGAATCTTTTTTTTGAGCCAGTGCACAGCGGTAACTGCAAAGATCATTTTGAGCAGCTTAAGGAATTGGAAGGCATGCTCCCAGATTAGCGCCTCTTAGCCATTGAATTGTAGCCTAGTTGATACAGTTTTCTTAGTTGGTGTGTTCTTAGAAGTAGGAAATGCATCCAAGAAATTGCATATTTAGGGATGCATGTTTCTGAATATTTCATTCAGAAAATATGAGTTGAATACGTATTGTGTGCTGGGCACTCTGGTCACAGTAGACACAGCTGAACAGAAGGCAACTCTATCCTCAAGGAGCTTATATGCCACAGGAGAGAGAGACAAAAATCTCCTTTCCTCTTTTGTTTCTTCCCGTTATAGCATTGTGACTACTTACTGTATATTTTGTAACATCAAGACTATATATTATAGCATTGTGACTATTTATTGTATATAATGGTGGTTTACCGCATATATTATCTGTCATCCCCACTGTGATGTAAGTTTCAAAAGACAGGGATTTTTGTCTATTTTATTTTCAGCTGTGTTAGCAAGTAGAACAATGTCTGGCACATGGCAGGAACTCAGTTCATAACTTGTGTGAGTTAATAAAGTAAGAACACGAAGTATTGGTAAATGATGTTAAATGCAGTGGAGAGATAGAAAGTGGAAAAAGCTAGTGCTGCTGTCTTTTTTTTCTTCTTCTTCTTCTTTTTTAATGGTTCTTTTTGCCTATGCTGGGTCTTTGTTTGGGCTCCTCAACTTCTTTTCCCTGCAGCATGTGGGATCTTAGTTCCCTTATCAGGAATCAAACCCAAGTGTTCTGTATTGCAAGATGGATTCTTAATCACTGGACCACCAGGGAAGTCTCTGGTGTGCATTTTGAATGAAGTGGTCCAGGAAGATGTCACTGCCTAGGAGGCATTTGAGCAGAGGTCTGAAGGATGTGAGGGAATAAATAGGTTTACAGACACCTGGGAGAAGAGTGTAAGGGTAATAAGTGCACAGATCCAGATGCCAGAGTGACTGGAGCAAAAGGAGTGAGGGGGAAAAAGCTGTAGGAGACATTAGAGTCATGGTAAAGGCCAGAGAAGGGAGGACCATGCAGTCCACGTTAAGGTCTTTGGCTTTTATTTCAAGTGAAGTGTGAGGCCATCATTAAACTTTACAAAGAGGGAAGAGAGAATCTGACTTTGTAAATTAGTAAATTTGGTTGCAATATTCAGAAGAATGTGAAGAACAGAAGCTGGGAACCCAGTGTGGATGCTGTGACAGTAATCCCTGAGCAAAACAGCAGCGTGGACCAGGGTGGTGGCCGGGTTGTTGAGGACCGGTCAGAGCCAAGCCAGTGGGACTTGCTGCCGGACTGGGTATGGAGAAGGAAGAGAAGCGCCCAGGTGGCCTGCAGGTGAGGGGCCTTAGCAAATATAGGATGTATTTGCTGCTTCACGAGTCTGGGGAGACTGTGGGAAGAGTAGGATTTGCAGGAAGGTTTCAGAAGCTCAGTTTTGAGCCTGTTACAGTTTTCATGCTTGTCGGAGTAGTTTAGGGATAAATATTTGCTATTTATCAGTGTGTAGGTAACTATATCAAACTGTGAGATTGGAGGAGATCAATGGGAGCTGGGAATGGAGAGGAAATGTGGCCCAAATTCTGAGCTTTGGTGTGTTACATTCTTGGAATGGGAAACCAGCAGGAGAGACAGAGGTGCACCCAGCGAGGATGAAAAGTGGCGAGTGAGGTAGGGGGTGGAGTGGTCCGCTGTATCCCATGTTGCTGGTCAGTGAGGGAAAACGAAGGCTGAGAAGTCTGATGCAGAGGTCATTGCTGGCCTTGATAAATGGGTTTTGGTGAAGTGTTAGGAATGAAAGCCTGACTGGAGCAGGTTCAGGGATATCAGAGAAGAAGCAATGAAGACAGGTGATAAAACTGCTTTTTTGAAGATATTTTAAAAGCTGCAGGTTCTGCCTCCCAAATATCACAGGGACTCATCCTTGTCCTCATCCTTTTAAAGGGAGATAACACATATGCGGTGATTTCAGTGTCTCCTTTGGAATTGCAAAGGCCAGGGACTTGCTTCCAGCTCTGCATGGCTGACTATAAGCAGTCCGCCCCAGTAAGCCCCCGTTTCCCCTGTGAAGTACCTCACGGGATTGTTGTGAGGTGGAGCAGAGGATTTGCTGGGTACCAGGTACTCAGGAAGCAATGTCTTAGTCTCTGTCAGTTCCTCCTCTACATTTTCACCGCAGATATGTTTCTTAGATGTGTATCTGACTGTGTGCGTCTCTCGTGAAAAGCTCTGCCTTCTCCCTGGTGGTGGAAGCTCGTTAGCATCAGTACTCAGGATCCAGCCGCTTCGGGGAGGCAGAAGCTGCACGTTGTCAAATGAACTGTGTACCTGGTGGGGGTGGAGGGTGGTAACTTGTTGATCCCTCTGCCCTTTTGAAACCCAGTTCAAATGTCACCTCTGATAAGCCCCATCCACCCACAGCCAGAGGTTCCTTTCTCTGCACCTGAGAGCAATTGATACGTAACTCTGTTATGTACTCATCACAGTTTACCGTTTCCCCCACTAGATGCTGAGTACTGAGATTGTTGTTATGTATCTGTATTTCCAGCCCCTAGCATGTTACTTTCTTAAACAATTGTTATTGATTTCCTACCACTGCTGATGCTAAGTCTCTTCAGTCTGTCGGACTCTGTGTGGCCCCATAGACTACTACAAGCTTACTTTTTTTTTTTGCCTGCTACGGGATCTTAGTTCCCCAACTAGGGATCCAACCTGTGCCCCTTTCCACTGAAGTGTGGAGTCTTAACCACTGGATGGCCAGGGAAGTCCCTCCAGGCTTACTTTTAAAGAACAGATGTTTTAAACTGTAAATAAGAGGGGAGATTATTTACGTACAGTATTTCTATTGGGTGGGTGTGTGTGTGTGTGTCTCACAACCTTTAGTCCTACTGCCATGCCCAGCCCCACCCTGAAAAGCATGTTCCCCTTCAAGAATCAGCTTGAATCTTTCTGGGAGCCTTTCCTGACTCTTCATGTAGAGTTAGGAGCCTTCTATTGTAGTTCTTTGGTGGGGCCTAGGGCTGCTCCACTCAGTTATAATGAGGCGTTTGCACACGCCTGTCTCCTTCAGGAGACCATTAGCTTGATGGTAGGAACCCTAGTCTTCCATGGGTGTATCTCTGGTCCCAGCTCATTGCTTATCTTATTGTAAAGGCTGAATACGTTTTTTTGGCCTTGGCATTGGGGATCTTAGTTCCCTGACCAGGAATCAAACCCACACCTTCTGCAGTGGCAGGGCAGTCTTAACCACTGGGCAGCTAGGAAAGTCCCTGAATACATTTTGAATAAAGGGGTTTAGAAGTACTAATTTCATTTTAAATAGTTGATATGCTAGTGAAGTAAATGAAGAGATCCTCATTACTGTTTTGTTTTGTTTTGTTTTTTGAGGTCCTTTTCATGTCCTTGTAACCCTCCAGAAAGAAGGCCAGAAGTTGACTACAGGTGATGGAAACATTAAAATTTATTTTTTTAACCTTTCAGTAGGCTTCAGTTGGAGAAGGAAATGGCAACCCACTCCAATATTCTTGCCTGGAGAATCCCATGGACAGAGGAGCCTGGCAGGCTATAGTCCATGGGGTCACAAAGAGTCGGACACGACTGAGTGACTAACAACAACACACTTCAGTAAGATGTATCTGTTTTGCAAATTGTTTTACAGAAATATACCTGTTACCCAGGAAAACACTATATGTGTTTTTTTAATTAATTTATTTTTTAATTGAAGGATAATTGCTTTACAGAATTTTGTTGTTTTCTGTCAAACATCAACATGAATCAACCATAGATGTACATATGTCCCCTCCGTCTTGAACTTCACTCCCACCTCCCGCCCCATCCCACCCCTCTAGGTTGATACACAGCCCCTGTTTGAGTTTCCTGAGTCATACAGCAAATTCCCATTGGCTTTCTATTTCACATATGGTAATGTAAGTTTCTGAGTTACTCTCTCCACACATCTCACCCTCTCTCGCCTCCCCTCCCCCCATGTCCATAGATCTGTTCTCTATGTCTCTTTCTCCATTGCTGCTGCTGCTAAGTCACTTCAGTCGTGTCCAACTCTGTGTGACCCCATAGACGGCAGCCCACCAGGCTCCCCCGTCCCTGGGATTCTCCAGGCAAGAACACTGGAGTGGGTTGTCATTTCCTTCTCCAATGCATGAAAGTGAAAAGTGAAAGGGAAGTCGCTCAGTCGTGTCCGACTCTTTGCGACCCCATGGACTGCAGCCTACCAGGCTCCTCCATCCATGGGATTTGCCAAGCAAGAGTACTGGAGTGGGGTGCCATTGCCTTCTCCATTGCTGCCCTGCAAATAAATTCATTAGTACCATCTTCCTAGATTCCATATATATATGTTAGTATATGATATTTATCTTTCTCTTTCTGACTTACTTCACTCTGTATAATAGGCTCTAGGTTGATCCGCCTCATTAGAACTGATTCAGATGCCTTTTTATGGCTGAGTAATAGTCCATTGTGTATATATACCACAACTTCTATATCCATTCATCTTGTATGTATTTTTTTAAGTTTTTTTTTTTTCTCAACTTGGAACTTTGAATTCTTGTCTTTTAGCTTGGGTTATGGTAATGTCAGCCAGACTTCTCAGAGCCCTGGCTGGATCTCGCCATATTCTGTCAAAAGCATGTCAGTGCCAAAGACTTATTCATCAAATGTTAAAACCACTTAAGGAATTTGAGACTGCAGCACGCACAGCCCTGACAAGAAATCAGAACTTGGATTTGTTCTTTCCTGATGCAGCAACTGGTGGTTTGAATAAGTCTCAGATCCTGTGGATGAACCAGAAAATATCAAATACAAATGTACTCCCTCCATTCAACACTGCGTGTTGCCAAGATGGAAAAGCTCACCTTCCAACCAGGAACTCTGTCAGTACTCACAGGAAAGTGACTCACAAACCAAATCTGCTAGGTTCTAAGTGGTTTATAAAAATATTAAAGAGACATTCCTCATCTGTGTCCACGGAAACAGTTTCTAAACAAGACTTTCCACAAATCAAGAGACCACCGAAAGCTTCGAGGACCAGGCAGCCGTCTAGGACCAATCTTCCAGTTCTGCCTGTGAACGAGGTAAAAACATGGGTGGTGGTAGCGCCTCTGTTCTCTGATGATCTCCCTGAACCCCTGTGTGTCCCAGCTTGGCCTCCCTGCCAGCATAGGAGAGCACCTGCTCAATGCTGCTTTCAGGGTCTTTGAAGCTTAGTAGTACAACCTGTTGGAGAAGGCGATGGCACCCCACTCCAGTACTCTTGCCTGGAAAATCCCATGGACAGAGAAGCCTGGTAGGTTGTAGTCCATGAGGTCGCTAAGAGTTGGACACGACTGAGCGACTTTACTTTCACTTTTCACTTTCATGCATTGGAAAAGGAAATGGCAACCCACTCCAGTGTTCTTGCCTGGAGAATCCCAGGGACGGGGGAACCCGGTGGGCTTCCGTCTGTGGGGTCACACAGAGTCAGACATGACTGAAGTGACTTAGCAGCAGCAGCAGCAGCAGCACAACCTGTTACCTCCAAAAGGAATCAGCATCGTAATTAGAGGAATTAGTGGTAGATATAAAGGGCTTCCCAGGTGGCTCAGTGGTGAAGAACCCACCTGCCAATGCAGGCGACACGGGTTTGATCCCTGGGTTGGGACAATTCTTGGAGGAGGAAATGGCAGCCCACTCCAGCATTCTTGCCTGGCAAATCCCATGGACCGAGAAACCTGGCAGGCTACAGTCCATGGGGTCACAAAGAGTTGGATGTGACTGAGCAGCTGAGCACGCACTCACCATATGTATAAAGGCAAAATAGAGGCAATTAAATATAAAAATGTAGTTTATAAAAGGATTAGTTAGTGGCCTAAGGAAATTTTGGAAAAGATTAGTATTAAGTTCACTTTAGGAATAGTGCTATTAAAAAGCCCCCACTTATGGAGAAGGAAATGGCAACCCACTCCAGTATTCTTGCCTGGAGAATCCCATGGACAGAGGAGCCTGGTGAGCTACAGTCCATGGGGTCTCAAAGAGTCGGACACACACACACATAAAAAAAAAGCCCCCACTTAAAAAAACTCAAACTGTAGAAATTCTATATTAAGTTTAAGAAAAAAATTTTAAGTTAACTGTGTAGACAGGTAAGCACTTCTAAGCTGATGATGACTGCGTGGGAGCAGGTGGCAAAGGACGTGGCAAGTTAGAATTGAAAAAGCAGAGTCAAGGTCTTTGCTTTTTTATCCTTCGAAGGTTGAAGGGGGTCCCTGTTATGAGGTTTATGGGAATTTCTCTACAATATACTTTTCCCCACTAAATGGTAAATATTTAAGGTGAAGATCAAGCCCTTCATTAACATGTGTATCTTGCATGATACTTAAAACTATGCCTGATACTTAATAAATGTTTATTAAACTGAAAAGGATGGAAGAGAAGCAAAGGAATCTTAGATGTCTGTATCATCAACATTAAAAATAGGAGTGTCAAATATTTAAAATTTCATGAGACATTCTGAATCTATCAGAAAACAGGTTAGGGTCGAAACAGGTTAAAATTTCGATTTTGAGAAGTAGACCCTGAGCATATAATTTGGTGGGTTTTTGTGTGTGTGTGTGTGTGTGTGTTTTTTTACTGTGAGGTTGACTTCCTTTAAAAATGTGTACAGGCCTTCTTGTCATATCCTCAGGTTGTAAAGTTAGGGGCTGATTAGTGTTAGTCACTGAGTCGTGTCTGACTCTTCGTGACTCCGAGGACTATAGCCCGCCAGGCTCTTCTGTCCATAGGCTAGCCCAGGCAAGGATACTGGAGTGGGTTGCCATTCCCTTTGACATGGGTTCTTCCTGACCCAGGGATCGAACCTGGTGTCCTACACTGCAGGCATCTTCTTTACCATCTGAGCCACCAGAGCTGGTAAATGATTTTTATTTGGATTCTAGCTTTGTTTACATTATTGTTTTGTTTCTTTCAAACCCAGAATATAAAGGGTGGGAGTTTGGGATTCATTCTACTCTCACCCTTTTCTTTGTAGCTCTTGAGTTTTTAATTACATTGTTTCGCTATGTGATCATCTGGGAAATTTAGCATTTAAGTAACTGAAAGAAAATTAAGTGTAGAAACCTGAATTATAGCAGATCGAAAACGGAGGATCAAGTCCCTTTTTTCTTTTGTTATATCTGGCAACCCAGAGCAGGATCAAGTGTCTAATGAAAGAAAGTCTGACAGAGTCAGAGATGTCACTTTTTTTTTTTTTTTTAATAGTTGTTGGTTGTAAATTATCAAAGAGACATGATTTCTTTGGGTTGTCCATGGACTTGAAAGCAATTTTCCTAAATTCTGTTTTTTATTTTTCTTTAGAATTTTTTTTTTCTGCTTCCAGGAAAGGATTTGAAGTAGATTATCAAAATTTAGTGCTTCCATTGAGGTAATAAAAGCATTACATTTAAAACAGAGCAAGCAGCTGACATGAACAGAGAAAGAGATATTATCAGATACCTGATATGCATAATCCAGTTGAATGTTTAGTTTTGAGAAGCCCAGTGATTAAGGAAAAAGCAGGAATCCTCCTGGGTTGTACATTTCATGTTGTCTAACAAGAGAAAAAGAAAAACATAAGAATGTCTTGCAAGAAATAACTTTTTTTCCATCACCAAATTTAAGGCATCATTTGTTTCCTGGGTCCTGACATAGGACATGTTACATAATGTAGTAGCTGTGACTTTAGTTTGAGTTTTGCAAAAACAGAAAGAGTATGTTGTTTCTCTGGAAGCACAGGAAAATAATAGAAAATCTTTTCTAAGAGGTTTTCTGAAGTGATCTGAGGGACTGTGATTTTGGAGCATTGTTTTCTAATGATCTTAAAGGTGAACATAAACCATAGGTCGAAGACTAGCTTTTGTCTGCCCCGAGTATTTGTCTGCCCCGAGTAGTGGGCCCCTCCATTTCCTCGTGGGCATCACGGGGCTGGCCAGTCCCCTGTGGTGGCGGAGCCCTTACCTCCACTCTGCACTGAGTCAGGAAAGGACTCTACTTTGTACCAGAAAGAGACACGCTTTGTCTCGTTCCCCATGCGTGTACCTGAACTCACCCTCTACCCGCAGCCGCACGCAAGCACCTGAAACGGACTGCATGAGCCTAATTACTTACCTTCTATGTCGGAGTCAGCGCTTCACCTGGTCCCATTTGCAGAGATCCTGCCCTGTTGAGATAGTCAGCCTACATCCCATTGGCTCATCATTTATCATGACAGGGACAGTGCTCCTGGGTGGTCTGTCCTGTCTTAGAGGAGGACGATGCCGGAGGATGAGGGCCTCCCTGAGCGGCGTGGATGCTGGCCGGGGGGGGGGGGGGGACACCCAGTGGTGGCTTCAGGCTAGCACTACAGAGTGTTGTGAGATTAACTAGTGGGTGGTTAGTAGTTGTTTTTCCCCACTTCGGTTTGCTTGTGTAATGAAATAGAATCAATGCGTCACTCACGATCAAGGTACATGCCGTTCTGTGATGTGTTCGTGTCAGTTATTGGTGTGGGTGCCTGTGTATGGTGTGTATGTGAAAGGGCTTCTTTGGGTTGTACAACTCACCATGGGTTGTAGTCAAAAAGCTTAAAAGCTGAAGCCTTATACTGTGCTTAGTTGCTCAGGTATGTCTGACTCTTTGCAAGGCTATGGACTGTGGCCCGCCAGGCTCCTCTGTCCATGGGGATTCTCCAGGCAAGGATACTGGAGGGGGTTGCCATGCCCTCCTCCAGGGGATCTTCCCAACCCAGGGATCGGAATCAGGTCTCCCGCGTTGCAGGCAGATTCTTTACCGTCTGAGCCACCAGAGAAGGCCATAAGAGGCTTTATAGTAGTAATGTAAAATATATCTGTTTTATAACTTTGACCTGTAATCTGTACATGATCTTAGCCAGAAGGCTGTGAAGCGATCACCTATAATCTGTATATAACAGGAAAACGTACATTTTTTACCCCCTAGTAACATAGAAGTAAGATTACCAAAGAAGAAAAACCTTAATTTTTTTTCAGTAAAAGAACGTGAATAAAAATAAACTTTCTTTTTCAAGAAAAGTATTCCGTCAGAGTGTGTGATATTCTAAAACAAGAATCATATATAAATTTCTAGCCCCATCTGCTGGAATATGTTTTCTGTGACCAGAAGAATGAAACACTACACACACAGTGGTTTTCTTGGCTTTGGTTTGGTTTTTGTTTGTTTAACATTTTAAAATAGAAAGGCTTAAATATAAGTCATAAATCCAAGAACAATTTTAGGTTGGTTTGACACATTTATTTAAGAACAAGTTGTTGATCCCCATCCTAGTACCTGAAGTTCGCTATATATTAATATTTGTATTTGATGCCCAAAAAAGAATGGTTTATTATTTTAAAAAATCCAGAAAAAGACATGTCTGAAAGTGAAAACTTCTGGCAGAGTAAAAACATCTTTAAATGATGGGGGGGTTAACGTGGAGATGACACATACTGTTTCCCTTTACCAAATGGATTTAAATACAGTCTTGAAATCAAAAAGCAAAGGAAATAAAACTCCCCAAAGATAGGTCTAACAGGTCAAATTGGTAAACCTTGTGAATCGTTTATTCATAGAAGATTTGTAACTTAAACCGACTCAGGTCCCAGATGTTTAAGGAGGATACAGAAAGTAGCGTGGCGAGCCATAGAGGTTACGTAATGTTAGCTGAGCCATAGGCTGCGTGACACTGGCTGGAACTTTGAGCCAAACTAAATAGGAGATGGCGAGAGAAGGGAAGGTGACCATCTTCAGCAAATCTGCAAAGATCCTTGGAATGACTAAGTAAAAACAGACTGTGTTTAAAAATTTATAACCTGACTCTTTGGAGCTCAGCACATATTTTCTCATGGAAGTAGTGATTGATTGAGTGCTTTGACTTATGCCATTTTTGAGAATGTAAAACAGTGTAAGTTTTTTTTCTTCTTCTTCTTCTGTTTTTTTAGCACAGATGGGCCTGATCAAAAACAAACGTGGTGGCGAAGCAGGCGCGAGACAGGAGGGAGTGGGAGGGACAGTGTCAACTGAAGAACCTGGCCCCTTCCTCGACCCTGGTCAGTTACTGCCAGGTGCAAAAGATGCTAGAAGTCTGGATGTTGTGTCAAATGGCAACTTATTATTGATAATTTGTTGAGACCTTGAACACACTATGTGGGTGACTCTTAAGTTGGATAGTTCTCCCGGCTGCCAGCATAAGGCTCTGATGCTAGAGACAGCCAGCCAGTGCCATTTCCAGTACAATAATGGGAAGACCCTCCCCTGGACTAGCTGGTGATCTTCTCCTTATCTCCTGTCTCCTCCTTCATGCGTCCTGCTCTTCCCACTGCAGCCTAAACTAAGCACATCAGCTCTAGCGGCCCAAGAAGGAACTCTGACGTCAACTGGCTGCCCTGGGATTTTGTGTAGCACGCTTCTGAAGTTGTCAGGTTTTGCAGAGTAGAGCTTGCCTGCTGTGGCCTTTCCTGAGGCCTCTTACCTGGGGGATTCCTTTCTTTCAGTCACCTTAATCTCATATCCTGCCAGCTCCTCTTAATTCCACAGAGCATTAAAAGAACAGCTAGTGCCCGCCGTTCTAAATCTTGAGCACAGAACCCGTGTCTGTACTCCAGTAAGCAGCTTTCATCTGGCCGTACGAGTGCACGTGTTTTTGTCACAGTGCCTTCTTACCTCTATAATGACTGGGAATCAGGCTCATCAGATATGTGCAACTGGAGGGTCCCACATCCATATATCTCACATTTGGCAACAATTTCAGCTTTTTTTCCCTAACTGAGTGAAAATCAATAAGAACAGTGTTTTGCTTCTGAGTGGATAGTTTACTGATTTTAGGTTTTTCAGGTCCTCCGTGTATTCTTCTGGTGCTTTTTAAACCACACGTTAGAACAGATGGAAGAGGCAAAGCAGGGTGAAGTCATTTCTTGAGAAGGGGCCAGGAGTTAGGTAACAAAAGTAGGAGGAAGGAAGGAATGTATGTGCTACTTTTCTTAAATTGCATACTAGGAATGTAACAGAAAGGGAAAGAAATTAGGAGCCAAGATGAGTAAATCTTAGGAATAAATTTTGATGTAATGACTCATAAAACTCTTTTGACCAACACTGGGCCAAAGCACCATATGTACCAAAGACAGTAGACTCACTAATGTTCTGACAGGTGGATACTAAAATATAAAATTATGAACAAATGAAAATCCAGATGTAAACTACTTGATAGACTTTTTAACCCCCTTGCATTTTGATGCTTTAAGCATATATGTCCCCGGTGGCTCAGACGGTAAAGAATCTGCCTGCGATGTAGAAGCCCCGAGTTCTATCCCTGGGTCAGGAAGATCCCCCGGAGAAGCGAATGGCAACCCACTACAGTATTCTTGCCTGGAGAATCCCATGGAAAGAGGAGCCTGACGGGGCTATAGCCCATGAGGTTGCAAAGAGCTGGACACAATTGAGCAACTAACACAAACGTGTATATCTGTGCTGTAATAACGGCTGTAACAAATGTTGAACATTTGTGCTTGTCATGGTTCTGAACAGTTGACACTCATCAGCTTGTGTAAACTTCACAACAACCTTGTTACTCTGAGTCTTTTGTTGTTGTTTTTTTAATGAATCTAATTCTCTGCCTGACCTCTGAGCACCTCTACCTCTGCCCGTAGCTTTTGAATTTTATTGACCACATTCAACGGTGAGGAATTTATTTTACATTCTATGTAGTGACCCAGCATACCTACATATATATGTGACAGAAAACATCATAAAATAAAAGTCCTGACTATGAATTATGAACTCTAATATTTTCTATTTCATTCTGTTTTTTTTTTTTTTTTAAGCAGGATTGGGCCAACTAAATCAACATCAGGACTCAATGACAGCTTGTGACCTACAGATGGACAAAAGCACCGTGTGCTGGGCCATATGCTTGCCATGCGTGTATTGTACAGACACAACATAAATACCTACATGTACACACAAGTGAGACTCCTAGTGCAGAAGCCAAAGCACTCACCTCCAAACCTGCACTCATTCTCAGATCTGGAGAACTTTCAACCGGAGTGAAGTTAACCAGAGCAAAAACATCTGTAATTCCTTTGTAGATACAGACTAATCTCTGCCTGTTCAAGGCTAGTGGCAGATTACCAAATGACCTCAAATAATAATGCTGCTGGGAGCAAGAGCCATGGAAACTCAAGGTTGGACAGACTTTAAATAGCATTTCATCCTGGCGCCCATAGAATCCCTTAATCCTCTCTCATCTTTTGTTCAGTCTGCGCTTGAAGCACAACCGGTGGGGTTGGTTCCATTTTCATCTAGGCCATTTCATCTTTTTGACTAGCAGGAGAAAGTTCTTGCATAGGTTGAGCTGAAATCTGCCTCCCTGTAATGTCTTGTTCTCCGTCTTTCTCGCATCCCTTGTCCGAATCTTTGAGATGTTTGGAGAAAAGGCTCGCCTGCCAGCTTCGCAGCACAGAGTCCTCCTCCCTGTAGTGTGACAGCCGTGTCAGGCGCCTCTTAGTAACCCATGTCATGCCCCTCTCCCTGGTGCAGGACCTGATGCAATGCACTGCGTTTGCAACCGCAGATGAGTACCATCTTGGAAACCTCTCTCAAGATCTGACGTCCCATGGATACGTCGAAGTGACAAGCTTGCCTCGAGGTACATCTCCTTGAACCAGGGGCCAAGTATGTTAAAATGTATTAGAAAGTAATTTTCCTATGATAACTGTCTGAAATACATGTTTGTTTAGGTTTCATTTTCAATTTAAACAACAGTATCATAAAAGGGGTGTTAAATCTCTTTATGCAGATGACAAAGATAAGATTAAAATCAGTATGGTTCAGTCAGCTTTATTTATAGGATCAGTCTTATTTGGGATGATCAAAGGCCATGCCACTTCATTTCTGTCACATTTAAAAGTTATTAGTATTACAGAAGAACCATAAAATTAATAGAAATATTTTAAACTAACAGAATTAGTTAAAAGATAAACACAATATTTAAAAGGAGAATTAAACTGAGGGTTGTAGGGTAGTGTGAGGAACACTTTGAGAAATACATGAAAAAATAAGTGACTTGGAACACTTTGGAAAATTCATGAATTGACCTCAAAGTAGCAAAAATAGTAGGTGGAAAACCTCGCTGCTACACAGAAAATTTTTGAAAGTCACTGCCTTTAAGAAACAGTTGAAATGTCATGGTGCTCTTTGGCCTTGATGATCTGACCAGACTATTTGGTGGCAGAAAGAAATATAACTGACTTAGAAAAACAGCTGTGTCCAGGGCCCCCGAGATGAAAACTCGCCCTGGGGTCTTCTTGGCTGATTGCAGAGGCTGTCAGCAGTGAGGTCTTGTGCCTCACAGACTTGGCTTCTCACACCATGCCCTGGGTCTTGCCTGTCTCATTTGTGGTGTTCTCCACTGTACGTGTGAACCTTGCCCTCCATCCATCGATGTAGTATCAGTACTCAGGGAAGTGTGAGTGCACCGAAGTTTAGGATTTGGTCTCCACCTGAATCCTCCATTCCTCTATCAGGAACTCTAAAGATTTTAGGATCCTAAGTTTAGGCCAAGAAATTAGACAGCAATTTGCATATTAATTAGTATGTTTATTAATTGATAGATTAATGTGTTGTTTATAATTTATGATAGAATATAGTAAATACTACTAAAATAATATACAAAGTAACTACTTATTGGTGAATATTTATATACGTATATATTTATATTTAAAATGTTAAAATATTTTAATAGCTACTGATGACTGCTGTGGTAGTTCTCATGATTGACTTTGAAATCAGATATGTTTTAAAATGGCAGGTGTCTTTGTCTCTGTGTGTTTTCTATTTTCCACACTGTCTACAATATAATTTAAAATTCAGCGAAATTTTGAGCAGTTTGAGAATATTAAAACTATATTATTAATAAAATTGTAAAGGAAGAGAATATATTAATTGCTCCTCAACTTTTATTTCAAATTATTTATAAAAAGTTTAATTCTTTTTAAATTGAAGTACAGTTGATTTCCAGTGTGTTACTTTCAGCTGTAGAGCAAAGTGATTCCATTTTATATTCTTTTTCTATTATGGTTTATCTTAGGATATTGGACATAGTTCCCTGTGTTATTTGGTGGGACCTTGTTCTTTATTCCTTCTCTATAGAATGGTTTGTGTCTGCTAATCCCAGGCTCCCAATCCATCCCTCCTTCACCCCACTCCCAAATTCTTGAACCATAGTCATACTGAAGCTGAGACTTTAATAATTATCAACTTCTAGTGATTACTGAATCAAAATGGGCAAGAATGAGTTCTAAATAGCTCTAATAATAGTGTCACAGGTTGTTGAATATTTTGTTCAAGTAATTTCCTGTGGTCTTCTCATTTTATCATGTTAAATACTTTCAGAAACCTTAGTAGAAAGTGTGACTGTGTTGCAGAGCACTTCATGGTGTGTGAAGAAATGATCACAAGCACTTTGTTGAAGGTGACCCTGAAACCATGTGTCACCTTGTGACATAGCTTTTTGCTCTTTTATCACAGATGCAGCAAACATTCTGGTGATGGGTGTGGAAAATTCTGCAAAAGAAGGTGATCCTGGTACAATATTCTTCTTCAGGTAAGACAGGAGAGCAACCGCAGTGGGAGGTGGGCTGTGTGGCCAGGTAATGTGGTCCTTAAAGGTGCAGGTATACCTCATCTCTTAGCAGTAAATGTGCTCAGGATTTGTGATTAAAATTTATCCTTTGGCTGTTATTTGAATAAGAGAGTTTGTTAGTTTTAGGCATTTGCTGGTAAATCCTCTTATAAAGTAATGAATTCCCCCCCTCGCCCCAGGGAAGATATCAGGGACCTTTCATTCCTTGTGTTCTAAGTTAACTTTCAGCACTATGTCATCTTTGTATCATCTGTGCAAGTCATTTATACCATGCATGATTCGTGACAGTAAAGGGTGCACTTAACATGTTATCAGAAGAGAGCCTTGGACAAGGCTAAAGCAGGAACCACTGTTGGAAATAATGGAGCTCTGCAGGATGCAGGGATGGAGGGAACCGATGGCCTCCCCCACGTTCTGGCCTGTCTGAGAGCAAGAGGCTGAAGGAGGCTCAGGTTGAGGTCATCAACAGAGGCCCACTCGGGTAACTTGGAGTGTGCTTATCTTTATATATAAATCTGGGTTTTCATTTACTGAGAACATGTAAGCATGGTGTTTCCCATTCAGCTTCAGGGCTCCTTCTCACGTATACATGCTACCTGCCCTGCTGTCTTTTCTTCCTTGCCATTTTCTTCCTTTTCTTTCTTCTCCCTCTGAAACTCTTCAGCTAAAGTTTTAGACCACCTTACGTCTCCAGAGACTTCAGCCTGGGACCCTGCCTCACATACATTCATTCCTTTTCTCTAAAGGTTGTTTTAACACCAAATACTCTGGAGCAGCTGAGTAGGCATGGTGATGATAGTAGAAACCATTTAAAATCATCTCATGTTATCCTCACAACACTTGAAGAGAGTCTTCCCCCCACCGCGCACCCCCCCCCCCATTTTGCAGCTGAGGAAACCAAGGGTCAGAGGGATTGAAGTGAATTACCCACAGTCAAGGGACTGATAAGTGGCAGGACAGAAATACATGGAACATCCATAAAAATACAGACTTCGGTGAAGTTTCTATGGTCTTAGTTCTTACAATTGCTGATAACTGGCAGCCCTGTCTTTGTGTCTATGGGTGATTCATAATTGGGTTCAGCATTTAGTCTGAGTAGAATCACATCCCTTTTGACTCGAGTGAGGAATTTGGATTTCTCAGGTCCTCTAGATCAATGCCATCCAGTAGAAATACAATGCAGGCCACAAGTGCAAGCCACGTACATAATGATACATTGTTTCATAGCCACATCTTTAATTTAAAAAAATAACATGAGTTTAATTTTGAATAGCACTAATAAGAGCATCATATATTACCTAAAATTAATTTTACTGGTGCATTTTATATAATCCAGCATATTGAAACTATTATCATTTCTACATGTAACCAGTCCACAATTGATGAGATTTAGATCCTCCTTTTCTTCCTAAGTCTGTGAAACCTGGCACATGTTTTCCACTTACCGCAGCTCTCAGTTTGGAGCAGGCCTGTTTGAGGTACCTGTTAGTTACACGTGGTCACACAGGGCTTGAGCCCCATACCCTGCAGTTCCTGCGACCTCTCTTCTGCCTGGAGGCGCTTCTCTGAGCTAGTGCTCTGGCTGCTTCAGTACCTTCTCCAGTCAGCGTCCTGAGACCCTACCCTGGCCTTTTGCCACAGCTCACTCACTGCCTGGTCTCACTGCCTGTCTTCTTACCCCACCACCAGTCTGTCTGTCTGCATCTCTGTAGGCAGGATAATTTGACAGTAGGTAATTCTGACCACTACACTACCCTGCTTAAAATTCCACAGGATTTGACCAAATTCCTGATCACAGCAGGAAGTTCCTCCGGGGTTGTCTCTTACCACCTTTGTCTCTACCCGCCCTCATCCACAGCCACTCACACCACTAGCTCTTTTTTCTGCGACATCGCATGCCTGCCTCACACCTTCTCCCGGAGCTGGGATGTTTCCTCTGCTGTATCTCCTCCTCTCATTTTCTCGTTCGGCTTGGTAGTCTTGTACGAACAGTGTCCCTCCAGTGTGCCCCCACGTAGATCCTGCAACTCTTAGAATTCAGATTGCCAAGAAGTTGGCCAAGAAGTTCTTTGGGGTTTTTCCATAAGATGTTACTGATGTATATGTCTGGCTGAGTCCCTTTGCTGTCCACCTGAAACTATCCCAGCATTGTTTGTTAATCGGCTATACCTCAATACAAAATAAAGAATTTAGAATTTTTTTAAAAAATTGAATCAGGTTATGAAACAACCTAGATACGTGAAATTATGTAGTATTACAATAATTGTTACTCTGCAAACCACTTGAGAAATCCATGAATTTTTGAGGGGCAAAGTTTTTTAATCAAAAGTTCAAAAAATAGCTTTTGTTTATCATATCCATCCAGGGGCCATCATGTCAAATCCATAATAAATCATATTTTTTTAATTGGCATTCTAGATACATTCTAGAAGCTACCTAAAGCATGGCTCTGTGTGTGGCCCTGAAGAATGTATTCCACCTTTAACCAAGTTTATTCTTTTAAATCAGGGAAGGAGCTGCTGTGTTCTGGAATGTGAAAGACCAAACTGTAAGTATAAATACAGTGTGAAAGCATTAAAACTTAGTTTTCTGAGAATAAATTGTTAAGTAGCCCTCAATAACCTGAGCCATTGGATGATAAAATGACAGATAATCTTCAGTTTCTTTGCTCAGCATTACATGATGTTGATCCTAACACTGTCATCTTCCAAAATTGTCATTTTGACTACAGGTTACCTACATTTTCCGTTCTCTGGGCACACACACACTGATTTGTGGAGAATCAGAAGAATCCCTGCTACACTGCAGATAGAAGAAGTGTACTTCTCACATGATAGCCTACAAATGAGTAGTGTTCACACAGTTAACTGGAAGCTGGCTGCCTTGAGTTTTATTTTAGATCAAGATCAAGTTTTCTAGAACATTTTCACTCACTGGAATTCATTTCTTTAATATCCCAATCAGGATTTGTTTAATACAGCCTTTTCAGGGGCAGTTTGGTAATACACATCAAAACTTTGTGTTTAACTCAGCAATTTTACATCTAGAAAGTTACCCAAAGAAAATAATCACATTATAGGTGATGAATGATATACAGAAATGTTCAACACATTATTTACAATAGCAAAAATGAGAAATAACCAAAACACATAATAAGAGAAAGCTTGTTATGTAGATCTGTAGAATAAAATCTACTGTCTATCAGGTAGAATCTAGTGCTTAAAAGTCATGTGGGGAAAAAAGCCTGTTCCTGGGGGTTGCCTGGTAGGCTTCCCTGGTGGCTCAGATGGTAAAGAATCCACCTGCAATGTGGTAGACCTGAGTTCTATCCCTGGGTTGGGAAGATCCCCTGGAGGAGGGCATGATAACCCATTCCTGTATTCTTGCCTGAGGAATCCCCATGGACAGAGGAGCCTGGCAGGCTACAGTCTGTGGGATCTCAAAGAGCTGGACAAGACTGAGCAACTAAGCACAGCACAGCACATGATACAGTTAAATTAAAAGAGCAGGTTACAGACTATAACTGATATAATACCAGAGCTGTACTAAAAGTGTGCTTCGTATAATCCCAGCTTTACTAAAAAGAGGTACCCACACACATAGAGGGTGGGAAGAGAGAGACTGAGGAGTGGTTTCCTGGAGAAAGAAATATAGGCCATCAATAGATGTAAGAAAAATGTAACCCAAATTGGCTATTTGAAGTTGCAAAGATGTAAAAGGCTGACAATACTCAGTAATTTTTTAAGAATGCTTTCATAAATCTTTGGATTCTAAAATTGGAAATCCCGCCTGCCACAAGTAAAAAGAGACAGATTCCACATGCTGCAACTATCGATCTTGCGTGCCACAGTGAAGAGTGAACATCCTGCGTGTCACCGTTACAAGCGTGTGTCTTTTGATCTAACAAATCCTGAAGAAGTATTTCCACAGGCCCTGAAGATACTTGCATCAGGCTGGTGCCTGTGACATTGTGTTAGTGGAGAGGAGAAAAAAGTCCCCCATGAATGGACATTTAGAATGGTTAAATCAGTTGTGGTTCCTCCGTTAAGGAGAACAGCATTGAAAATGTTTGTATGTACAGTACCATCCCATTTATATAAAAAGCAAACTAAACATACATATATTTACATGTAGGGGGACGTCTGGAAGGATATGCACCGAGTTTAATCATGATTACCTTCGGGGATTAGGAATGCAGGAGAATAGAGAGATTATCACTTTCTATTACTGTGTTGTTTAGATTTTTACAGGTGTTTTACTTAAACATTTTGTGTGTGTGACAGTTTAAAGAAAACAAGCCGTAATGTTGCCGTGTTTCCTCTGGGCTGTGGGAGATGGGTTGTTTCTGTTTTCCTCTTTAAGGGCCCCTGTGTTTTCCAAATGTAACAACAAATGGATGTATCCTTCCAGTTAGTTTAGCCTCACCATGAGTTTGCTTTTTCCTTAAAACCTGAAGAACAAAACAAACATCATTAAATGTAATTTTTAAAATGTTACAACCATCACTGAGGGGGTCAAGATAATTTGAGGTTAATCTTCCTTTTCTTCTAGATGAAGCATGTGATGCAAGTTCTAGAAAAACATGAAATTCAGCCCTATGAAATTGCGTTGGTTCACTGGGAAAATGAAGAGCTTAACTACACAAAAACAGAGTAAGCACCTTTTTATCAAATTTATGAAACAGGCACTTGAAATAACTAGGGAAAGCAGTAGAGAAGGTCAAGTCTTTATGAATTTGGAGACAAATTTTGAGGAAAAAAGTTATTAATACAAACAGAAAACCAAAGCAATTAATATTAGTGGACAGACAATTTTTTAACTTCTCAGGCTACCCATAAACTAAAACAAGTAGATAGTATAACCCCAAAATAATGTTTCCTAAATAGCCGAAATCAGTAAAAAGTAGTGTGCCTTTGTCAGAATGAACCTGTCAAATTATTCTAGTAGCTTTTTTTTCTTATGTAAATTCTTTTTGCTTTTTTCCTATTGATTTTGAGTATAAAAAGTATTTAGTATAATGAGGGGATGCTCTAAGGGAACCACTCACAGGAATGGAGGTGCCTGTAAGAAGTGGGGGCCTGCTGTACCTGCTCAGGTCAAAGGTATGGGGAGACAGCATCCTGGCTGATTTTCCTGTCCCAGCAAGGGTGCAAAAATGAGGAGAGATGTTAGGGTGGAGAGAGCAGGCAGTGGGAACAGGATTAAAAGGTCTTTATTCTCAAGGAGGTCCCTACCTAGTGGAATGTGAGAGTTGGGGGAAAAGTCTTGGTGCTGAGCAAGGAAGCAACGCAATCAGAGCTTTAGGGAAATTTGGAAGAGACAGCAGCTATAGAAAGAGTAGATGGGCTAAGAGCAAGTGCTAATTGCCAGCGATGAGCTTTCCTGTATCATTTTATCTGACATAGTCACCGGGATTGTGGCAAACCAGCTTTCAGGTGAGATTCAGAGACGCTGGGCACCTGACTCATGAGTGAGGACCCAGGCCCACGGTGGGTGCAGAAGACAGCGATGGTGTGAGCCGGGGACATGACAGATGAGGAGCCAGTAGAATTGTTGCTCATTTTATTCATTATTAAGCCCATGGCCTTGTGGTCACGTTTCCCATCAGTTCCCCTCCCATAGTCTGCCTCCAGACTGCACTGTGACTTACTAGGCATTGTCCCCCACCCACCTGTAGGTGTGCACACACGCACACCCATCTCACAGTCTCTAGAGATTCAAGTGCTTGGCTCTGGATCCTGGAGTCAGATTTGGTTTCATCAAGAGACCATCCTTGCCTCCACCAGTGCGGTGGGTGTGTGAGTCCTTTCTGTGACCCAGCTGCCTACTGTCTCACTCTGTGTGGGCCGAGCTCCTTCATAAAGCATCTCATCAGCTCTGCCCTCTGTCTCATGTCTTCTGTTTTTCCCCCACCTAAGGCTTTTGGAGTGGATTCTGCCTCCTCTCTCCCTCCTCATCCAGCTCTCTTTGTCTTTCTGGTCGCTCATCTCTCGCGAAGGTTTAGCCTGTCCTTTTCCTCTTTGCTTGTGATGCTTATATCCCCAAATTCCCTTCCTTCCCTACTTCCCCAGTCATTCCAGAATTGTCTACATATGCATCTTAATTTTTCATAACTGCCCAGTTTCCCTCCACATCCCTACCGCATTAGCATCATTTTAGATTATACTGTGTATAGTTAGACATTCAGCATTTATTCACTTAGCAAGTTATTGTAACCATTTTCCCTTTTCTACTAAATATCCTTTCAAAACATGCGTGTTTACTTTTGTGCCGAATTCCTATAGATGAACTGTTCTTGCACACTTAGTTTCTTTCCTGATTTCTTACTATTAAACATTTGACCATAAAAAGTTTTCTGTACACAGATCTTTCTTTGCATCTTTCACTATTTCCTTAGGATAAATTTCTAGAAGTGGAATTACTTGGATCATAGGGTATGAGAACATTTGTGAGACTCTTGATACAAGTTGCCAAAATGACCTCTAGAAAGATTATAAGGTGACTTTTTTATAAAAAGTTTTCTGTACACAGATCTTTCTTTGCATCTTTCACTATTTCCTTAGTATAAATTCCTAGAAGTGGAATTACTTGGATCATAGGGTATGAGAACATTTGTGAGACTCTTGATACAAGTTGCCAAAATGACCTCTAGAAAGATTATAAGGTGACTTTTTTAGAAGAGAGAAAGTACTTTTCAAGATTTAGAAAAGGCTTTTTCTTTTTTCCTTAGGGGGCAGTCAAAACTTCACAGAGGGGAAATCCGGTTAAATTCAGAGCTGGATTTAGATGATGTCATTCTAGAGAAATTTGCTTTCTCGAATGCCCTTTGCCTCTCAGGTAAGTTACTGCTACTTAATCAGAGAAGGTATCACATAGTGTTCATTTCATCCAGGAAGTTAAAAGATTTAGTAGACTTTGTCATGTTTTCACAGAGTACTTCAGCAAGACCTTATAATTCCTATTTCTTTTTTTATTCCAAAAGAATATATATATAGAGAGAGAGTATAAAATACAGTATCCATGCTACAGTTATATGTTCCTTATTAGTTGTATTGATAAAGCTTACCTGTCCAAAAATACTTTTATATTATTGTTGTTGCTGTTGTTATCATCACTCCCTTTGTCCTCTCCACTTCTGTCTGAGATTGCTGGTCTTAGGCTGTCTCTAATCCAGGCAGAGAAAGCTCAGTCTTGTGTGACTGGTCACAGGCCTCTTTGTAGAAAAGTACACCCTGGTTTTTCACAATAATGGGACAGAGGGTCACAGTGGCTCTCAGTTTTTCTGTAAAGATCCATACACCTGTATGAAACTGCAGAGGTTCTCCAAGAAAGGTTCCTGCCACCAGTCTATACCAGGCTGCTCGTGCATACCAGCCAGGAGGCTTTGGGACTTCTGAGCTATACCCGCTGCCCGGAGGAGCGGAAGGGAAGGCCAGGAGAGTCTGGTTCCTGCCCCAGCTAAAGAGCCACCCTTCATTCCAGGGCGTAGCTCATCCTCTGGGCTTCTGAGATGCAGTATGAGAAAATCAGAGATTTTACCCAGTGTAGCTTTGATCTGCCATCAGAGCTTGGAAACTGACTCACTTTCTTCTAGCTCTTTCTACGTAGTGCCCTCTTTTGTAATATAATACGTAACTTCTAAAATGTCAGTTTCATATTTTTGGCCATCTGCTTCTTAAACTATTGTTAAATGGCAGTGAAGGTACTATGCAGTTTTGCATTTTGTAGAAATGTGATGATAAATGTTCAATTGTTAATCTTTTTTCTCTAGTGAAACTTGCTATCTGGGAAGCATCACTGGATAAATTTGTTGAATCTATTCAGTCGATTCCAGAGGTAATTATACCAATTTTATGCTTGTTTTCAAGGATTGAGTTCTATTGGGGAAAAATACAAATTTCACACTATAATGATGAATTTAGAAGTACAACAGACCAGTAATGAATGGTAAGAAAGCTACACTGAATTTAAGCAGGAAAAAAAAAATCCAGTTACATATAAAATTATAAAGAAACCTTTTAAAACTTAAAATTCAAATTTTGTGTGTTTATTAGTTGCTCAGTCATGTCCGACTCTTTGTGACTCCATGGACTTGTTGCCCACCAGGCTCCTCTATCTGAGGATTTTTTCAGGCAGGAACCAACCCAGGAATCGAACCTGTGTCTCCTGCATTAGCAGGCAGATTCATCACTGAGCCATCTGGGAAGCCAAAATTCAAAATAGCTTTCATTTATGGTATACTTTTAATGTAACTGAATTGAAATGAAATGTTTCCTGTCAAGGAAATTGTGACCACTTTTCTCGATTAAAGAAACAAATGTTTTGACAAGTTATGAGAAAAGTAGCAGCATGAAAAATGCGTCTATAGTTATACCAGAATTTCAAATTACATATGTTAAAAATCATGCCTGCTGTAATTAACTTTGTTTTTACATGGAGGAATAGTCATACTTGGGAAAAGAGCCCCTGGTTTTTCAGTAAGAGATTAGGAATGTACATCACAGAACATGCTAGTGAGAAGGGACACGTGTGTATGTATGTATGTATTTCTCCCCCTCCCAAATAGGCTTTAAAAGCTGGGAAGAAAGTGAAACTATCTCATGAAGAAGTTATGCAGAAAATGGGTGAACTCTTTGCCCTAAGGTAAAATTTTCTCTGTAAGTGATATACTTCATATATTCATATATTTAACAATCAGCAGAAAATATCCCTGTACAGTAAAGAGCAAGCATTTGTACCTTAATGGGAATTGCAGCTGTTTTTATTTCATTCGTTATAAGCATGAACAACTCTGACCCATTAGAAGCAGCTGGGCTGTGTTAGGACTTTACTGGAAGAAATTCTGCCTGTGCAAGAGAAACCACAATTAATCTATAATAAACCCCCATCGGAGAGCATGGTAGGTGTTCTCTGGAGGTGGAAAGACACATTCTAGAATTTGAACAATGGGAATTCTCAGTACAAGTCTGTCAGTGCATCATAACTCTGAATAGACCTAATTGCTACAGAAAAGTGATGTATCATCTTTCGCTGACTCTGAGACACCATAAGATGCCATAGGAAAGTGAAAATGCTACCAGCTAGCATATGAGACAATGCTTTTTTAATCACAATTTTAATTTTGCACTTCCTGAACTAGCTCTTTTAGACTTACTTAGATGTAGATTTATCACATTTTATGTATTCCCAGGCATACATAAAAAGGAAAACATGAGGGAAGTAAGTTGTCTAAAGCAATGACAGCTGAGTCCCAACTGCCACCTGTAAGACATCATCACTTTTAAAGATGCCTCCGTTTTCAGAGATGTTAAAAATGGGAAGAACAGTGTCTTAAAACTGATGAAATACAATAGTGCATCATTTAAAATTAAGTTAAATTAAAAAGCCTTCAGTTTATTCTTGTAGTTTCCCTAGGATTTATGGAGTGAAACATCCTGAATTTTGGTGTTTTTCTCACCAGGCAGCATTCTCGGTGCTTCAGCTGTTCCGTGTGTGGGATGAGTGACTGGGGTTTGTCAGTAGTGTCCCTACGGGTTGCTGTTCCACGTTTTCCTTAGATATTAAAACTTGGCCTGGTGAGGAGAAGGGGGCCAGCGTTCCATCACCCATGCCTTTCTCACAGCTCAGGGACCCTAACTCAGGACACCAACAAAAATAAAAACCCCTATGTCAGGAGCATCCTGCAGCCCATCTAAAGCCTCGAGCTCGCTAAGAAGTGGGATACAGAGACTTCTCTCTCCTCTGCTCTTAATGATGCGAGCAGAATTCCATATAGTGAGTTACTATATCAAAACTCAGAAATTAGGACTAAATATGTTTAGGTTTGTGAATAGTTTCTATAGGGCCTTACTGTTCTTATCCTAAGTTTTCTTCTTTTCACAGTAAGAGTGCTTATGTGTTATTCAAAGGAATATGGTGAGTCTATGAAAAGATATAGTAGAAATGTGGCAGGTTATATCGGGTGAGAAATAAGTCATAAATTACAGATGTGGTACGATCCCACTCGTAGACAAACAGCATAAATATTCATATGCATCTTGATGTGTATACATACTACCAGACATGTAGGTGTGTGTGCACATGTGTGTGCAAAGAAGCAGATCCTGAAGGACAACAGCAGACTGTTGGCAGGGCCTAAAGGAGTTGAGTTGTGGTGTTAGGGTAAAGGGCCTAACAGTGTTTTCTGAGTTCTTCTCCAGGGTTTTTCTTTTTTATAGTGAAAAACTATTTATGTGTTACTTCTACAATGTAAATTTTCTTTTAAAAACAAGCTCAGGCTTCATTTGTAAAAGGGTAGAAATAGAGAATTTGCTTATCCAGTGTTTGATCAAACACTGGAAGGATACTGAGGAAACCAGTAGTCATGTGAATACCTATCCACACACACCCATGCGTGCATGTGTAACAAACTTGAATGAGAAAAGAAGCTTCAGATTTTTTTACATTGGGTTTTCTTTTATCTGCTTCATAACTGTCAGTGTAAATATTGAATTAATTTGGGTGCAGATTTTGAAATTTTTTTGTTTACATGTTTCTCAGAAGTATTAAAAGAATCAGCATTCAAAACTGTTTTTATAAAACACCATACAAATAAACATATTTACAAAACAGAAATAAATTCACAGACATAGAAAACAAACTTGTGGTTACCAGTGGGGATGGGGGAGATAAATTAGGAGTTTGGGATTAACATATGCACGCTGCTGTATATAAAATAGGTAAACAACAAGCTCCTACTGTGTAGCATAGGAACTGTACTCAATATCTTGTAATAACCTATCATGGAAAAGAACTGAAAGAGAATATATAGAGAGAGAGACAGATATACGTATCTGTGTGTGTATAACTGAATCGCTTTGCTGTACTCTTGAAACTAACAACATTGTAAATTAACTACAATCAATGAATAAATATCTCCAAAAAAGAAAGAAAATAGAGACCATGATTTTTTAATTCAAGATACAAATTAAAAGTTATGATTTTCCTTTTTTTAAGACACCGTATAAACTTGAGTTCAGACTTCTTGATCACTCCTGATTTCTACTGGGACAGAGAAAATCTGGAAGAACTTTATGATAAAACTTGTCGGTTCCTCAGCATTACTCGTAGAGTTAAGGTATGTATTTTGCACTTCTACTGAGAGAGGAAGACACGACGTCACCTCTAAGTTGTATGACAGTGTGAAGAGAATTTTTTAATTAAGTAAACTGCTTTGGAGAAATGTCTCTTGACTTCTGGACAGATCTCTAGATTTCCCGCTCTCGTTCTGTGTACAGTTTTCAGCTTTCACGTCAAAGGATATTCTGAATTTTACTCCAGAGGCTCAGTAAGATTGGTGAGAGTCTGGAGGCCTAGTAGTCCAGTAGATTTCTCATCAAGTTTCAAGCAAGAGTTCGTAAGGTCCAGAACTTCACTGGCAACAGTGAGAATAAGAATGAAACTTTTAAAAGAATCCTTTAAGACAGATGAAGTGGTCGGTATGGGGAGGCCAGGGAGAGAGAAGAGTAAGGATGACTGGTGTTTGCTGTGGGCAACAGGTAGAAAGATGGCAGACACAGAAAGGTTGGGGGGAGGAGGAGGAGCCACGTTTGAGATATGTGGAGAGCACAGTAGCAAGAGAACAGCCAGTTAGACCTGTCACAAGAGCGTTTAGAAGCATGGGAGCAAAGTTGAGGAGAGAGGCAGCTGATGGAATGATGGACGTGGGTGGAGGTGGTCATGACGGAGGTGAGCCCCACGGCGGGAGAGGGTAGAAAACACACCGGATGTTGGTATCGTGTGCGTGCATGGTCCTGCGACATTTGATCACGTGTAGATCCAGGTGACCACAAGGTCTGGGTACAGGTCTGTCCTGTGACCACAGAGATCTGCCTTGCCTCCTTATAGTAACACCACCATCTCTCCCCCACCGTCCCTAACCCTGGGCAGTGACTAATCTATTCCCCAGCTCTGTAATTTTGTCATTTTGGGATTGTTATATAAATAGAACTGTACCGTGTGTCTTTTAAAATGGGCTTTTTTCAATGAGTATAACACCCTTGAGATCCCTCCAAGTCATTGTCTGTATCAACCCCTGCCTTCCTATGAGCTACCTAGACATTTGGAGGGGGTTCCATTTTGATTCATCTGTATCATTTTTTAGTATGTCTCTCTGCATAGGTATTTG
Source organism: Bos indicus (assembly GCF_029378745.1). Lineage (NCBI taxonomy): Eukaryota > Metazoa > Chordata > Mammalia > Artiodactyla > Bovidae > Bos > Bos indicus. Next base: position 88,916,713 of record NC_091768.1, on the reverse strand, counting down.
GTGGTTGCTCTAGGTAATCCATTATGCATACCTTTATCACAAGCCACTCTTTTCGACATTTTGCCAGATTAAATCCTGTAAGGAAACTGTACATGTATATCCCTCTACTCTCCACTCTGAGAACTTCATCAATGTTTTAGTTTTTGCTTCGACCATCAGCATAATTCAGAAGACTCAAGAGGAGAAGGAAATTCTCTCATATTTACCCATATTTTATTCTTTCCTTTGTTCTTTTTTTTTCTTCAATGATGTTCTAAGATTTCTTTTTCTGTTGTTTGCTTTCTATTCCAAGAACATTCTTTAGCCATTCTTGCAGGGTAAGTCTGCAAATATCTAGACTTCCCCTTCATTCCTGAAGGATCTTTTTTCCCTGGTTGAAGGATTCCAAGTGACAATTCTTTTAACACCTAAAAATTACTGTCCCACTTTCTTCTGGCCTTCATGGTTTGAGAAATCTGCTGTATCTCTGATAATCTCAGATTTTTAGTTATACTCCAGTGAGTCTTTGAGGCTCTCTTCTCTTTTTTTCTAATCTTTTCAGCAAATGGTGCTAGAACAATGGGATAGCCGTATGTTAAAAAAAAAATGAGCCCTAGTCTTGTCTTTACACCATTTCTAAATGAATTAGAGTCCTTTAAATATAAAAGGTAAAATTATAAAAGCTCAGAAAGAAAATATAGGGGAAAAAGGCCTCATGACCTTGGGGAAGGCAAAGATCTGTTAGGACCAAAAAAAAAAAAAAAAAAAATCATGAACCTTACAGAAAGAATTTGATAAGTTGAACTTCATCAAAACTAAAACTACTGGTCTTTGAAAGACACTCTTTAGAATATGAAAGGGCAGGGACTTCCCTGGTGGTCCAGTGGCTAAGACTCCATGCTGCCCATGCAGGGGGTCTGGGTTGGATCCCTGGTCAAGGAACTCGATTCCACATGCTACAACTAGAGTCTGCATGCTGCAGCTGAAAATCCCTCTTGCCTCAGTGAAGACTGATAATCCCGCATGCCCCAGCTAAGTCCGGGTGCAGCCATATAAATAAACATTTTTTTAATTAAAAAGTAAAATAATATGAAAAGGTAGATCACAAATATATTGAGAATATTTCCTCCCACAGGTTGGAAGGAAATATTCTCCATATATAACCTGACAAAAGACTTGTCCAGAATTCTTTTCGCTTGAAAAGACAACTCGGGTTTTTAAATGGGCAAAAAGATTTGAACTGACATCTCACAAAATATGTGAGTGTTCAAATGAACGTGAGAAGATGCTCAATGTTATTGTCCGTCAGGGAAGTGCAGATGAAACGTACAGTGCGCTGTCACCATACGTGCGGTAGAGTGACTAAAATTAAAAGGACTGCCAACCCCACGTCAGGAGGGATGTGGAGCAAATGGAAGTTTCATACGTGACTTGTGACAATGTACATTGGTACAACCGCTCTCCAGAACAGCCTGGCATTTCCTCAGAAATTTAACTGTGTTAACTGTATGATCCAGTGATTCGATCCTGAGTATTTATTCACAAGAAATGAAAACATATATGCTCACATTGATTTGTACCTGCATCTTCATAGCAGCTTTAGTCATAATAGCCAAAAACTGAAAACAATGAAATGGCCACTAATAGGTGAATGGATAAAGAAACTGCGGGATAGCCATGCAGTGGAATACCACTCAGCAGTAAAAAGCAATTACCGATGCATGCAACAGCATGGATGAATATCAGGATCATTATGCTGAGTGAGAAAAATCTAGACACAACAGAATACATGCTACTATATTTATAGGAAATTCTAGAAGGACCAACCTGTAGTTACAGAAAATAGATTAGTGGTTCCCTGGAGCCGTAGATTTCAAAGGGGCACAGGGGTTTGGGGTGATGGGAATGTCACTTCAGTACTTCCGTGGTTATATATCTGTCAGAAGTCTTCAAACTGTATATGCTTAGAATGGAGACAAGGGCACTTTATTGTATGTAAATTATGCCTCAAGGAAAATTTGGAAATAAAGCCTCTTTTGAGAAGTCTTTAATGACAAAAGCATCAACTTTGCTGAGCAGTGGTACTTACTGGGGACGAATTTGAAAGTGCTCAAGAGTTACAGCTCTTAGATGTCTCCCCTTGTCCTCTTGGAATGAAGATGTTTGGTGGAACCCTGACTGTTGGGATGAAGTGTACAGATTATTGCCACCAAGCAAATGTAGACCTTTTCTGATAAGCAGCCTGTAGTGCTGAGTTGGGTCAGTAACAGTTGCTGAGCAATAACGAAGATAAACCAGCTGCGTGGCTAGTGTGAACTCAGACATCCTACTCCCAGCCCTTCATTCTGTTTCCTTTCTCAAATCTTGGCATCCTTTGATATTGATGCCTGCAGTGTCCTTTGCATGTCCCTCGTGGGCAGGAGTACAGGAAAAGAGCCTAGGATCACAGTCACTAACAATGAAGGTGGTTTGAGCAGGAAGCATCCTGCGTGTGGGGCTCAGAGGAGGAGAAGCAGAAAGACAGGAATGTCTTTTAGGAACTTGGGATGAACACTACATTCAACATGAAAGTCACAGCTGAAGATGAGAAATGTCAACACAGGATCAATCAATCATGAATGTAGATGTGAAGTGATGAATCAGCTAGCTGGAAGAAGATCACAGAGCCAAGTAGGAAGGGGAACCCTGGGGAAAGTGCCTCTGCGTCTTCACCAAGCAGCCGGAGTGGATATCCTAAGAGGGCACCAGGGCTCACCAGGGACGGTGCTCCTCTGAGTGGCTAGGCTTCCTCCATGCCCACTGTAGGGAAGCCAGCTCTGCAGTCCAGGAGCAGGTGGGCAGGGTCCCCTAAGTCCCACTACTGGAAGAGTCCTGGAACATGTCCATTCTGTGGTATTTTTAAGAAAAAAAAATTTATGTGAGCTCTATGCAGCTATAATGCTGATTTCTGAATCCTTAACCAAGTACCCAGGAGAATGTATGCATTGCACTTAATCAGTGCTATAAACAAGTGGAAAATAATTCGGGTAGTGTCCTGAAGAATAAAAATAAAAATATGTTTAAATTTGGCACCACCTGCCTCTCTGCTTCTGCAGTACTTTGTTCGCATTCCTTGGGGGCTTCCCTGGTGGCTCAGACAGTAAATAATCTGCCTGCAATGAGGGAGACCCAGGTTCGATCCCTGGGTCGGGAAGATCCCCTGGAGAAGGGAATAGCAACCCACTCCAGTGTTCTTGCCTGGAGAATCCCGTGGACAAAAGAGCCTGGAGGGGTACAGTCATTGGGGTTGCAGAGTTGGACATGACTGAGCGACTAACACACTTTCTTGGGGGCAGCAGTTCACACACCAGGTCATATAGGTTTGGTTCCTGGTAAGAACCCCCTTCCCACCTTCCCAGTGTAGTTTCTCGAGGCAAGGAGAGAGCACATCCTAGTGTGTCTGCCTCTTCTTACAAGGATGTTAATTTAAACTCCATCTAAACTTAATCACGTCCCTTGGACTGCAAGGAGATCCAACCAGTCCATTCTAAAGGAGATCAGTCCTGGGTGTTCTTTGGAAGGAATGATGCTAAAGCTGAAACTCCAGTACTTTGGCCATCTCATGCGAAGAGTTGACTCATTGGAAAAGATTCTGATGCTGGGAGGGATTGGGGGCAAGAGGAGAAGGGGACGACAGAGGATGAGATGGCTGGATGGCATCACCGACTCAATGGACGTGAGTTTGAGTGAACTCCGGGAGTTGGTGATGGACAGGGAGGCCTGGCGTGCTGCGATTCATGGGGTCGCTGAAAGTTGGACACGACTGAGCGACTGAACTGAACTGAAACTTAATCACCACCCCCAAAGACCTCATCTCTGGATACCATCACATTGGAGGTTAGGGCTTCAGCATGAATTTGAGGGCACAAACCATTCTACCCATATTACCAGTGGTCCCCGGAAGTCCACTTTAATTTTTCTTTAGAAGCTAAAGGACTTGCCTAGAGGTCCAGTGGTTAAGACTGAGCTTCCTCTGCAGGGGGCACAGGTTTGATTCCTGGTCGGGGAGCTAAGATCCTACATGTTGCAGGGCAGGTAAGCCCACACAGTACAGCAACTGTGGAGTTGAGCCTGTGTTCTGGCAACAAGAGAAGGCTATGTGCACGCTGAAACTGAAACAAGTCTGAGCGCTGCCACAAAGACCTAGTGTGGTCAAAATGAAAACAGTTAATGCTACTTTCAAAAAAACTGTAGTTTGAGAAATGCTAAATTTAAGACCCAAGAAGGAAACCAATAAGATGGTGTTTTATAGACAGAAATTCGGGCAGTGCAGTTTAAAAGGGAAGCATTGTGTTTACAAATAGGTTTTGAAATGTTTGCCAAAATTTTGGTGATATCTTTAATAAAGATGTTTGTCTCTAACATCCAAAGAAATAAATAACAGTAAAGCAAGAAATTCGGGCAGAGGAGAAATTGGGATTAACCATTTATATTTGAGACTTATCAAAAAAGTTTTTCTTAAATCAGTCTTTCTTAAAATGTGGGATACATACACTTGTATAAGAGATGAACTTAGGTAACATATGGACCCTGAAATAACATGTAAGCATGGAAGCAAGTAACACTTGTGTCCCATGTTGAAGAGAAACACTCTAGTTTGGCTTTCATGGCTCTTGACTGGCCCTCTGATGTGTAAGCTCACACTTCCCAAGCATCAGGCCCAACTTTGTGCAGCCAACACCATTTCACATCATGCAGATTTTCCGTTTTTTTGGCAATGATAGTTTCCTTCTGAAATAAACAGAATTTCTAAGTCTTTGACTTGAATGCAGTTGGCTAATGTGTATCACAGAAGCAGTGATGATGGGATGGAAACGACCCAAGTCCAGGAGACATCTGGGCACGATCATGCAGAGTGCAGAGCTGGAAGGCAGGAGGGACAAGATCAGGACTCTGGGAACTGTCATCCACATTCAAGGGGAGGTCCGAGAAGTCTCAGAAAAGAAGGATGTCGGAGGCAGAATTTGGTCCCTAGAGGAGAAAAGCCAAAAGGAAGCATGTTTCCAGGTGTTGTCAAACACTTGAGTTAATTGAGGTCTTGTAATCTAACCAAGAAAGGGTGTTGAAGTTACTCATGAGACATGTGAAAGTTTCAGGGGAGTTGAGGTAATATCTACAACTTCTAAGGGCTAAATTGGGTGCTGAGGAAGTGGAGGAAGAAAATGTCTTTAGTCAGAGTTGAAGGAAAATAGAAGAGGGTTGGGTCAGCATTTTGAAAAGAGAAGCAAGCTTAAGGCTGAGCATATTTATAGACCAAGATCAGGCCGCCAGTAACAATAGGAAGAGGAAGGAGGCGGCACCGTTCTAAACATTTATACAAAGTGGCAACTGCGGGGTGCCCAGGGAGTCTGGAGGAGTGGGCAAGCGTGTTACCAGTGTGGCTCCAGGTGTTCCCTGTCAGTGCTGTCGCGTCCTCTTCTTTGTGACCCCATGGACTGTAGCTCACCAGGCTTCTTTCCATGGAATTTTGCAGGCAAGAATACTGGAGTGGGTTGCCATTTCCTACTCTGGGGTTCGCTCTCACGGTTTAATGTTCTTTGCAAAATCGTGGTAAATATGGTGCACTAGCACATTTCAGTCAACCCAGACATGGATCTGTGATTTGTCTCGAATTTCCACCGACCATACCTGCACTCTCGGCATACGTACCTCAGAAATTATCAAGTGGAATCCAAAAACTATTTTTTAAAATTTGTCTTCCAGGCTCTGTAATTTCCAAAGGAAAGTGAGATAGATTAAGGAAGTATACCTTGTCATCGGTCACATTGAAGGCTTTAATCCAAGAGTCTGTTTTCTATGACCCTCAACCAGCCTGTAGGATATCAGAAGGCAGAACCTAGAGCGTCTGCAGTTAAGCGTTAAGAGCAGTGCCATCTAGCGGTGATGTGTAGCAGGTCAAGTTTTGCGTTCGGGAATTTTTGACAGTGGGACTTAGTTTTCATATTGTAGATGGTAATCATTGTTTTTGCCATCTTCAGGCCATACTAAAAGAATCCTATTTCAAGTTTTCTTTTATTAACTGCTTAAAATTTACCAAGGGCAGTGATGAAAAACTAGGACTCAAAAACTTTTAGATCTTCCATCAAAAATCTTCCAAATATAAGAGGAGCTTTGGTATGCCAACTATTTTTTGCAGTCACATCTGTGCATTACAAAATTTTTTGTCCCGGTGGATTCACAGAAAGGAGACAGGTAGCACTGGCAGGTTGCCTTTGGAGAGAGCTGAGGAGCCAGAATTGAAGGGATGATTTCTCACCGCATACCTATTTGAAACTCGGAAATTTGAAGCAGGCAACTGTTATCTTCAGTGAGTTCGTTTAAATACACAGGGTACTTGCTGAGATTTTTACTGTTGCAGGTCATGAATGAAAAGCTTCAGCACTGCATGGAGCTAACAGATCTGATGCGGAATCACCTGACGGAGAAGAGGGCACTCCGCCTGGAATGGATGATAGTCATCCTTATTACCATAGAGGTAAGTTAAAACTTTCTTGAAAGCAACTTGACAGAAGATAACAGGAAAGAACATGACTTTGTCCTAAATACTTAAGTCTGTTTGCAGATGAGGCAAGTTGCAAGTGACTGTGGTAATATTTTAAAAATGCATTAAAGTATTATTTTTGGAAAAGTTCCACATTTTATCTGGCTGTGCTGCGTGGCCTGTGGGACCTTAGTTCCCTGCCCAGGGACTGAAAACGGGCCACGGCAGTGAAAGTACCAAATTGTAACCACTGGATCGCCAGGAAATGCCCTCATTCTGAGATGGCACGTAAGAGTTCTCACTGTAAATGTGTAACCTACAGCCCACAGCAGGTGCTTGTGCCTCAGAGGTGCAGCTTGCCCAGTGGGGGAGACAGAGTTGTTCTTATTCCAGGAGCATTTTTCATTAATCACAATCAGAAAAGTCATCTTAAGTCTGTACCAACCAGTGATTTGTCGTAATACTTCTTTTTATTTGTAAGGTACTGTTTGAACTGGGACGAGTATTTTTTCTGATTAAGTGATGACCAAAGGAAAAGTATCGTTGCAAGAGATACTCGAGTTCTACAATCAAACATTAAGTATTCACCTGCTGAGATATCTTTTAATAGGTTATTTTTTTTTTTAAATCAAGGAATTGTTACAATGATCTCAGTTTCTAGTATTGCTGCTTGAATAAAAACTATGAAGAACCCAGCATCTGGGTCTATAACACTGATAATTTGAAAGGATTTTCATTTTATGTATTTTAAAGAGCTTTGGATAATCTTGGTAAATTTGGGCATTGCTCCTAACCTACCCCAAGGAGTCCCAATCTTGGCCCTAAGAAAACATAACAAAAACTCCAGTTCGGAAATACAGAAGATAGGCTTTAATGGCAGAAATTAACTTTCCATCCTGTTTTTATGTGGCATAATGAGTCTGCTCACTGGCACTTTCCTTTTATTAATCCATACTTTCCATCCTTTCACTACCAAGTTAGTCAAAATATCCTTCCCACAGAGGAACTTTTTCTCACTCTTTAGGGGAATTTAAAATACCAGGTACAAAGATTTTAATATTTATATGCTATCTTGAACTGATAAAGTCCTTTTTATCTTCAGCTTATGTTTATGCATATTCCCGCCTGCCCTACTACCCTCTCCATCACATGAATTTAATGTTTTTTTTCATGTTATATACATATCCAGAGTATTACTATTCTAAATTGGGACACTGTCACTTTACTGCCAACTGCTACACAGTATGCAAGAGAATACACATGTATCTGACCCTCACTGATGAGTAATGTATTTGCTGGAATAGTGTAGAGTTGCCTATCCTGGTATGTCTCAGGGCACTGCAGGTATCAGTCTTGAGTACCACTAAGTGCCTATGCCAGGGGTACCCAAGGACTTTCCAAGCAACATGGGCATAGACAGTTCAAGAACTGCTTTCTAGATCAAGTTCCACACACAAGTACATATACCTCTAAGCAGTTTATTGAGCCTGCTCTCCATTTTCCCATCTCACAGTGTACAGAAAGCATCTCACCCCTCTTCATTTTAGTTTGATCCACTATATTTTAAAATCTTTATGTATATTTAACCTGCATTTAAGGACTTCCCTAGTGGCTCAGCAGTAAAGAATCCGCCTGTGATGCCGGAGACGTGGGTTTGATCCTGGGTCAGGAAAGATCCCCTAAATAAGGAGATGGCAACCCACTCCAGTATTCTTGCCTGGGAAATGCCATGGACAGAGGAGCCTGATGGTCTACAGTCCATGGTGTTGCAGGAGTCTGGACAGGACTTAGTGATTAAACCACCATCATCAACCTGCATTTAAAAATTCTTTAGAAAGCCAAACAAGGTGTTTTGTTTTTTTTTTTTGGATTCCAGCTTTTTTATTTATTCCCCTTTTAACAAAGTAGAAGAAATAATACAGGATTAAAACTGCAAAAGTAGTTAATTGGTAGAACACACATTCACACAAAAAATCTGGATAGGAAGACAAGCTTATATACAATGAGGAAACACAAGTAAATGATGGTAGTTTGTAGGTTGTATACGAAACATTTAATAAGTCAAACATGCTACACGGTGCCACTGTTTACAGCAATATTGAAGGGGAGAAAATAACACTAATTTAGGGACTGATATACCACAAGGTCCAGGTTTCACAGCATCAGTGCAAACAAGGTGTTTTTGAAAAAACATTGATTGGGTTATCTCTATACTCTTTATTGTTTCAATCGAAATGCAAAATACTAAAATGGTTTGTTTCAAATGTTAAGTCTTATAAGAGATTCATTTCCATTTCAATGTAACCATAGAGACAGACAGACAACTGGGAGGCAAAGAGAGAATGTAGAAACTGTTTATGATTGCCCTATGTCATTTTTTTACATAAACCATGATTACACTGGGGAAAAAAAAAACAAACAAACAAGGACAATTTGAAATACTGGTCAACAGAACTTTCTTTAATGGAAACCATGTTATCCATCCCTCCATCCCCCATTAAGAGGACACTTTCAATAAAAACTTTCCCTTAAGCATCCATGTGTACAATTTGGGTCAACTGTGTAATAAAATTTTAGTTAACAAAGAGAGCACAAACATTTATTGCATTATGGCCATGGCAAATTAAAATTTAACACTTCAGTTTATACACAGTTACAAAAAACGAGATAACAAAACCTTCAAACATAAAAATTTATTAGGATAACGTTTTGTGGGGGAAATATAACACAAATACAGTCTTTCAAGAAAAAGGAACATTTAATCACTTACTTCTGTTTAAATGGATCATGATGGACATCATTATGGTATTAAATTCCACTGAAACATTAAAGATTGATGTGTTATAATCTATATTTTTATTATATGACTTATAATAGTATTTTTTAAATATCAATATTCATGTCAGAAATTATATCTTTTCAAGTATTTAAATTTATGATAAAAGCTTCAACCTAAGTTATTAGGAAAGTTTTTAAATTATTTTAGGTTTAATACAAGCAAAATAGTTTTTGAAGATCACAGCTTCTCTCAGAACAAAATGTCCATGAGATTATACTAGAATATTGAGAGCCTAAAAAAATATTGATAATATTCATCAGTGGCTCCGGAAGCACTCCTCAAAAATGGCACCAAATTTCTGTCACAGAAGCTCAGTGGTTAAGACTCACCTGGGTCTGAGTCCTCAGGCCACACCACCTAGCAGCAGCATCATGCTGGGCGAGTCACAGAGCCTGTCTGGGCCTCTCTCACTTGTAAAATGGGTGTAACAGTAGCGCTACCTCACAGGGCTGCTGTGAGGGTTAACGGAGTTAACCAACCTCAAGCTATGAGAGTTAACTGTTAGTACATCTGGGTAAAAACCCACATAAGATCCTGAGATTAAATGAAGACTGACTCAGAGCCCCAGCATCCCCCTCGGAACCCCGGTTAAGGAACATGTGCGAAGCTTGAAGTGCATGCTGCATCCACATAAAGTGCTTCATTTAAATACAAAGCAGTGTCTCCACTGTCTAAAATAGACTGTCTCTTCAATGCAAGCCCAAAAAGACCTTTTAAACTCTACACATCTTACATATACCAGGTGGTATTATTTCTAAATTTTTGACAAAAATCAACCATATTCATTTCTAAATTTTTTACAAATATCAACCATATTCATTTTAATTTTATTTTAAATTCATATTTATTTTTAATAAATTTATTTTTAATGGTTGTCTACCCCTTAAGAGCAGTTTTCCCAAATAGGGTCCTCAGGCTTTCACGATGAGTGATTCCTGTGTTCCGCAATCAGAACCAGGTTGCTGCTGGGAAATTTTTTTTTTTTTTTTTTACAACTCCAAGGAAGAAATCCTTAGGCTCACTCAACTCAGAGCCACTAAGTTAGAGCCTAGTTATTAATTTCTACTCAGGTTTATAGATAGATTTTAAGTAACCGAGTCTCAGAAGACTTGATTCTCCAATCCAACCCATTTTCTCATGCAATCTCCTGCCTTTATCAAGTGTGTGTGTGTGAGAGAGAGGTGTGCTAGGAGAAGGTGGTTAAAGATGAGAAATAGAGGGAGGTTTTATGAATACTTCCAATCCAAATCTGTTTTTACTTTTTGGCTCCCTCCATTGCTTCTGAATTGCCATTTTTTAAGGAACAGATAAGGTCACTATTCCAAACTCTTTCCTCAGCAGAGCTTTCCTCCCCAGGCTTAACAGAACTTTTCAAAGGCCACATTTTTACTCCTTTTGCACAATTTGAAACATTTCCTTAAAACAGATTTAAACATTCCTTAAAAACAAAATGTTTCAACATCCCCTTATAACAACAGGCTGGAAAGCATGGGTGCAAGCCTGTACAGCTTACAAAGCTAGTCATTCTTGCACAAATTCACCCAGTACTTATTCCAAAGTTATGACATGCAACTCTGGACTCCCATATCCAGTGATAAAACATTAAGGGCCCTACTTCCATTTCCATGAAGGCAGCAGGTAACAACTAAGCAATCTGCTTGACCTATGAAGACATCTATAGAAGAGATGGTACGAAAAGCTAAGAAAGGGGAACACAATAGCTACGTCAACTGAAGAACTTCAAATTTTACTTCAGATTTAGACCTCACTATGTGAACTGAAAAACTCCAAACACAAGACTGTGGGTTAAGTATAAAATTTGACTTTTAATTTAGCTTCTATACATGAGACTTGCAAATCTGCTTGTCATCAGTTTTTTAAAACACCACTAACAGAAAAGTTCAGACCTGGGACTCCCTGGTGGTCCTCCCGCACAGGTCTGACCCCCAGTGGGGAAGCCAAGAAGACCCCACATACCTGCGGTGGGGTGTAACACGTTATCAAATACCTGATGCCTCACTAATGAAATCTGAGCTGTAAACCCCAAATTTTCTTCATGTGGCCCTTTGAGATCCTGTGTTCCCTGGCCCTGGGGGATTCTGGGAGGCAGCCAGGCTTTCAGCCTTAAGCTGGGGAAGGCCTGGGCAAAGCAGCCAGCTGTTACCTACCTTCACACCACATTTTGTAAATTAATGATGTTTTAACAGCCACTTTTTCTCAAATTAGGACTGTGCTACAACTCTACCGATCTTTAAAAAAAACTTCCCCTAACCAACCAGCTTCATAAACAAGATGATACACATACAGTTGTCACCAACTGGGGGAGCAGTTTTTCCCTATAAATTTCATCATTTACTTCACTTTCAAACATAAAAACTCCAGTCACACAACAATTCTATAAGCAAAAATTCAGACTTGCATTTTTTTGTTTTTTTAAAAGAAACATTTCAAAACCAACATCTTTAAAAATCAGTTGTACTATTAATATGTTACAACTTTTTATGACTCACACAGCTGGCTGAAATCAGTCTCAAAAGACTACATGATTCCATTTATATAACATACTAGAAGTGATGAAGGAGAAATCAGTGCTGCCAGGGAGGAGTGAGAATGGAGGTTAGCATGTAAAAGGACTGACTGGGGGGGTTTCTAAAGAGAGAGAACTGCCCTGTATCCTGAGTGGGTTTACACAAATGTAGACAAACTTCACAGACCTGTACACCAAAGGGGGGGGGGGTTACCTTTACTGTAAGATAACTCATTTTTTTCAAATCAGTGATTATTTTAAAACTTATTAACGGTCCTATCACTTACTAAGGCATTGTGTGAAGTCCCCTTACACACGTATTTTTACACTCACACAACCCTGTATTATCATCCCTATTTTAACAGAACAAACTGAAGCTCAGACATTAAATGCATAAGACATCAAAGGCCAGGCAGCGTAAGGGACAGAGTATGATTCCAACCCAGATCTGACTCCAAAGTCTAAATATTCTTAACCACAGTAACGTATACTCCCTTCTGTCTATTCGTAAACACCTATCACTGTCTCTCCCAATGTCAGGCAGCTATTAAGGTTTCTCCTATAAACGTGCAGATGAACAAAACATGACTCTGTAGCAGCACTGTCCAACGGAACTTTCTGTGACAAGTGTTCAGTAATATCTGTGTGGTCCAATATGGCAGCCTCTGTCCCCATGTGACTACTGAAGCGCACGTGGTATGGTGACCTTAACCTACACGGCCACATTTAGCTAGGAGCTATTGAAACGGACAGCAAAGTTCTAGAGAAGTAATTTACCAAGAGCAGGCATGCTCTTGGTAAGAAGCAACTTATCAAAATATGATGCCAACTTGCCAACCATAAAACAATTCAGGCAGATGTATACTGAAGAATGCACAACCCTGTACACCTCATAAAACCCTATCTTCTCTTTGAAACATCCACTCACCCTTTAAGATTCAGTTTCAACACCAGCTTCACCGCGCCAGCAGAGCACCCTGCACCTTGTGTATTAAGTATATGATTGTATTCTCCCCACTGAACTGTGGGTATCTCAAGAACAGAGCCGGCGATTGACATATACACCAGCCGTATGTGCCACCTATATCCAAAAGCTTTCTACATTTTTCATTCAGTTCTGGTGGGAGAAATTATCACTGTGGGTCGCTTCAACTACAAAGTCAGTTCTGTAGGTACTTGAGCACCAGCAGTATGTATGAAAGGAAGTCCCTGTAAGAATCCTACAGTGTGACGGGGGATACGACACATAGGTAAACAGACACCAAGAAGAGTAATTACAGGGGTATGCACAATCAGTGCTTTAGGGCAGAATTGAAGGGTCAGATGCCCTGGTTATAAACTGGAAAGCGGTCTAAGAAGAAAAAAGCCACTATCCAATTCTGTAAGAGCAAAAGTGTTAAGATGATTTACTATATCCCCATGTATTAGAAAAGCCTAATGGATTAAAAAAAAAAATTCAATGCAGGCCTTGGTAATTTCTCCTGGCTTCACTCACACTAGCAACGTCAGGTCCTCACCCAACTCCTATACCAGTAAGCCAAAACCAGTCTTAGAACAAAGCACTCTAGGTCAAAAGTTTCCATGAAAACGTCACAGCAGAAAAACACAATACAGTCTTCTTTACATGCACACCCTGATTATCCTTTAGTTTTAATGTTGTCTTTTAGGTCCTGGAAATGTGCTAACTGGAAGTTACCAAGCACAGTCTCACAGTCAGTAATACAAGAGATAACAGTAAAGTAGTTCAAATTCATTTAGTAAATTTTCTGTTTCCTCTAAAATCAGCTGGGATGGGGGTACTGGTATGAGGAGCCTGCAAATCCATAAAGACATCAAGCATTATTCAGAGGCCAAATAAATTGAAAATATAACCACAATCGCATATAAGGGTTCAAGCTGGAAAACTAGAGAACACAAGTTCTACACTATAAACTCTTTAGGCAAGATTTTTTTTTTTAAAGGCAGCCAATTTTCTCACCTCTATCAACACAGATTATTGTTTTCTCATGACAAAAGTAAGAGAAAATCTGTTTAGTTTTCCTAGATTGAATGGAGTTGACTAATTGCTTGAGACTCTTTCCTCAAATTTTAAGAGCGAGGAAGGAGCGAGACTAGATGCCCTCAGAGAAAACCCTGCCTTTGTTACTTACAGACCGACTTCAGCAGGAACTCGGGTTCATCCTGATCCATCCATAAACAGGAGAAATACAGAAATGTGGTAATTATTAAAATGTCATAAATTCTGTGATACTCTTCCCTTTGGCTGTGGGCTGGACCAAGTGACCTGATTTTAACTAACAGCCTGTGGCAGGGTTGATGTGGTTTCCTCCTTACTCTTGCTTGGGTCCCTGGCTCCGGGGGAAGCCAACCACCACCCTGTCGACAGGACACTCAAGCAGCCCAACACAGAACTGAGAACTACCAAGCACTAACCGGCTCGAGTGTGAGCCACCTCAGAAGCAGATCCTCAGTTAACACCCTGACATTAAAAAAAAACCAAACACACCTCATCAAAGACCCTGACCCAGAACTACCTAAACTACTCTACTCTCAGATTCCTGACACACAACAATTCGGAGATAAACAAATATTTACTATTTTAAACCACTAAGATTTGGGGTAATCTGTAACAGAAACTAATACTAAAAACTAAAATATTAGTGTTTTTCAAACTGTGCACCCTGATCCATTTGTGATTTATGAAATCAATTTAAAGCACCATAATCTGCTATTTTTTACAAAAAAATCTAAAAGAAAAAGCAGGAGAATATATACTCAAAATAACAAGTACTATTTCCTAAAAACTGTTTCTTTACAAATATGTGTATTGTTGTTATTTAGTCGCTAAGTCATGCCCAACTCTTTGCAACCCTATGGACTGTGGTGTGCCAGGCTCCTCGGTCCATGGGGTGGGTTGCCATTTCCTTCTCCAGTGGATCTTACCAACCCAGGGATTGACCAGTGGTCTCCTGCATTGGCAGGCAGATTCTTTACCATTGAGCCACCTGGGAAACCCATTATGTGTATACCAGGTAGCACTTAACAAAATGTATTTCTTAGACCGACAACCGAAAAAGTTTGAAACCCACGTGCCTACAATAATAGATTTTAAACAACAACAAAAAAATTCCTAAAGTATAGGGAATCCTTGAAGAAATATAGTCTCAATAACAACCAACTATAAAATAAGCATTTTCTATAAACGTTTTAACAAAAATAAAATAGGAGACACTCAAAATACATCTTTTCTGACTGATATGTTAAGCCTGTAAACACAGAAGGTGTGGTATCTACCCTAGCCTTATAAATCTAGCACGTAAAAAAGTATATTGTTTTTCTAATTTAAGAGATTACCCATAGGACATCCTTCAAAAAAGTGTGCAATAAAAAAGCTTTGGGATCTATCCACATGTACTACTTCCTCTTAATATTACTTTCATCCTCAGTGTTAAAGGAAAATCTATCTTCAACTTGAGTGCACACAAATTTTTGCCCCACCCCCTGAAAAAAAAAAAAGTGAAATACAGTACTATTAAATTGCTCTCTGCCCACTGTCTCACTGGAACTATTCTCTTCAGAACACAATCAAGTGTATTATTTCTCTGGTTGCACCTCAGTATAACATATACCAAAACTTTTAGCAACACAAGAATATGCAGAATATTTATGCATAACTTCTGATGAATCCATTCAGATTATTTTCTTGCACTGTGATTTTCTTTGAGGTAAAGTGTGAAATTATTTTTGAAACCCTAATTAGCCAAATTTATTTTCAAAATGCAAAATTCAGTACACAAAGTAAACAGATGACTTATTTAACTCAGGGCATTTGTGGCTCTCCCACAACCAGACTGACAGCTTCCCAGACCTAATCCTGACATACACTACACTAACCCTTCTCTGCAAGAACTGTTTGCTCCCCCACCTTTGCATTTGAGTCCATCTAAATGTTTCTGATTCAACCAGTTGCAGAAAACAAATATAATCTGTATATTTTCCTTTTAATGCTAACACTTGATGATGATGACTAAAAAATAATTGGCATATTTGGCAAAATCCAAGTACCTATGATTATGCCTTCAAAGAACTAGCAACAAAGCAGTCCACTTCTAAGTCAAGAGCAGCATCTTTGAAAGACAAGACTAGGATGCTCCTGACAGCACCTTCTCTAGGAAAAAGATTCAGAGTAAGCCCTGAATTTATTTCTATACAACCATATAGAGTAATACTGGGAAACTATCTGTTGATCTTGAGAATAAGCTTTATTACTCTGACTGAAGGTCAAATACCTGAGACACATTGGCAAGTTTCTGCCCAATGGCTTCATCTGAAACTTTAGCATTAATTTTGTCCAGTTTTTCCTTTTTCTTAAATCAGTTCACTCTCCCTGTGAGCACTCATCAGACCATAAATTTGAAAGTTCAGTCTTAGAGTATTAAGAAACCAAGATCAAAATCACTTTAGTTTCCAAATGAGATGAAACAGATTTCAACTGCAGAGCCTATCCCAGGAACCCCACATGCCAGTCTAACGGCCAACTTTTGATGTTTAAGTGATAGTGCACCATAAATACTTACACCAGGGTCAGAATTCAGTTTTGCAAGGCAGACATTTAGCCACTCACCGAGTCATTTATCTAGCTGATCAAAGAATGAGAAAGGTCAAGGCAGGTATGTACTAAATCTATTACTCACTTTTGGACCACTGAAGTTATCCAGCTATGTATCGTCTTCAAGAAAGAAGAAATTAGTCATCAGTAGCACCAGGTACAACCCAGTTACCAAATGACACTCAGCACGGACATTTCTGTATGTTAAATCAATTCTGCATTAAGATAGTAAGCCTGCCTGAAGTGTTTTGTGAACAGGGTGCTGTGTAGGTCTCGCTACATAAAATAAACCAAAATGGGCTCCACATCAAATCAAGGAGCTTATAATCAGGAAAGCATGCTTTAAAACCAAAAAGAAGCCTAGGGAACTGCCGCCTCCATTTCCAAACAGATTAAGCCATAGTCTTAAGTCTTCAAACTCCTAGACATGTAAAAGAATTCATTAAATGCATTCCTCAAAGGACAACATCATACTTCTACAGATACAAATAAAATTCTAGCAAAATGGCAATGACGCAAATCTTAAAATGTTAAAAATCACCATCAAACAATATTAAATTCCATGCCTGTCTAGTTGCCATGTTTCAGGAACTCCCTGTTAAAAAGATTTCAGGACCTCTAATAAATTTGACAGAATGGCCAATTCTAGAATCCACTCTAACAGTATCTCAGAGACCAAAAGTTAAGAATCTAAATAGTTCCTAAGTAACAAACATGCTTTGCAGACCTCGATTTTTCTGCAGACTTCTATTTTTCTGGACCAAAGCTTCACCAGCTAAAACCCAACTGCTGCCACAAGCATCAAGTTAAATCCTAACAGAAACGTCTCACACTCAACCGGTCAGTAAGGAAGCAGTTCTATCTCCAGACACACCACAAACAAGCATTTCTATTCCAGCTTGACTTCCTGACTACCACTGGCGATCTTTAAAAAAAAAAAGAGTATTAATAATTCCACAATGAGCTCCTTGATTCATTCTCAAGTCCGTTGCAAGACTTAAGCTTTGAAACGTATGCTAATTCGGGCAGCAGAGGGACAAAGGTGCGGGCAGAGAGATGTCAAGCAGGCCGCTTGCAGCAGGATCCTAGCATGAGTTCTCCGAGCCTTCCCGGAGCATCTCCAGGAGCTTCCTACCTAACGCTTTATGTAAACATGGGGCTTGTGACTCAAGCCTCCAGCCCCAATAGGTGGAGAGAAGTTTCCTCGCCTCGGCTGCACATGGTTTGCAGAAGTTTGGCTGGAGCGTAGCGCGGAGCCTGGGTGGGAGCGGCAGCGTACTTAGTGCTGCAGGCGGCGGCGGCGGCGGCGGCGGCAGAGCAGCAGGAGGCGGAGGCGGGCGGGGGGAGGGGAGGCGGCTGGTGGGGGGGGGGGGGGGGGGGCGGAGGGGGCTCTTGCCGCCACAGCTCTCTCGCCGCCTCTCCCCCCCGGCGGGAGCCGCTCTCAGCCTCTTTGCACTAGTCGCTCCGCTCTCTCGGTCATGTGACCTTAACGTAACCGGACAGGAAAAGCCCCGCCGCCGCCGCGCCGGAGACACCGACCGCGGCGGCAGCAGCAGCAGCAGCGAGAGGCAGAGGCGGCGGCGGCGGCGGGGAGCACGGCCAAGGCTGCCCAGCGGTGCCTCCTCCACACCGCCCTCCCTCCCCGCCGCAGCAGCACCGGCGACAGGTAAGCGCGCACCGCCGCCGCCTCCCGGGGCCGGTGCCCACGTGCCGCCCCCACAGCCCAGGCTCCGGGAAGGCGGAGGGCGGGGGCCACCGGAGCGCGCAAACGGTTCCGGCAGCGGCGGTGGCAACAAAGAAGACGAATGACCCCCAGCCCCCAGTCCCGGGGCTTCGGGTGAAGGCAGGCGGAGGGCCCGGGCCACACGGGGACCCGGTTCTGGGAAGCGAGGGCGAGGGGGCACCCCGCGGGGAGCGGGGGCGGCGGCGCCTGGCGCCGGGGCTCTGGCCGCCTGACAAAACCATCCCCCGGAGCCAGGCGGCGGCGAGTCGGCGGCGGCTCCATCCGGGGCTTTGCGGGAGGGGGAGGGGACGGAAGCCGAGAGGGCGGGCGGCGGAGCGGAGGAGGGAGGGAGGGAGGAAGGGGAGGGGGGCGATTCGCGTTCCGTTCCCCGTCGCCGGTCCCTCCCTTCCCACCGCCACCGCGAAGCGCGTCCCGAACGGCGGCGGCCGGTGAGCGTCCCGCGCTGGAGCCCAGAGAGGCGGGCCCGTCAGGTGCGTAATCCTTCCGACGCCTCGCCGCCGCCTCCTGCTGCCGCCGCTGCCGCTGCTTCTTCAGCGGCAAGGCCGCGAGCTGCGGAAGTGGGTTTGGGGGAGGGGAGCGGGGAGGGAGGGGGAGGGGAGGGATCCGGTCGGACCGGAGCAGGCCCGGCCTCTCTGGCGCTTCTCCCAGCTGCAGCGGCTCCTACAGCTGCTGCCGCTACTGCTGCGGCTCCGCCTCCCCGCTCGCGGGCGGGGGCGCGCACGCGCGCTTCCGGCCTCCTCGGGTCTCGCGCTGTCTCCCGCTCTCGCGCGCGCTCTTCCCCTCGCCCTGTCTGGCCACCTCCCCGCCCCCGGAGCCGAGCTGTTGCGCCGGCCGGGGCGTTGCGCACGGCGTAGGCGTCGGCATTGTGTTAAACTCCGCGGGACTTGGGCGAGCGCGCGCGCGCACGCGGGACTGAGGGTGGCGGAGAGCGTGAGGCGCGGCCCGAGTGCGTCGCTCCTCCTCTCCCCTCCCCTCTCCTCTATCTCCCTCGGGGCTGGGGGCGGGGCCTGAGTGCCCGGCGCCGCGGCCCCGCCGGGCCCTCCTCCGGTCCGGGCGGTCCCGCCCCGGCCCGGCCCCCGCCTTTTGAGGCGGGGCGGAGCGAGGCTGACTGGGCGGCCGTTGGGCCGCTCTCGGGCGGGCGGGGAATGCGGGCCTCCTTGGGCACTGCCCGGGGCCGCCCGCTGCGGCCTCTGCAGCCGGTGTGGGCTCGCTGAGCGGCGGCCTCGAGCTTCAGCTCCACGGGAGATCTGCGCCACGGAT
The DNA here is from genome assembly GCF_029378745.1 of Bos indicus. Taxonomy (NCBI): domain Eukaryota; kingdom Metazoa; phylum Chordata; class Mammalia; order Artiodactyla; family Bovidae; genus Bos; species Bos indicus. The sequence goes on along the minus strand of NC_091768.1, from coordinate 88,897,235 downwards.
AAGCCGAGACTCGCCCAGGGCTGCGCTGTGGTTTCTTGGCTGCTTGGCCTTGGGCCGTGAGACCCGCCTCTGAGCCGCGCTCCCCGCAGATGGGGCCCTCACACCCGAATAGAGCTCCGCGGAGGGGAGGTTGGGGCTCGGAGGCTGCTTGCAGGGGCCAGAGTCGTTTTCTCTGTGTGGCGAAACCCCCAAACCATGAATTTTTAAACAAGGCTGCATAGACTGTTAATGGCCGAAAATGCTTTAAGAAGCAACGTTGTTGTCACTTTTAGCTGGTAATGAATTAAGAGGGCAATGAAGGCAAGGGCAGCAGAGCAGGCAAGAAAGTGATTGGGTGGAGTGAAAATGCAGTTACTGCTACGCCATTTACTGCACGGACTTCATCTGCTGAACTCCTAATTATGCCCTAGGGAAATAACCCAGGCCCGTTGCTCCCCCCGCTGTCTGCAGTGTTCTTTAGCTCTTCATCTTACAGCCCACTTAGAGTGTGACTCTCAAAAGTCTGTTCGTTTTCATAGGTTATTGTTTTAGTAAAATAAAGCATTAAAAGATCGGTGCCCCGGGGCTCAAGCAGAACTCTAAGGTGCTCTGGATTTCCTTAAATGGGCTGCCCAGTCCTCTCTAGGACGGATCATCTGTTTTGACCCTAATGGGTCACTGAAGTAGGGTGTAAATACCAACATCATTTTTAGTCTGAGGGGCTTGACATTTTAATAGAAAATCAGAATTAAATTTTAAACCCTCATTTCTCTGATTTATTACAAACCAAAATTAATTGTTAAAGTACATTTTTATTTTGCATTCCAAGTAATCTTGTGTGTCTAGGGCGTTTTCAAACTGCTGAAAGTAATTTTAAAGATGCTTGTGACTAATACTACATTCCTTTAAACTGGGCGTTTCTCACTTAATTTGTGGTTTGTAGAAGTTTATTTTCTAGCCAAAGAATTGACCTGTTACTGAAACCACCGCAAGATCTCAAAGTACAAGAAGTGGTATACCAGTAGTATTAGTGTCACAAGCGGTCAACAGTGGAGTCCTGGTAGAAGGTGGCAGACAAACCACCGCTAGAGCTTTGCTGCACAGACCAGCTGCCTGCTTGCCCATTTTAAAACTTTTCTTCAAAAAGAGTGTAAATATATTGTGCTCCCCAAACTCTTCTACTGGAATCCTCCAGCAGCACAGAATAAACACTAGATGTATTACGTCACAGAATAAATCTGCCACCATGACCATTTCTTTTTTCTCTGATGATTAATAGGAACTTTGCACTATCTTCCAAAACCTGCACTTTTGTAATGTAAAAATTTTATTAAATAATATAAAATCGTATTTACCCAAGGAAGATATGTTACCCTGTATACATGGCCCTGTATAGGGAGATGCGCTTTCCCTGTCTTTGGAATCATGCACCTAGAAGCAGGGCATGAAGGAAACAGCTAAGGCTGGCGTACAGCCTTTGCTTGGGGTCAGCTTTGTTGATGCTGGAGACTCTCCTGCCGTTTCTTAACCTGTGTCTTGCTGCTTCACCCCTGGACCTACTTGCCTTTCTTTTGAGTAACTTTGAGCCTTTGAACAAGTAGTGCATCGCCACGCCCTCAACAGTTAGGGAGGAACTGCTGGTCAGCTGGAGGCTTTACCATGAGCTTCAAAATACACCTGACAAAGGGGCATTTGTTCCTTTTCCTACTTCTGTATAATCTTTGGGTCATAAAGCATGGCCCTGAAAATCAAAAAGAGAATTGCAAATTGTTTTTTCCTTGAAGGAAAAAAAACTTTTAACATTCTAACCATTAAATCAACACTTACTAACAACCTTTTTAATGCTCAAGTAGGTTATAATTTTTATTACCAAATTCAAGATAAATAATTAAATATTACTTTGAATCCACAGTAATAAGAGTGAGTGTTTTACAGTGCTAATATGCCCTTAAGAGAGGAGTCAGTAGCCATAGAGAGAACACTTATGAGGAGTTGGCTGTCCAAGAAAGATGGTTAAGACCTTTTTCTTTTTGTTTTTTCTTCTTTTTTTTAATGCAAAGGCCAAATTTGAGACTTGCATTTTAGGCTCAAATGCATAATCTTCTGCTCACATGCATCAGGTTTGTTTGCATCATGTGATATTCACACATCAATAAAACTGTGCAGAAAGATAAGAATTTGTAAAGCACATTACTATATCTGGCTAAGTACTGATCAAACAAATTTTTTCCTTTACAAGACAACTTTCATGTACAGTTTCTTTAGTGTGCACTCCTGAGTTCTGCATGAAGCAAGGGTAAACATCAAAACTGTGTGAGAACAATATCAACGTATATACACGTTTTCCTACACACCACCTAGTCATTTAGATTCTCCAAGTCCCTAAAGTGATTCTGAACAGGGATTGTCTTAAATACGGTCTGCCATCCCCTGTGAATCCCCAGGATCTTTTTTCACGTTCCAAGAGGTCAAAGCTATTTTCATACTGGTACTAAGATGTTACTGGCCTTTTTCACTGTTGACAAAATGTGTCAACACTGGGGAAGTCTGCATAATTCAAATGAGCTGACATTTTCCAAATGACCAGTGGATGACATTGTCTTGAATGGGTAAAAGATTGATTCAAAGTGCAAGACACAACAATGAATTTTACCATAGTAGAGCAGGAAAATTTCATTCATTGATATACTTTAAGATCCCACAACTAACCTCTAAGAAACTACTGCTTGTCAAGTTTTGGTGTAATATCGAAGAATAATATCCACAATTACCTGAAAAGGCTATTAAATGCTTCTTTTTTATTTTCAACTGCGTATGTGTGTGAGACTCGATTTTCTTTAATACTCAACCAAAACAGACATAACAGAATAACTGGAGAAGCAGGGTAAATGCAGAATCCAATTGTCTTCTATCAGAGATTTGTAAAAATACAAAAAGATACCACTTGAAATTAAAAAAAAAAAGCCACTTCACTTTTTTTATTCTTTTGGAAAATATAATTATTTTTATTTTTTTATTTTTCACAAATATGTGTTATTTATATTAATGTGCAATGGGCTTATTATTGGTATGTCTGATTGAATTAATATTTTTAAATTTCTCAGTTTTAATTTCTAATATAAATATAAATACTTATTTTCCACATAAACAAAAGCTCTTTGATGTACTCAGTAATTATAAAGAGTATGAAGGTTCCTGATGCCAAAAATTTGAGAAACCTTGAAATAAAATAGTGAAGTAAATTATTCCATTAAGACTGATCTACAAATACATTTGGAGCTCCTTTCTGAGGAGGTATATATTCTGAGCTATCCCTATAGGTGATTCTATTTTCCTCAGATTTCCTCAGATTATATTTCCTAGTCATGATACAGCATATGAAAAAGAATGGCAATCTACTTTGGGATTACTAGAAGCAAATTAAATTAGGTTTTAAATTTTGCTGCATGGTCATATTAGGTTTCCTTAAAGTTGATTGTAGCATAATACCTTTAGAACTATCACTTTAACATCAACTCTTTATCAGCATAAATCTCTGACCTGCTTCTCCTTGATACCCAAACCATCCATGAACTGCCTCCTTCTGACCTTAACTTATACTCAAATTAAAAACTAATTTTAATGTTCACTTAAGCGAAATACAATTTTAAAGAAATATTTTACAAGTGCCTTGCTATTCAAAGTCAAAATAAGTGCCATTGGTTAGCGTATGTCCCCTCTTTTTGTAATTTCTATGGTGGATTAACTAAAGAACTCTTAAGAAATATATGCCAGTCTGTCACCACAACTAAATAAGATACATTTCCTAGCCTTGAAATACAGTTTTAAAATATATTAAAATTCAAACAGCTAGCCACATTCAAGTTTACTTTATAGGCCTTCAAATATTAATTATTAATAATACTAATTGAAAAAGCTATTTTTTTCCTCCTGGTAAGTGGTCTAAACTACTTGAAAGAATCAATCTTACTTGTGGATAGTGCTTTTCTGTTACTGATGTGTCCTGTGCATTGCAATATTCATTTATGCTTCACTTAAATAAAATCAAAGACTTCAGAGGACCCTTTCAGTGCCCTTGAAATGGGTAGTCTAAGTGATATTTAGTATCTTAGAAGGGCTATTATCTTTAAAAAGTGAATCATCAATTCCCCAAAGCTGTTTTGGTCTCCTGTTCTTATACCAAAAATGAAGGAGGAACTTGAGTTGTCAGAGTATAGTGTGATTATATTCATCCCATTCAGCTATTTATCCAAAAGATGAGTAACTTAAGGATCAGCCCACCATGTGTCTATGTGATGGCAGCTAAAAGTACTGGTCATCTAGGTAGTGTCCTATTTTCAGAGTGATTCAGTGATAAAAGCCGAAGCATTAAAGTGTTATTAATCTGTTTCAACATACTGTGTCTTACAGTCTCTGAATTTACTTAAGGAAAAAACCACTTGTACAAATATACATAATAGAGAAGACATTCTATGAAATCCCACTTTTAAGAATTGACTCTCTATCTCTAATTTTCTTTAGTTCCTCTACTCCCAATTCTGATATGGTAAAACAAATGATTTTTTATTTGTTTGTTTGTTTAAGTTCCATTTATAGTGTTGAATGGGTGGGGGCTTTATTATATAGGTCTTCAGTTTTACATCAGGTTGTTGGCCCTCTGTGACTGGGACTGATGGTGCTGTCACTCACTAAAGCCAGACATCCTGGAGTGAGAAGTCAAGTGGGCCTTAGAAAACATTACTACCAACAAAGCTAGTGAGGTATTTCAAATCCTAAAAGATAATATTGTTAAAGTGCTGCACTCAATGTGCCAGCCATTTTGGAAAACTCCAGCCACAGGTCTGGAAAAGATCAGTTTTCATTCCAATCCCAAAGAAGGGCAGTGCCAAAGAATGTTCAAACCACCATACAATTGCATTCATTTCACATGCTAGCAAGGTATTGCTCAAAATCCTTCAAGCTAGTCTTCAACAATATGTGAACCAAGAACTTCCAGATGTTCAAGCTGGATGTAGAAAAGGAAGAGGAACCAGAGATCAAATTGCCAACATCGGTTGGATCATAGAAAAAGGAATTTTTTAAAAGTCTGCTTCTTTGGTTACACTAAAGCCTTTGTGTGGATCACAAGAAACTATGGAAAATTCTTGAAGAGATGGGAATACCAGACCACCTTACCTGCCTCCTGAGAAATCTGTACACAGGTCAAGAAGCAACAGTTAGAACTGGACATGGAACAATGGACTTGTTCAGAGTTGGAAAAGGAGTATGCCACCCTGCTTATTTAACTTGTATGCAGAGTACATCATATGAAATGCCAGGCTGAATGACTCATAAGCTGGAATCGAGATTGCCAGGAGAAATATCAATAACCTCATATATGCAGGTGACCCCACTCTAATGACAGAAAGTAAAGAGGAACTAAAGAGCCTCTTGATGAAACTGAAAGAGGAGAGTGAAAAAGCTGACTTAAAACTCAACATTCAAAAAACTAAGATCATGATGTCCAGTCCCATCCCATCACTTTATGGCAAATAGATGGAGAAAAAGCGGAAATGGTGACAGATTTTATTTTCTTAGGCTCCAAATTCACTGCAAACAGTGACTACAGCCATGAAATTAAAAGACACTTGCAAAAAAAAAAAAAAAAGACACTTGCTCCTTGGAAGAAAAGCTATGACAAACCTAGACAGCATATTAAAAAGCGGAGACATCACTTTGCCGACAAAGGTATATAGTAAAGGCTATCATCTTCCCAGTAGTCATGTATGGTTGTGAGAGTTAGACCATAAAGAAGGCTGAGTACCGAAGAACTGATGCTTTCGAACTGTGGTGCTGGAGAAGACTCGAGAGTCCCTTGGACAGAAAGGAGATCAAACCAGTCAGTTCTAAACGAAATCAACCCTGAATATTCATTGGGAAGACTGATGCTGAAGCTCCCATATTTTGGCCACCTGATGCCAAAGTATTGGAGCTGACTCATTGGAAAAGACCCTGATCTGGGAAAGATTGAGGGCAGAAGGAGAAGGGGGTGGCAGAGGATGAGATGTTAGAAAGCATCACTGACTCACTGGACATGAGTTTGAGCAAACTCCAGGAGATGGTGAAGGATGGCGAAGCCTGGCGTGCTGCAGTTCCTGGGGTCACAGAGTCGGACATGACTTAATGACTGAACAACAATAGAGCAAGGTAGTATTGTGTAAAGAGTGTGAAATTTATTCCCAGAATACCAGGGTTCAGTGGACCCCTGTTAGGTTACAGTTTTAACGTCTTTGAATTATCATGTAGTGATTTAAGGATGTGACTTCTGGATTCAGACACACCTGGCTTCTCCAAAGACTTTGTGACATAAATCAAGATTTTGGAGCTCCGGGCCAATGGCAGTATATATAGAGAGACCATCAAGTTCTCTGTGTCCCGACTGGAGTGTCTCAAAGTATCTCATTCCCAACATGTCTGGATCTAACCTTGTGATCGTCTCCCACAAAACTGGGTTTCTGCCCGTGTGTCCTCCACTGGGGAGAATCACATGATGTACGCAGTTACACAAGTTAGAAATCTAGGGGTTGTCTAAGATACCTTGATTCCGCACCCCCGCCCCCACCCTCCTCCGTTTAATCCACCAATCAACCAGTTCTGTTGATTTTTTTAATCTTCTGTGTTTTAAATTCTGTCCATCTCCCTCTATCTTCATCACCACCATCCAATTTGTCATCTGTCATCTAGACAACTGGAAGACCTCTGCTCTCAACCACTTCTAACAGGTCTCCTCTTGCCCCCCACTCTGCCAACACCCCCCCCCAATTTGGTTAGCCCTCCAGCTGCAGCCAGAATGATATGTACATCATAGGCAACTGGTCATGTTACCCTGCTTCAAGTCCGCCTTGGCAGCTCCTCTTGCTCTTAAGATATGGTCCAGAATCCTTAACAAGACTAGAGTCTCCCACCTCACCTGCCTCGTTTCCTCTCTGGCTCTTTGCCCTTCAGTGACATTGACCCTTTTTCTCTGTTCCCCAGTTCCCATCTTGCTCCCTCCTATCTTAAGGCCTTTGTAAATGCTGACCCCTTGGCTTGGGATACTCCATCTTTGCCCGGTTAACTCTTCTCATTCTTTCAGTTCAGTTGCTCAGTCGTGTCCCAAGTCTTTGCGACCCCATGGATTGTAACACGCCAGGCCTCCGTGTCATAACCAACTCCCAGGGTCTACCCAAACTCATGTCCATTGATTCAGTGATGCCATCCAAGCATCTCATCCTCTGTCCACCCCTTCTCCTCCCGCCCTCAATCTTTCCCAGCATCAGGATGTTTTCAAGTGAGTCAGCGCTTCACATCAGGTAGCCAAAGTATTGGAGTTTGAGCTTCAACATCAGTCCTTCCAATGAACACTCAGGACTGTTTAGGTTGGTCATAACTTTCCTTCCAAGGAGTAAGCTTTTAATTTCATGGCTGCAGTCACCATCAGCAGTGATTTTGGAGCCCCCTCAAATTAAGTCTGACACTGTTTCCCCATCTATTTGCCATGAAGTGATGGGGCCGGTTGCCATGATCTTAGTTTCTGAATGTGGAGCTTTAAGCCAACTTTTCACTCTCCTCTTTCACTTTCATCAAGAGGCTCTTTAGTTCTTCACTTTCTGCCATAAGGATGGTGTCATCTGCATTTCTGAGGTTAGTGATATTTCTCCAAGCAATCCTGATTCCAGCTTGTGCTTCCTCCAGCCCAGCATTTCTGCATATAAGTTAAATAAGCAGGGTGACAATATACAGCCTTGACGTACTCCTTTTCCTATTTGGAACCAGTCTGTTGTTCCATGTCCAGTTCTAACTGTTGCTTCCTGACCTGCGTACAGATTTCTCAAGAGGCACGTCAGGTGGTCTGGTATTCCCATCTTTCAGAACTTCCACAGTTTACTGTGATCTACAGAGTCAAAGGCTTTGCCGTAGTCAGTAAAGCAGAAGTAGATGTTTTTATGGAATCCTCTTGCTTTTTCTATGATCCAGCAGATGTTGGTAATTTGATCTTTGGTTCCTCTGCTTTTTCTAAGACCAGCTAGAACATCTGGAAGTTCACGGTTTACATATTGTTGAAGCCTGGCTTAGAGAATTTTGAGCATTACTGTACTAGCATTTGAGATGAGTGCAATTATGCAGTAGTTTGAGCATTCTTTGGCGTTGCCTTTCTTTAGGATTGGAATGAAAACTGACCTTTTCCAGTCCTGTGGCCACTGCTGAGTTTTCCAAATTTGCTGGCATACTTAGTGAAGCACTTTCACAGCTTCATCTTTTCAGTTCAGTTCAGTTCAGTCGCTCAGTCGTGTCCAACTCTTTGCGACCCCATGAGTTGCAGCACACCAGGCCTCCCTGACCATCACCAACTCCCGGAGTTCACTCAGACTCATGTCCATAGAGTCAGTGATGCCGTCCAGCCATCTCATCCTCTGTCATCCCCTTCTCCTCCTGCCCCCAATCCCTCCCAGCATCAGAGTCTTTTCCAATGAGTCAACTCTTTGCATGAGGTGGCCAAAGTATTGGAGTTTCAGCTTCAGCATCATTCCCTCCAAAGAAATCCCAGGACTGATCTCCTTCAGAATGGACTGGTTGGATCTCCTTGCAGTCCAAGGGACTCTGAAGAGCCTTCTCCAACACCACAGTTCAAAAGCATCAATTCTTCAGTGCTCAGCTTTCTTCACAGTCCAACTCTCACATCCATACATGACCACTGGAAAAACCATAGCCTTGACTAGACGGACCTTTGTTGGCAAAGTAATGTTTCTGCTTTTCAATATGCTATCTAGGTTGGTCATAACCTTTCTTCCAAGGAGTAAGCATCTTTTAATTTCATGGCTGCAGTCACCATCTGCAGTGATAGGATTTGAAATAGCTCAACTGGAATTCCATCACCTCCACTAGCTTTGTTCATAGTGATGCTTCCTAAGGCCCACTTGACTTCACATTCTACGATGTCTGGCTCTAGGTGAGTGATAACACCATCGAGATTATCTGAGTCATTAAGATCTTTTATGTACAGTTCTTCTATGTATTCTTGCCACCTCTTCTTAGTATCTTTTGCTTCTGTTAGGTCCATACCATTTCTGTCCTTTATTGTGCCCATCTTGGCATGAAATATTTCCTTGGCATCTAATTTTCTTGAAGAGATCTCTAGTCTTTCCCATTCTGTTGTTTTCCTCTATTTCTTTGCACTGATCACTGAGGAAGGCTTTCTTATCTCTCCTTGCTGTTCTTTAGAACTCTGCATTCAAATGGGTATATCTTTCCTTTTCTCCTTTGCTTTTCACTTCCCTTCTTTTCACAGCTATTTGTAAGGCCTCCTCAGACAGCCATTTTGTTTTTTTGCATTTCTTTTTCTTGGGGATGGTCTTGATCCCTGTCTCCTGTACAATGTCATGAACCTCTGTCCATAGTTCATCAGGCACTATGTCTATCAGATATAGTCCCTTAAATCTATTTCTCACTTCCACTGTATAATCATAAGGAATTTGATTTAGGTCATACCTGAATGGTCTTGACTAGACGGACCTTTGCTGGCAAAGTAATGTCTCTGCTTTTGAATATGCTATCTAGGTTGGTTATAACTTTCCTTCCAAGGAGTAAGTGTCTTTTAATTTCATGGCTACAGTCACCATCAGCAGTGATTTTGGAGCCCAAAAAAATAAAGTCTCACACTGTTTGCACTGTTTCCCCATCTGTTTCCCATGAAGTGATGGGACCGGATGCCATGATCTTCGTTTTCTGAATGTTGAGCTTTAAGCCAACTTTATCACTCTCCTCTTTCACTTTCATCAAGAGGCTTTTTATTTCCTCTTCATTTTCTGCCAATTAATAAAAATAATCATTTATAATTACTTGTTCTATTCCAAGCCTTCTTAGTACTTTACATGTATTACTCCCCCCCCCCTTTTTTTTTTTTGGACAACCATGAGACTTATTTACAGATTCCATGAGGCAAGTCTAGACAAGGCTATGGTTTTTCCAGTGGTCATGTATGGATGTGAGAGTTGGACCATAAAGAAAGCTGAGTGCCAAAGAATTGGTGCTTTTGAACTGTGGTGTTGGAGAAGACTCTTGAGAGTCCCTTGGACTGCAAGGAGATCTGACCAGTCCACTCTAAAGGAGATCAGTCCTGGGTATTCATTGGAAGGAATGATGCTGAAGCTGAAACTCCAATGCTTTGGCCACATCATGCAAAGAGTTGACTCATTGGAACAGACTCTGATGCTGGGGATTGGGGGCTGGAGGAGAAGGGGACAACAGAGGATGAGATGGCTGGATGGCATCACCGACTCTATGGACATGGGTTTGGGTGAACTCTGGGAGTTGGTGATGGACAGGGAGGCCTGGTGTGCTGCAATTCATGGGATCACAAAGAGTCGGACACGACTGAGTGACTGAACTGAATGGTCTCATGGTTTTCCCTACTTTCTTCAATTTAAGTCTGAATTTGGCAATAAGGAGTTTATGATCTGAGCCATAGTCAGCTCCCAGTCTTGTTTTTGCTGACTGTATAGAGCTTCTCCATCTTTGGCTGCAAAGAATGTAATCAGTCTATCTTCGGTATTGACCATCTTGTGATGTCCATGTGTAGAGTCTTCTCTTGAGTTGTTGAAAGAGAGTATTTGTTCTTTATGGTCCAAATCTCACATCTGTACATGACTAGTCTAGCAGAAAAATGATAGCCTTGACTATATCTCTTTTTTGGCAAAGTGATGTCTCTGCTTTTTAATTCACTAGGTTTAATACATCTAGGTCTGTCATACCTTTTCTTCCAAGGAGCAAGTGTCTTTTAATTTCATGGCTGCAGTCACTGTCCACATGCTTTGATTGTTAATCATTATAATTAGCAATGAAACAAATAGTAAGAAGACAGTATACCGTGGTATTGATCAGGATTAAATTATGTGTGTAAAGGGTTATTATAAACTATAAAGCACTGTTAAGAACATAATTACTAGCACGAAGAAACGAGGTGACATTTTAAAATTGAAAATTTCTTCCAAAATACAGCACACTTTAAATTGATGAGAATTTGAGGTTAATCTAGGAAAAATAGAAATTGAACTTTTACCCCAATCACCCAACTAGTCAGGGGCCAATCTGTGATTAGAACTCAGCACTCTTCTCTCTAAACATATAGTCATTCATTTAATGAATACTGAACACCAGAGAGTATGCTTAGGCACATGAGATAAAACAATAAATGGTAAGACTCAATGCCAACTTTCCAAAAGCATCAGGCAGGTTCATGGGTCCTCTGGAGGCAAAAAGACCCTCCAGTCTTGAAGGTCAGGGGAATTTTGCAGAGGACAAGTAGAGGTAGGGGAAGGGACAGGTCGTCAGCAGTGGGTCCCTCTGCAAGGGGCACATTCCAAGGCCCAGTTCAAACTGGTCCCATCTCCTGACCGTGAGAGTAGAAATCAGGTTGCTGAGCTGCTCAGCTTTGAGAGCGAGGCCTGTGAGCAGTGAGGGTTATGTACTGTTAGTAGCCCAAGAATGGCCTGGGCATTGAGGATCTTCTGGGCAAAGAAAACTGCAGCTCATCTCCCAGTTCATCCAATTCCCCACGTGAGTAAAATACATCATTTTATCTCCTTTGTCATCAACACACTCAAATGAAACTGGATTTGTGATAATGCTTGGACTTTTAGAACAAATGGGATACTTGATGATCACTTGGTAAAGACTACTATACGGACAGTCTTGAATCCAGAAAACAATTATACATAGCTTAGTGTCATAAAGTAACATTTTATGTTGTAATTTTTTTGCGTATGTTCCATATGTTGAATACAGTGCCACTGTCCTGCCTCTAGAAGTATATTCTGTCATTATGTCCATCTTTTTATGTAGAAAAGCCCTCCATCCCTAATAGGTATATGAATATTTGATATATTTTCTTGCAAAATAAAGAGGGAGCACACTCTGTCAGACCCCCCGTTTCAGGATTGGTTGGTTGGTTTTTAGTAGGTCTGGGCAGCCCAGAAGTCTGGAAACCAGTAGTTGAGATTAGCACTAGAGCATGGTGTGCAGAGTGAGCAGTGGTGGGGTCATCTGGGGTCATGCAAGCCATGCTGAGGAGTGTGGCTTTCATCCTGCAAGCCATGGGGAGACTCAAGAGGATTTTCAGCAGGATAGTAACATCAGATTTGCCCTGGGAGAGACAGTTCTAGCTAACCTGTTCTGTTTGGATAAATGGGAGAGGCTGGAGCTGGAAACAGGGAGATGAGCAGGGAGGTAGAGCTAAGGCATGGGGTGGGATGAAGAGTTTTAATTGGTGGCATGTGGGTGTCTGACCGACATGGGTTCCTGCCTTGGTCAAGGGGTGGATGATGGCGCCATGCGCTGAGCTGTGGATACAGATGGAGTGGGTTTGTGTCGATGGCTTTTATTGTCCTTTGGGGATTTGAGCTGATTTGCCTAGTCTGAATTTAGGGCTCAGCCCTAAATTGGCTGTGCGGGACAGCCAAGTGGGAGTGGATTGAATCACCACGGAGAGTCTGCAGAGAAGCAAGCTGTGGACCAAAGGCAGAGGAGCATCTGCAGAAGAGGAACCTTGATGGGGGTTAAAATAGAATAAATAGCCAGAGGTGAGAGGAAAACCAGAGTGTGTTGTCCTGGAAGCAGGGCCTGAATATTTATGGAGCAGGAGGGAAGGATATTAAATGCCGCAGAGAGGTCGAATAAGCTACTCTTGCATCGGGCTGGGGAAGAGGCCCTCAGTGACCTTGGTGGGCAACACAGGGCAGCAGGAGTGATGCGGTTGGGTGAGCAGTCGATGGTGGGAAGAGCAGATGTCCATTTCCACAAAGGGAGGGTAGTTTGGAGCAGAGCCAGCCCATGAAGACGCTCAGTCCTCAGCCTATGTGGCATTGTGCAAGTAAAGCCTCACGGAAACGATTATGAAGGGGACCGCTGGGGCTAGAGCAGTACTCTCAGCTGGGCGGGGATGGAGGAGGGGCCCAGTACCCCATCCTACCCCCTTTTCTCACGCTCATTCATACACGAAAGAGTCGGGGTGGGGAGAAAGACATTTTTGGTCTCTAAGATTTTAAAAAATTGATGCATATGGGTTTTTCCCCCAATGTGAATTGGGGGAAAACATATGACACATTTTCTTTGTTTTTCCTCTTCTCAGAGACTCTAGACACGTGTTCTTCCTTCTGTATTTGAAAAACACTTTCAGTTCTTTTTTTATTCTAGATGGTCCTAAATTGAGATCCTAAAATAACTAGTAGACCCTCTTTAAAAAGAAACATTTTGCAGTTTTATCATAGTTTTATTATCATCTGAATAAGATACTTATGTTCATCTATTGATGGAATGAGGTGGGGAGCCATACGTTTTGCTAAATTGAAGAGATGATATATATTCGTTAATGTAATAACCCCAAACCTCAAAATCATCCTGTAAAATATTGATAAATTTGGTGAAAATTTTATATGTCAAAAATTCTCTAAAACAGAATCAAAAGAAAGTAAGAAAAATGTTACCATCAATATCCATGACAGAGGGCTCATTTCTTTATATAGAGTTTTGTAGTTCGATAAGGAAAAAATAAAATAACCTGATAGACAATGGGCAAAACTTATGAAGAGAAATAAGAGGAAGTAAAAATATACTTCAATTCATCAAATTCATGGAAAGTAAAAAGTGGTATTGGCAAAGAGTCTTTAAAAAGTGTTAATACCCAGTGTTGGCTAGAATGTGGGGAAATGGGTAGAGTTGGGAGTGGATGAATGCTAGTGTGTATCCTTAATATTTGAATCTCTTACAGCAATGTTTACACTTTAAAATAGCCATTAAAAATCTCCAATTAATTTTAAACTAACATACTTGTATGTAGTATGTTCCAACAAATCAAATGAATTCCAGTTTAAGTCCCAATTCTTGTATTTATGGATTCTGTAATCTTAGGCAAGCTACCTAACCTCTCTAAGCCTGTTTCCTCTTTTGTAAAATGTGGGTACCGTCTCTGTACTGAAGTGTTAGTTGCTCAGTCGTGTCTGACTCTTAAATGACCACATGGACTATAGCCCACCAGAGTCCTCTGCCCATGGAATTCTCCAGGCAAGAATACTGGAGTGGGTAAGCCATTCCCTTCTCCAGAGGATCTTCCCTACCCAGGGATTGAACCCAGGTCTCCTGGATTGCAGACAGATTCTTTATTGTCTGAGTTACCAGTGGGTAGCAGGACCTCACATAGCTCGTTAGTGTGAAAATAAATGAATGGCATGAAGAGAATGGTTAATGGTGAACATTCCATAAACAATAACCTCTTATTGCCATCAAAAGATAAACAGTAATTCCTTACTATACTTGTCAATGAAAGTGACACCCAAAGCTGTCTGAACGTGGATGTGTTCATGATCATAGTCAGAGGCCATGATAAAGCAGCTCAGCCCAGTTTTCTCTAAAAGGTAGATACTTTTTGCAGAGAAGGGCAAGTTAGTGTTCTGGCACTTTTCAGAGAACAGCTTTGAAGACTAGTTTCTAGAGTTCTATCCTGGTCAGATTAGAGTGTGTTTCTTCATCATCGCAGTTACTTTGCCCCCTGGCAGCATCTCTGGCTTTCATCATGAGCCTCATGCCTTTTCTCTGTCTCTTCTTCCTCATCTTAGTGCTTTTGCCTTCTCTGACTTGTGCAGAAGACACTGGGGAACTAAGTTCCCTATCCACACCATCAGTGTTCACGTGCAGGTGAGGCTATAATCCAGGTCTTCACACTCAGGAGCTACAGCCAACATGGGTGGCTCTCCTGCCTCTCCTACTTGGATCAAGCCCTTGATAAAAAACACAAAACTTGACATTTTGGAGTCTTGCTTTGTGAACCGGATCAGTCTCTTAAAGTGTCATTCCACTTTGCTCGTTTATTTTAGGGCACACTTGTCAATTTCTGAATCTGCCAGATCATCTCTAGAACAGGAAGCAGGTTGGGGAGTTGAGCACCAGCTGAGCAAGAACCGATGTTTCTGTGTCTGTTTTTGTCTTTAAGTTTATTGGTAACTCTTTCTCCACGGTCACTTTCCTGATTCTGAAGTTAAGCGTCGTAGTTTTATCCATTTTTAATCTAATTAATTAATGTGTGATGAGCTTTTCTCTTTCAATTATTTGAGATAACTGTGGATTCACATGCAGTCGCAAGAAATAATATAGAGAGATCTCATGCACACCTCACCCAGTTCCCTCTAATGGAACCACCTTTAAAATTCTGCTCCCATCATAAGCAGGGTACTGACACTGACACAGTTGAGCTGCAGAACATTTCTGTCTCCACACGGCTCCCTCTGTTGCCCTTCTACAGCCAAACATCATTGGCCTCCTCTCCCCTGGCCCCTCCACCACTCACCTGTTCTCCATTTCTGTAATTTTCAAAAATGTTACGTAAATGGAATCCTACAGTATGTAACCTTTAGGGACATAACTCACCCAGGTTGCTGCACTTCATTTCGTCTTAAGGCTGAGTAGTTTCCTGTGGTTAGGGCATACCACGCTGTTTAACTGTTTAACTGAAGGGCATCTGGGTAGATTCTAGTTTTTGACTGAGGAATAAAGGTGCAGTGGATATCCAAGTACTGGTTTTCGTATGAACCTAAGTTTTCATTTCTCTGGGATAAATGTCCTTGGGTACAATTTCTGGATAGCATCATAGTTACATACTTAGATTTAAAAGAAATTGCTGTTTTCTAGAGTGGCTACACTATTTTGCATCCTTACCAGCAATGGTATGAGTAGTCTATTTCTCTGCATCCTTGCCAGCATTTGCTTGTTGATATTTTATATTTTGGCCACCCTGACAGGCATGTAGTGAGCGTCACTGTGGTTTTAGTTTGCTTTTCCCTAATCGCTACTAAACATCTTTTCACGTGTTATTTTGCCATCTGTGTATCCTCTTTGGTGCAATGTCACTTCAAGTCTTTTTCCCATTTTCTAATTCAATTGTTTTTGTACTATTGAGTTTTGAGAATTCTTTATATATTCTTGATATTAGTCCTTTATCAAATTTTTTTCTCCTAGTCTTTGGCTTACCTTTTCATCCTATTACCAGGGTCTTCTTCAGAACAACAGATTTTAATTTTTCTTGTTGTTATTTAGTTGTTGTGTCCAGCTCTTTGGGACCCCATGTACTGTAGCCCACCAGGCTCCTCTGTCCATGGGGTTTCCCAGGCAAGGATACTGAAGTTAGTTGCCATTTCCTTCTCCAGGGGAGCTTCCCGACCCAGGGATTATACCAGAGTTTTTTGTGTTGGCAGGCACTTTCTTTACTACTGAGCCCCTCTGGGAAGCCCTTTTAATTTTTATGAAGTCCAGTTTATCAATTTATCCTTTTATAGGCTGTATGTTTGATGAATCCTAGAGCCTCTTTAAATTTTGTCCCATGTTTTTCCTCAAAAGTTATAGTTTGGTGTTTTCCATCTGAATCTGTGATGCATTTTGAGTTATTTTTATGTAAGATATGAGACAGATTAAAATTCTTTTTCTTTCTGTTTTCCTTTTGCTTTCTTTTTCGTCTATGAGAGTCCATTGGATCCCACAGCATTTTTGAAAATTGTTCTTTCTCCACTGAATTATTTTTGTGCCTTTGTCAAAGATCTACTGTACATATTTCCGTGGGTCTACACCTGAGTTCTGTTCCACTGATCTGTGTGTTTATCCCTCTGTCAGTGCCGTGCAGCCTTGAATACTATAGCTCTGTAACACCTCTCAAAATTAGACTGATTCCTCCCGCTTTATTCCTCTTTTTAAGCACTGTTTTAGCTATCCTAGTTTCTTTGCCTTTACATAAACACTTTAAAGTACTCTTGTCTGTATCTACAAAAAAAGTCTTGCTGGGATTTTGATAAGAATTATAGCAAAGCCATATATCAATATAGAAAACTGATTTATATTATGTCTTCCTAAACATGTCTACATGTCTTCCTACAGCATGTCTCTTCATTTATTTAGATCTTTGATTTCTTTCATGAGCCTTTTCCAATTTTCAGTATACAAGTCCTATACATGTTTTGTTAGATTAACATTTATGTATTTCATTTTTTTGTAATTGTAAATGATTTATTTCTAATAAATAAGTTTGTGTCCACATGTTCAGCATTAGTATATAGAATTACAATTGACATATGTTTATCTTGTATTCTGTGGCATGACAAAAGTCATTTAATAATTCCAGGAGGTTTGGTAGATACTTTGAGATTTCCTATGTAAAAATCATGTCATCTGCAAATAGGGACAATTTTATCTCTTCCTTTCCTGTCTGTAAGCCTTTTATTTCCTTGCTTGCTTTATTGTGCTGGCTAAAACAATTACATTGAATAGTATACTGTATTGGATAGTGGGAACAGACATCCTTGCCTTGTCCTCAACTGTAAGGAGAAAGCGTTTGCTCTTTCTCACCATTAACTGTGTTATTAAGTATAATGTTGATGTATGTGTGCTCGGCTTTTATGAATGCTATTTGCCCATGGGAAGGAGCAGTTTCCTGATGCAATGTACTCGCTCCCCCAGAAGCAGTTCCCTTGATACAGTTAGATTGAGGCTATGTGGTTTGCTGGAGTGAAGGAGGAATAATGAACTTAGAATTTTGAAGATTCAGATCTAAATTTTGACTCCCCACCCCGCCCCCCACCATCTGACCAGATGGCCCTGGCTAACTACTTACCCTTCTCGAAGCCCATTTCCTCCTCCACAAAAGAGGGAGAAGAGCACCTGTCCTGTGTCCTAACCCTTGAGGAATAAGGGATGTGGGGGTTATTAGAGCCCTGCCAAGGCTTCCCTGTCTACACAGCAGGAGCTGGAGTATTGCCCAGACTTACTGAGATCTTTCTGTCTTACTCTGCTGTGCCCCGACCAGCACCTTAATTTACTCATCTCTCTGGAAGGTTTGACAACTTCTAATGGATCATTAGAATTTGCATTTGAAATCTTAAACTCAAAGACCCAGAAATGTTTGCTGTCTGGCAGGCTGACTATTCAAGTCCGGCTCCTGGTTCCCACACTTAAACCATCTGTATAAACTCGGGCAAAGCATGCAGTCCCCGAATTCCCCATCAGTTTCATCATCTGTAAGATGGGAGAAATGATGGAACTACTTGCCAGGGCTGTTGTGAAGACTGAATTTATATCACGTTTCTAACAGTGCCTGACCTATTAGCCGTGATCATTACTGTTGGTGACTATAAGGACACATACTGATTTGTGAACCACCTTTCTTAAAAAAAAAAATTGTTTGCCTTGCAGATTTTTTAAAAAATGGATTTGGCCAACCATGGACTTATTCTCCTGCAACAGTTAAACGCTCAGCGAGAGTTTGGTTTCCTGTGTGACTGCACGGTTGCCATCGGCGATGTGTACTTCAAGGCACACAAATCAGTTCTTGCTTCATTCTCCAATTACTTTAAGATGTTGTTTGTCCATCAGACCAGGTAACTAACGTGGTTGATAATAATCTAATGACTGTAGCCTCTGACCTTCCACGGCCCTCTTTCCCACTGAACCTGTTCTTTGCCCTCATCAGGACCATGGCTCTCATGACCTCTCCCTAGGCTCCCAGTCCCTCGTGACCTCACCTGCCTCAGGGAGCCCCTCCACCTCCAATCAGCCGCACTGGGGCTCCCCCGGCCCAGTCCAGATCAGCAGCCTGGGTCCAGTAGGAAAGCAGCGTCCTCCTCCAGCCCTGCCCTGAGTCTCGCCTTCCCCTACCCACAATTGGACTTTGAGTATTTATCTTTAGTCTCCTAATGAGAAGCTTGACAGCATGAATTCCCACCGTGTCCTTCTTTTCTCCCCTAAAATGACTCCATCTCCTTATTTTTTTCCTCCCCATCTGTCCTGTCTTCGAGAAAAGAGCCCCTGGTTTCTAAGGAAGATGATCCTCCTGCTGCCCTCGTGTTCCCAGGTTCGCCGTAGTTTCTATTCTGCATTTTTCATTTTTAACTGGTACCCTCCCGGGCATCCCCGAGTCTGTGAAGGCTCAGCACTTCAGCGACACTGCTGTCACCTGCCTGGTGGTGCTGCTTCTCCTTGTTGCACTGTGAAAGTTCTTCAGAGGGTGACCTACGGCCTCACTTCCCCACTCCTCATCCTGCACTCTTTGTCTCCACGGGGACTGCGGTTTCCATGCCATCGCCCCACGGCCCTCATTTCTCCCAAGGTCACCTCTTCATCAGAACCCCGCCGTCATCCCAGTCACTGTTGCCCGTGTCCTCTGCAGCATTTGCGCCTGTTTCCTTCCTTCTTCAGGGTTGTCGTCTGCATTTTGATGACTCTGAATCCCCCTTGTTCTTCTGCCTTCTCCACAGGCGCCTCCTGCAGTTTTGGTGAGTTGAGTCTCCTCGCTGCTCTCTCTGCCTCTCCTGACGGGCGCTTCTCTTTTCCTGGACCTTGCCTGTACTGGAAACCAGTTCACAGCCCTGGCCTTGCTCTTTCTCTGTCTCCAGAACTCTTCATTTCCCTAGGCCCCAAGCTGTCTGCTGGACATCTAGAATTAAATATCCTCTTTTATCTCATTTTGCATGACTACAGCTGAATTAAGTCTGCCCAGAAGTGCCTCTGGCTTCTCTATTTTATTTTTTCATCTTCAAGTAACCCATACTTAAAGTCTCTCTAAAACTGCCCCCAAATCATGTTTTCTTCACAATTACCTTTCACATTCGTTTTTTCTTTCCCTTTTCACTTCCTTTTCCTAATCATTTTCCATATTACTATCAGATTAATATTCCTAAGCACTGCTTTGATTGGCATGTGCCTTTGTTCCAGAACCTATCAGATTGTGTTATTCTTTTGATTGGAAACCTTAGAGGACACTTATCACATGTCAAAGTAGCGCACAGATTCTTCTTTCTGTCTTTCAAGGCCCAGCAGGCAGGGAGCCTGACCTCCTTCCAGCCAGTTTCTGAAGGCACCCCCTCAGGACACTCCATCCCCCACTGGAACCACACTTTGTTGGCCTTTGCCCACTCCCTGAGCCATAGTCCGTGGCTGTAGGTCATCTCCATGACCCCCACCCCCACCCCTCCAACAATCGAGTGAGCTGAAATGATCAGGCAATCAGTCTTTTCCTCTCTTAACCTCTCAGAGCACTTTATTCAAAGCCATTTTGTAAGAGCAACACATTTCCCCTTTGTTGTTGTTACTTGTGTCCTTGCCTCCCTTCCTTGTTTGTAAGATGCTGGAGGGCATTCTACAAATGTTTTGAAAGCCACAGCCTGTAGTTCACGGATTTGTGTATAATAGCCACTTGATAGATGTCTGCAGGAGCAGAATGGGTGGTTAATAGGATTAATGGCAGGTGGAGGTTGCTTTATCTTTGGACCCTAAGGACGCCCCCTGTTCCTTTATTGCTAATGGATACCGGAAGTCTCAACACAGTGAATTAAACTGTCTTGCCAAGGGGCTGGTTTGCATTTTGAGGAATAAAAGAATACAATGTAATGATTTTTAAATAGATGCAGGAAACTGACTATAAGTGTAGTTACTCAGTCACTAAGTCCTATTTGACTCTTTGTGATCCCAAGGAAGTGTAAGTGTAGAGCAGTGAGCAAATACCATTCTAACAAAGGAATCGTGGTATCGGGCCCGAAGTTTAAGCAGCAGTGTGTTATTGCCCCGGAGCTGGCATGTACTGTTTGCGAAGGGAGAATGCTTAGGCAAAGACCAGAGCCCTGCTTTTAACTGCTGACTGCTGTAGAGATGCTGAAGTTGAAGCTCCAATACTTTGGCCACCTGATGCAAAGAACCGACTCATTGGAAAAAACCCTGATGCTGGAAAGATTGAAGGCAGGAGGAGAAGAGGGTGACAGAGAATGAGATGGTTAGATAGCATCACTGACCCAATAGACATGAAGTGGAGCAAACTCCGGAAGATACTGGAAGACAGGGGAGCCTGCGGTGCTGCAGTCCATGGGGTCACAAAAAGTCGGATGTGACTTAGCAACTGAACAACAGCAGCAACTGTAGGGAGACCAAGAATAGTTTTTCACACAGAGAGTGTTTTATGTCTGCAGTTACCACTAGATGTCTCTGCTTTATGGATGCTTCCTAAGAATAACTTCTGATAGCTTCTCACATTACTTTTTTTAAAACATTATTTTTAAATCCTTATTTTCAAAGTCTTTTAAGCCCATCCTTTACTTTTTAAAGGGTCTAGTGAAGGAAAGATTAAAAATGTAAATGACTGTGAAAGTTTTTAGGAAGGGCTTGTAGCTTGTGCAAAAATTGTATTTTTCCTCCATAAAAGTGTTACGTCCAACATACACCTGCAAACTAAACCACTTATGTGTAAGTATATTGTAGACAGCTGTTTCCTTCCCCAAAGCCTGGGACATGACCAGAGTGGCCTCGAGCAAGCCGAGCAATTTGACAGGAGGTCTGGCTGCCTGGGAGGGATAGCCATGGAGGACACTGATGGCTGGAATGTGACATAAGGAGCTTTTTAAAATAACTTTTTAAGTGTCTTGAGTGTGTCTATGTGCTTCTGCTTTAGGAAAAAAAAGATGAAGATGAACAAATCAAAATAAATTGGTGTCTGGAAACCTCCCCGGGCCCTGGGTGCTGACCGCAAACCCCAGGGCCCCACTGCTTTCTGCCTGGGGCTCCTCACCTGTCCCCCGGGAGTTTTTCCTCCCTGTAAGCCTGGCTGAAGTGTGGATGGGGCCTCCCCAACCCCATCCCTTCTTTGCCCTCAGAAATTGCACAAAGTTCATTAAAATTTGAGAGGCTTACTAACCAGTCACCTCCATTCACAGTCAATAGACAGAGGACAACTCAACTTATACAATAACCAGTAAGGGGAAATAATAAAATTTACAACAGAGTTTTTCTGGAAAGGGACCCCGCTAGGGATTTACCTTTCATGGAGGCTGAAAAATCTAGCCAGGCTTGGGATTTCCGCCCGCCCTTTTCCTTTGGCATGGAGGCAGGGGGACTCACCATCCTTCCTCCTGATTGAAGGAACATTCCATCCCCACAGATGGTAACATTCCCCGGTGTCTGGGTGGTAGAGAATTCTGATCCGGGAGGCATGGGTTCAAGCTGGGGACAGGAAGATCCCCTGGAAGAGGAAATGGCAACCCACTCCAGTATTCTTGCCTGGAGAATCCCATGGACAGAGGATCCCAGCGGGCTACAGTCCATGGGGTCATAAAGAGTCCGACATGACTGAGCAACTGAACACACAAGTCCCCACAGAACAGAAGGCTCCCTTTGGGCTCCTGGGGGTGATTTGCATCTTTCAAGGCCTGTGGCTTCCCATTCTCTAGCCTCTGCCCGGCCCTGGAAAGATTCCCCGCCAGTTCAGTCTTCAATGCGGAGTTGACTATTTACATTATGAAAGTTTTCTTCACCATACCAAATCCCTGAAGGTTTATTTTGAATATTAAATTTCACTAGGGCATCTCAATATGTTCGACTATACACAGAATATTGTTGGCATTTACCTTGGCTTAAAGGAAAGGACCACCTGCACTGGCATTCCTATTTAAAGGAATATAAATAATTGAAAGGACTATAAAAAAGTCTCCAAATAAAGACATGAGTGATCTGTGTGTTTTTAAAAACAGTCACAAAAACTCTTTCCCTTTCTGTTGTCAAAGGGGTACTAGTTTATGCTTGATCTTTGCTTATAAAGAATATATTCTATAAAGCCTTCTATACTCTATAGTCAGACATTTTACACATGATTATTTGTATGCAGGCATCTTGAAATTTATACACATTGATGGTAATACAGTAATTATTCAAGTATATTTTATCACAAATAGCTTTAAAAGCCATTTAATAGTCACTTGCCTCCCCCCTTTTTTAACAATAAAATACTAAATTTAGAAGAGATTATACTGTTACTATTTTAGCATATTGGAAAATACTTACAATAAATAGCTAAAGGACCCAAAAAGAGTCATAATAGTAATAAGTGGTATAATGAAAAATGATTATAAATTCTAAAAGCATTCAAGGCAGATGTCTTTGAGGTTGAAAAATGCATTGTCAGTAGAATATACTCACTCAGTAGGTGACAGCACTTACACCTCATGTAGATCTTTATCTCTCATCGATTTATGGTGATGTGTCAGGTTTTATTTACTGATGATTTAGGGAGGGTTCTCGGGAGCTTTTATTACTGCTTGAATCTGCACTCTGTTTCTAGGATGATGCAGACACTGAAGTCTGCAAGTTAGACCATTAGTTTGGCCACAACTCCTTTTGGTACCTTATATAAGCCACTGAACCTTGGGGAATCTCGGTTTCCATATCAATCATCATTCCAGATCTGCCTCTTCTACACAGGATTATTTTAATGGTCCAAAGAATCTTGGTGTCTTGGCTTAGAAGTTAGACTCAAATTTAAGTCCCACCACTTACTAACACTGATACTGAGCAAAGTATAAATCCCTTTGAGCCTCAACTCCTTATCTGTAAAGTGTGAATTGTTGTTGAGTCACTCAGTTGTGTCTCACTGTTTGAGACCTGGTGGATTGTAGCCCACCAGGCTCCTCTGTCCATGGGATTTCCCAGGCAAGAATATTGGAGTGGGTTGCCATTTCCTTCTCCAGGGGATCTTCCTCGCCCAGGGATTGAAGCTGAGTCTCCTGCGTTGGCAGGCGGATTCTTTACCACTGTGCCACTTGGGAAGCTCTAAAATGCAAATTAATGGCAATTCAATGAGAAAATGCCTATAAATCCCAGCTGCAGTTCCAATGATGAGGATGATTGTATTTGATAAACAACTGAGTTGTCCCATAACTGCTTTTCATGCAATCCAGCGATACTGGGATGGTGATCAGACTCCACTGGAGCTGGAATGTGGCTCGCCTTCCTGATTATTCCCAGGTCTGCTGCACTCTGCCCTTCGTGCTGGAGAGATCAGAGGGGTTCAGAGCAGGGACAGGAGATTTAGTTTTTCTTACTTTTGTGGTCTTGCTCTTAGGCACCAGTCTAACCCCCCTACGTTATGTTGTGTGACTCTTAATCTTAAAAGATCTGTTGCGCTCCAGATGGCATTGAATCAATATAAAGTCCTAGACATTTAGCTGAAAGATATGCACATCAGGGATTCTTAACCATTTACTGGGTCATGGGCCACTCAACAATGGATCCTCTCCATAAAATACAGTTGTTTATAAATGATACAATTTTACATAGGTTACTAGGAGAAAGACTACTTCAAGAGTCTATGAGTTAAGATACCATATTTCTTTAACATGAATTACCCTTTCTCGGTCCTTTAAAATATCTTTATTGTATTCCTGTCTGTTCTATTAAGAAACCTATAAGTTTTAGAATTAAATTGCATACGTTCCCATTGAACACCCTTTTGAGTGTTCCAGTTCATGAAACTCACAGTAAGATATGGGAGATGGGTCTTGTTTCATTTGCCTCTGTAAGAGCCCTCCTGGTTTTTCTCTCGGGTTTTATGGAATCACTTGAGTCACTGACTGACATCCACTGAGACTTTTCTCTTGTCTCTTTCAGTGAGTGTGTCCGCTTGAAACCCACCGACATCCAGCCGGACATCTTCAGCTATCTCCTGCACCTCATGTACACAGGGAAGATGGCGCCGCAGCTGATCGACCCAGTGCGGCTGGAGCAGGGCATCAAGTTTCTGCACGCTTACCCACTGATCCAGGAGGCCAGCCTGGCCAGCCAAGGGGCCTTTTCTCATCCCGACCAAGTTTTCCCACTGGCGTCATCCTTGTACGGCATTCAGATCGCAGATCACCAGCTAAGACAAGCCACCAAGATCACCTCGGCGCCTGAGAAACTTGGCCGAGAGCCACGGCCGCAGGCAACCCGGATGAGCCAGGAGCAGGGGCCCGAGGCCTCCCAGCTCTCCCAGCTGCCCTCCAACCTGAGCCAGGTGAACCGGACACATATGACCCCCTCAGACCCACTGCAGACCTCGCTGTCGCCCGACCTCGTCTCCACGCCCGTTCCTCCCCCGCCCCCCGGGGAGGAAACCAACCTGGAAGCCTCCTCTTCGGACGAGCAGCCCGCGCCCCTCACCATCGCCCACGTCAAGCCGAGCATCATGAAGAGGAACGGCAGCTTCCCCAAGTACTACGCCTGCCACCTGTGCGGGCGGCGCTTCACGCTGCGGAGCAGCCTGCGGGAGCACCTCCAGATTCACACGGGGGTCCCCTTCACAGCCAGCCAGCCTGGCGAGAGCCGCGTGCCCCTGTCCCTGTGCAGCAACGCGGCGGACCTCGGCAAAGACGCCATGGAAGTGCCAGAGGCTGGCATCATCAGCGACAGCGAGCTCCAGCACATCTCGGACTCGCCCATCATCGATGGGCAGCCGCACTCGGAGACGCCACCGCCCTCGGACATCGCGGACATTGACAACCTGGAGCAGGCGGACCAGGAGCGGGAGGTCAAGCGGCGCAAGTACGAGTGCACCATTTGCGGCCGCAAGTTCATCCAGAAAAGCCACTGGCGGGAGCACATGTACATCCACACCGGGAAGCCTTTCAAATGCAGCACGTGCGACAAGAGCTTCTGCAGGGCCAACCAGGCGGCCCGCCACGTGTGCCTCAACCAGAGCATCGACACCTACACCATGGTGGACAAACAGACTCTGGAGCTCTGCACCTTTGAGGAAGGCAGCCAGATGGACAACATGTTGGTACAGACGAACAAACCCTACAAATGCAACTTGTGTGACAAAACGTTCTCCACTCCCAACGAGGTGGTTAAACATTCATGCCAAAACCAGAACTCAGACGTGTTCGCCCTGGAGGAGGGGCGGTCCATTCTCCTGGGCAGTGGGGACTCCGAAGTGACGGAACCTGACCACCCGGTGTTGGCTTCCATCAAAAAGGAACAGGAAACAGTGTTGTTAGACTGAATGTTACTTATCTTTTTAAAAACTCATTTTTACAAAGACTCTCTTACTTCCCTTCCCCCAATTCAGAACTCTTGTTCTCCATGGCATGATACAGAGAGGTCCCGGCCCCATTCCCCGCACCCCTCCTGCCCCATCCCCAGCCCCTCCTCTTAAAGGCTCTGTGCGTTATAAACCTGGAACATATTTCTTTAATTCAGGGGATATTGGAAAGATAATGGTCAGTAGTACTTATAAGCTCATAGACTTGGAGAAGTTTTAGATGATTTAAAAACCTACTTGGAACTAATGAAGGGTATATAACATAACAAAACAACTCCAATGCAATTTGGCAAGCTAAAATTATGACTTTCCCTGGGTAATAAGTCTCCCTTCTCAGAAAGACAATGTCTGAAAAATACAGCATGCTTCTTAGAGATACAGTGGGGCTCTGTAACTATGCAAAATCTAGAGGTGTGGGGAAACTTCAAACCCAAGAAAACATTCTTAGTAGCTATCCTCCAGGTGTCTTATTTCAGAATGCATCCTTTGAGATTATGTCCAGTTAGGAAAAATCATTAGTTGAGAAATCTACTTGAACAAAACACAAAAGAGAAAAAGTAATAATGTGATGGCAATCTTAATTTTTGGGTAAAACATGACAAGCTGTGGGTCTGTGTGTTTGGAAGAGAAAATGCGTGGATACTTGCTGTAAACAGGTGAATTAATGCACATGCCTTATCTAATTGCTGGCTTTTTTCAAAGCTGAATAACAACAAAATATGTGTTTCAGTTTCCAACAAATTTCTTGGTGGTTTTAAAAATCAGACTTGAAAGTACCATTCTATAGATTGTCTTTCTGAATAGAAAACAATATGCCATTCTAGCAGTTGCCAGTGGTAAATTTGTTTTTAGCACCAGTCAACTGCTTTTAAATCAGTGTGAGTATGCAGGGGTCGGGGAGAGATAGAAGAATATGCATCTTACAGGGAAAGTTGTGAGCAAATGTAGGAACTTTAATGACTTTAAATGTTAATGCTGATAGTTACTGGCAACATTCACTGAAGCATCAAAAATGGCAGAGAAAAATCAGGACAAAAAATTGCTGTTTGGAAAAAAGCTTAATTTTGATGTTTAATCTCCCATTAAAAAAAAAAACAAACCTGAAATTTCCTCCATTGGCCTGAAAGCCGTAAAAGTTGTCCATTAATCTTCCTTTAGGCCAATAACAGAATGGTCTCACAGGATAAAACAGGAGCCAGAAATAAGGACCGAAGGGGAAAGGGAAGAACGGTTAATAACTGTGCTGTATGTGTATGTTAAAAACTGAATATCCCGTCATCCTACTTCATGTATAGTTTGCGTTCTAAGATTTGTAAAGTTTTTATACATACTTTCATTGAATAAACATTTGATTAAATGGGTATATGATTTTATCTCTGTATTACTTTGTCTGCCAAAAAAAGAGGCAGGAAGGGTGATTAGAGAACATTGCCCAAGTCACTTTATTGCTGTATCTCCTCTTGTACCTGCTGAACTCTGGGCAAATTCCCCTAACCTGGGGGATACCTTTTCTATTTGTAAAATGAAGACAGTAACTGCACTGGATCATAAAACTGTGAGAATCAAACGAGTAAACAATATAAGAAGAAGCTATGAAGAGTCAAAATTTGACCACAAGTTAGTCTGGACATTGACTTATTGAACTATTTTTTTGTTAAAGGAGGAAAAAAGAGGTCAAAGTGTTTGCCTAAAGACGACACAAATACAGGCTATATCAACCTAGATTATTAAATACAAATAATCCACTGATTAAAAAAACTACAGTAGTCCCTCCCCACTTAACCCTCAGTGGATACATCCCAAGAATGTGAACAGATAGTACCAAACTCCATAGAAGTTATGTTTTTTCCTATACATCCATACTTAAGTTTAATTTATAAATTAAACAGTAAGAAAATAGCTGAATTGCCAGCATCACTGCTCTTGTGCTTTGGAACCATTTTTAATAAAATAAGGGTTACTTGAGCACTGCTGTACTCTGACAGTCCATCTGATAACCCAGATGGCTACTAAGTGACTATCGAGCAGAATACACTGGGCAAAGGGATGATTGACACCTGGGAGGGATGGAGTGGGCTGTGCAGGAATTCATCATGCCACCAAGAATGGCTGCAATTTAAAACATATGAATTATTTCCAGAATTTTCCATTTAATAGGATGAAGGTTGACCACAGAAAGTAAAACCTTCAATAAGGCTGTGTGTGTATGTGTTAGTCACTTAATTGTGTCTGACTCTTTGCAACCCCATGGACTGTAGCCCATTAGGTTCCTCTGTCCATGGAATTCTCCAGGCAAGAATACTGGAGTGCATGGCCATTCCCTTCTCCAGGGGATCTTCCGAACCCAGGGATGGAATCTGGGTCTCCTGAATTGGAAGCAGATTCTTTACCATCTGAGCCACCAGGAAAGCCCTTGGAAAAGGGCTATATATTTACATCTTACAATTTAAATGAGAGTCTTGTGCCAAGTTAGCTTCAGTGAATATCTGAAAGGGAAAATCAGAGTGTGCCTCCCAGCCCTTCCGGCAGACAAGGGGGTCTTGAAGACCAGGAAGTCATGGGAATCACTAAGGATCTGATAGGTGAAGAAGGAGAGGTAAACGCCCACATCCTGATGAAAAGGGCAGGCACTCTGTTCCCCTGCTGGAGTGCAGGCGCTCTTAACAGCTTGCAGCAGCCTCTTCCATGTGGCAGACCTGGACAATGCCGATTCCCTCCCTAAACCAAAAGTCGAGTACAGATAAAGAAGCCAACCTTACCCTGGGATGCTCTGTTCCCATTTAATCCCAAGAGGTTATAAACTAACACTTTATTCTGAGTTTGGATGGTACCAATTTTTTTTTTTAATTTTTAAAACATATATCTAATTTTTGGCTGTACCGGGTCTTCATTGCTGCCGGCAGTCTTTCTCTAATTTGGGCGGGGGGAGGCTGCTCTCTAGTTGCAGTACACAGGCTTCTCATTGCAGTGGCTTCTTTTGTTGCAGACCACAGGCTCCAGGGTGTGCAGGCTCCGTGGTTGCAACACACAACCTGAGTTGCCCCACAGCTTGTGAAATCCTCCTGGAGCAGGATTTTGCTGCACTGGCAGGCAGATTCGTAACCACTGGACCACTGGGGAAATCTGATGGTACCAGCTGAAATAAGCTTTGGCCGTATCAGTTGAAGGTATGAGCAATCTGAACACCTAAGCTTCAGGATGAATTTGAGCTGCTGTGGTGGCTCAAGACAGTAAAGAATTCACTGGCAGTGCAGGAGCCACAGGAGACATGGGTTTGATCCCTGGGTTTGATCCCTGGGTTGGGAAGATCCCCTGGAGCAGGGAATAGCAATCCACTCCAGTATTTTTGCCTGGGAAATCCTATGGCCAACCCTGGCGGGCTACAGTCCATGGGGTTGCAAAGAGTCAGACAGGATTGAGTAACTGACACTTCCCCCACAGTCTAGCCCTTATTAACACCACTGGGTCTATTACTTTTCCTTTCTTGGGGAAAACAATAAATGATTCATTCAACAGATGTTGCTAAAAAATAGATTTGTAGGAACTGTAGGATTATATGTTACCATAGGAAATATGGGCTTAATGGGAAGAAAGCATTCCATTAAAATGTATTTATCAATTATCCTTCAATTAAGCTGAGAAATAAATTAACAAGGTAGCTTGAATAATAACAGAAGAATGGAGTCTAGGGTGGACCTCAAGCCTTGTTAAAGTCACAAAACCAGTCACTATTCTTGTTTGTTAACTTTACCTTGCCAGAAGGGGAAGGGCTGAAACATCCAAAGTGAATGCTTCAATTTCAGAATGTCAGACCTCAGTCACACATTTCAGGGAAAATCCAAATTGCTGTGTTTAAAGAGATAGAAGCACTTAGAAGGATAGTTACAGAGGATGGTATGTACGCGGTACCTCCTGAAATTTGGCTGGGAATTGTGATGGGGGAGGGGAAGCCCTCTCTTACTAATCCACTAGGAATTAATTCTAAGATAAAGTATGAGAACATGACAGTTTCTTGTCATGCAATTTAACTTGTTCTTCAGGTTGACTGCATTTTGTATGACAATCTTTGCTTTATTCCTCCATTTTGGTCCAGAACAAGTTATTGCTATATATCGCTTGCAGGTAAGAAGGATGCAGACCTAGAAATCTTTAAGCAGATTAAAAAAAATTATTGAGCTTAAGATACTGATCGATGAAACTTCCTCTTCTAGAACTAGCTCTCCCAAAACACAATTGGAAGAACAGCACTGAACTGTTAACTCTCTAAATGAAACTGTTAGCTCTCTAAATAAAATAAAAATTAAACTGAGAATCTATAGTATTTAAAAAAAAAACGGACCAGGGTGAAATGATGTTCCATGGTTTCGTTCTTCTCAGACAAAATGTTTTAAACATAAAAAGTAGCTATGAATTTTTGACTCAAACTTGTGCTAGTCTGGAAAATAGTCAAACCTGCCCTGCTTAAATTCCCTGATTACTGGGAAGATCGCGCCTCATGAAGAAGGCATTACACACTGCAGGGCTGAGCACGCAGAGGCAAGATCCTGTATTGGTTGTCTGGGTGCTCCAGGTTTAAAGTAACTCCTCCAGGCCGTCCTGTCAGACACAGGTGCTGTTTCCAGTTAAAGAAATTGAGGCCCAAAGAAGTTAACCAATTTTCTGAGGTTGCCCAGTCAGGATTCAAACCATGTGGCTCAACTCTTACCTTCCCAAATGTGCAAACATTTTTGTGGACTAGAAGTGACGGAGGGGAGGGTTGTCAGGAAAGGGGTAAGTATCTGAAAGGGAAAACTTTTTCACCTGTTAACCTATTCATGCTGCTATTGAGGAGATGAACCTAAATCTGATTTATTGCCTTTACCACAGAGGTTCTAAAACTTCAGCACATCAGAATCTTCTGGAGGGCTTCATAAAACAGACTGTAGAGTATCTGATGTTGAAGCTTTCCAATACTTTGGCCACTTGAAGTGAAGAGCCAACTCATGGGAAAAGACTGATGCTGGGAAAGATTGAAGGCAAAGGAGAAGGGAGCAGCAGAGGATGAGATGGTTAGAAAGCATCACCTACTCAATGGACATGAATTTGGGCAAACTCAGGGAGACAGTGGAGGACAGAGGAGCCTGGCTGCAGTCCATGGGGTCACAGAGTCGGACGTGACTTAGCGGCTGAACAACAGCAACAACAGAGTATTTGATTCAGTCGATTCAGAGTGGGGCCCAAGACTGTGCACGTTGAACAGGTTCCCAAAAGAGGATGATGGTGATGAGGCTAGTAGCAAAATTTGGAGAACCCCGCAGGAGGAGAAGGGGATGACAGAGGATGCGCTGGATGGATGGCATTCAGTGGACCTGAGTTTGAGCAAACTCCAGGAGATAGTGAAGGACAGGGAAGCCTGGCGTGCTGCAGCCCATGGGGTCGCAAAGAGTTGGACACGACTGGGCACTTAAGCACAGCACAGGATTTATTCTAGGCACGCTACAGTCATGGGGTTGCAGAGTCGGACGCACTTAACAATTGCACAAGATTTGTTCTAAACCTCTCTGTTCTCGTTCTGAATGCCTCTAATCTGAGCACAGAAAAGAATGCAGCCAAAGTAATTAAACACCTTAACTAGTTTTTGAGGAGGCTACCTAGACAATCTTCCTTACTCTAAGAGAGGCAAAGATCTGGATGAGGAAACAAATGGTGGTCATTACAGAGTCCAGGTCTCCCCATCCAGGGTCCTTTCAGAATAATGACGTTGCTGTTTCTGAAATATTAATACCATAAACATCTTTTTTCAGACATGTTCTTTTTGTGCATCATCTGCGTTTCTTATCTTTCCTCCTCTCCCTGTTGCCTTCTCAGTTTCTGCGGTCTGCTAGCCCCTCTTCTAGGGTGGAGGTGGGGGGCATGCACTGTGGGGGAGGGGCTCTGCCTAGGAAATCTCTCTGCCTAGGAAATCCTTCCTTGCTGTTAGCCATTTATTTCTATGATTTTTTTTTTTTTTTGATTAGCAAAAGACAAAATAATCCTTTTATCCTTCCATTTAGATGAAGATGCCCGGAAACAGACAAAGGTCCGAAGGTAGCCAGCCAGAAAGAACTGGGCACCAGGAAGATGCACGGTCTAGGGAGCCCTGGGAGAGGCCTTGCAGGCTTGGCCCCCTTCCAGCCAGAGCCCCTCCCCCACAGAGCATGCCCCCCACCTCCGCCCTAGAAGAGGGGCTAGCAGACCGCAGAAACTGAGAAGGCAACAGGGAGAGGAGGAAAGATAAGAAACGCAGATGATGCACAAAAAGAACATGTCTGAAAAAAGATGTTTATGGTATTAATATTTCAGAAACAGCAACGTCATTATTCTGAATCTATCTAATTACAACTGTCATCAGGTTGCTTCTGGTGGGTGGTTTTATTAATTACTGATGTTAATGTACTATGGTGCATTTTGCTTTCTAGTTTATCAAGCACCTTGCGAAGCACCTAGTCATACATTCTGAAACGAGGAAACTGCTGAGACAGGGTAAGCCTCATCTTTCTTTGCCACCAGAGTCTGTGCCTGAGATTTTTAAGCAGTGTCGTAGGCATCTGTGTAGGTTGTTTTCTCCCTTCTGTTTCTTCCAGGGCATAGAGAGGACAGAAGAGCCGTTTATGTCTCTCTGTCTTTTTCTAAGACCCATATATCCAGCTACTGATCCTGCATTTTCTCTTGGGAATCTCATAGGACTCTCAAATTGAACGTTTTCCAAGCAAATATCATTGCCCACCTCTACCCATTTCAGTGTGTGTCAGTGGCTCAGTCGTGTCTGACTCTTTGAGACCCCATGGACTGTAGCTCACCCAGCTCCTTTATCCACGAGATCTTCCAGGCAAGAATATTGGAGTGGGTTGCCATTTCCTTCTCCAGGGAATCTTCCGGACCCAGGGATCGAACCCCAGTCTCCTGTATTGTAGGCAGATTCTTTACCATCTAAGCCACCAGGGAAGCTCATGTACCCATGTCTCCACATCCAGCTTGGCAATGCAGAAACTTCATTTTTTTTTTTTTCCAAGGCTTGTCATTTTATTTGGGGAAGGGATTGAAGGGGTTTTGTTTTTGTGTGGGTTTTTTTTTGGTTGGTTGGTTTTTGTTTTTAGTCACGCTGCACAACTTGCAGGATCTTAGTTCCCCAATCAGGGATTGAACCTCAGCCAGTGAAAGTGCCGAGTCCTAACCACTGGACCACCAGAGAATTCCCCAGAACCTTCATTCTTCACGCCATGGTATTCCCACAACAGTTAATCAGGTATTGTGTCCTGTTAAGTTCATCTCCTAACCATCTCTTGATTTCCCTCTTAGCTCTCCAAGCCAAAGTGTCACTATTTTAATATACTCCAGTAACAGCAACCCACTCCAGTATTCTTGCCTGGGAAATCCCACAGAGGAGCCTGATGTGCTGCAGTCCATGGGTTCGCAAAGAGCCGGACACGACTTAGTGACTAAACAACAATTATCTCTTGCTAGCTGGTGATGATGATGGTGGTGGTGAAGATAGCTATTACCATAGTAACATGTTAGTCTCCTTCTAACCTCTGATCTTTAATTCTCGAGTAGCAACTCTCTAGAAGCATTGGCATTTTAGGTAGAAACTTCCTTTTTTAAGAAGGGTTGTCCTGGGCCTTGCAGGATCACAAGTATCTTTGGTCCCAACTCATTAACACCCTAACCATTAATCACACCCCTAATACCCTAACCAAAACTTGACAGGGGAGTGGGCAGAATTGGGCACTTGACAGGCAGAATCCCAACACTGCCTTGGGAGAGCATCTCTTCTCTGTTAAACTAGTAACCGTTTAGTTTAAATCCCACTCTTTAAAATGGTCCACTGGCCAATGCGGCTGTACCCTTTCCATAAAGCCTTTACAAGGAACTCTATGTCCAGGTTTCAAGTCCTAAAGACAACCCCATCTGCTTTTCCCGGAATTAGGAGAGCTTCTGAGGCTAACAAGCGTAATTAGGATCAAACACAATGTGGTTTTTAAGTTAACCTAATGTAAAGTATTCTGTGCTTGTTAATTATATCAGGTTATGTGGGAGTTTTAGAACAAACAAGAAAAAGCAGAGGGGCGAGTTAGTGCTAGGACTTAGCAAACATATCCTGTTGTTGGAAAATAACATATTGAGTCCTAATTTCGTCATTTAGGAAATATTATTCCAACTCTGGTTTCCAAATATGAATACTATCTATAGGCAAGTTTCTCTTAAGGTTGGATGTAATACTTCTCTTGTGTTAAAATTTTTCATGTCAACAAGAAATAGGAGAATATGCAAAAAGTCACGAGATTGCTTTGGATACTGTACAGATGGGGGCTTCCCTGGTAGCTCAGCAGGTAAAGAATCCGCCTGCAATGCAGGAGACTCAGGTTCAATCCCTGGGTTGGGAAGATCCTCTGGAGGACGGCATGGCAACCCACTCCAGTATTCTTGCCTGGAGAATCAAGCCTGGTAGGCTCAAACATGACTGGTGGGCTCAAACATGACTGAATCAACTTGGCATGCACTATACAGATGCCTGTTAATATTTAAACATCAAAAAAGTGTGTGTGTGTCGGGAGGTGATTTCTAAGCTGTGACAGCACTTAAAAAAAAAGAGTCATGATTATATTATTTTCATTACAATGCCATCTCTAAGTCCTGGTCACCTTAGCTACAATCTGTGTGATCGCATAAGGACAGGTGATCTATATCTCAATTTTCTAATTTATAAAAGGAGAGCCAAGTCATTTACCTAATTCCAGCGATATACCATAGGGTGGAGATGGTAAGGAACTTGGTAGTGAGGAGGAACTTGCATTTGTACAAAAACTGTGCCAGGCTGCCCAGCAGATTCATCCCTAGAATCACATTAGAGGTACAGTCATGTGACACCAACAATAGGATATGGGTGGCTAAGGGGACTTCCTGGTGGCTCAGAGGGTAAAGCATCTGCCTGCAGTGTGGGAGACCCGGGTTCGATCCCTGGGTCGGGAAGACCCCCTGGAGGAGGAAATGGCAACCCACTCCGGTATTCTTGCCTGGAGAATCCCATGGACAGAGGAGACTGGTGGGCTACAGTCCATGGGGTCTTAAAGAGTCAGGCACCACGAAGCGACTTCCTTTTCTTTCTTCCCTGTGACACTGGTCACATTCAGGTGCCAGCCTCTTCCTGGGAATCCTTGCACTGTGCCCATTTCCTTTTCTGCTGTCAGATAAGGGTTTTCTAACTCTGGTTCTGGTTCCCGGTTGGGATTTCAGAGTGTGGCTATCCAAAAACTGCATAAAACTGTGCTTATTTGTGGGGCTGGATGTCAGCCAGAGGCTTACTGAGCATCTAATCAAAGGGGTCCCTAACCCGAAAAGCTTAAGAATCACTGAAGAGATTTCTGTGCACTCGTACAGTCCCAGGAAGCTCTGTGGACAGTGTCGCAAGGGATGATTACGTATAGTTAAAAGTAGAAGTGAAATGCGTGATGAATCTCACAACGGTAAAGAGCAATCAAAATTGAATTAAGGTGAAATTACAGAAAGAAAATCCATGGTATTTAATTAGGTTGCATTTTATTTAGATAAATGAAAAATCTGCATCCCCCCCAAACAGAAGTAAGAATCAAATATTGTCTCAGATTAAAGGAAAACCGCTAAGCTTGAAGCTTACACTGAAAGCTAAAATTTCCAGCCCTTCAATATCTCAAAGGAAATATCGGAACAAAGTTATCTGTGTGGCAGAGAGAGGCAACTCGGGTGTACCATTAGCAAAAGAACCTGAGGGGGAACATTTTATATTCCTCAAGTATAAGAAACAGCAAGAGTGTACAAGTCTTGCATTCCTTTCTATTGTACATGGCTCCATAGTAATGCAAAAATTAGCAAAGTTTAGGCACTTGCTCCAACTTCTGCAGTTTGCATTTGATGCTTAAGGACTTCACAACAGCAGCTTTAAAATTATAATACAGAATTGTATGTCATGCTACTGTTAATAGCATTCCTCCTGTTAATAAAACAATGATGCTTAACGGACACAAGTACAGAACCTGAACGGGAGTAACCCAGGGCACATCAAAAGAGCACAGTCACCAAGCAACTGCCACTGAAAAACCAACTGTGATGGCTGGAATGACCTGGCCAAGACCAAATACCAATAGGATGAGCGGCAGGATGGAATTTAAACCCCCCAAAATGATCACCAGAAACTACACAAATCTTTAATCTGTTCAAAACAGCACAAACCTTCTTCCTGACATAGAAAGGAAGTCAGTCAATAATTAGAAGTCTAATGAACTCCTTAAAAACTGCTGTCATCTCCAAATTTCAGTTGATCTTCAGAAATTGACACCAGCGTTTAGGTTTTTTTTTTAAGTCTCAAGCTGGCAAAAGAAAGATCTTCAGATCAGAGGGTATTTTTAATTTGGAGATTTTAAAGTTTAATAATTAAGCATAAGTAGCTATTAAATGTGCAAATAACTCCTAAAAGGATATTAAATGTTCTCCAACTGCACAGCCATATGCTGTTAGCATGAGGGGTGTTTCTAATATGGCCAATATTTTTTTTTTATTGTAATCAGATTTGTTGGTTTATGAGAAATTACTTTCCAGCTTTTAACAGCCAACTTTCAGCTAAAAAATAAAAAAAAAAAAAAGGACTATTCTAGTTTTGCTTGAGTGTTATGCTTTAAAATAATTTAATCAGCAGTTGAAATTTCAGTTCTCAAACTGGAGTACTGAGTTTACGTAAAATTTAAGAAGTGTATACACCAGACTGGTTCTCTACCCATGAAAAAGTAGAAACTCTCCAGTAGATAGGGGATGGTTCTGTGTGTGTAGCAATTGGCTGACAGAATCTTTTGTATATTAGCATGAACTAGAAATCATTTTGATACTTTAAGAATTTTTTCCAAGATCACCGGTTAGGCAAGGCATTCTTACTGCTAAGCCTTCCTAAAATTCTTACTGCTAAGCCTTCCTAAAATGTCTTTCTAGAGACATTTGTCATTAACACGTATTAACAAAGAAAACTAACCTTTTCAGGAAGCACCACCAGATGGTAGCATTGTTTCAGTACCTTCAATCTGAAAAGCTCCTGGTTTATTTCAGTGGAAGCCTCTCTGCCCTTGACTTCCGCCAGTGACCCTGTGTAGTGACTATATTAGAAAGTTCTAGCTTCTCTGCTTTTCGGATGCAGTAAACATAAGACCCAGCCTTCCTATTATCTAAGAAATCCAGCAAATCTAAGTGAAGCAAATGTTTTATTGAAATCGGTTGTCAAATCACAATTTATCCAAATGAACATAATGCTACATTGTTCTTAAAAGAGTGGGCACAAATATGGCACAGATAACAATCCAGCATCTATCAAAATACCATTTGTAAAGACTCTGACTTATTTCGTGCTGTGTGAATGGGGATCCAGCATGTAAGGTTGACTCAAAAGCAGTCAATTCTTTTCTTGATACTGTGAAAACATTTCACTACTTTGCCTCAAAATGAAAGCACACGCATCCGTCCAAACAACCGTAACAATTAGGAGAAAAGACTCCAACTTAATCTGCTCCTGAAAAAAACTTCCTTCCAACCTCCACCCGGGGGCTAGGAAGAAAAATTTCCCAGCAACAATGGGACATTCTGTATGTCTCCCCAACAACCCCCGCAAAAAAAAAAAAAAAAAAACACTTTTATTTTTAGCATACTATGCATAATAGGAAAGGGACCTATTTCAGAGTGATACTGAACATGTAACCTAATCCTTAGTGAATTTTAAAAGAGATGGAGCTTCTGATCAGGAATGTTATTTCTAGAGAGCTGTTTTCAAAGGCTGTAACTGAGGCAGCAGAAAGCTTCCCGAGACTTCACTGTGGCCGCATGCCCCGTCATATAATGTGTGATACAAAAGAATTGCACTACGCTGTACATTTCCTTAGACGTTAAGAAAAAAAAAAATATACAATAGATACAGAAGGAGGGTTACTTGAAACATACATATAAATACATAAAGAATGATACTCCAGTTTGAGAAGCAGACCCAAGAATTGCCAACTCCAGTTCCGGGCTAAGAATTGAGGACCTTGAATCAGAAACATTATATGGTACTGAGGGAAAATGTCAGTGTGGTCTTGACGAGAGGAAATGTTATCTGGCTATAGCTCCCGATGAAGCCTCAGGATTGTCAGGGGTTCTCGGGAAATGAGCAGTTGACACGTCTGTTCTTCGGTTTCCAAAGTTCTGAAAGACTGGTCTCATCAGCAGCATTCAATTTCTTCCCCTACTTGTCTTCACATTCTGGTCTTGCAAGTACACAAGTGTAACTGTGGAAGGAAGTTAGAATCAAAAGTAAATGAAATCTGCTTTTCCTCTCTCATTTCTGCAATAGCACCAAGAGTTGTGAGAGTGAGATGCAGCCAATGGGGACCCTGGTGCAAACCATAGGCTGAACTCCGTAGGAAACAAACATGGCGAGGAGTCCAAATACAATGTCCTTTGCTACTAAGTGGGCCAAAAAGTTCGTTCAGGTTTTTCCATAAGATGTTCCAGAAAAACCCAAACGAACTTTTTGGCCAATCCATACCCAAACAGCAGTAGTTAGGCTCTCATATGCACAGGAAATGTTTTTAAAGTGCTTGTCACTATGCTGGAAGAAATCAATAATTTTCCCAGAGAGCTTCAAGCAGCAGCGTGTAAACCTACTTTGGACTTCTAGTTATTTTTTTAAAAATGCAACAAACTAGCTGGTATGGTGCTGAGTGAGCACAACATAGTTTTTATGTCCTCGGGCCAAACACATACACAAATGCACACTTGTGCGCACACACACAGGCCTCTTTATTTTCTTAGAAAGCAGTCATACTGGCGGTAAAACGAAGTCACTACTCTTAGGACACCAGTAAGACTGATGAGTATGTCAATGAGAAAAAGGAAACTAACTTGGGTCTCGTAGTCTGGTTGATGGTTATTTCCCCAGATGTAGGTTCGGCATAAAATCCTAATTACCTGAACTCATAACAAATCTGCCATCTGAATGGGGGGTGCAGGGGGTGAAGGGGGAAATTACTTAAAAAAAAAAAAAAGTTACTTACGTGATGTTTTAGGATTCCGTGGGTTTGGGTTTTGCCAGATCTCTCTCTTGGTTCTGTGTCTCCTCCTGTGTTTGTGTTTTCATCTCTTTTTCCGACTCGCTCTGCACCTTTTCCTCCTGGCTGTCTCCCTTCTCTTTCAGTTTGGGTCCATTTGTATCTAGGGACTCTTTGGTTGAGCCTCCCGAGGCCTCAGCATCCTCTGGGATTGAGGTTTGGTTTCCAGGGTCACCGGCAGCATCACCTTTTTCATCCTCTCGGGATTCAGATGGGGACTTCTTTCTTTCTCCAAACCCGGCACTGCCGTCATCTTGCAGCACAGACTCTGTTTCAAGGATTTCTCTCTTTTTCTGGGATGGGAGAGCTACCTCTTCAAGCCGCTGGTCGTCTACCCTGGAACCTTCTATGCTAGTGGCTGCCACCTTCTCTGAAGCTTCATTCGCATCTTTGGAAACACTGAGATGCGCATGTTCGCCGGTGCTTAGTGGGGACTCCTCTTTGGCTTCTTTGGCCTCTTTGGCTTCTACGGCTTGTGTTTCATCCACCAGGCAGGCCTGAGGTTTGCTTTCTTCTTTCTCCATTTTCTGCCCAGCTTCCTGGCTGTCGGCTTCTGCCAGTTGAGCCTGGGTCTGGACATCGGTGGCCGTTTCTTCTGTACTCCCCAAACGGTCGACGGCTGTCTGAATCACGCTCTCTACAAGTCTGCAGCTCTCCTTCTCAAGTTTCGAAATCTCACTTTCCGCCTTGCCGTCTTCCTCTCCTGTGTTGCTCTCTCTGCCTTCCTGACCACCAACCTGCTCACCGTCTCCACCCAACTCCTGTTTCTGTGATGTGGTTTCATCTCCTTCCAGGTCAGCGTCGATGCCTTTTCCAGGCGTAATAGATACTATCGTCGGTATTGATTCTGCTTGAGACTCAGTCCCTGTGGATGCCACATCTTCTTCCCCAGGCTGGGCAGGAAACTCTTCGTCTTTTTCTGAGGACTCTTCTTCCAGTACTAGATGAGCTTCTGCAGATTTCAAAGCCTCGGTTGTTTCTACAATCTTGATAGCTTCTCCTAAGACCTTCTCCTCCACGGCTGCAGCTATTAGAGCTAATGCTGCCTCAGAGCTTTGAACTGAGATTCCCGTGCATGCCTCTTCCTCGGAAGCCAGCAGGGGAGAACTTCCTTCAAAACTGACGACTTCCTTTTCCCCATCGATGATGGTGACATTCACTGTCTGAACCAGTTGCTTACTGAGCTCTTCACATACGGCCACAGCTGGTTCGTGCTCAAGTTTCTCTTCATTCCCTTCAGTTGCCTCCACTTCCACTGTTTCCCTTTTCCCTTCAACTACCATCTCTCTCTCTGCTGGGGTTGGAAGAGACTTAGCAGGACTCTGGAGTTCTATATTATTCTCTTGAAATTCAACTTTCTTAGTAACGTCCTCCTCAAGGACAACTTCAGTTATCTTTTTCTCAGTTATTTCTGTGTCGGCAGACAAGGCAAGTCCTTCCATGGATGGTTCTTCTTTGGCTTCCTCATCAAAGCACTGGCCAGTCTCTTGAATCATCTCAGTCTTTGAAAGGATGGCTACAGTCTCCACTGTTCCCTCCTCTTCATCCGTGTGTTCTAGACCCTCTGCCATCTTTGAAGACCTTTCCTCCTGCAACTGAAAATCAGAAGATGCTGCAGGCAGCTCTTTCACTGCAGGAGGCACCTCGCCTTCGGGGACCTGGGACTGAGTGCCGGCTGGAACCTCACCATCTTCATGGACATCCATGATCGTGTCTGGCTGGCTTAGATTTGAAGCGTCAAGATCTGCTACTGGGGTGCTTCCATTGGTCTCACTGTCCGTGAGGGTTTCAGTTGAGTCAGGAGCAACAGCCTGCTCTGGGGCAGTCTCTGCTTCTACCCCAGTCCCGGTTTCAATAAGACAAGTGCTCGCCAGCTCCCTGGCCTCTGCACTGTCTGTGCCTGGAGGAACTTCTCCCAAGCTTTCTGCGGTGGCCTCTGCAACCACCTTCTCCTGTGTCAAAGTCTCAGTTTCAGTATCTTGGACAAGCACTTTGGATACTCCATCCATCACTTCCTTCAGATCTAGGGCCTGAGATCCCTCCTCGGCCTCTTCCACTTTCTCCAGTATTTTTGCTTGTCCTTTCTGGGTTGTCTGGATGGCGTCATCTGGCAGCTGTGACTCTTCTCTAACTTTTTCTGCAACAGCCTGCAGCACCTCTCGGGTCCTTCTCGCCTGGTCCTCCGCGTCAGGCACGCCTCCCTCCACCTCTTGCACTGGTGTCGGTTCCTCGGTGGTGTCTGGAGAGTCGGTTAACTGAGAGACAGCCGAAACCATGTCGGTGGTCTCTTCCGCACCAGAGGCCTCTGTGGTTTCAGCGGCTGTCACAGCTTCTGAGGTTAATTCCACCTCGCTGGCCATCGTGTCATCACCCACCTCCTGGCTCTCTGGCAGCGCTTTGGTAACGATGGGGGTTTCCTCCGCAACGACTTCTCTTTCAAGCACCTCCTCGCTTGGTGGTGTGGCTTCACCTTCGGCTTGTTCCAGCGGTTCTGTCACCGAAGCTGAGATCCAGGAGGGTGCCCTTTCTTCGATGTTGGTAATGGCCCTTGTCCCATCCACGACAGCCACCGACACGGTGTGAACCAGGCTCTTACTGAGCTCCTCCGACACGTCGACATCCACCTGCTTCTGCTCGGGCCCCTCCTGGCTCTTGGGGGCTGGCTGGGCTTCGGTTTTCTCTCTTTCCACTGCGTCGTATTCAGACAGAGGGACCACGGCTGGGATGTCCGCATCGTCCTCGTTAGCCTCCGCTGGCCCCGCCTCTTCGACAGCGGCTGGCTCCTGCTTCCCATCTGACCTTTTCTTCCTTCGCCCAGGAATAAACTTCCGGATGGAAACCCAGGACTCTTCTTTCCCAGGCTCAGCCTCTGAGGCTGCGTGTTCTGCGCCAGACCCAGCTACAGAGTCTTCGCTTCTCTCTTCCAGTTTTGACTTCGATTTTTTTCTCGAGGTGACCAGTCTTTTAAAGGTTTCCCAGGTGGAGACGCCCTCCCCTTCGGATGGGCTGCCAGCCGGCTCGGGTGAGGAGCTTCCCGGCGGTTGCTCGTGGTCCTGGGAACCGGCAGCGGCTGCCTCCGGGCCCGGCTCCTTGTCCCTCCCAGCTTCCTCTGCTTTCTGGCTGTCCCCTCCAAGAGGTTTCGGCCCTGCTTCATCGTCGGAAGAGGATGCTTTTCTGGCTCTCTTCTTGGATGACCCCACGCAAATCAGCGCTTCCCAGGACACGGAGGTGTCGACCTTGCGCTTGGGCTCCTCGGGCTTCGGCTCCTCTCCGTTCCCTTTGGCCTCTTCCTGTACTTCGGAGGCCGCGCTCTCTGTGGAGGACAGGGTGGCGCTTTTGACTTTGTCTGCCTCGTCCTCCTTATCGCTTTCAGAGAGCCTTCGCACGCGTTTCTTGGGCGTCACCATCTTTTTGAAAGATGCCCAGGGAGTGACACCACCTTCCCTCTTCTTCTCCCCGTCGGAAGTGGTCCCTTCCTCCGCCTCCCCATCCTGTCCCGGGGC
Source organism: Bos indicus (assembly GCF_029378745.1). Lineage (NCBI taxonomy): Eukaryota > Metazoa > Chordata > Mammalia > Artiodactyla > Bovidae > Bos > Bos indicus. Next base: position 88,854,750 of record NC_091768.1, on the reverse strand, counting down.
CTCCGCCACCCCTTTCTCCAGGCAGGTGATCTCCTCGGGCTCTTCTGGAGACGAGGCTGAGCTCTCAACGCCCTTCAGTTCGTCTGGACTGTCGGGAGAATCCATGGAGGCTGAGGGCTGCTCCCCGGACTCCTCGTCGCCGCCTCGTTTCCCTTTCTGTTTCTTTCCAGAGAGCTTTTTCAAGCCGGTGCTCGTGAATAGTTTCTTCAAAGGGCTTCCCTGCACCTTAATTCTCTCCTGCGAGGACAGCATTTCGGCCTCCCTCACGGTGCCCTCGGGGGGCGTGGACGGCGATTTCGCGTCCCCGCTGAGCTCGGTTGCCTGGGAGTGGTCCCCGCTCAGGGCACCCGCATCTTCCTCTGTCTTCAGCATCTCGGCCGACTCGGCTTCCTGAAGGTCGGCGCTCGTCTCGGTCGACTTTTCGGGCGGCGAGAGCTCCACTGTTTCTTCCGCTTCGGCTTTCGGCTCTTCCTGGTCCTTCTCTACAGTGCTAACGTGGACTTCGGCGACAATCTCGACCTTTTCATCAAACACTTCGGTTGCTAACGGGGCTGGTTTCTCTTCGGGAGGTGCCTGCACTTGGTCTTCAGGGGGCAGCTCCACTTTTTCATACTCGGCCGACAGCCTGGCATCCTGGGTGCTCTCAGGAGCCTCCTGGGCAGGTGGCTGCTCGCAGGGCTCTTCCATCTTCTCATTTTCTTCGGCTTTTTCTGGCTCCTGTTCCTTTTTCTTCTCTGAAGCCTCCAGCTCCTCCTCCCGAGGCTTCCTGAAGCTGGTCTTTTTGCGCCAGCCGGCCCAGCCTTGAGTGAAGAATTTTCTGAAGGGCGAGGCGGTTTCGCTGGCCACGGGACTAGTCGGGGAGTCTGCAGGTCTGGCGGTTTCTTTCTCTTGTTTCTCTTCTCCTTCATCTTTGCCTTCCTCAGCTGCTTGACCAGACTCGGTCTGAAGGGAGATTTCCGCGCAGCTCGGCTCACGTTGGGGCGCCTCTTCGGGTTTCTCGGTGGACTGTTTCAGTTCACCGTCTTTGGGTGTTGCGTCCCCCGTCTCACGGCTGGGCTCCGGGTGGTCACCAGCCCCGTCGGACTCTCCTGCCCCTTCACTTTCATCCTTCTTGACGGTGAGGAGCTGCACGCTGTCAGATTTCTCGGTTTTATCCTTTTTCACGGTGAATTTGAAGCCAACAAACTTGAACACCTTCTTAAATCCCACGTCGTTAGCCTGGGGCTCAGGGGGTTGCATCAGCTCATCCACGCTGCTTTCCGAGGCAGGGATTGGTTCCATCATCTCAGGCATTTCCTCCTTTCCCTCCTTCGTGATGTCTTGAACCACCGCTGAGTTAGCAGCCATCTCTTTGTCTGAGTCCCTTTCACTCACATCTTCAGACTCTCTTTGTCCAACTATTAACAGAAAGAGGGGGTGGTGGGGAAGAAAAAGATAGACATGATTATAATTCAAAAAAATTAAATATTTAAAAACCATGACCAGTGAATAACATTCCAGCAATTCCAAGATCAAGATCAGGTAATGGTCTTACCAGCATCTGTAAATTTCAACAGATTAGGCAGCTTTCAAATGATCTTTTAAAATTCAGGTTCAAAGGTACTACTCTGCTCTTTCTGTTCCTTTTAGAGGGAAAGTTAACAAATTCAACTAGCAAAAAAAAAAAAAAATTGTTATAGGTAAGAGGCCACAGCATCACTGAGGGTCCTGAGCTGCAACAAAAGATCACGCATGACCCAAAGAAGACCTTGCATGCTGCAACTAAGATCAGGCACGACCAAATCACTAAAAAATGTTTTTTAGAAAAGACAAGAGTTAGGGGGAACATTTTTACAGATGAAGTTTGAAACCAAAGCAAGGAAATTATTTGATTGGCTATAGCTTAAGCGTTTGCCTTATTTGAGTATGCCCAGTTGGCTGTTTGTCAACAGACTTAAGGGAAAAAAATCACATTTACTAACACTATTCTAATAACTCATTCAGTCAAGGATCGAAAGATGCTAAAACTTTTGGGTGAAAGGTTGTCAGCACACCTACAGTTTTAGAGTATCAACACACAGGTGACTTCATTTCAAAAGGAACAACTTCCTTTACAATGGAGAAATCTTCCAGGCACTGCCATAACCAAGCCATCAGAATTAACATCCCCAATAAAAGGATAAAACTGTTGTCATGCTTCCTGATATGAGGCACTGAGAAGGCCAGTAAGTCACCTACATAGTACTCCTGACAAAAATGTTTAACAGAACAAAATCATGTGAAAATAGTCAGACAACAGCCCACAATGAAGAACATTCTATAAAATAACTAGCCTGGACTGAAATATCAATGTCACAAAAGACAAAAATCAAACATAAATACAAACGGATGTCTACAAATAACTTTCAAATAGACTAAGGATAGAGAATGAGGGGGTCGGGAGAAGAGGAGAGAGAGGAAGAAAGAGCATGAGATAAAACATCAGTGAATGGTGACTTTGGTCATGTGTATAGGGGTGCTTATTCTATATTTTCTGTAGGTTTATATTCTAAAATGTTGAGTGTTAAAGAAGCTAGTCAATGTGATTTAATAAAGGGTGGGATGTGCTAAATCTAAAAAAATTAAGAAACCTAACAACCAGAGATGCCAGGCATGGACTTCAGTTGGATATTTGTTAGCTAGAGCAAGTCAGCTCAGTGACACTCCTGGATCTTCTTGGGAGAATGATTTGAGATTCGAGGCGATGCATTTTTACCGAAATGAACTGAAATGAAAGGGTAGAAATTCTTACTGATAAAGAAAAACAGGCTACCAAACAGTCTATATACTACGACCCCACTTTGGTTTAAAAACTCTGTCTCTCTCTCTCTCACACACACACACACACACACACACACACACACACACACACACCGTTCACATATGACTTCTGGAGGATGAGCATGTAATATACTTTAGTTTTACTTGTCCTAATTTTTAAAATTTTCTACTTAGTATTGCTATTGTTTGCTTTTCTACTTAGTACTACTTTATTTTTTTGGGGGGGGGGCCTCCAAAATCACTGCAGATGGTGACTGCAGCCATGAAATTAAAAGATGCTTGCTCCTTGGAAGAAAAGCTATGACCCTAGACTACATATTAAAAAGCAGAGACATTACTTTGCCAACAAAGGTCCATCTAGTCAAAGCTATGGTTTTTCCAGTGGTCATGTATGGATGTGAGAGGTGGACTATAAAGAAAGATGAGCACTGAAGAACTGATGCTTTTAACTGTGGTGTTGGAGAAGACTCTTGACAGTCCCTTGGACTGCAAGGAGATCCAACCGGTCCATCCTAAAGGAAATCCATCCTGAATATTCATTGGAAAGACTCATGCTGAAGCTGAAGCTCCAATACTTTGGCCACCTGATGTGAAGAACTGACTCACTGGAAAAGACCCTGATGCTGGGAAAGATTGAAGGCAGGAGGAGAAGGGGACAACAGAGGATGAGATGGTTAGATGGTATCACTGACTCAATGGATATGAGTTTGTGCTCTGGGAGATGGTGAAGGACAGGGAAGCCTGGTGTGCTTTGGTCCATGGGGTCGCAAAGAGTCGGACACAGCTGAGCAACTGAACTGAACTGAACGTCAATTAAAATTGACACACAAAAAGGTCCTAATAATGTTGTAACAATATATTTAACCAGTTTAGATACCAGTGCTTGGAACATAGCAATAAGTACTTGAAATACAGAAATTCTTTGGAAATACAGGAACAATTTGCATCTCCAAATCCATCATCCAATTTACAACATCTTATTTTTCCATGAAAATTTTATTCTTTATGTGAAATATTACTAACCTATGTCTACAAATTTCCATCAGAGTATTTATTGGGTTTGATTTTCAAAGTGAAGCCTAGAAAGTTCAGTGAAAAACTGTCCTAAGAACCACCCAAGTAAAGACCAGAGTCGTGTTTGAACATGCTTTATACTGTGCCATATGTGCTATACCCTAGGGGCTTTCCGGGTAACTCAGCTGGTAAAGAATTGGCCTGCAGTGCGGGAGACCTGGGTTCGATCCCTGGGTTGGGAAGATCCCCTGGAGAAGGAAGTGGCAACCCATTCCAGTATTCTTGCCTGGAAAATTCCATGGACAGAGAAGCCTGGTGGGCTACAGTCCATGGGGTTGCAAAGAGTGGGAGGACACGACTTTGTGACTAAGCACACATGCCCACACACACCTTACCCTTCTTTTTTCCCCTTGCTTTTTCTTTTCTAACATGACCAGGTTTTTTGGATAGTCCCAGATAATGATTGCAGCCCTGATCATCTGGGCTGCTGCTTCTGCTGAGAGGAAGGAGAGATACCGAGGAGGTGCTCTAGCTAACCATGTGCGACAGAGGTGGGTGGGGCCTTGTGAGAGTGCTGCGGTTGTCTCTGTAAGAGTTTTGAGTCTCAGGCAATTCTCACTTTTTTCTCATTGATATCAGTCAGAATCTAAAGCAGCATTAAAAAAAATAAAATAAAACCGAACTGAACATCTAACTATTAATTTTTTTTTTTTTTTTTTGCTGCACCACGCAGGCAGGATCTCAGTTCCCCAACCAGGTACTGAACCTAGGCCAAGGCAATGAAAGCCTGAATCCCAACCTCTAGGCTACCAGGGAACTCCCCAAACTGAACATTTTAGATAGACATTTTAGGAAGACAAATGAATTTGATTAATTTCAAGTGCTCTTCTTAAAGGGTAGTTTTTCCTTTTCTTTTTCTTAAGAAAAAGAATCACTTTAAGAAACAAATCCTAAACTCTTGTTAATGACATGCATACTTGAAGTGTTCAGGAGTGAAGCATACTGATACCTGCAACTTACTTTGAAATGCATAAAAAAGAAGTAAGCTGCGGGTTTCCCTGGGGCTCAGGGGTAAAGAATCTGCCTGCCAGTGCAGGAGACACAGGTTTGATCCCTGGTTTGGGAACAGCCCACAGGCCATGGAGCAATCAAGCCCATGTGCCTCAACTATTGAGTGTGCTCTAGAGCCTGGGAACTGCAACTGTGGAGCCCTGGAACCTCAACTACTGAAGCCTGCGTGCCCTGGAGCCCATGCTCCATAACAAAAGAAGCCACCACAATAAGAAGCCCATGCACCACAACTAGAGAATAGCCCCCACTTGCTGCAACTAGAGAAAAGCCCACGCATCAAAGAAGACCCAATAAATAAATAAATTATTTTTTTAAAAAAGGATGGATTCATGAATGGATGGAGGGATGGAGGTATGATTAGGCAAGATGGTAAATGTTAATTATAATACCTTAAAATTTTTTCATAAATAAATTGGGGGGGGGGGGAAGCTCCCTGGGTGATAAAAAATCACTTGGAAATACACATTGGTGACCAACTTTAGATTTTATAAATAAAGGAAAAATTACAGCCCACATTAAATATTGAGGCAAATATCCCAAGAGAGAGAAAAATCCAGACATATGTGACAGACTGTCCCGTGTACCCAACTCTGACATTCTTTTAAGTCAGAATCTTCTAGGAACACTCTCTCCCCATTATTTTTTTAAAAGTATGTATAATTTTCTGAAATAAGAAGAAAATGCTCTAAGTTTTCATTTGTTCCTATTATAAACCAGCTCTTAAGTCTAAAAATTCTTGAAGTTAAGTAGATTTCCATGAACTACTATACAAATTTTCCCAATTATAAAAGCATACTCACAAGAGAACTTTCTGCAAACGCTTTGAATGCAACACAAGAGATGTGACCTTCTTTTTTTAAAAGGTGGATGGTATCACTGGAAATATACTGGAGGAAAAAATCAAATCCCAGTAATCAACTCTATTCTACTATAATTTTACTAGCAACGCATGCACATACAACTTTCCTGCCAGCAAGAGGTAAAAATACTTATTAACTAACCTCTCCAGAAACCATTAAAAAAGGCAGAGACACTCTGCTAACAAAGTGGGAGGCAGCAGGTGTTATACGCATCATTTCTGCCCTACTTCCCCACTCCATGCTTCTAATCTGCATTTCAATCCGAAACACTTCTTATAAAACTCTGGGATGACTGGAATGTTTACAGTCAAAACTTGGGGAGGCAAAGAAGAACAGCAGCCAACTGGCAGAACAAAATCGCTATTGAAGGTTCTGTTATAGCCTAGCAATATTCACACGTTCTTGTTAAGAGTGATATATGGCTGAAACCCAGTAAAGTAGAAGAGTCTTTAGGATCACAGGAAATTTTTAAAAATCCTACCTGGTCTGCAGTCTCTTTTGACCTAAGTGATCCTAGGAACTACTATTGTCAGAACAATCTTCCAGATTGGGCAGGGCCCCTGCGGACCCAGATGGTACCTCTGTGCTTTCTGCACAAGGCTGGACAAACCCAACTCCACTTGCCTTCCGCCCCAGCTGGACCTGTACAGTCCTTACAGAGAGGCCCCATTCCCTAAACTACCCTGCTCTGATCACATCAAGAAGGTAAGGTTTCAAAATTTCCTAAGGATTCCAGGACCTACAGGATAATCTAAACTACCTAGCCTGCCAGCCAAGGCTTCAATTATGTTCTAACACATTAGCCAACTTGAAAAAAATTTTTATTGGATACATATATGTGTAAATGATTTGCTTTGCTGTACACCTGAAACCAACACAACATTGTAAATCAACTATATTCCAGTAAAAAATAAGCCAACTTTGATCTCAGGCTTGCAATTCAGAGGTCTGGAACCAGACTCAAACCACGTGTGACCACGTGGCTGCCCACTCAACTGGGAGTGAAACCTAGATCCATTTTCACAAGCTCGTTTGGTATTTCTTGGCCATCACTCCACGTGCAGCAGCCCAAGCGGCAAGCAAGGCCCCTTCCATCCTGTTCAGCACCCCCAGGTTCGCTCAGCTGCCTCTGGGCTCTCCAGTGGGGGCAACTTGTGATTTTTTTTGGAGGGGAGGCCTATATCCTTTTCTACTTCGCCTCCCGCCCACCTCCCAGACAAGGACCTTCCCAGGGGACCCCACGCCGCACAGTCTTTATCCCAACCTTCACCACCATTTCTTCTCTGTCCTTGTCTTCCGGGAGGTGCCCCTTTCTGGCAAGAAGCAACCTGCAGCCTGGGGCCTCCCTCACGCTGGGGTTATTTTTCACTCTCCAATTTAGACGCTGGCTGTGGGAGCGGAGGGTTTGGGCGCCTGTTCCACCGGCCCCAGGGGGAAGCCTTGCCCCTCGGGGGCCTCGGCAAACCCAATGGAGCCGAGAAGATGGTTCTGTAGCCCTGGGCATGCAGGCATCCTGCGGTGTCCCTTCCTAACACCACTCCCTCCACAACCACCACTGCACACTCCCGGGTCAGCGGTTTGATCGAAGCAAAGAGGAAGGCTGGAAACCCACACACCCCTCTAACCGTCCCGTCGCAGGGCGCTCCACGTGATCCCGCCCGCTGGACGCCGGGCGAACCGCCACTGGGGGCGCGGGGCGCGCGCTACTCACAGCAGAGGCTGTTCCACCAGGGCATGGCGCGCGCCGCTGGCAGGCAGGGGCAGGCCGACAGAGGCCCCGGAGGCCCAGCCGTCTGCCCCCGGCTGCCCCATCGCTGGATGGAGACTGGCGGCCGACCCCAGGCCCCGCCGCTGACGAGGGCGCCCCCTGGGGGCCACCTCGCGCGTCACAGAGGGCGCAGCCTCCTCGCCAGCCTATCACCCACACCGGGGATCCCTCCTCCAATCTAAACACACTCAAAACAAACTCAAGAACACACACCGAAAACCCGCCAGATCTCCCCAGCCAGAGGCGCCCAAACCTCACTGCCGCTGCATTCCTGAACCACCCCTCTCTCTTATCCATACTATATGCCTTCCGGTAGTTGATACAAAACCCACACTGCCTAACAGAGGCCTGGGGTGTGACAGGCATCCCTGCATGGGTTGGTTTGGTGGTTCAGTTCAGTCGCTCAGTCGTGTCCGACTCTTCACGACCCCATGGACCACAGAACGCCAGGCCTCCCTGTGCATCACCAACTCCCAGAATTTACCCAAACTCATGTCCATTGAGTCAGTGATGCCATCTAACCATCTCTTCCTCTATTGTCCCCTTCTCTTCCTGCCCTCAATCTTTCCCAGCATCAGAGTCTTTAAAAATGAGTCAGCTCTTCGAACCAGGTGGCCAAAGGATTGGAGTTTAGCTGCAGCATCAGTCCTTCCAATGAACACCCAGGACTGATCTCCTTTAGGATAGACTGGTTGGATCTCCTTGCAGTCCAAGGGACTCTCAAGAGTCTTCTCCAACACCACAGTTCAAAAGCATCAATTCTTCGGCGCTCAGCTTTCTTCACAGTCCACCTCTCACATCCATACATGACTACTGGAAAAACCATAGCCTTGACAAGATGGGCCTTTGTTGGCAGAGTAATATCTCTGCTTTGGTGGTAAGTGCTTTAATTTGCTGAGTATTAAAATCAAAAGTGAGGACCTCGCGCAGGTTCCTATTGCCAAGCTATCATTTCCAATCATAAAGCCTTAGAGCTGAAAGGTAGAGGTCACCTGATCCCTCCAACTGGTTTTGTTTGTTCAGTGGCTAAATTGTGTTCCACTCAGTGACACCATGGACTGCAGCATGCCAGGCTTCCTTGTCCTTCACTGTCTCCTGGAGTTTGTTCAAATTCATGTCCACTGAGGTGGTGATGCTATCTAACCATCTCATCCTCTGCTGCCCCCTTCTCCTCCTGCCCTCAGTCTTTTCCGTGCTTTGGCCACCTGATATGAAGAGCCGACTCACTGGAAAAGACCAACTGGTTTACAGGGGAATAAACTGACTTCAGAAAGGGTGTGGGAAATGCAAAACGGTACAGCCAGTTTGGAAGACAGCGGGGCAGTGTCTTGCAAAATTAAACATGCTCTTACCATTTGATCCAGAAATCCTGCTTCTTGGTATTTACCCAACTATCCTTGGTATTTATTCATATCCACATTTGGTATGAGTTGCAACCATGTTCATACAAGAACCTGCCGGTGGGCATTTCTAGCAGCTTTATTCCTAACTGCAAAAACCTGGAAGCAACCAGGATGTTCTTCATTAAGTAAATGGATAAATAAGCTAGTATATCCAGGCAATAAAATATTATTCAGCACTAACGAGCTGAATAGCAAATGAGCTAGCAAATGAAGACATGGAGGAACCTTAATAAGTGCATATAACTAGGTGAAAGAAGCCAATCTGAAAAGGCTACACACTGCACAATTCCAACTGTGTGACATTCTGGGAAAGGCCCGTTTGTGGAGACAAGAAAAAGATCAGTGCTGCCAGAGGTGGGGAGGAGGGTGGGATGAACAGGCAGAGCACAGAGGACTTTCTTAGGACAGTGAAACTATTCTGCATGATACTCCAGTGGTAGATACACTTCATCATATATTTGTTCAAACCCACAGAATGTACACACCAAGAGAGAACCTAATGTAAACAAAGGACTCTGGGTTATGATGATGCCAAGCAGGCCGAGGATGGGAACAAATGCCCCACTCTGGTGAGGGATGTTGATAATGGGAGGGACTATGCTTGGGTGGGGGATAAGGAGTGTACAGATACCCTCTGTACTTTCCACTCATCACTGCTGTGAACCTAAGACTGCTCTAAGAAATTATTATTATTTTTTACAATATTATTGTAAAAAATATGTATTGTATATATTACAACAATAATATAAAATATTATTTAATTATTTTTTACAAAATAATGAAGTTTGTCTTTAATTTTTTTTTTTTTTTTTTCTTTTTAGTTTTGGCCTGAAAACTCAGTTTCAGCATGTGGGATCAAGTTCCTTGACCAAGGATTAAACCTGGGTCCCCTGCATTGGGAACATGGAGTCTTAGCCGCTGGACCACTAGGGAAGTCCCCAGAGTTTGTTTTTTGTTTATTTATTTAGTCTTTCTAAAAGAAAAATAAACCCCATGAACTTTCAAAGCATTAAAATTCTTATTCTCCATATGTCATTATAAGTGTTATAATTCATAGATGCCACTTATGATAAGAAAAAGTATTTAGACATGCCAACAAAGGTCTGTCTAGTCAAGGCTATGGTTTTTCCTGTGGTCATGAATGGATGTGAGAGTTGGACTATGAAGAAAGCTGAGCGCTGAAGAATTGATGCTTTTGAACTGTGGTGTTGGAGAAGACTCTTGAGAGTCCCTTGGACTGCAAGGAGATCCAACCAGTCCATTCTAAAGGAGATCAGTCTTGGGTGTTCATTGGAAGGACTGATGCTAAAGCTGAAACTCCAATACTCTGGCTACCTCATGAGAAGAGTTGACTCATTGGAAAAGACTCTGATGCTGGGAGGGATTGGGGGCAGGAGGAGAAGGGGACGACAGAGGATGAGGTGGCTGGACGGCATCACCGACTCAATGGACTTGAGTTTCAGTGAACTCCAGGAGTTGGTGATAGACAGGGAGGCCTGGCGTGCTGTGATTCATGGGGTTGTGAAGAGTTGGACCTGACTGAGTGACTGAACTGAACTGAACATCTAAAGAAACTACTGCTGTATGTCTGATGTGGACAGCAGTTCAAATTCTATTTCAGAATAATAAGCAGTTTTTTTCATGGTTACTGTCATAGTTTAAAATAAGAAAGAACACATATATCCTACTGACTCTTCTGACCCAGATAATGGTTCAAAAGATCACCTGAGCATGCCTGTAACTTATGTCATCTTGTACATCAACTCTACTTCAATTAAAAAAAAAAAAAAATTAAAGATCACCTGACCATCATTTTGTCACTTTGTCAAGGTAAAGACTGGATAAAGGAAGAATCAGTGGGAGCTAAATGGGGGGGAGGGGGAGTTAGGATATTTACATGCCTAATAGTTGAAAGGATGGAGAAATCAGACAACTTAACATCAACCTACGAGGGGCAGATGGACACTGTCTACAATACCCTGAGGAAGACACAATGTCACGTGTGGCGAAGGATGCACAACCTAAATTCAATTAACAGAAAACACACACAAAATGCGGGTGGTAGAAACGGGAGAACTACATGCTTTGAACATGTCAATATCTAAAAGACAAAGGCTACACACATGTTCCAGATTAAAAGAGGCCAAAGAGATGCTGACATCATACCTGAGGCTGGGTCTTGTAATGCTAAAGGGGACATTATTACATAACTGACAAGATTGGCAGACTATGTGAGTCTTGTGACAATGCAAATATCTGACATTGACAATGGTATTAGGGTTACTACAGGAAATCTCTCTATTCTTAGGGAATACGCACTGAAGCATTTGGAAGTGAAGAACTGTGCTGTGTGTAACTTACTCTCAAATGGTTCAGAAAGCTTCACACCTCATACCTACGTAAGACTTAACAGGAACCTGGATGCTGCTTTAAGAAAAATATTTATCTGGCTGCTCTGGGTCTTGGTTGCAGCATGTGGGATCCTTAGTTGTGGCGTATGGGATCTAGTTCCCTGACCAGGGACCGAACCTGGGCCACCTGTGTTGGGAGCTCAGGGTGTTAAACACTGGAATACCAGGGAAGTCCTTGTATGCTGTTTGGTTTTGTTTTTATTTTTGGTTTGCTGGGTCTTCATTGCTGCGAAAACCTCTCTCTAGTTGCTGTGAGGGCTTTTCTTTGTGGTGGTTTCTCTTGTCTCGAAGCCCAGGCTCTAGGCTGTGCAAACTTCAGGAGTTGTGGCTCCCAGGCTCCAGAGCACAGGCTCAATAGTTATGGCTTGCAGCCTGAGTCGCTCCAAGGCATGTGAGATTCTCTCAGATCAGGGATCGAACTCGTGTTCCCTGCGTTGGCAGGTGGATTCTTTACCACTGAGCCAGGGAAGCCGCTGTATGCAATTTTTTCTTTATTTTGTTTTCCAACATAGACGAAAAGAGTAAATAATGAAGCAAATGAGACAAAATGTTAAGAGGTGAATTTAGGTAAAAGGTACATGACGTGCCCTGAACTATTTTTAATTTTGTTACTTTCTCTAAGTTGTTTTAAACACTCAGAAGAATAAACAAGTGCAGATGACTAATAAAAATAAAACAAAAATGGAGAGGGTAATGGTTCACACTCCCGGCTCTTTGCCTCACGCGATATACCGTAATACAGATTTTTATCAATGATTAAGTAACCGCCAAATTCTTCTCCCACCTCTCAAAGAAGAGACAGAATTCAGGTAGAAAGGAAGGAGATCAAAGGCCAGAAGTTCTGGAGCAGACTGGTGTTTCCATTTTAGCTGCACCACTTCCTAGCACTGGGTCCTTGGGCACAATTCTTGAAGTGTCTGTCCTCAGCGTCCTCACCTATAACATGGGTGCCCTGAACTACTCCCTGAAAAGGCTAGTTAGGAGGGTAACACATCAGTTGGCTGTCTCTAATAAAAATAAAACAAAAGCCATTAGAATGGCTTTTTTTTTTGCTTTGTTTTCCTCAGAAGTTTTAATTACTTTTACCAATTCCAACAATCATCTATATAAATTGCTGAAGATTTAAAAATACAGAAAATTGGGAGTAACATCCATAAGACAATGTCCAGCAGTAACTGTTGAAAGTGTTAGTTGCTCAGTCGTGTCTGACTCTTCGCAACCCCACAGACTGAAACCCGCCAGGCTCCCGAGTCCATGGAATTATCCAGGTGAGAATACTGGAGTGGGTTGCCATTCCCTTCTCCAGGGGATCTTCCTGACCAGGGATCGAATCCGGGTCTCCTGCATTGCAGGCAGATTCTTTGCCACCAGGGGATGGTGGCTCATTATCTGAGCCACGAGGGAATGTCCAGTGATAATCGCTATTAATATCTGTATCTTCTTCTGGACCAATTATTTAATAGTCTTCAAATGGTTGCATTTTTATGTCTCCTTGTTTTTAGACAATTTCTGTTGGTTCCATTTTTCCTTATTGTACTCATGGGTATAAAGTCATTGTCCAAACCCAGGAAGGAGCTTTTGAACAGAAGAGGGTAGTGTGAGCAGTCTTCAGCTCTCCAGAACCGGAAGCCTTGAGACACTCCTAGACCTTCAGGACCACAAGATGCTATGGAAACCATCAATACATCAAGTTCAGCTGCTCTTTAAAGTTCTGTGAAGTCGAATGCCACATCGCACCTGTTTTTATCTCTTTGACGCCCAACACAAGGACTTCGAGGGGCATTCTGAATTAGTTCCCTACCTGTTCTTTTTATTTGCACCATGAAAAGATCTAGATCTTTCTACCCCATTTTGGACCAAGTGAAGGATCATATGTGACCAAGCCTTTCTTCCTGTGTGGACCTTCCTTCCTCACCCTCCCTGCTTTCCCAGCCCCCAAATCTACACAGTATCCAGCAGCATCACCTCACATTTCCCAGGTTCAGGCTAAAGGTGGAGGTTGGGAGACTGTCAAACATCACTCCCACCTTCCAGTTCGTGGTTAGCAGATAGCTCCTCAAAGGTGTTTCTATGAGAAACACCTCTAGTCTGCATGCAGGTTCTGAGTGAGTTCCAAGATCTTAGCTTGGTCAGCAAACCAGGTGGCTGTTACACACGTAAAAGAATAGCCCAAAAATGTGGGGTGGCAGAGAGAAGGGACCAAGCCAGCAGCTTTGCTCTTGGGAGTCAGGGAAGCTGCCAAATGACAGGAGGCAGATTGTGATGGGGGCGGGAGCGGTGGCAGCTTCCAGGAAAGACCCAGTGTCCACCTATTTGGACAGAGCATGGCAGAATCTACTCTCGACCACACTAATGAGCATTTCATTAACACAAGTCCTTCCCCACCCCCCCCCCATTAATATATTCACTGTTAAATGACTCCAAAATCTGCTCTGCTCGAATTTTTTCGAATTTATTTTTTGGTTGCACTGGGTCTTCCTTACTGGGCACTGGCTTTCTCTGGTTGCAGAGCCCCAGCTCTAGGTGCTCGGGCTTCAGTAGTTGTGGCACTGGGGCTTAGTCGCTCCATAGCACATGGGATCTTTCTGGATCAGGGATCGAAGCCGTTTCCCCTGCATTGGCAGGCAGATCCTTAACCCCTAGGCCACCAGGGAAGTCCTCCCCTGCTCTAATTTGACATCAGCTCCCTATGGAATTACGGTCTGCCTTTAGATTTGTCCAATGGGATAGGAAGAGGAAAATCAAAAAAGCTTGATTATCTAAGCACCACTGATTTGGAAATGTACTTTCTTGGCACCCAAAAAGTCCTTCCACAGGATAACTGGTTTTAGGCTGAGCCTTTCTGATACAATGCATAACCGTCCCTTCTGTGGAACACTGAATTATCCAGCCATTTTGCAGAATGCTGCTATTAATACTGAAAGTCTCCTGAATCTCCATAAAACCCAAACAAGGTGCTCACATATTCGGTGATGCTATGGTTCGCCTAGAAACTCCACATTGTCATCGGGCATCAAAGATGGTCAAAAGGTTGGGGAAAGGAGTTGGTCCGAGTGTCAATGGGGAAGGGCTCTGGGAGGCAGGACTGGGAGATACTTTCATCTTCATGCAGTCCTGCTCGTCAGTGGTCCCAGCCCAGTCACTTCAAAGGGTGAGGAAAGATTACAGTCCTTCCTGATCCACACTGACCAGCAGCACGCTAAACACAGTCTTACCAGTTACATGGTGTGTGTCAACATGTTTTTCCACTAAAGCCACTTGGGGAAGCAACATCATACAAGTCTTGCTTCTTAAGTAAACATTGGCATAAAAATAAAATATTGCTATTCTTCTTTCCTGGGAGAAGATTCTAGTCATATGTCTTCGTGAGACAGTGTCAATATGCTGGAAACGTTACTTGGAAAAGAAAAAGATGATTTAAAAAATGATGTAGAAAGTGCTTTAACTCACTTGAAAGTGTTAGTCGCTCAATCATGTCTGACTCTTTGTGACCCCATAGACTGTAGCTCACTAGGCTCCTCTGTCCATGGGATTCTCCAGGCAAGAATACGCAAGTGGGTTGTCATTTCCTTCTGGGGATCTTCCCAACCCAGGGATCGAACCTGCATACTCTGCATTGCAGGCAGATTCTTTCCTGTCTGAGACACCTCTGCATATGACCTAGAAGAAGCTTCCTTAGGGTGAATGTATAGCTTTATAGATGCAGGAAGGATAAAGGGAGGTCCCAGGTGAAGTGATGGTACACTTTCTGAAGCTGTCTTGTCAAAACAAAGACTCGAGTAAGCTTTTTGTTTGTTGCTAGGTTTTTCTGAGATGCATGAAAGATCCCCTTAAAGAAAACAGTGTGGAAAGTGAAACAGAGAAGAAAAGTGGCAGCTGGTCGTGCACCCTTCTGCCGCTGCATTTTAATTTTTAAAAGTGTAAGCTAGCCTCAGTTACTACTTTATAGGACAATACCTCAAATCTGTGACAATAATAATCTGAGTTGCTTAATAGTTTGAACAGTTTAATAAACCCTTCCAAGGCTTAAAAGAAAAGGCGACTGAACATTAGTAAAGTGAAATAAACTTCAAAATATATGAATAGTTGTATCTTCAGTAATGTCAAAAGAAACCCAAATTTGAAAGTATTTCCTGGATAGAAATTCAACTTTGGCAGAGAATTGTCAAAGCTTTTCCTATTTTGGTGTCATCTTCTACCAAACTCTGTTTATCTGCTGATAAATACCCAGTCAATCCCAATTTGTAAAATCACTCACAAGAGGTCTATATACATTTTTCTTGTAAAAATATAATCCCCCACCTCTCAAGATTCAAAGGGTCCCTGATCCCAAAGGTTTAAAGATCCAGTCCCCTGCCCTAATCCCCACACAGACACTTCCCACCCCAGTCTCCAGAAAATGCAAGAACCAGTTTTGAGTCCAAAATCTGCAGGATCGACTTTCTTTTCTTACTCTTCCAAATACTCAGTGATTAAGTGATGAAAATATGACTTATTTTCTTTTACTTCAGAGGTTTAGAAGAAAAAAAAACTTTTAAGGAATGTGTCATATTATAGATTACAAAATGTTAATGTTTTTATCCAAACTTAACTGTTTATCAGAGGAAAAGTGCATCTCGAATACAGTTATAACATCAATTTTTTTTTGTTTTGTTTAGTACAACCAGCTCTGTGCAGTCCCTGAGCACTTCAGGACTGCTTGCTGTGACATCTGGAACTGGTTAGCTTTCCCCCACGATTTGCAGCATTGTCCTGGAATTTCTCCAGGAATTCTCCACATTCTAAATCCATCCCTTATATCTTACACACCAAACCAACTCCCCTTGTTCTAATGCTCATCAACCAAAAAAGCCTCCAGGAGATGTGTAACTGGGTTTAAAACTCAGAGAAGCAAAGGCCAGTATAGGAGCATACAGACTTGGATACTGACATTCCCTGGTCCCTTTTACATCTGAGCTGGCGTGTGAAATTGTGTGCATCACAAAACCAGTATCATCCTTTACGAGAGGAAGAGGTCCTTTATAAATGACTCCACAGCTGTGCTTCTTAGTAGCTGGGAACACCAAGAGAAAATGAGGTTTCATAATAAAAAGGGGATTATAGGTAATCACCTTTTGCAGGATTATTGTGGGAAACAATGATAAGCCACTAGAGTGGGTACTCAGTACAAGGCAGTTACTGAGCCAGAGTTGTGAGGTAATTAATTTCATGTCTCACAAGTCCCTTGGCAGAGAGAAGCAGCCATGTGTGTGTGTGTGTGTGGGGGGGGGGGGGGGGGGCGGGTATTTTTTTAATCCTATAAAATGATTTGCATAAAGATATGTATTATCAATAATCGAGAACTGGCGTGATACGGGAGGAGTCTTCCCACTCTACTTTAGAGATCAAGAATACTGTTGCCTTAATTCCTCATATTCTTCATTTAGTCTCAATAATGTGTGTAAGTTAGGGAAAACAGGAAAGATATTTTCCTAATTCAAAACAGTCTTTTTTTTTTTGCTACCATATCACTGATATATGGGTGGAAAGATGATACCTCTCTCATCATCGTCACATTCAATTACTTATTTTCTAGTATTTTTTAATATAAACTTATTTATTTTAATTGGAGGCTAATTACTTCATTTTCTTGGTCATGCCACATGGCAAGTGGGATCTTAGTTCCCTGACCAGGGCTGGAACCCATGCCCCTTGCTTTGGGAGCGCGGAGTGGTAACCACTTGACCCCCAGGGAGGCCTCTATTTTCTACTTTTTTAAACCAAGGCCACTGCTAACACAATGTGAGGGAAAGACTTCAGGAAAGGCAAGAGCATGTGATGTGAATAATCAATCATCTCCTGCTTCAAAGTTTGTTGTATTCATTTCAGGAGGGAGGTGCACAAGGTCTGGGGAGGGGACAATAATGGTCAGTATTAGGTGACAGCTTTCCCCTCCTTTACAAAATGAAAACTCATTCCTAAGCAGTTCTACAAAAATGTCATCAAACCTGTCCAATTCCTATTAAAAATGTCATCAACCCTGCCCAATTACTATTAATTGTGAAACTGAAATACATTCTTATGTTAAGGCCTTCTCACTAAAGAAGCCAAGAGTAACTTTCTCCTACATTATTTAAATGAGCAGTGCCTAAGTGACAAGAAACCTTTTGCTAGTCAATCAATCCTGAATGCTAATTTTAAAAGTCTACATTGCTTTTCAAGATTCTGACCAGCTATTTAAAGAATATTGATTGCAAATCTTCCTCGGTAAAATAACTTGCAGAGGGGAAAAAAATAAGGGGGCGGGACTTCCCTGGTGGCTTGGTGATAAAGAATCTGCCTGCCAAGGCAGGTGACATGGGTTCCGTCCCTGATCCGGGAAGATCCCACAAGCCAAGGAGCAACTAAGCCTGTGTGCCACAACTATTGAGCCTGTGCTCTAGAGCCCGGGACCCACACAAAAAGAGATGCTACTGAACTGAAAAGCCCGCACACCGCAACCCAAGAGTAGCCCCTACTCGCCCCAACTAGAGAAAATCCAAGCCATCACAGCAAGGAAGACCCAGCACTGCCAAAAATAAATAAATAAGTAAATAAAATTATTTTTAAGAAGACAGCTAAAATTCCTTTTTAATTTTCACTTCTACTATAAAATGGTTTATTTGTTTTGATTAAAGCTTTGGAGTTTAATATTTTCTGCATACTTGGTTTTAACCAGGAAAAAGTACCATAATTTGTCACATCCTTCATATCAACATTGTAATAAAAGTAACTCAGGAAGCAATCAACCCAGCTACCTAAAGTTACTCTAAAAATGAGACAGTCCTTCCAACATTTAGCATTCCATTAGGAGCATTCCATTAGGATTATCTGAACCAATTTTTTAAAGTCGCCTCAAGTATCACCCACTCCAGTATTCCTGCCTGGAGAATTCCATGGACAGAGAAGCCTGGTGAGCAACAGTCCATGGGTCACAAAGAGTCGGACAAGACTGAATGACTTTCACTTCACAAGCATACCAAGTTGGTGAACTCAATTTTTGCTAAAAAGGACATTTCTTCCCCATAAGAAACTTAGCATGTGATAAACTCATCAAATAGTGAATGATAAAGATGGTACTAAACACAAAAGGCACTCAGAAAAAGTCATCATCATAGAAACCCCACCTCCAGCGGTGACACCCCACAAACCACACTCCCAGGCAGCCTACCCAGGGTTGAGCATTTTTATATCTCATTCACAGAAAACTTAATGATCTGGAAAAAAATGAATTTTGTATTTTTTTATTTTCAAATGTTGTATAGTCTAATAATTTAAAAAAGGTTTTTTAGGCATCAGGTAAATTTTCACACAAGTTAAAGTGTAAAAAGGCTAGCTGAGTTAACTTGGGGAAGGAATGTTAAGGAAATCTCAAAGTAAACAAGTTAATCTATAGGAAGTGAAAGGTATTTTTTGTTTCACTAAACTTTCACATTCATTTCAAATTCCAGAGGAGGAAGAAGGCTTTGCAGAGGCAATTACATTGAGAAAAATTTTAAGTCTTAGAAATGCTACACTGCGCTTTTAAGAAAACATTTATTTGGAGAGCAATGATCTCAAATGTTTAGAGAGGAGCTGATATTATAAACCTAAATTAGCAGATGGAGTTTAATTTTTGATGAGGGGAGAAAAGGCAGAAAGGGGGAGGAAACAAGTAAATTCCTAAGGACTGAAGCTACAGTATAAATTGCATGAAAAGATCAAATGACAAGTTAGAAGAGTCCTGAGTACATTCCAAAAGTTTGATATCTGTAACTTATTTGCTAGAGATGGCTATGATATATTATCATTCACATTCACAGCCAGATTTCTAGAAAGCAAGCTTATGTTAGTCACTAATTTTATAGTAACTATGGCTTTATTGAAACCACCACATAAACCACAGCTAACATTGTAGTCCCCTAAATGATCCTTCATTGAAAGTTCTAATAAGCAGGTCAAAATGCCAAATATTGCCAATTTCTCAACAAGAATTTTTTTTTTTTTTTCATGACTATAGCGGGCAGTTAGGCTGTCACAATCTATGTTCAAATTCACCCCACTCCAACATGCATCTTCAGTGCGGGTGGGGCTGTCCTTTCCCTCCACCAAGGCGAGAGGTGCAATCCCATACACACACACACAAAACATTACAGGTCTCCCCTGGGCATTAGGAAGATTCCTGCACGGGCAAGAAGCAAGCCCTGAGTTTGCGTGGCCCTGCTGAACCAGAGAGAGAATGCTCTTCGGATCAAAAAGTCAGCACAGCGAGAGAAGCAGGGGTCCATCAGGGTGCGTCGAGCCAGTTGCCCTGCACCACCCCTCATCCCCACCCCAGGCCAAGGGCAGGTTCCTCCACCTGCCACGGGGGCAGAATATACAGCAGACCCAGCCTCCGCCTTACCTGTGATCGTGAGGACGCCCAGCATCATCCCACAGCGCACCTTCGAGCAGAGAGAGCTGCGAGCCTCGACCTCCTAGGGCGGGTGGCCGGAGCCGTCTTGCCAGCGGCCCCCCACCGCAGCCTACGCTGGGATCAGCAAAGAGCTGAGCGCCAGGCCACCCTCGGAAGATCAGGGAAAACCAGAGGCGCCGTCGGAGCTGCAGCCAGAAGCGGACTCAGGCTGCCTTCCCCCGGCTAATAATACGAGGACCCACCCACCCCTCCATCCACCCACCCATCCGGGCCGGCGGGCCCGGGGGCTGGGAGCCGGCCCGCCCTCCCTGCGCTCCGGGGACTTGGCACGGCGCTCACGAGTCATGTGTTTCGCTTTAAAGGAGAGGAACCCTCCCCGTAGCTGGCCTCTGCTCGTGGTCAGTAAGGCTCTGCGGAGACCCGGGGAGGGTTTCAGAGTTGCTGGGATGAATAACACCAGAGTCAGCAGCATTTTATCTAAACCGTTACTTCATTCCTGGCACCGATTTACTTTTGTGGCTCAGCTTTTTAATATTACTTTTAAAAAGACATTAAATTCTACCGCCATTAAAAAAAACACACACACTGTGTTCTGTATCCTTATGTTTGTTTAGAGGCTGATGAGGTGCAAAAATGCTGTTCCCTTTTTTAGTACCTATAGTATTTTATATTTTCACCATCTGCTTCACACACACACTGCACTGATCTGGGCTTGGCAACCCTCAGTTGTCTTGTTTCCTGAACTCTTTGAGAAGGGCTGTTACAAGGCGAACATGTGTCTTCAACACTTAATCAAGGCAACTTAAAAAAAAAAGAAAAAAACCTAAATATTTGAACATTACTTTTTTTTTTTAATGGCAGAAGTCAGCTAACAGACACACAGCATGAAAATCAGTCAGAGCCGATATTTAAAACTCAGAAATTGTCAAGCAGCCCTACATTTGTAAAATCTTTTTTTCAATGCAATTTCAGATTTATTCTGTATAAAGACACAGGATAAGTGATAAGTTGGAGGGTTCTTACGATTTTGACATTATTTCCCATGTTAATTTTCTGTTAGCACAGGTCCGTTTTAGGTCCCCTGGGGTTTGTTTCCCTTTTTTTTCATCCTTTTCCTCTTTATCACTTCATGCCTTGCCTGTCTGACCCCATTAGTACAGGCTCTCCCTCTAAGTAAACCAAAGGTAGGTTTTACTTTTTCTTCGTACAGTGAAGATCTTGCTCATCCCTGCTCCAGGGCCAGGGAGAAAGGTGGGGGACTAGGGTGGACCAGAGTGGGCACAGAAAAAGAGGAGGGAGGAGGGGAACAGAATTATCAAGAAAAATCCAAAAAGCACAGGCAGGCAGGCAGGCATGACACGTCGTTGCTCCCTCTGGCCGCGAGGGGGCGCCACGCACCATATCAGGCCTGCACTGAGCAAGGTTAAGGCGGCACCGCTGCCGGCGATCAGACCTCGTTGAAAAAACCGTCTTCTGCCTCTCTCTAGATCCGACTTCCCCCTTATATTTCCGCGAACACCCAGCCTAGACAAACGTCCGCTTGGGAACAGCAGTGATGCGCCTTGTCCTGGGAGCTGATTCCCAGAGAGAGCCACTGAGCAGCCTCCTAACCCTTTATCTTCCCTAGAGGAGCCTTCCCTTTGGTTCACAAATTGCTTCAATCACAGTCCCTCTGGTGCGTGTGAAATGTTGCTGGTGCCTATTGTCCATCCAGAGTCCTCGTAGCCAAGGGGTCGGAGCAGCTCTGCATTATTCTGCTCCCCGCCCCTATCTATCTATCCCCGCTCCCTCCCACCCCCAACCCTGGAGAGTCCCTTAGTTGTGCAAAATAAGGGAGAAAGCCAGCTCTGCGGGCTGCTCTGGGGGCCTCATGAAATAAGTGGTCTACATCCAAGCTTCCAAAACGTGTGCAGCAGCCTGGGCTCCCCGGGGAGCTGAGGTCTCAGCTTCGTCATTTCTCAGCACCAGCTGCTGGGGGCAGCAGATGACTATCACCTGGGGCCACCTCAAGGACAGTCCAACTTCTAGGTGCATCTGTCGATTCTGACCTTGCTTGGCTGTGCCACCAGCTCCTCTCCTATCTAAAAATCCAGTTCTGGGACTTCCCTGGCGCTTCCACTGCAGGAGGCATGGGTTCCATCCCTGGTCAGGGAACTAAGATCCTCCTGTACCTGTGCAGTATGGCCAAAAATAATTTTTTGAAATAAATAAAAATAAAAGTCCAAATTCTAACAACAGGAAGGCATCATCTGGATGGAAGAAACATCATCGGGATGGAGAAATATCACAAATGTAAGGTCTATTTAAAACATTTAAAAAGGTAAATGTACTGCTATTCAGCTTTGGTGTTTGAACCTTTTTTTTTTCCTTCTCTTTTTATGACATTGGTGAAGACACCAACACTGCGGACTTGATATTCTTAACGAGGCAGTTTAAACCTGGAGGCCAATCAAGAGATCATGTGGCAAGCTGTCACCTCTCCTAGCAGACAGTCCTTGTTGGATCTCCACCTCAAAGAGTAATCAAGGACAGGGCGTGTGGCACAGCTGCCCGATAAGCCTCTGTGTGTCTTGGATTTACAGAGAAAAGTCATCAATAAGGATAAAAGCTGGATGGAGTAAAGATCAGACCCCAGGTAAGTGTACAATGCAGGCAACCTTCTTTGGTTATCACTTCCGTTCCTTATTTGCTTCTTTTTGTTACATCAGAATTTTTAGAGGAATACATCATCACCCAAAGCAAAAAGCAAAAATGATGGGAAAACGTTTACCAGTATCCTAAATGAATGGATGATTAGGGAGGAAAAAAGTGTTTTTCCCAAACTTCCTGGTTCATTCAACAAATATTTACCAAGTTCTAGCATTGGGGTGGAGAAGGCAATGGCACCCCACTCCAGTACTCTTGCCTGGAGAATCCCATGGGTGGAGGAGCCTGGTAGGCTGCAGTCCATGGGGTCGCTAAGAGTCGGACACAACTGAGCGACTTCCCTTTCACTTTTCACTTTCACGCATTGGAGAAGGAAATGGCAACCCACTCCAGTGTTCTTGCCTGGAGAATCCCAGGGACGGGGGAGCCTGGTGGGCTGCTGTCTATGGGGTCACACAGTCGGAAACGACTGAAGTGACTTAGCAGCAGCAGCTCCACGTTAACTGTGCTAAGCCCCTGGGGATACAGTTGGATACTGTCCTTACCCTTGGGGACCTCAGTCTTGGGTAGTAAACACACCCAAGGGAAGAAGTGGGGTCACTTCAATATAGCCCACCTCAGGAAACATCTGAGCTAGCCTCTGAAATGATGCGAGATTTGACGGGGCAGCCTGACCTGAGGATGAGCATACAAAGGCAGTCCTGCAGAAGGGCGGCATGGGGAGAGGCAGGGAAAAGGGGGCATTAGTGAGCTTTTTATAGCTTTGGGGCTTCCCAGGTGGCACTAGTGGTAAAGAACTCGCCCTGCCAACGCACGAGACTTAAGAGATGAGGGTTCTAAGATCCCCTGGAGAAGGAAATGGCAACCCACTCCAGTATTCTTGCCTGGAGAATCCCATGGACAGAGGAGCCTGGTGGGCTACAGTCCTTGGGGTTGCACAGAGTCAGACACGACTGACGTGACTTCAGCCAGGCACAGGCTCAGAGTCAGCTTAGGGAGACTGGGAGCAGGAAGGGATAGAAGTGATAACTAGAGATGAGACAAGACATATTACATTGGAGGCCAGAGTATGAAGGGACCTGAATGACATCTTAAGAACATTGTAACAAATAACCCAATTAAAAAAAAAAAAAATGATCTGGATTCCCTGGTGCTCCTGTGGTTAAGACTCGGTTCTTTTATTGCCACAGCCTGGGTTCAATTCCTGGTCAGGGAACTAAGATCTCACTCTTGGGCCACAGCTAGAGAGCCTGCACATCCCAACTGGAAAGTCCATGCACCACAACGAAGATAATAAATATATTTTAAAAATGATGAAGGATCTGAATGGACACTGCTCTAAGGAGGACAACACAAACGGGCACGTGAAAAGATGCTCAAGGTTATGAGCCATTAGGAAAATGCAAACAAAACCACAACGAGATACCAATTCACACTGACTGCTACTGCTGCTGCTGCTAAGCCGCTTCAGGCTCCCCCGTCCCTGGGATTCTCCAGGCAAGAACACTGGAGTGGGTTGCCATTTCCTTCTCCAATGCATGAAAGTGAAAAGTGAAAGGGAAGTCGCTCAGTCGTGTCTGACTCTTTGCGACCCCATGGACTGCAGCCTATCAGGCTCCTCCGTCCATGGGATTTTCCAGCCAAGAGTACTGGAGTGGGGTGCCATTGCCTTTTCCATCACACTCACTAGAATGGCTATAATCAAAAAGACCAACAAGATAACAAACAAAGAAACTGGACCCTCGTACATTGATGTGTTGACATATTATTTAATTATATCGGGAACAGGCAAATCTATAAGGACAGAAAAATGGACTAGCAGTTACTCAGACCCAGAGAGCTGGAGAGAGAGGCTGCTAACAGGTATGGGGGTTCTTTGCCATGAAACGAAAATGTCCTAAAATTGACTGTGCTGATGGTTTCACATTTCTGTGAATATACTAAAACCCAAAAACATGTATACTTTAAATGGGTCCCCTGCATGATGTGTGGATGATATCTCATGAAACCTTTTTTTTCTTTTTTTAAGAAAAAAGAACTTCATATGAGTTCTGGAGGCTGCAGGGAACCATCAGAGGCTTTGGAGCAGAGCTAGAGTCACACAGTTTGAACTGTGATTTAGAAAAAGTAACTGGGCAGTAACGACAATGAGAAAGATGCTCTAGAAATAACATTGATGGAAACCATGGTGCCCAAGGTGAGGAAGGAGTCAAAAAGTTGGCTGCACTCACATCTCTGAGATCATCCGAATGGAATGCAGCAGGTGAAGTCAAAGGTCTGGAACACTGAGGAAGACGAATCTGAACAACGGCTCTGAGAATGGACAGAGATTAGAGGCCATCAAGGAGAAACCGGCCTGGAAGCCCAAGGTGGAGAGGACTCAAAGACGGAAACAGCAGAAATAGTGGGATGCGTGCGCATCACAAAGCAGTGACTCAGGATGAGAACTCAGGAAGCCTCGAAGTCCAGCGAGGCTGGACAAGTGGACAAAAAGCTGCAATCAGGACAGAGACCAAGACACCAGGGTCAGCACAGAGGCGAGGTTCATTAACTTCCTCCAAGGAGGCATTTAACCTACACGTGAGCATCGTCGGGAACTAGGGACTTGTGCGTGCATGCTAAGTCCATTCAGTCATGTCCAACTCTGCGACCCCATGGACAGTAGCTCACCAGGCTCCTCTGTCCATGGGATTCTCCAGGCAAGAACACAGGAATGGGTTGCCATTTCCTCCTCCAGGGGAATCTTCCTGACCCAGGGATGGAGCATCGGGAACTGGAGACTTGGACTCACCCCAAATCCACTCCCAACCCCCATCACCCCTCCTTTCATTTTTCTTTTCACCCCAGCTTTACATTCAGAGGAAAATAAATCCAAACCCAATGAGGTTGCTTTTCCTCTGGCTGCAAAGGGCAGATGAAATCTAAAGGAGCCTCTATGCACTGCTGCTCCTTTAAAATGCTTCGAAGATCATCTCGGGTTGAATTAGAAGTTGCTGCCAACTAATAACCATGAAGAAGATGAAACTATACACTGAATTAAATGACATCGGGCAGGTTCTCCTGGGCTCAGTGTATTTTCAAGTCTTCTCTGCTCCTTTGCTACGAACACAGGCAAATACCAGTTAATTGAATTTTATGGTCCAGTTGAATTGGACATGTTTGTGTAGACATGGTTATTTTGATTCAAAATCCTCAAGACAAATAATCTGAAGACTAGTTCCTCAAAGGGACTATTGTAATACAACAGAAAAGCTAAGGGGGATTTAAAAGTCACTTAGCCAGACAATTTATCAAAAAAAAAGGAAAGGGGGAAATTAAATATTAAAAAAAACTCAATCCAAATAATAAAAGTGATATAGAATAAGTTTATTTCTCCTCTTTTTGAGTTCACATGTTGTAATATTCGACTTGGCAATTCTACTTTTATTAGCTATACCAAAAGTAGAGTCAGACACGACTGAAATGACTCAGCAGCAGCTATACCAAATCAAAGTATAAATTTATATATGAAAATTTTAACTGCTTGGGATGTATAATATATTTAAAGAATTTAAGTGTCCCAATACTAGGAAAATAGTTTATTTAACTCTTCACTGGACTATCTTGCAAAACAATGTGTTTGAAGCAGTTAAGGACATGGAGAAATGCTTACATTGATATAGAAAACCACACACCTCTTTGTTAAGTATATAAACTATATATTCAATACAATCTTGATTTTGCTTTCTAAAGTATGCTCACATAAGTGAGGCTGAGCAAAAAAAGAGCCCAAAAAGAAAACTATCAAAAACCAACCATAGTGGAATTATGGGCAATTTCTCTCCTGATATTTTCCTCAACTTTACAAATCTTCTACAACAAGCTCTGTTACTCTCACGGTTAGACGGCAAGCACATCTGATGCCCAGCTTGTGGTTGTTGCACAGAGGGGACCCGCACTGCCAGACCTTGCACCTTCCAGCGATACCTCCGATTCCATTAAAAAAGCAAGGCAGACTTGGGGCTTCCCTGATGGTCCGAAGAATTCGCCTGCTGATGCCGGGGACATGGGTTCAGTCCCTGGTCCAGGAAGATTCCACATGCCACAGAGCAACTAAGCCCATGCGTCTCAACTACTGAGCCCCGTAGAGTAGCAGCTACTGAAGCCTGTGCGCCTAGAGCCTGTGCTTCACAACAAGACAAGCCACTGCGACTAGAGAGCAGTCCTCGCCGGCCACAACGAGAGAAAGTCCTCTCGCAGCAACAAAGACTCAACGCTGCCCCAAAATAAAACAAATAAAATGCAAGGCAGTCTCAATCATGATCTTCAACTCCCAATCCTGGACTATATAAACTAGCAAGCTGAAAGCAGATTCACGTCAAAGTGTAATCTTCTGAAAATTAGGATATAAGCATAAAGGTGTTTCCCTACCAAATCTGGTCAGGTGTTGGCACAGGAATCAGATTCTCTGCTGAGTGCCTTGTGTTCAAATCCTTTATTCTTCTTAAGACTCTGAACATTGGTATTTGGTTGGTCTAGAGAAGACTGCAAAGTCTTAAAAAGGAGTTGTAGTTCTGGTTCTTCTGATAGCAATGTGGCCAGGAGTAAGGAATTCTTCTAACTCTCTGGGCTTCAAGTGATGGGAGAATAAAGACACCACTAATGCTAATGTTATCTTAAGCTCTACCAAGTGTATTTGAGAGACATAATAAATGTTACCTATTACGCCTAAACTATCTGCTTCCCAGTGGGGTAAAAATTGGTTCATGGTTGACTTATTCTTTTACATATGAAGCACAGATTTTAAACATACACATACACACACACACACATACACATACAGACACACACACACACACACACACACACACACACACACACGGCTTCCCTGATGCCTCAGTAGGTAAAGAATCTGCCCACAATGCAGGAGACCCAGAAGATGAGGGTTCAATCCCTGGGTCGGGAAGATCGCCTGGAGGATGAAATGGCAACCCTCTCCAGTATTCTTGTCTGAAAAATTCCATGGACAGAGAAGTCTGGTGGGCTCCAGTCCATGGGGTCGCATGGCTGAGACTGAGCACAGCACAATATATAGAGACAAACAGAGGCATCCATATTATTTAAACTGGTGTACAATGTATCTCTGCTATAAAAATGTTGGGGGGGGATGAGTTACGGAAAAAAGACTTAGCTGGGCAAGGCAGTGGTGAAAAGGTTGAGAAATACTGCTTTAAATATACTTAAGTCTCATTTTAAAAGAATCCTTTGAAAAAATACATCTATACAAAGCAAGGATGCCCTTTTATCATCAATTTCTCAGAAATGCATCCTGACAAGAGAAGCATCATCTTGCACTAACAGTAATTAACCTGAGGTTCCTCTGGATCTTTCAGAAGAGAATGAGACCATCTTTGATTTGCCTGGAAAGTCCTTCTCAAAAGGAGTGGGAGGGAGAGGCTAGCTGAAGGTTCGCACTGAGAAGAGAGCACTAACGGTAATGACCTACCCACTGACTGACTGCAGCTGCTCATCTGAAACTGATGTGAGCCCACCAGCAAGCCACACACAAGACTTTAAATTTTCTTCTTCTGTCACTTTTCCTTCTCCCCTTCCTTCCTTTCTCTTTCCCTCACTTCCTTTTTTTTTTTTAGGGGGGGTGTCTTTCTTTCTTGTTGACTGCACCATGTGGCTTGCAGGATCTTAGCTGCCCAACTAGGTGTCAACCCTCACCCTCGGCAGTGAAAGTGCCAAGTCCGAACCACTGGACCACCAGGGAACTCCCAACTTTAAATTTTCTAGTAGTCACATTAAAATGAATAATACTAAACAGTGAGGTTCTTTCTAATACATTTTATCTAACCCTGTATCTATATTTTATCTAGTCCGATTATGCCAATATGTGCTACAAATGAAAAAATATTAGGAAAATATTTTACATTCCTTTTTGGACTGAGTATTTCACATGAAGAACACATCTCAAATAGGATCAGCCACATTTCAAGTGCTCAACAGCCTCATATGGCCAGAGCACAACTTCTAAAACTGTAAAAATAACTGAACGTCTCCATGGACTGAACTGTCTCCTAAGGACAATTCCTGCTTCTTTCAGGACAGTTCCACCCAGCTTCCATCTCCTTGCCTCCTGAACAGAAACCACCATGCTGTCCACTCATAGAACTGTCTTCACTTCTTCAGCATCCAGTCTAGTGATGACTCCTTTGTTTTCTCAGAATCACCCACATAAGCACAAATCCTATAATAAAGCCCTCCCACCTCCCTGTTACTGAGCCACCCATCCTAGAATCCTCCTTACTATAACAGGCTAAGGAAACCTAACTTGGTTTGCCACACACGAGTTCCTGGTGGCCTCTAAGTGGCAAGGAATTAAATTCCCATTGATAGATTTAATTGGTGCAGCTGTCTCTTTCACAATTTCTTAATTTGAGTTAATATATTGAAATCTGGGGCTTCCCTGGTGGCTCAGAAGTTAAAGCGTCTGCCTGTAGTGTGGGAGACCTGGGTTCGATCCCTGGGTTGGGAAGATCCCCTGGAGAAGGAAATGGCAACCCACTCCAGTATTCTTGCCTGGAGAATCCCATGGATGGAGGAGCCTGGTGGGCTACAGTCCACGGGGTCGTAAAGAGTCAGACACGACTGAGTGATTTTAAACATTTAAACAAACAAACATATTGAAATCTATTATTTTCCCACCAACTTTCACTGTAATCACACACAATAATAAAGTGTTTAAAAGGAAATATATATATATATGAAACATCAAAGTGAAAATTGCTCAGTCATGACCAAGTCTTTGAGACCCCATGTAGCCTGCCAGGCTCCTCTGTCCCTGGAATTCTCCAAGCCAGAATACTGGAGTAGGTAGCATTTCCCTTCTCCAGGGGATCTTCCCAACCCAGGGATCAAACCCAGGTCTCTCGCATTGCAGGAGTATTCTTTACTCCCAGGGAAGCTCATATATGTATATATATATGTATAGTTATAGTTATATAACTACCAGGCTTCCCTGGTAGTCTGAAACTATATAAGTTGTATATATATATAAAACTGAAAAGGTCGACTAGGGACTTCCTGGTGATCCAGTGGTTAAGAATCTACCTGCCAATGCAGGAGACATGGGTTCAGTCTCTGGTTCAGGAAGAACCCACACGTGGCAAGGCAATGAAGCCTGTAGGTCTCAACTGCTGAGCCCATATTCTAGAGTCCATGCCCTGCAACAAGAGAACTCACCGCAGTGAGAAGCCTACACACCAAACTAGAGAGAGTGCATGTGAGGCAACAAAGACCCAGTGCAGCCAAAAATAAATTAAAAATAATAAAAAAAAAAGACCAACTAGACTTATTTAGACTGGCTTCAAAAATACTTGCAAAGCAAAAATTTACACTTGCAGTAGTAATAAACTTATTTAACCCGTATTCACATGAATTACAATTTACTTGTAAAGACAACTTTTCTACAAATCTAGAGTGTGACAGTTAATAAAAGTATATCTTTTAAGTCAAGGCAGAATCCACTGCCTAGATGAAGAATAAAATCCGGATGACAGAATTTACTTCTGATTCTTCCATAAAACAAAGTCCTGCTCACCAAAATTTATTGCATAAATTCCAAGGTCATGGGAATTCCCTGGCAATCCAGCAGTGAGGACTCCACATTTTCACTGCAGACAGCCTAGGTTTTGTCACCCTGGTTGAGAAACTTAAGATCTCACAAGCTGAACAGCTCGGCCAAAAAAAAAAAAAGAATGGAATGTTTAGAACACAAATCAGTTCTTAGAAATTAAAAATACAGTAACAAGATAAAATCTAGGGACTTCTCTGATGGTCCAGTGGCTAAGACTCTTCGCTCCCAATGCAGGGAGCCCAAGTTCCATCCCGCATCAGGGAACTAGATCTCACAAGCCACAAATAAAGATCCTGCATGCCACACTGAGTAGAGGCAGTCAGGCAGACAAGGAGAAATGTCATATGACATCCCTTATATGTGGAATCCAAAATGATACAAATGAACTTACTTAAAAAACAAAAGGAGACTCACAGAGAAGGAACTTATGGTGGCGGGGATGGGCAGGCAAAGTGGGAGAGGGTAAAGGAGGGATGGTTAGGGAGTTTGGGGGGAAAATACTTGCAGTGGAAAGAACAGTATCAAGTTTAATTTAAAGAAATCCTTTTGTGCTAAGCAAATAATTCCTCTAACAACATCATTCAAATGTACTTTTGTAAATTATACTCTTCCTGAAACTATTAAATAATCAATAATTCTGAGGGGGAAAAGAAAAAAAAGATCCCGCATGCCACAGCTAAGACCCACGCAGCTAAACAAATAAAAGTATTAAAAAAAAAAAAAAGATGAAATCTAACCTTGAGGACATATTCCAAGAATAAAGAGATGCAAACTACATGGGGAAAAAAGCTTTCCTTAGAACCATTCTAGAAGTTCTAAAATCGGAAGAATAGTAATCCCCAAAAGAGATCAAAGAAAAAGAGGGAAAAGCAAGATATAGCTTCCTAGGAGTGAAGTTTCATAGCTTCCTAGGAATGAAGTTTCTAGACCCAAGAGGTCACATGAACCCAGCGTGTTGACTCAGTGGATTCACATGAAGATTCATCACTCTAAAATCTTCACAAGACGGAGGACGAAAAGGACTCTGTGAGCCAATGAGCTACCCAGGGGATTAAGATCAGAACAGCATCAGGTGCCAATGGTAATAAGACATTTATCAACGTGACAATGAAAGAATCCTCGTGCATCAGGACACAGAGCAGAAATTAACACAAGTGGGGGACACTCAGGGCCAAGGCTTGATGAGCTTGAGGAAATCGTCGGATTTCTGTACACTGAGCTTACAAAGGGAGGCCACGAAGCTTTTTGATGGAGATGACTGTTTTACATCATCCACTTCCACTTTATTTTTTTTTAAAGCTATGTTTTATTTATTTATTTGGCTGTACCAGATCTCAGTTGTGGCATGCAGGATATTCCATCTTCCTTGAGGTACTCGAATCTTTTTTTTTTTTTTTTAAGTTGCGGTATGGGAACTCTTGTGCTCACTTAGGCAGCACATATGACATGCAAATTCATGAAGCATTCCACATTTTGGGGGGCTTCCCTGGTGGCTCAGTTGGTAAAGAATCACCTGCAATGCAGGAGACCTGGGTTCGATCACTGGGTTGGGAAGATCCCCTGGAGAAGGGAATGGCTAACCACTTCAGTATTCTCGCCTGGAGAATTTCATGCAATGTATAGTCCACAGGGTCAGAAACAGTTGGACACGACTGAGCGACTTTCACTTTTTCTTTCATGGGAACTCTTAATCGAGGCATGTGGGATCTAGTTCCCTGACCAGGGATTGAACCCAGGCCCCCTGCATTGGGAGCATGGAGTCTTAGCCACTGGACTGGTCTGCCAGGGAAGTCCTGACACCCACTTTTTTACAACTAACAATGCCTGGGATGTGGGGGTGGGGGTGGGGGAAATCTTCCACTTTATTTACAACAATTACTTAGGGCTTCCTAGGTGGCTCAGTGGTAAAGAATCTGCTTGCCATTGCAGAAGATGCTGGTTTGATCCCTGAGTCAGAACAATCCCCTGGAGAAGGAAGTGGCAACCCACTCCAGTATTCTTGCCTGGGAAACCCCATGGACAGAGGAACCTGGCCAGGTACAGTCCACCTGGTCACAAAGAGTTGGACATAACTTAGCAACTAAATAATAACAACAATGACTTGGAAAGTGGAATTTCTCCTATTTGTATCCCTAACTGCTCCATCATGTAAGGCTGTCTGCTTACCGTCACGGTGAGTGGCGTACCAAAAGGGATGAGCAACAATTTGTCACGTGTCATTTGTCATGTTTTCTTTCATTGACATGGTCTTCATTCTATCTGACGGTAGTTCCTCTGGCAACATCCTTGATAGGGGACCTCCTTTCTATGCTTCTGTATCAGTTTACTTTTCTACACCAATCAATTTTTTCAGTACTTAATCCTTGGTTTAAAGCAAACTAAGTTGTTCTCATGTTTGTGAAGAGTCTGAGAAATAAACTACTCTTTAAAAGTGGGAATACTGAAATTAAAACCCAGTTATGCTTGGCAAGCGTCCATCAAGGACATCCATATCTGAACGTATACATCAGCCCTGGCACTTTTCTGTGAATGTGAGGCAGCTTGTTTTCTCTGGGGACGTTCTGCCTGCAGGAGAAAAGATCAAAGACACGATAAACGTGTCTTGGAGGGCCACGGTGTGGAAAAGGGAGCTGAGTTTGTGCTTTGTGGTTCCAGAAGGCAGCGCTAGGAGCCGGCGGCAGTTGGTGGGGGTATATTTTCACTCCGGTGGAATAACGGGTTTCCTTTTATGGAGAGACTCCCCAAACCTTCAGAGTTTAAGCGGAAGAGCCTCCTATGTGGGAGCAGGAGCCTGGCATAGACAGCCTCGAAGTTCCTTCTCCCCGAGGCTTCTGGGTCCCAAACCCGGCTTTCTGGCTGTCAATCATGAACGCGGGTGTCATGGGCTCAACCGCATACTCTCCAGATTCATACGATGCAGCCCTAACTTTTGACACGTGGAAATGTAGCTTTATTTGGAGAGACACCTTTCACAAAGATGACTAAGTTAAAATGAGAGTGGACCCGAATGCAACCTGACTGGTGCCTTATGAGAGGCCATTAGGACACACAGAGACACCTGGGGTGGGCAAGGCCACGGGGCCAGAGCGAGAAGGCGGCATCGAGAAGCCGCGGCCAAAACCAAACCTGACGCCACCTTGGTCTTGACTTCCCAGCCTCCAGGACTGTGAGAAAATACACGTCTGATATTGAAACCAGCCGTTCTGTGATGTATTATTTTGGCCGCCCCAGCAAACTAACACAGCAGGATAACTGCCTCATGCTTTGGTGTCAGCTGAAACAGGTACATTTTAAGACACATTAAAGCAACCCGTTCATTCAGTTAATTCAATCTAGCATGTATCAATTTTCACCAAAAGTAACTAATGCATGCATTGTTAACTGAGGGGTGGGGTGGGGCTGCCTGATATCACATTGTGAAAGTGAAAGTTAGTCACCCAGTCGTGTCTGACTCTTTGCGACCCCATAGACTGTAGTCCATCAGGCTCCTCTGTCCATGGAATTCTCCAGGCAAGAATTCTGGAATGGGTTGTCATTTCCTTCTCCAGGTATCACACTGAACCTACTCGTTAATTATAAAAGCAGTTAACAAACATTCAAAGTATGATGCTTAAGAACAAGGCTCAAGTGATAGGCTAAAAAGCTGTAGAACTTAAGCTCTTCCAGAGATACATACAAATATAGATCAGAGGATGTACATTCTCAAAGCATCCTTTCATATAATACAGGGACATTGTGCTTGGAACATACAATGCCAGAACCATCTGGGGGATGCTATATTAGGTGAAACTGGGGCTGTTTTAAGAATGTCTTTGAGAAAACATCTAAAGGATTTTTATTCAATAAATGCTAAATTTAATGTTTCCATTCATGGCTTCATCACCATTAGAAAAAACCATTTATTGCCATGGTCCCGCCAAGGGAAAGTCTGAATCTTGGCAGGTTATGTAGACAAGTCCATAGGCCATCTTACCTAGGCTCCTCCTCAACTGGGCCAGAGCATCCATCCTATTCATGGGTGTACAGAGCATTCACCCTCTTCATGGGTGCCCTGGAAAACTGCAGCCATCTGTAGGTAAAGCTTAGCAGTAATTTAAGATTACTGACAAGTCTTTGGGGGCCTTTATCAACAGTTTTCACTCATCTTACTGGGCCAGAACCAGATGCTATTACATGATTCCCATCTTACTTTGTGGCCACACTTAGGAAGCTCCTATCTTTCTTTCATATCTAAATAATTACATAGGGAGACTTTCTTGAATGCTTTCCCAGCTGAACTTTTTGTTCATTAAGGTAAAACTTCAGAGACTTCTCTGGCGGTCCAGTGGTTTAGACCCCATGCTTCCGATGCAGGGGTCACGGGTTTGATCCCTGGTCAAAGAACCAAGATTCCACACGCTGCATGTTGTCGTTCAGTCACACATGCCCTCCTCCCCCCAAAAACCCAACAAACACTAAAATAAAAAAGCAAAACTTCAAATCTAGAAAATGGCTTATAAGAACAGACTGAAAAGAAGAGCATAAAAGTGTTTTTATAAAAAGGCATAATGAAATTGCCAAGTCGATCCCTACCTACCCAAAGTCACCTGTGTATCTTCACTGGCTCATCCATCATTTGGTTATTTTAATGCCTGTATTTCCAGCACTTCTGATGTGACTCAGTCATAGCATTTCAGAGATGGATGAGGATGTTCATTTTACAGATGGAAACTGATGCTCAATGAGATAAAGGGATGTATTCAACTCAAGGTCACAGAAAAAGAGAAAGGCAGCCTGGCCCGGGTTTTACTCTCCTGCACTGAACTGATGGACAGAAGTCTTACTCATTCTTTCTCCCCTTCACACCAAATTTTTCAAGTTACAATGAAAGCAAAGTTTCATCGCCCTGGCAGACTTAAATATACTTCAGAGAGGGAAAAAAAATCTCTATATAGCTTGGTTGTTAGTTACTGAAAAATAAATCTGTGTTTCTTTAAAGATGAAAGCAACAGAGTATTTGTACCAGAAATTTGTCAATGACATAAGTAATTTCAGAGAGGCACGCTAAAAATATTGCTGCGGAGCAGAGGGCTGAATTAAAACCAGTTCCCAGAAACTGCAGACTGTAGGACTTTTGCCTAAGTTCAAGGCCTATTTTGTGAGTGTTTCAAAACATTACAAAACAGGATACAGCTTGAGAAAATGTCATGCAATAATACTGTATTTGAAATAGCAGAGTGTAGGAAGGGAGACCCCTCTCTCTGTCTACCCAGCCCTCATATGTGAGAGCATTGCTGGGAGTTATCATTTAATTGCAGGCAGGTCAGGGTCTGATTTCATGTTTCCAGGCAACACCACCTGGATAACCAATGGTGGGCACCTTCAGAGCCCAGCACTGAAAAGCAGCTTTGTTAGTGCTGATGCAACACAGGAAACAAACAGAGCCTTGGATACACCTAAAGAGCCCTGCATCTGGGGATGCAGGGAATGAATTGATATAAAGGGAAAAATCAAACAGATCCTCCTCTCCCATATGAGTGAAAATGTAATATTGTTAACTCTAAGTTGAAAAACTCTGTGTTTTCACTTATCCAAGTACTATTTGTGAGGGACTTCCCTGGCAGTCCAGTGGTTAAGACTTGGTCTTCCAATGCAAGGGTTGTGGATTTGATCTCCTATTGGGCAGCTAAGATCCCACATGCCTTGCAGCCAAGAAATCAAAATAGAAACGGTATTGTAACAAAGTCAATAAACACTTCAAAAATGGCCCCCATAAAAAAAGAAATCTTTAAAAAATATTTTTTTGAGCACTTACTGGGCATCAGACATTGTTCTACGCTCAGGGGACTCAACATGGAAACATACAAATCCCATCCCCACCCCCCATGCCAAGAAATCTCTGCTCTCACGGTTCTTCTTTTGTAGAGACAGGCATACTGAATGCCAGATGTTGACAACATCTGACATAGAGAAAAATAAAGGAAAGTGGGTAGTATTTGAGCAACAGGTACGCCTTCATGAGAAAACTAACAAGGTACCAGTCATGTCACAAACTGAAGAACAAAAGGGACTAACTCATAAGAACATTTCTTCCTGGCTAGGAAAGCCACCTCTCACAGAAAAGCAAGTATTTTGCAGGGGGGAAGGGGTCATCTTTGAACACTGACCTGGAGCAGTGCTTGGGGTACTCAGTCTCCAGATAAAGTTATTAAATGATCAAAAAGCAAAGAACAACAACTTGTAACCTAAGAATGGATTTTCTGTAAGGTAACAAGTTCCACGGGGAGAGTTATGAGCACTTGGAAATAACCTCTGGCCTTTCCCTACCTCAAAGGTTCCAAACACCAGAAGCTGGAAGATTCAAACAGCAAATTCTATTTGGCCAGGACTGTGACATCAGCACCATCAGAGACATGAAATTCTTCACAATGCTGAAAATTCAGCTTGTTGATAACCTCCATTTTTGTTACTATATCTGTGGGGAATATATCAGAATGTAGGAAAGTAGAACCTTGAGAAAGGTAAGGAGCACACTCTCTTAAAGACCGCTGCTGTGGGACTTCCTTGATGGCCCCATGGCTAAGACTCCACGCTTCCATTTCAGGGAGCCCAGGTTCCATTCCTGGTCCGGGAACTAGATCCCACATGCGCACAACGAAGATCAAAGATCTTGCGTGCCTCCACTAAGACCCGATGCGGATGAATAAATAAGACTTTTGGGGCTTCCCTGGTGGCTCAGTGGTAAAGAATCTGCCTGTCAATGCAGAGACACAGGTTCGATCCCTGGTCAGGGAAGATCCCACGTGCCACGGAGCAACTAAGCCCGTGCATCACAGCTACTGAGCCCCTGCTCTAGAACCCGGGAGCCGCAACCACTGAACCCACACACCCTAGAGCCTGTGCTCTGCAACGCAAGAAGTCACCAGAGTGAGAAGCCTGCGGACCACAAGAGAGTGGCCCCCACTCACTGCAACTGGAGACAAGCCCACGCAGCAACAAGCACCCAGCACAACCAAAAATAAATAAATAAGTTTAAAAAAGACGTTTGCTTTAAGTGACAAGATGGGGGATGGGGGAGGTTGGGGGTTGTTTATTTTTCTTGGTGGCGAGGAGGCGTTTTCTAGGACCACTCCCAAGTCAGAGGGATCAGAGCTTTGTTCCACGTGCATGGTTCCAGCAGAAACCTCCTCATCGCGCTGTTCAGCAGAGCAAAACCTGCTCCCCAGGGTGCTGGCTGATACCTGCGGTTGACCCCAGAGGAGCAAATGGCAAGGGCAGAGGTTCCAACAGCAGCTGCATCGCATCTGGTGCAAATGCCCGCACTCAGGGTATGCAAACAGTATAAGGGATATGTGAACAAAAATTCAAAAACCAAGGACAGGATCACCACTGTGTGTGTCCTTTCACACAAGCAAATCTGGCCTGGGAAGGATGGAGAAAACATAACATCCACGGGCTTCATCACGTTTGCTGTAGCTACTCTGCAGAAAGACAAATCTCCAAGAACCCCAGAAACAAATGCCTTGTAAATGACACATTCAGATGGTCTCAGAGCACAGTCACGTGACTGCTCATATACGGCAATGAGTTTTGGAGGCTTTAACAAGTATGTGATTATCAAAACAAAGAGGTCTTAAGTTTTTTGATTTTGCAATACTGACTTTCCTCATCTGTTTGCAAAGAAAATAATCTGATCAATGTATCAGTTCAGTCCGACTCTTGGTGACCCCATGGACTGCAGCACCTCAGGCTTCCCTGTCCATCACCAACTCCCGGAGCTTGCTCAACTCATGTCCATCGAGTTGGTGACGCCATCCAACCATCTCATCCTCTGTTGTTGCCTTCTACTTCTGCCCTCAATCTTTCCCAGTATCAGGGTATTTTCCAATGAGTCAGCTCTTTACGTCAACGGATACTTGAAAAGAAAATCTAAAATTTTAATTTGTAGAAACTTGAAATTTAAAGTTGGACCCAGATCAAGACAGAATTTTTAAAAAATCCTTCTTGTTCAGGCACTCATAGAGATTCATAGAAAACCATATAAGCCACAGACTATAGAGCAAATGACAATCTGAGGTGGGAGGGTTCTTTGTTAAAATCAGTAGAATCAGGGACTTCCCTGGTGGTCCAATACTTAGGACTCTGTGTTTTCACTGCAGGGGCATGGGTTCAATCCCTGGTCAGGGAACTAAGATCCCACATGCTGCTAGGTGAGGGCAAAATAAAACAAAATCAGCAGAAGATTTTCCACAAAACTAATGGCACTTGTGAAGCTCCTATGAATGCTGGGTGTGGCATGGCTAGATAGAGCTTTCTGGTTGGAAAAAAGTTGTATTTCTATATAAGCAGTTGTGATGAATGATAAATTGCCTAAGAAAGAACTCAGAAGGGACTAACTCCAAGGCTAAAGTTCAGTTCAGTTCAGTTCAGTTGCTCAGTCATGTCCAACTCTTTGAGACCCCATGAATCGCAGCACGCCAGGCCTCCCTGCCATCACCATCTCCAGGAGTTCACTCAAACTCATGTCCATTGAGTCAGTGATGCCATCCAGCCATCTCATCCTCTGTCGTCCCCTTCTCCTCCTGCCCCCAATCCCTCCCAGCATCAGAGTCTTTTCCAATGAGTCAACTCTTCGCATGAGGTGGCCAAAGTACTGGAGTTTCAGCTTCAGCATCATTCCTTCCAAAGGCTAAAGTAACTTGCTATAAATTGCTTTTTAAAAAAAATTTTAATAAATATTTGTTTTCATGCTAATTGTATATTCTCTAAAAGAAAGCCCCCAGAATTACATAATCTTCAAGCTTCCTTCAACACACATATACACACATACACACAAACATATATCTGAAACTTATTGCATAGTTTAGAAAATATTTAATAAGCAGGTCTCGTTTTCTATCATTTAAAGAAAGGTTACAAGGAAACAGGATTTCATTTTCATTCTGGGAAGAGGCTTGGTTCTGAATTACCAGTATTTCTGGTTTCAGAAAACAAGCAAGCAAGTCAAAGTGGGAAAATATTGTGCATTCTGGCTGTGTCCAAATATTGTCTGTCACTTTAAATCAAAACCTTTCTAGGAGAAATGTCCCTCATTTGTAGCTTTCTCCTCTCCTGTCCATTGGTCCACCTAAGGCAGGAGCAAATGCCACTGTGAGCCAATCCTCCTAGGGGCCAAAATGGCTCAGATCATTTCTTACTGAAATGGGCAAGAGCAGAAACCAAGGTACCCAAAATCCTACAGTTAAGCATTACATACCAAATTATGTCTTTATTTACATTGCAGTAAGCTGATATGCAGAACACAGTCATATCTGACTTTTTTAACCCCATGACTGCAGCACGCCAGGCTTCCCTGTCCTCCACTATCTCCTGGAGTTTGCTCAAATTCATGTCCATTGACTCAGGTGATGCTATCCAGCCATCTCATCCTCTGTTGCTCCCTTCTCCTCCTTCCCTCAATTTTTCCCAGCATCAGGCTCTTTTCCAATCAATCAGTGGGGACAGAATCACTTTTGGTAAAAATGTTTGTTCCTTGGATGAAAAGTTATGACCAACCTAGACAGCATATTAAAAAGCAGAGGCATTACTTTGCCAACAACAGTCCATCTAGACAAGGCTATGGTTTTTTCAGTGGTCTTGTGTGGATGTGAGAGTTGGACTATAAAAAAGGCTGAGGGCCGAAGAATTGATGCTTTTCAACTGTGGTGTTGGAGAAGACTCTTGAGAGTCCCTTGGACTGCAAGGAGATCCAACCAGTCCATCCTAAAGGAAATCAGTCCTGAATGTTCATTGGAAGGACTGATGCTGAAGCTGAAACTCCAATACTTTGGCCACCTGATGCAAAGAACTGACTCACCTGAAAAGACCCTGATGCTGGGAAAGATTGAGGGTAGGAGGAGAAGGGGACGACAGAGGATGAGACGGTTGGATGGCATCACCGACTCAATGGACGTGAAGTTTGAGTAAGCTCTGGGAGTTGGTGATGGACAGGGAGGCCTCGTGTGTGCTGCAGTCCATGGGGTTGCAAAGAGTCGGACATGACTGAAGGACTGAACTGAACTGAATCACAGGGCTGAAAAGTGAAAGAAATCCCATCTGGACTAAAGAAAGATAGCCAGATCTCTAGTAAACGTGCCACAGATTAGATAGGATTCCAGGCTACCTGGGATGTTCTGGGAATAAGGGCATCTGCTGCAGCCTCTCCCTTCTCTTATCAACACTCCACACCAGTCAGATCAAAAGGCCCCTCGAGGCATATTTCAGTGATCTGCATTGCCGGAAGACTTTCTAAACTCCCCTCAGCTTTCAGAAGAGCTCTCTGACCCAGCCCCTTTTCCCTTCTGGGTCTTCATTCTGCCCCTTGCTCAGTGGACAAGCCTGTGGATGTGTCCTGCACAGCTCGTGCTTGGGGAGATGCTGGTCTGGGTTTAAATCAAGACAGGACCCGTCTCATCGGGTTACTGCTAGAGGTCATTCTGCACAAAAAGTGCACCTCCAGGACCCAGGATCCTAAAAGAAATCAACCCTGAAGGTCTGATGCTGAAGCTGAAGCTCCATTACTTTGGCCACTTGACGTGAACAGCTGACTCATGGGAAAACACCTTGATGCTGGGGAAGACTGGGCAGGAGGAGAAGGGGGCGAAAGAGGATGAGATGGGTGGATGGCATCACTGACTCAATGGACATGAGTTTAAGCAAACTCCGAGAGATATTGGAGGACGGGGAAACCTGGCGTGCTGCAGTCCATGGGGTCGAGGAGTCGGACACGACTGAACAACTGAACTGAACTGAACCGGGACCCACAGTAAACGCTTGTGAAGTGTCAGCTGTTTTATTTCCCACCCCCACCCCTTGGCTGGCAGCCCTTGTCCCAACAAATCTAAACCCAACCTCCCCTCAGGCCCCAGACCTCATCCTACTCCCTGATCTCAAACAAGGGTTTCATCAGAGCTCTAAGGAGCTCTTGTCTCTTGCAAGATTCATTAATCACCACGTTGCCTGGTCTTAACCTCATTTTCATCTTATGGATCCTTCCATGTACTCGCTTATCTCCCCTGATGGGCCATTTTAGCTTTTTCCATCTTTCCTGAAGCACGGGGCACAGTGACTTGGCTATGGAAGGCTCCAAAAAGGCTGTGGCTTGATTTGATTCAAAGGTTAACCATGGGAAGGACAGAGCGTGGGACTTTGGAATCTGAGTTGGGGCCGTTCCAATTATTTTGGTAGAGATCATTTGAAACTCTGACACAGGCTGTGCAGATCCTCCTTGTGTGAGACTATGTGTTTCTAACTTTATAGGGTGCCTGTGGTGCTAAAGAAAGATCACAATTCCCACCAACTTCAAAAGCAGCTCCCTGCTTGCAGCAGCTCCACAGGGGCGGTGAACACAGGAGAAACAGGTTCCACATGTTAGATGAACCTCATCTCACCGAGGCAATGGCCAGTCTCCTTTCACAAGACTTTTCCCTTCATTTGTCTTTTTCACATTACATGTAAGCATCAGTTTACCATATGCCATCATTCTGTACATCCACAGGAGTTGTTAAATCATTCCTTTATGACTAAACAAGATGATGAGACAAGAAACAAGAACAAAGGAAAGTTCTTCTTCCCTTGCAAGAGCCCAACTTGTCAAGGTGCTTGATTCTGACCCTGAGGTATGGTCCCCACCCCGTCCATGGGCTGAAATCAAACCAGTGATAATGTGGTCTCACAGATTTGCTTTCCAATAACCACCCCTCTATGATTTCTGGGATAAAGGTTATAACATGCGCAGTATATTATAGTTGGGGCAAAGAGGTGTGCACCCTGAAATATGTTGTTACTGTTTAGTTGTTAAGTTGTGTCCGACTCTTTGTGACCCCATGAACTATAGCATGCCAGGCTTTCCTCTCCCTCACCATCTCTTAAAGTTTGCTCAAGTTCATGCCCATTGAGTTGGTGACACCATCCAACCATCTCATCCTCTGCCACCTTATTCTTTTGCTTTCAATCTTTCCCAGCATGAGGGTCTTTTTGAATGAGTCAGCTCTTCCCATCAGGGGGCCAAAGTATTGCAGCTTCAAGCATCAGACCTTGCAATGAATATTGAGGGTTGATTTCCTTTAAGATTGACTGCTTCGATCTCCTTGCTGTCCAAGGGACTCTCAAGAGTCTTCTCCAGCACCACAGTTTGAAAGCATCAATTTTTGGTGCTCAGCCTTCTTTGTCCAACTCTCACATCTGTTCATGACTACTGGAAAAACCATAGCTTTGACTATCAGGACTTTGTCTGCAGTGATGTCTTTGCTTTTTACTATGCTGTCTAGGTTTGTCATAGCTCTCCTTCCAAGAAGCAAATGTCTTCTTGAAATACACACCACTAGAAAGAATTCACCTGCCAATTCAGAAGAAATGGGTTTGATTCCCCAATGCGAGAAGATCTCACATGTGACAGAGCAACTAAACCCACACACTACAACTACTGAAGCCTGTGTGCCCTAGAGGCAGTGCTCAGCCAACAAGAAAAGCCACTGCAATGAGAAGCCCAGGCACCGCTACTAGAGAGAGGCCCTTGCTCACCAAAACTAGAGAAAAGCCCGTGCAGCAACAAAGACCCAGCACAGCTGAAAATAAATAAATATAAAATACTTTAAATACATTAACAAAAAGAAAGCAATACAGACTACCAGAAAAATCTTCACAAGGGCAGTAGGCTACTCCAGAGTGAGAAATACTGACTCCTAAACCAAGACCCCAGCATTTTCAATTAGA
Organism: Bos indicus; assembly: GCF_029378745.1. NCBI lineage: Eukaryota > Metazoa > Chordata > Mammalia > Artiodactyla > Bovidae > Bos > Bos indicus. The sequence continues at coordinate 88,812,012 of NC_091768.1, read as the reverse complement.
ATCCAACACCAGGCAAGTGGTTAGAACATGGCAACAATAACAACAACAACCAAAGCATGGTTTCAAGATAAGGATGTCTGAGAAAAATGAAAAAAAAAAAAAAGACTTCATTTCATTATAAGCATTGCTATAACCTCCTATACTGAAATATGGGGGCTACAATGGTTGCTTTTGTTATCAGTATGATACTGAGAGTGTATGACAGGTAACACGACAGGGCAAATCCTGCCTAGGTTGTTTTTAATTGTCCTCTGAGGACTCCCTGTTGGTGGTGTTTGCCTTCCATCCCCTGGCTCTACCCAGAGCCAGGCAAGGCGGCTTACCATCTGTGACAGTCACTTCCTCCTCTTGGCCAATCAGGGCTTCCTCCTGGAGGCCGAGCTCGCCTTGCTCAGCTAAGCTGTTGACAGTGGACAGCTGGCCATTCTTCTGCAGGAGCTACGGGGAAGACAAAACCATGTAAACTTGATTTCAATCTTCATGACCAAGTTACAAACAAAACCGTAAATTCAAGAATATAAATCATCTAGAGGAGAAATGCAGAGAAATGGAGGGTTAGTGACAATGAAGATGTAAGCTTTTCTTTTTTTTTTTTCCCCATTGGAATGATCCAGCTATCTTATAAAAGATACAGGGAGCTATAAGTCAGCAGATAGGGCTTTGTATCTGGGTAAAGGTACACACCATTCACACATTCATTCATTCTTCTGGAAACCACTAATAGGCAAGATACACATACCCATCATTCCAGGCCTACTCGAGATGTCACAGTGACTAAGGCGGGTGTGGTCCCAGATGCTTTGAGCTTACAAACTACCATGGAAGACATGCATGTGTGCATGCTAAGTTGCTTTAGTCCTGTCCGACTCTTTGCGACCCTATGGACTATAGCCCACCAGGCTCCTCTGTCCATGGGATTCTCCAGGCAAGAATACTGGGGTGGGTTGCCATTTCCTTCTCCAGGAGATCTTCCTGACTCAGGAGTTGAACCCAGGTCTCCTGCTTTGCAGGTAGAGTCTTAACCACTGAGCTACCAGCGAAGCCCTGGAAAGCAAGGAAGGCAGACCTATGGAAGGCAGACCTCTGAAAAACATTTTTTACTTTAAAATAATGTTTCCTTGTGATTAGATGTATGTTATGCATATTTGGCTGGAATATACCTAAGTGACAAGGTGTCCTTCTCAGGGAAGAGGGCAGACATTTAAATAAATTACAGCTATGGAAGCTATCATGCAGGAGGAATACATACAGCAAATGACAACAAACAGAAGGCCATGACCTAGGCTGGGGACAGGGGGGTTGTTAAGGCTTCTCAAAGGAAGTAAAGGGAAAGCTGAGCTCCAAGATGCCGGAGCAAGGGGTGTGTGAGCAAAAGGTAAAGGGGAGACAAGTGAGAAGGCCCCGTGGTTCAAAGGCTAGTGAACAAAGAAGAGACACCAAACATGTCTGTTCAAGAGTCATTGTCCTTAAAAATATTACTAAAATGCTCGCTTGCAATCACCCCCATATGGATAGCCCATGCATGACAACAAAAGACCCAGTGTGATGAAACGAAGATCCTGTGTGCTTCAACTAACCAAATAAACAAACAAATAAATACTTTTTAAAAATAAAGTTTTAAGCCAAATGAAAATTGCACAATAACCATTAGGAACCTAAGAATTTCAACAATGCTTTATTTCTCATTTGCCTTAAAACCAACTTCGGGCGAATTCCCCGGCGGTCCAGCGGTTAGGACTCAGAGCTTTCACTGCCAAAGGTCTGGGTTCAATCCCTGGGTCAGGGAACTGAGATCCCACAAGTCAAGGGGCAGCCAAACAACAACAACAACTTAGGGAGGTGCTACTGTTCCATTTTACAGATGAGGACACTGAGGATCAAAGTGATTACAGAAGGGGAGGCTGGCTGACCACAGGTCTCACAGCTCAGCCATGGCCCAAAGGCCAGGTTCACCACCAACTACTTCCAGGGAATTGCCAACAACAGTTTTTGGAGGACCTGTTACCATGCACAATGATAAAATGCCTTAAAGAGTATCGCATAATACCCAGACCTGAGTTTTCCAAAGAAATCTCAAAGCTGGTCACTTTGTATGCATCATTTCATGCTGTTTACAGGCCAGTGGAGTACCCTGGCCAAATCACTGAGTTCTATCAGAGTCTTGAAGGGACTGGATCCAATTCAAGACAATCAATCCAGAAGGCTTGCACAGTGCTGAAATTGATTTCACCTGGCTGTTCCCTGCTCCTAGCAAAGATGCCCTTCAACTGTGAGAGCTGCCTCCTGAAATAATATCACTGTACTTTAATGCTCTCACTACAGATGGGATCACTGGCTTCAAAATGCCCATGCTGAGTCCACGTATTAGACACGATGCTCAGATTACATTTCCACTTAAAGTCTTCTCTTACCAAAATATGAAAGATGGGAGTTTTAAATGAAACTTAAAGACAAAAGCGGGGGAGACTGGGGTGGGGATGGGCTCTTCACAATGCTCATCAGCAAAAATGTTGGCATTTAAGAGTGTTTTAAGTAAAGTTCACCAGGTCCTATGCACAAGTTAGACGTAGATTTCACTAATAATGTGATTAAAAGCCAGTGGGGGAAAGCAAGAAATGCGAATTATTGTGGGCTACATGCTCAACAACTGGGCTTCCGGTAAAGAATCTGCCTGCAATGCAGGAGACATGGGTTTGATCCCTGGGTTGGGAAGATGTCCTGGAGAAGGGACTGGCTACCCACTCCAGTATTCTGGCCTGGAGAATCCTATGGACAGAGGATTCTGTCAGTCCATGGGGTCTCAAAGAGTCGGACATGACTGACTAAGCACAGCACAGCACAGCACATGATCAACCTAAAAAATGTTTAAATAGACACCATGACATGGCAACCTAAGTGGGGGAATAAGAGACAGTTATTCTAATATCTCGCTCTCAAGGGATAAAAAGTTGGTTAACTGTGCTTCTAGTTTAGGATCCAGAACTCTGAAGTTTATGATAAAGTCTAGAATTCTACAGAGTTTCTATGGTTCTGAAAGATTTCTCATAATTCTTCGTGAATTGTCAAATCCAAGACATCTTCGGATGGAGCCAAATTGAGTATCTTTAAACTTGAGAGATTCTATAGGCACACATTTCATCTACTCTTAGGAATTTTACACATATATCATGATGCACCGTAGATGATATAAAATAAAATGTATCTTTGAGATCACCCGCCATCCTTCTTTATCAAGTGTGATAAGTAAATTGTGTGGATTTCTTATTTCCAGTGACCACAGGGCAACGGTCTCTACCTCAGAAAATTGCTGATAACTTTGGTGACAATTTACAACAATGAGAGTACCAAACCTGAGTTTTGAGCTTATTGTATTATATGTATAGCTTGGGTCCAGCAAGGGGCGTTGTCTGGCACGTTCAAGCCTGAGACACACTGGTGCTACACACAATAACACACAATCCCCTGTGCTCTTACAGATGGGTAATTCACATTTTTGCAACCCAAAATGTGTATATGTAGTGTCTTTTATTTCTTTTTCTCCCATTCTCAACCAGCTAATAATTCATACTATTATGAAGGGTTCAGGCATTTCTGAGAGTTATCAGTATGTTCAAATCACCTTGAATCACAAGAAATCTAACCCATGGTTCCGTAACGGTTAAGTTCCTTCTGTCTTTTCTATGAGTGTTTATATGCACACAAGCTTTCATTAATAAAAAAAAAACAAAAGGAGGGCTTCTCTAGTGGCTCAGTGGATGAGAATCTGCCTCCAATGCAGAAGACACGAATTCAATCCCTGAAGCAGGAAGATCCCACTTGCCAAGGAGCAACTAAGTCCACGCACCACAGCTATTGACCTGTGCTCTAGAGGCCAGAAGCCAAAACTACTGAACCCACAGGATGCCATTAGTGAAGTCTGTGCGCCCTAGGGTCCATGCTCCATAACACTAGAAGCCACTGCAGTGAGAAGCCGGTCCACCGAAACTAGAAAGTAGCCCCCCACTCACCGCAACTACAGACAAACCAGCACAGCCATGAAGACCCAGCACAGCCAAAAATAAATAAGTAAAATTAATGTTTTTAAATGGAGGATACATGCTTTTATAACCTGGCTGCTTCACACATTGCAGAAGCACTTCTTTGTCACTAAACACATAACTGACTTGTGCTCCGTCTTTCTTTTCTCTGTAACTCGAACGCGCATAGATGACAAAGCTTTCCGTTAAGCCCAAAGAAACCCTGAAAGACATACAGACACAAGTCAGTGATCCACAAGATGGGAAGGGCTGGAGCCAGATCAGATGAGAAGGGTATTTAAATTAGGGAGAAAAACGGGTGGGATTGAAGTTTTCAAACTCATTTACTCTGAAGCTTCCTCACATAGCTTTATCCATCCACCTAGTTCTTAATGTCTTTTGAGATGAGAACTGGACTTCAAAGGCATGCTCTTTGCACTAAAACACAGCTAGCACCAGAAAACTTATTTTCCCACTGGATTTGTGCTTCAAAAACCGTAAACGCCTCCTTTGAGCAAATCAAAACCCTAAATGTTTTCAAGCTTATATCCCTTGAGTGGGTCAGCCAGAGTTTATTCCCGTAAAGTATTACCACATTACAACTAAACAAGCTTCGAAAGAAAAAAAAAAAATCCCGAATGCTTCCAACAACAGTGTTTTCCTTCTCATTCCTCCAAGAACAACAACTGAAAATTTCAACATGGTAGCCAAGGCATGGATTTCCCAGGCAGCTCAAGAAGTAAAGAATCTGCCTGCCAATGCAGGAGACGCAGGTTTGATCCCTGGGTTGGGAAGATCCACTGGAGTAGGAAGTGGCAACTCACTCCAGTATTCTTGCCTGGAAAATGCCAGACAGAGGGGCCTGGTGGGCTCCAGTATATGGGGTACTAAGAGTTGGACACAACTGAGCGTCAGCACATGAAGGCGTGGCAGAACAGCTACACAGTGTTTCCGCTTCGTTTTTTTTTTTCTTTCTCCATAGGATGGTCCACAGCTTGCCCTGAAAGCCCCGGCAGAGTAGGAGTGTCATGCTCTTTAAAGAACATGCAGAACCATGAACACAACAGATGAAATTTTGACAGCTATCAGGACACTGGGGAAGAGAGGGTGAGCCTGTGAACCGTTTCCTTCACAGGAGCGATGCTAGCGGCTCCACGTGGCTCCACCTTCTCCCTGGAAGACCAGCACAGGTGGGAGTGGCTAGAGTCCTGCAGCCCGCGTGGCAGAACAGGCTCTGGGCACTACAATTGCTCCCAATAACGACAGCAAAACCCAAGAAGGAGAACTGTTACACGGCTGCCACCAGGAAAGAGCCAGCATCTTGTCAATATGAGGAGGACACATGCACACTGATGAGAATAAAAAAGATAATTGGAGGGGAGTTTAAATCCCATGACAAAACTTCTAAAGAAAACTCTTCAATGTGTTTTTTGCTTCAATTCTCATAGAAAGTGTTTGGAAAGCAAACCTTAATTTTAAAAGGTCAAACAGAAGAAAGCAAAAAAAAAAAAAAAAAAAAAACCCAGAGAATAAAGTAGTAAATATCTTTGGAGAACAATTTGGAAACAGCTATAAAAACATTAAAGTGTGCATAACCGTTGGCTCCACCATCCCATGCCAATAGATACGGCTTTACATACCCAATAATTTATAAAAGCACAAAACTTTAAGAATCCATCGGTAGAAAGGAAGAGTTAAAATATCAGATATCCATGTAACAGCGTTGAAAGGAATAAGGTAAATTTTAGTAGTAAATCTGCTGAAGGGGGTAGATGTCCCCAATTCAAGCAAAGAAGCAAGATGCTAAAGAATGTTTGACTCCTTTAAGTGTTTAAAATAAAACAAAAATAACTCACTAACAGGGAGGGAGCGGGGCAGAGGAGAGGAAGAGTGTTTGTTCCAATGTTTGTACAAGCATATTTTTTCCAAGTCTGGAATATAATATATTCTAAAACTTTATTAATGGCCATCTCTGTGGAATTTCTGTTGTTGTTTGGCTTTATTCTTCGGAGAGCAGTTAGGGGAACAGACATTCCCTTAACTTCACTTTATCGTTATAAAGGTGAAAATATTAATACTTCCAGGCCTAAAGTCCACAGGTTCTCAAAAGCTATCAGGATACTATGATCCTAGCTTTCCAAGGTTCATAAATCTTTCCAGATCATCTGAGCCAATGGACCAAACTGGCCTCATGGAGCTTTAACTCTTCTGTTCATTGTACCTCTAAATGGGATTAGCATATTAATGACCTCAGTCAAGCCATTACACAGAAAATACTGGGGAACTCCCTGGTGGTCCAGCGGTTAAGACTCCACGCGTCACTGCTGAGGGCGTGGGTTTGATCACCGGTCAGGGAACTAAAATCCTACAAGCTACACTGTGCTGTCAGAAAACAACAATGGCTCAGACTATAAGTCACCATCGTGACAACACCAACCAGCCTAGGTTATGTTTATGCAAAAATTTCCCCTCTAATTTAGGTGCGATTTACTGAACGCTATCAGAATCAGATCAGATCAGATCAGATCAGTCGCTCAGTCGTGTCCAACTCTTTGCAATCCCATGAATCGCAGCACGCCAGGCCTCCCTGTCCATCACCAACTCCCGGAGCTCACTGAGACTCAACGTCCATCGAGTCAGTGATGCCATCCAGCCATCTCATCCTCTGTCGTCCCCTTCTCCTCCTGCCCCCAATCCCTCCCAGCATCAGGGTCTTTTCCAATGAGTCAACTCTTTGCATGAGGTGGCCAAAGTACTGGAGTTTCAGCTTTAGCATCATTCCCTCCAAAGAAATCCCAGGGCTGAACTCCTTCAGAATGGACTGGCAGGATCTCCTTGCAGTCCAAGGGACTCTCAAGAGTCTTCTCCAACACCACACTTCAAAAGCATCAATTCTTCGGCGCTCAGCCTTCTTCACAGTCCAACTCTCACGTCCATACATGACCACAGGAAAAACCTTTTGTTTTAAAAAGTAACCATTTCTATTTTGAATGAATCTAACCAGAAAACTTTGCAAAACCCAATTACAGGCAGAAAGTTTTGTAAAATTCAGGTCTAAACATGGTATAAATCTTTAGAACAGAGAAAGGTAGAGAAGAGGGAATGGTTTAACTAATTTAATAGAATTGGTCCAATTCTTAACACTTAAGTCTGATTCTAACACTAACAACCCTTAAGGTCACTGTAAAAACAAAAGAAAAAAAGTCAGAGGATAAACAAAAAAATTATAGCTTAGAGTCAGAAACAATTTCTAAATGCCCCAAATATGGGAGGAGGGGGTGGTTACAGCATGTCTTCCAGGCATTAAAAATGCTATTAACAAAGCACATGAAATAGAGTTGCATTTTATGTTGTGACATTAAACTGAAAAAGCAAACTAAACAATTATACATTCAATATGATTACAAACATACACTAGAACATACCCCTAAAAAGCCAAACATATGGTAATATCAATATTACCAAATCACATGTGCCAAATAATCATTGGGGACGAAACTATGAATTTTTTACATTTTTCTGTTTTTCTGTGTTCTATATCTAATTCTTCTGATCACTTTTACAAGTGGGTGGTAGGGAAGAAGCTTTTCCTTCATGAAGTTACTTCGTTTTAATTTGCTTATTGTTAGTATGGCTGGGAGACAGTTAAGAAAATTTTTGTTTTACTGTGAAGTATTTTAGTTCTAATTTCTGCCAGTCACATGAATTTTCATGGGAAAAGAGACCTGCTTTAAGATAAAAACTTGACAGTGAAAAATCGTATTTCAGGAGCCTTTTCATAGAAACTAACCCCTGTTCACTCTCCAACCCTGGATGACATGGCGCGCTCAGAAGCAGAGAGAAGGGCTGGGTGCTCCGGGGCACGATGAAATGCTTCAGATCTAGGATTTTATAACTGTCCCATCACTGTCAGAGGCTGACACTTGGTGATTCCAGGTCAGCAAACAGGAGAAGCTAGGAGAGCTAGCTAGAGGGTCACACACCTGCCATTTACCTGATTTGTGGCCTCGGGAATGTTATTTAGCCTCTCATATGCTCTTCTCTTTTTCTGTAAAATGAGATGTAAATTCATTTTCACCCACCACAGTGAGTATCTGGAACATCACCCCGCACGTTAGGTTGCTAATAAGTCAACTATTAATGTAAGTGTTTAGCAATTTTTGCTCTACCATTCTCTCAATAACTTCAGTCTAATGGGGATGACTTGTCCCCTACTCATTTCCCCTCTAAAATGAATGCTCCAAGGGGACTTCCCTGGTGGTCCAGTGGTTAAGACGCTGCGCTTCCACCACAGAAGGGTGTGAGATTGATCCTTGGTTAGTGAACTAAGATACTGCATGCCACGTGGTTCAGCCAAAAAATAGAATAAATAAATAGTTAGACAAAACAAGATTGGCAAAATGTTCATTACAGTTGAAGTTGGGTAACGGGTACATGGAATTTGTTGTGATTCTCTACTTTTGTATATATTTTGAAATTTTCCAGAATTAAAAGAAAAAGCTTATTTTCTTTAGTGAAGCTTCTCAGAGTTTTTTGAGGTATTGCTGATAAAATCTGTATAGTCAAGAAAACCTCATTGCTGTCAAGAAAATTAAAAATTTTTTAAACAGTAGAATGTTTCACCCCTTGGCAAGGATTTAATTTCTAATTAGCTCAAGTATACAGTAAATGGGGTTTTCCCGGTGGCTTAGATAGTAAAGAATATCCCTACAATGTAGGAGACCTGGGGTTAGATCCCTGGCTCGGGAAGATCCCCTAGAGAAGGGAATGGCTACTCACTCCAGTATTCTTGCCTGGAAAATTCCATGGACAGAGGAGCCTGGGATCACAAAGAGTTGGACACGACTGGGCGACTAACACTTTCACTTTCTTCATATAGTAAGCAGGGCTAAGGGAATTCTCAAATAGTAACACAGATACATTTCTAGTCTATGAATTAAAAAAAAAATAATACTTAAGGCATTCCATGAAAGAAAAATGAGGAGAACTTTTAACTTTGCAAAGCTTTTCAAAGAAAGAATATGAACTACTTATCAAATTTCAGAGGCTCTGTCAAAACGCTCTGCCAAAAGCTCTCTCAAACCACATGAAAAAGAGAAGAGCATGTACCCCAGGTCAGGAGTGCTTCCAGTGACCTCTAAAAATGAGACGTCCTTGTCTTCAAGAAACTAGCCTTTAAGGTCTCTTTCTGATCTGTTTTCCTCCTTGAAGGAGGACAGACCCTCCTGTCAGTGTGGCAGTCGCCCCACTTCTTAAAATATTGATGCCCCGAAGCCTCTCATCTTTAAATAAAACCTCTGTTTATTTTAAATTTCATGCTACTTTTTTTCCACTCACATATTCAGCAAAACCAAACCAGCATACCAAAACATCCCCTTACTGGCTGGCAACATTGCTTTAAACATGAGTGAGTTAATTCAAAGGACCTTAAGAGACCAGCATCTCATCACCATCAACCAATCAATGCGGCCCCCTCCCCTCCAGCTCCACCCAATGACAACCGTGGTCCAGTGGTCTGACCCTGCACACACTAACCCCCTCCATCCTGCTGGTCTTCACTTAGAAATCCGACTGAGTCCGAGGTGCTGTTCAACTCGACAATGTCCCCCAGTCCACAGCCAGAAGTGAAAATATTGGCCAAAAAGCCATATTTCACCAAGTGTGGACCTAATTGGCTTAAGTAGTCTTGTTGTGCTGCTGTTGAATTTTATTCATTCCATTTAATTCAAGTGGAAAAGATTCTCACGTTCAGGATATAAAGATTAATCTTATTTTGCTTTTGAAATTGTACTGCTCCCTATTAATGAAAAGTTTCTGGAACATCATCAGCACAGCACATGAGAGCCACATGGGGAAGCGTGTATACACCAGCTGGAGAGTCTCTGGGCACTGCCTACCAATCACTAGTTTTCCTGTTTCTCACAGTTTTCAGTAAAATTTGTGAAGATTTCTATAACCCAGTTTTAGAAGGAATAACACAGACTCACCCCTGGATACGAGAAAGAATGAAAACAGGAGAGATCCGCTAATGTCACTAGTTTGCTTTTAGCCTCCAAAATTAAGTTTCAATTCAACTGAATGTTTCTACTCTCATATTCAAATTGTTGAATGTCTTAGAAAGTAATGCATCTCACATTGTTTATTTAAATCCCAAGGGACTTGGGCACTGCAGGTGAACTCATTAGGAGTGGTGTCTACAACTTAGGCCTCTAAATCTCAAAGATCAGCACTTTTCAAACTGGTATTGAAGAATATCAGTATACTAGACGTATCAATGTCTGTGCACCAGGCTTCTCTTAGAAGTGCTCTGGGTTCAAATCAGCTTGGGAAACACTGACCTAGATAAAGTTAAGTAGATTTACTTAGAATCTGTTGTTGTTCAGTTGCTAAGTCGTGTCCAACTCTTTGCAACCCCATGGACTGCAGGATGCCAGGCTCCCCTGTACTTTACCATCTTCCAGAGTTTGCTCAAATTCCATGTCCATTGAGTCATTGATACCATCCAACCATCTCATCCTTTGCTGCCCTCTTCTCCTTTTGCCCTCAATCTTTCCCAGCATCAGGCCTTTAAAAGTGAGTTGGCTCTTCCCATCAAGTGGCCAAAGTGTTGAAGCTTCAGCTTCAGAATCAGTCCTTCCAAAGAATATTCAGGGTTGATTTCCTTTAGGATTGACAGGTTTGATCTAAATTCTAAGTCCCCCTTGGAAGGGACTTAGAATTTAGAGACTCTTCAATGCGCATCCTGAACCTCTAAGAAAGAAGTCATTATAGTATTTTCTAAAATGACTTGCTCACAGAACCCTTTTAGAACCACATCTATTAACATCCACCATAAGTAAAGACACCAAGATAAAATGCAGTATGTTTTAACAAATAACGTTTCAGTCAAACATTCCCCTACATTAAAAAGTTATAGTTGTTTTAAAAAGTATTAAAACTCCTGGGTTCTCTGGGAAAGTATGCAAAAGAAAACAAAGAGCTCTGAATCTGGTGAGATAGGAGATCAGCCATGCTGATTTCAAGCAAAGGGAATTTATAAGCTCTCTGCTTGAGATGAAGAAAATAAAAAGTACCGCTAACCAATGATAGTAATTCACTGCATCAAGATGGGTGACCACAATCATTACGTGAAATGCTACCTGGTAATGTCTGGCGCCCCCACAACATTGAGGTCTGTATTCATACTCAGGACAGAGAGATGCTTGATAAACAAAAGTTAAGAAACCTAAGCGGGGACTTCCATGGTGGTCCACCAGTTAGGACCTCTGCCTGTCAATGCAAGGGGTGCCAGTTTGATCACTGGTCAGGGAGCTAAGATGCCACATGACCTAAGCCTAAACTGCTCCCCCTTCAAAAAAAAACCCAGAATGTAAAAACAAGAGAAGCAATATTGTAACAAATTCAATACCAACTTTAAAAACAAAAAGAAACCTGAGCAGACAAAAAAGTCAGAGGACTGACACTACCTAACTTAATATACAACTATAGTAATCAGAAGACAGTGTAGTAATCAGAAGACAGTGTAGTAGTCAAAAGACAGTGTAGTAATCAAAAGACAGTGTATATTGGTGAAAGAATAGACAGACAGATCACTGAAACAGAGTAAATCACCTGGACGTCCTGGAGGAGCAGTGGATAAGAATCTGCCTGCCAATGAAGGGGACATGGGTTCTATCCTTGGTCCAGGAAGATTCCACCTGCCTCTGGACAACTGAGCCCAGACACCACAATTATTAACCCATGAGCCTGTGCTCCACGACGAGAAGCACTGCCACAGTGAGAAGTCTGTGCACTGCAACAAGACCCAGCGCAACCAGTAAGTAATTGATTAATTTTAAGAAACAAGCAAAAAAAAAAAAAAAAAAAAAAAACCAAATGATAGAACTAGAAAAAAAACTGCTCAGAAACTGACACACACAGATATAATTTTGATCTCTGACAAGGGAGCAAAGGCAATTTAATGGAGAAAGAGTCTTTTCAACAAATGATCCTGGAAAAACTGGATATTCACTTGCAAGGAAAGCTGCCTGGACATTCATGTATGAGTCTTTGCTTGGATTCATGCTTTCATTCCTGCTGGATAAATACTTAGGGGTATTTCCTGGGTCATATTTTAAGTGTACATGCAAATTGCTTAAAAACTCCTACACTGAACAACATGGATTAACTTCAAGGTAATTATGCCTAGTGAAAAAAGCAAGAGAAATAATACATGTGGCATATTCCCTTTATATACATCTCTAGAAAATCAAAACTGATCACAGTAACAAAAAGATCAAGATAACAGATAGGAGATTACAAACAGGCATGAAGTTTGGGGATGTGCTTGATACAATCACTACCTTTTTTTTTTTTTTTTGGTGAGGGGCAGGGCATGGCATGAGGCAAGCAGAACTTCCCCGACCTGGGATTGAACCCATGATCCCTTCATTGGGAGCGAAGAGTGTTAACCAGTGGATCGCCAGGGAAGTCCTGTATGCTCACTATCTTGATCGTGGTGGTGATTGGACAGATGTAAACAGGTGTCAAAAGGTATCAAGTTGCATACTTTAAATATATGCAATTTACTGCATGTCAATCATTTCTCAATAAAGTGCAGTTTAGTCGCTAAGTCGTGTCCGAATCTTTGTGACCCCATGGACTGTAGCCTGCCGGGCTCCTCAGTCCATGGGATTCTCCAGGCAAGAATACTGGAGTGGGTTGCCATTTCCTCCTCCAGGGAAGCCCTATAAGTGTCTTAATAAAGCTGTATAGACGGTGATTCTTCCCCAGAATACTTAAAGTAGGAGTAAAACCTCTGTTTGTCCTTATGCCTGAAGTTCATCTGTTTTTTCTTGTTTTGTGAGTCATTCTGAGAATGTACAGAAATATGCAGACACTGCCTCCATTCATCCCGCATCTGTTTGTGTGCAATTCGGTTATTCTGGTTTAAGATCAGAGGCTGTGAATGTAAATGTAACAAAGTGAAGTAACTGACTTAGAGTTGGGCATCCTGCCTTAAGCCAGCATGGTTTTCAGCGCTGGAGTTCTCCAGAGGTCGTGCCCCGGCACGGTATCGGGACCACTGGTTTGGTTTTGTCTTTGGCCATCCTGATGAAGTACGTAAAGAGACGTCTCCTGCACTGGCAGGCAGGTTCTTTATCACTGGTGCCAACTGGGAAGCCCAGGGATTAGGTGGGAATTAAGACTGTGGCTTCTACAAGAATGAAACTGATGCAAAGGCTCCACAGGAACTAGGTGTGAGAATTGTGAGACACGTTTCAAAACACCGATCTTGTGTTTTCAGGCTTCTCATTTTTATCGTTCTCTTCACAGTAATATTTTGCATTTTTTTGCATTTGGGTTTTGTGGAGGCATTTGATTTCCCCAGTACATCTTGCAGATGTAACAGCTCAGAAGGAAGAAAGTAGCTTCTCTTAGACACGGGTGCTCTGTCATAACACCAGAATGTAAGCTTTGCTGGTCTGTATCCTTCAATAGTGGAGAGTGAAAAAGTTGGCTTAAAGCTCAACATTCAGAAAACAAAGATCATGGCATCCGGTCCCATCACTTCATGGGAAATAGATGGGGAAACAGTGGAAACAGTGTCAGACTTTATTTTTCTGGGCTCCAAAATCACTGCAGATGGTGACTGCAGCCATGAAATTAAAAGACACTTACTCCTTGGAAGGAAAGTTATGACCAACCTAGATAGTATATTCAAAAGCAGAGACATTACTTTGCCAACAAAGATTCGTCTAGTCAAGGCTATGGTTTTTCCTGTGGTCATGTATGGATGTGAGAGTTGGACTGTGAAGAAGGCTGAGCGCCGAAGAATTGATGCTTTTGAACTGTGGTGTTGGAGAAGACTCTTGAGAGTCCCTTGGACTGCAAGGAGATCCAGCCGGTCCATTCTGAAGAAGATCAGCCCTGGGATTTCTTTGGAAGGAATGATGCTAAAGCTGAAACTCCAGTACTTTGGCCACCTCATGGGAAGAGTTGACTCATTGGAAAAGACTCTGATGCTGGGAGGGATTGGGGGCAGGAGGAGAAGGGGACGACAGAGGATGAGATGGCTGGATGGCATCACTGACTCGATGGACCTGAGTCTCATTTGGTGATGGACAGGGAGGCCTGGCGTGCTGCAATTCATGGGGTCGCAAAGAGTCAGACATGACTGAGGGACTGAACTGATCTGATCTGATCCTTCAATGTCTAACTGGACACGATCTATAGTTTCATCTTCTTGGGGCCCACAGTCCAATAACCAACCAGCAGATGGTAGGTGCTCCCGTTTCTGTTAAACAGGGAACTCCAGCAGGATTTGTAGCTTCAGGAGTAAGTAACTTGTGTGGGGCTTGTTGCCCATCCTAACACGAGAATCTTTTCAATTGTTGGGCTGTTTATGCTTAGTCTTTCCCCCAAGTTGGACACTTTGATTCAACCATCCTTTACTCAAGTAGGATGGATTGTATCATTCCCAACATGATAGAAGAAAAATTGTATTTTCTTGGTTTAAGCCAAGTTGGGATGGATTGTATCATTCCCAACATGATAGAAGAAAAATTGTATTTTCTTGGTTTAAGCCAAGTTGGGGAAAAAAAGAATACAGTTCTTCAAGTTTAATCCTTAGAGTTCATTTCTGTTTCCATGAGGCTGAAAACTGACCGTGCACACAGACACATAATTGAGATCACTGTCAAAATTAAATAACATAATCAGTATGCAAATTTAAGGGTCATACTGCTTTCGAATTACATTGCTTAAAATGATTGCTGATTTTTTTTTTTAATTCAGTTGGAGGGACTTCTCTTGTGGTCCAGTGGCTAAGACTCCACTCTCCCAGTGCAGAGGGCCCAGGTTCGATCCCTGGTCAGATCCCACATGCCACAACTAAGGATCCCATGTGCTGCAACAAAGACTTGGTGCAGCAAAAAAAAAAAAAAAAAAAGTCCAGTTAAAAATTATTGATCATCCTGTTGCTACTTTAGTTCTAAGTCTGCGATCCATTTGACTGAAAAATAAAAAAACAGGCAACATTGCTTGTCTTATTTTCAATACAGTGAACTTAATTTGCAAAGATGGCCTATCTAAGATAATGGGATTTACCCAAAAGTAAACAATGGCTATCCTATAATGTTCTATTCCACATATTTCTTGGAGAAGGAAATGGCAACCCACTCCAGTACTCTTGCCTGGAAAATTCCATGGATGGAGGAGCCTCGTAGGCTGCAGTCCATGGGGTCACAAAGAGTCGGACACGACTGAGCAACTTCACACTTTCTTTTCCACATATTTCTAGCACGATCACTGGAAAAGATCCAGAGAAGAAAATGTGCCCACGGCTACTCCACAGAACCGAGCTTCGTTTGCTGAAGAGCGTCTGTTGCCTCCTGGGCTGAATTTTAAACTGCTTTTCCATCGATTAACTGTCTGCCCGACACGTGTCTGCTTCTTTCTCAGGCCTGCTAAGCAGGGGGCTTCCCTGCACAGAACCCCTCCTGCCTGGAGCTTTTAGGAAAGAAGGAACCCAGCAAGGAAGGAAGGGGAGGGGCCAGGCAGCAGCCCTGAGAGCTATGTTAAGCCACCCCTAGGGATGTCCAGAAACACCTCCTCCTATGTGAAAAAAAAAAAAACAAAATAAAAATGACAGTTTCTTGTACACCATGCCATGGATTATTTAACAAAGTTATTAAACATTTAGCTCTGATAATGGGCTTGAAGATGCCATTTTGGAGGAATCCATTTAGGGTCTGTGGATGGTTGATAGCAGAATTAAAATGATAAATGGAAATGGGTTTCTCTGACGTGTGTGCTGAGCCCTGCACTCCCCGGAATTCAAATGGCCTGCTGCATACCAGCAGTGACGTGATCCAGTCTGGCAGCTCGGCCAGTGTTTATCAGTAAGTCTGGCTGGAGTAAAACAAGGCCTTTTCTAGCCCCACGGATTCACAAGGCGGGTAGTGGCAGGACCCTTAACTGGAAGAAAGGCTTCAAAGCTCCTCTGGACCCACACAGTGCAGTGCAGTAAATGAAAAGCATGCGTTACCAGCAGACAGGTGGGGACGAAGTCCAGATCAGCTGCTTATTAGCCTTGAGACTTTGAGCACATTTGCCCTCCTCCGAGCCTCGGTTTCTTCATCTGTCCAATGGGGATAATACTAGGCAGAGTTGTCATTGTGTCCACATTCTGTCCCAGTTAGGCCAGAATCTCTGGGAATGGGACCTAGGAGCATAATACTGACCAAAGGAACCTGATCATTGGTGAATGGTGACACCAGTTTTGGGTCATTTGCAGAGACTAGAATCCACCTCTCAAAAGGAAAACAGGGAGCGGGGAGGGATAATCTAGGAGTTTGGGATTAGCAGATACACACTACTATATATTGGTTTCCCTATGGCTCAGAAAGTGAAGAATCCGCCTGCACTGCAGGAGACACAAGTTCAGTCCCTGCGTTGGGACGATCCCCTGGGGAAGGAAATGGCAACCCACTCCAGTATTCTTGCATGGGAAATCCCATGAATCCCAGAGGAATCTGGCAGGCTACTGTATACAGGGTCACAAGAGTCAGACACAACTGAGCAACTACACCACCACCACTACTATATATAAAACAGATAAACAACAAGATCCTACTGTATGGCACAGGAACTATATTCAATATCCTGTAATAAACCACAATGGAAAAGAATATAAAAAAGAATATGCATATGCATGTATAACTGAATCACTCTGCTGTACCTCAGAAATTAACACAACTGTAGATCAACTATGTGTATGCGTGTGTGTGAGTCACGCAGTCATGTCTGACTCTTGGCGACCCAATGGACTGTAGCCCACCAGGCTCCTCTGTCCATGGAATTCTCCAGGCAAGAATACTGGAGTGGGTTCCCATGCCCTCCTCCAAGGGATCTTCCCAACCCAGGGACTGAACCCAGGTCTCCCGCATGGCAGGCAGATTCTTTGCCATCTGAGCCACCAGGGAACATACTTCAATTTAAAATTACCTAATTAAATTGAAAAGAAAGAAAACAGCTCTTTAAAAATTTGGAGAGTTGTCAATAAATAGAAACTATGTATTAAAGAGAGAGAGAACACACACAAGAAAAACAAGGCAAAGTGCAGGTAAGCTTCTAGGAGGTAAGTTTCCATGAACAGGGAGGGAGTATCCGCACAGCTAAGTTGGTAGAAGGGACACAGCCAGAGTAACTTCTTCCCACACAAACCACCCCCATCCCAGGCCGAGCCACATGGCGTGAGGGATCTTAGTTCCCTCAACAGAGATGGAACCTGGGCCCCCTGCAGTGGAAGTGAGGCGTCTTAGCCACTGGACTACCAGGAAGTTCCTTGGGAGTAACTCCTAAGGGAGGGGGTAGGAGGTTCCTTGCCGAGGGGACGAAGGGAGGTAAAAACAAGAAACTGGTGAGGGCTGGAGTCATGGCCGAGGGCAAAAGAGGAAGGTGGCATTTGGTAATAAGGTAGTGAGGAGTCCCAACTAAGCGCTCAGGTCTCAGTGCCGCGGACCAACGTGGATGGCCGGAGACGGCCCTGGGGAGCACTCAACCCTAGCTAGGGACTCGGGGAAGAAGTAAGACGGCAGAAGTGCTGCTTCTCCATGATTTCAGCCTGAGACTCGGTGCGTCCAGCCCTCCTGCAGGTGTCCAGCCAATGTGGTGTTGTGGCCCCCCAGACACTGCTTGCGTTCTTGTCACCCAGACGACCCTGAGCAGGCTATCAGGGATCGGTGGAGAAGCACCATCCTAATACTAGGTCCTGTAAGCATTCCTGGGCACTAAAATAATTTTTTTCCATAAAGAAATAGTGACTCTAGACTGGTACAGTCACTATGGAGAACTGTATGGAAGTTTCATAAAAAAACTAAAACCATTAACACATGATCTAGCAATCCCACTCCAAGGCATCTATCTGGAGAAAACTCTTAAGGTACATGCCCTCCAATGCTCACAGCAGCTCTTTTTACAACAGCCAAGACATGGGAGCAACCCAGATGTCCACCAGACGAACGGATAAAGAAGATGTGGTACATACATACAATGGAATGGTGTTGTTGTTTAGTCTCTAAGTCGAGTCTGACTCTTTCGTGACCCCATGGACTGTGGCCTGTGAAGCTCCTCTGTCCATGGCATTTCCCAGGCAAGAATACTGGTTGTGGTGGTTTAATCGCTAAGTAGCATCCGACTCTTGCAGGCTACAGGACTACTGTAGCCTGTCAGGCTCCTCTGTCCATGGGATTCTCCCAGCAAGAATACTGGAGTGGGTTGCCCCTTCCTTCTCCAGGGGATCTTCCCCACCCAGGGATCGAACCCTCATCCCTTGCATTGGCAGGCATTCTTTACTGCTCAGCCACCAGGGAAGCCTGACAGTGGAATATTCAGTTCAGTTCAGTCGCTCAGTTGTGTCCAACTCTTTGCGACCCCATGAATCCCAGCATGCCAGGCCTCCCTGTCCATCACAAACTCCCGGAGTTCACTCAGACTCACGTCCATCGAGTCAGTGATGCCATCCAGCCATCTCATCCTCTGTCGTCCCCTTCTCCTCCTGCCCCCAATCCCTCCCAGCATCAGAGTCTTCCAATGAGTCAACTCTTCCCATGAGGTGGCCAAAGTACTGGAGTTTCAGCTTTAGCATCATTCCTTCCAAAGAAATCCCAGGGCTGATGTCCTTCAGAATGGACTGGTTGGATCTCCTTGCAGTCCAAGGGACTCTCAAGAGTCTTCTCCAACACCAGAGTTCAAAAGCATCAATTCTTTGGCACTCAGCCTTCTTCACAGTCCAACTCTCACATCCATACATGACCACAGGAAAAACCATAGCCTTGACTAGACGAACCTTTGTTGGCAAAGTAATGTCTCTGCTTTTGAATATACTATCTAGGTTGGTCATAACTTTCCTTCCAAGGAGTAAGCGTCTTTTAATTTCATGGCTGCAGTCACCATCTGCAGCGATTTTGGAGCCCCCAAAAATAAAGTCTGAGACTGTTTCCACTGTTTCCCCATCTATTTCCCATGAAGTGATGGGACCGGATGCCATGATCTTTGTTTTCTGATTGTTGAGCTTTAAGCCAACTTTTTCACTCTCCTCTTTCACTTTCATCAAGAGGCTTTTTAGTTCCTCTTCACTTTCTGCCATAAGGGTGGTGTCATCTGCATATCTGAGGTTATTGATATTTCTCCCGGCAATCTTGATTCCAGCTTGTGTTTCTTCCAGTCCAGCGTGGAATATTATTCAGCCATAAAAAGAACGCAATAATGCTATTTGCAGTAACATGAATGGACCTAGAGATTATCATACTAAGTGAAGTAACTTAGAGGAAGACAAATATCATATGCTATCATTTGTATCGGAGAAGGCAATGGCACCCCACTCCACTACTCCTGCCTAGAAAATCCCATGGACGGAGGAGCCTGGTAGGCTGCAGTCCATGGGGTCACTGAGGGTCGGACACGGCTGAGCGACTTCACTTTCACTTTTCACTTTCCTGCATTGGAGAAGGAAATGGCAACCCACTCCAGTGTTCTTGCCTGGAGAATCCCAGGGATGGGGGAGCCTGGTGGGCTGCCGTCTACAGGTCACACAGAGTCAGACACGACTGAAGCGATGTAGCAGCATCATTTGTATATGGAAGCTAAAAAAATAATACAAATGAACTCATTTACAAAAAAGAAATAGAGTCACAGAAGACAAATTTATGGTTACCATAGGAGAATAAATTAGGAGTTTGGGATTAACAAATACAAATTACTATATAGAAAATAGGTAAACAAGGAGCTATTGTATAGCACAGGGAACTATATCCAGTATCTTCTAATAACCTGTGATGAAAAAGAATAAATTTTTACATATATGTATAACTGAATCACTTTGCTGTACACGTGAAAGTAACACAATATTTCAAATTAACTACACTGCAATTTAAAAAAAATTTTTAATTCAAAAAAAATAGTGACTATTGGAAAAACAGGTTGAGGCTCGTACATATGCTTCTTCAGTCTCAAAGGTAGGCTTCCAAACCATCTTGTTCATTTGCCTCTTTCCAGGATGCCTTCTGGACAAATGAAAGCATCCTAAAACCAAACCAAAGCAAACTGATGCAGACCCTAAACACATAACCACTGTGTTACCTAAGGAGTAAAGAGTCACAACCTGGGTCACATAACCAACGTCTCTTAAGTGAAGCATCTTTCTGCCTTTGCTTTGAATGAGCTGAGTCAAGCCTGCTACTAGAACCTCACGAAGGAAGGTGACAGTGGGCAGCTCCAAACTCACTTACAAAACTGGCCCGCCTGCAGCAGCTACACTCCACAGCCCTTGTATCTCCTTTCTCTAGGAAAATCTCGGCTGGCCCTGTCTGTACTAAGGAAGTTATTCTGAGAGACAAGGCTGAGACTGCAAAACAGCAGCTCTCACTTCCTTTCTTTCTTATTTTCCCAGTTTTTAATAATTACTCAATAGAGACTCCCCTGCTGGTCCAGTGCTTAAAAATCTGTCTTGCAATACAAAGGATGCAGGTTCGATCCCTGGTCAGGAAACTAAGATCCCACATGCCTTGGGGCAAGTAAGCCTATGCACTCTGGAGTCTGCTACTGCTGCTGCAGTCATGTCCGACTCTGTGAGACCCCATAGCAGGCAGCCCACCAGGCTCCCCCGTCTCTGGGATTCTCCAGGAAAGAACACTGGAGTGGGTTGCCATTTCCTTCTCCAACGCAGGAAAGTGAAAAGTGAAAGTGAAGTCGTGTTTGACTCCTAGAGTCCCCATGGACTGCAGCCTACCAGGCTCCTCCATCCATGGGATTTTCCAGGCAAGAGTACTGGAGTGGGGTGCCATTGCCTTCTTGGACGCTGGAGTCTACATGCTGCAATTACTGAAGCCCAGGAGTCACAACTAGAGAGTCTGTGCACCACAGTGGAAGATCCCACAGGACACAACTAAGATCCCATGCAGCCAAATAAATAAATATTTTACAAAATATTCAATAAATGTATATGTTATATACACTGAACGTAACATCAGCTTTCTTAGGGGATCAGACTCTACACAAGGAAAAGGGGAGGACATCTCTAAAGAAGTGGGCATTGCACAGAGCCCGTCCAAAGCCCTATAAATGCCACATCAACTACGAGATGTCAGGGAGTTTTTTGTTGGTTTGGTTGGTTTTTGCTACCACATCTTATCCTCACACTTCAGCTTCTGACACACACAGGTGGTTCGAATATTCTGTATATAATATAAGTATATATTATATAAATATAATTATAAGTATAATTAATATATATTATATATATAATATAAGTATATATTATATAAATATAATTCTGTATAAAATATAAGTAAACACTCTATAAAAACCATCTATAAAAACCATCACCTAAAAAAAAAAAAAAAGCCATCACCTAAAAAAAAAAAAAACCATCACCTAATTGAAAATGCATTCACAGTCCAACAAATGACCATGTTGAATCTGCAGAGGAACTTAAAGCTAACCCCCTCTCTTAGCATTGAGGGTGGAGAATATCAGCTTGAAACTCTTTAACTGCACTCAAAGAGAAGAAGAGAAGAAAAGGTCTCATGCCTAGTTTACAAAAAAAAAATCATCCAGAAAAATACAAGTTGAAGGGGGAAAGCACTTGCAGTAGGTACTTAATTACTACTTGAGTACGTGATCTAACACAGGTGCAATTCCCATTTAAAAAAGGAATCCGTTAGCCTAATTTATAAATCATAAGTTATACTTGTCAAAATAGCTTTTAGAGCTGCCAGCTATTACAGAGAACATGTAATAATGTCACTAATACCTTACTTTTTTTCTGCTTTATAAGTAATACAGGGGAACACAGAATGGGCCCCATCCCTCACATAAACACACTCAAGGCATCTGATGCAGGAGGCAGGCGGTCTTCATTTGGGAGAAACTCTTTCTGTTCTCCATTCTGAGGGGGGGTGGGAACAGGGAGGGGAAATTCAGGTGTATCCCAAACCCAACAACAACAACATCAAAATGAATTAACTACTTCAGCAGATCTCTGTACTTCTAAGTTGCAACCACCAAACTCAGAATAACACCTATTATTTTAGTGCCTACCGTTTGAAAGTCAGTTTGAAGAGCATGCCCCCGATTTTTTTTTTAACTAAAAATATATTTAGCCCCACCTCGGCTGGCTCAGCCATCCCAACCACTGTGGCGTTGGGTCAACTGCTGCAGTTCCGGTTCTTGTTTGATTGTTTTGTTCCATAAAATAAAAGCTCTGACTTCCTTTGAGCTCTAGCTCTAACCTTCTTTGAATCGGCTCCTATTCAGGACTCCAGTCAAGAGAAGAAAATTACTCTGCTTTGAGACCTGGATAGAATAGACAAAGAAAAGGGTGTGTTTCTTCCACAAGCACTTCAATAAATAAAAATGAGCGTCTCAGTGGAGATGACTGATTCTTTTAACCATCTGGCAAAAGACTTGTAAGCAAACTAAAGGATTTCCAGAAGTGTGGACTTTAACTGCTGGTGAAACTCCCATCTGAGGGACTAGAGAAGGAAAGCTCCTTTGTGTTCATGTTTTTAGAATGCAAGGAACACCCTGTCTAACTAGGGGTGGGGGCCCCTCAAGAAGCGGTGAGGGCTTCTAGGAAAAGGCTCACCCACCCTGCTGTTGACTCTGAACCTTGAGAGCAAGTGGGGGAAAAACTACTCGGCTACAGGACACAGAGCTGGGCGGACAGGTGCCAGCCTTCCCCGATGACTTTATTTGGAATGTGAACAAACTCCTTTCAACTCAAGGCTGGTTTTCACCAAGTTTGCTTCTCCAGGGAAGAGGGCTGTGTCTAAACAGTGACCAATCAGTGACCCTCTCTCAAAATTGCCTTCATTGTTTCTAAATTACAGCTTACAAAAGATGATCGTATTATACATGCGAATGATCACAAGCCCATTGCTTTTTTTGGATTAAATGCTAACTTCCATGAAACAATTTGTGTTATATCAAGCATACAAAAATTGTCTTAGAGACTGGAAAATATATTTGATGTTCTTCATCATATCGACTGTTCAAACAATTTCCCCTTCCCTTTACAACTCACCCAAAAGGTAAACTATAATACTATGAATATTTTTCTGTTTTCTTTACATCATCTGCTCTCCCTTTTTGCAGGAAACTATTATTTTTCCCCTGAAAAAGAGTAGTCTGTGACTGAAGAGGTTACTGTATAAAAAGAACTTCTGATTGTCTTAATACTCATTCATGTCTAACTTCTGCATCATTCTTTGTTTTTTAAAAAATCTTCTTTTCATCTTTTCCATAAACTCTCCATTAAGGATTGAAAGCTCTCCAGTAATCACTAGTTTGAAAATGATTGCACACAGAAAATGAATAGTTTTCTTTGATGGGTACGACCACCTCCCAGGGAGGAAAATAGTTCAATAGAAAACAATAATGCCAAGACAGGAAAATATTATTTGGTATCCATTCATACTATAATGGGGAAAACTGCTTTGAGAGTGCAAAGTTTTTATATCCATTAGATTAACAAACATTCTATAAAACTGTCTCTAGTTATAACCTCTGGGGAATAGGGGACAGCATTCTGCTTTAACACGTTTTTATGATGGAATAGTCTTACTTGAACTCAAAAGACTCCCTGTTCCATTGCTTCATAAATTGTTGTTCACAGTAAGTATTCTTAAAGTCACAGATTCTCATAATCTAAGACCACTGCACACACCTCTTCCACTGCAGTCTCTTGACTGACCTTCCAAATTCACACTCCAAACTCATTGTATGAGTCTGTTTTAGCTGCTGTAACAAAAGACCACAGACAGATTTTCTGTTTTAAATAACAGAAACCTGGGAATTCTGTGGCAGTCCAGCAGTTCAGACTTAGCTGCTTCTGTGACGGGCCAGGGTTCAAACCCTGGTCGGGGAACTAACATCCCATAAGTGGCATGGCTTGGCCAAAACAAAGACAGGAAATTATTTTTTGTGTTTCTGGAGGCTGGGAAGTCTGAGATCAAGGTCCTAGGCAATCTGGCTTCTGGTGAGGGCCTGCTTCTCAGCTTGTAGATGGATGCCTTCTCACCTTGCACTCACATGGCAAAGAGAGAGCACCCCCTGCTGTCTCTTCTTATAAGGACACAAATCCTTTCAGGCCCTGCTCCATGATTCCCTTTCACCTTAATGCTTCTTCTCCAGGACTTCTCTCCAAATACGGTCACAGTGGGGCCAGGGCTTCAACACATGAATTTGAAAGGGACTCAATTTGTCCACAGCATGAAGTAATCACTACAAGGGCCCACAGGGAGCTTTCTGGGGCACTGGGAATGGTCTACAAACTGACGTGGGAGCTCTTGGCATGCGTGTGCTCCTCCTGTAAGAAGGCCTCAGGCTATGCACTTTACAGTCTGTAAGTGGACCATAAGCAGATAAACCTAAAAACCCCTCAAACCATCAACCTGGCTGCCCAGTGAACAGTGGAATGAAGGAGGCCAAGAATGGAGGCACGGAGGCTGTGGCTTCATCCAGTGCAGAGCTGGAGCAGGGAGGAGAACCTGGGGACAGGAACGAGCAACCCGAAATAATGGACATGAAGCTAACTGGACCTGCCAACGAAAAAAGAAGGCCTCCCAGTTCTGAGGCTGGGTTATGTTAGCGATGGGTCCTCGTTCATTACTTAGAACCCTGAGCTTTCTGTCTTTACACTGAATTTCTCTCTCCCTCTCCCTGTCTCTTATGCACACATTATCTGAGCCAGAATGTCTACTCCTGACAAGAGACCTGAGCTGCATGGTTCCTTCATCTCTACATGGTGGCTCTTTCCTCATGGGCAGAAAGAGGATTTACAAGGTTACTTGCACAAGCTGCCTAGGACGGTGTCTGAACAACAGTAGGCACTCAATTAGCTATTAGTATTACAAAAAACAAATCACCGTTCCTGTTCCCCTTTCCCTCGATTTTGCTAGCCGACTGTTTGATCACGCCTTCTCTTGACACTATTCCTCTCCAGGACAGGAGTGTACATTCCAGGTACAAGAGCCTAGGTACTTGGGAGATCATCTTGGGTTTTCCTGCTCCTCGTCTGTCCCCACGTTGATATTCCATCGAGTACCATCATCCCTTATATCTTTAGTACTGTCTATACCCATCTTTTTTTTTTTTGGCCACATTTCGTGGCATGTGGGATCTTAGTAGTGCCCTGACCAGGGACCGAACCCACAGCCACTACAATGGAAGCACACAGTCCTCATTACTGGACCACCAGGGCAGTCTCTGTGCCCATTTCTTTCTACCCTAGTTCAGGCATCAACATTTCATTGAACCAACATTTGATGTACTGCAGTATCCTAAGAGCTGATCTCCCTGATAATGCTGGTTCTCTAACTCAACTTGCCACGCCAGGCTCTTTTACTTCCTAACTGTAACTCCTCGTCATCTACTACACGAGGCCCAGGCTCCTTAACTAGAAGCTTCCACGTTCCCATGATCTCCCACAGCCCTGTTCCTTAAAGGCTCAGTCCTGGGCTAATCAGGAAGAAATTCTCAACGTTCTTCACCAGTCACCTCTGCAGTTTTACACAATGCAGGCTATGCTGTAGGAAGCTTCAGGGCTAAATCAAGATAAAAAATCTAAACTCTAGGAGGGTGGGGACACGCCCAACACCTTACACGGAATATGCTTTAGGTAAATAATTACTGAATTCAAGTGTGACTAACTTGAACAGAAACTGGAGATAGATAGGAGGAAACAGATGAAGTCAACAGACAAGAGGCAAAAGGGAAAAGCAATTACATCAGAATGATACTGCAACAGGAGGGAAGGGGGTAGGCACCAACTTTAAAAGAATGACATAGCCCAAGGACACAGTAGAACTGATTAGAACCAAATAGGTCCAAGATGACAGATAAGTAGACTTCCACTAGACCTTGAGCCTCAAAATCACTGCAGATGGTGACTCCAGCCATGAGACTAAAAAAAGCTTCTCCCTGGAAGGAAAGTTATCACAAACCTAGACAGTGTATTAAAAAGGCAGAGACATCACTTGGCCAACAAAGGTCCATATAGTCAAGGCTATGGTTTCTCCAGTAGTCATGAACAGATGTGAGAGTTGGACTATAAAGAAGGCTGAGTACCAAACAACTGATGCTTTCAAACTGTGGTGCTAGAAAAGACTCTTGAGAGTCCATTGGACAGAAAGGAATCAAACCAGTCAATCCTAAAGGAAATCAACCCTGAATATATATTTGAAGGACTGATGCTGACGCTCCAATACTTTGGCCACCTGAAGTGAAGAGCCAGGTCATTGGAAAAGACCTTGATGCTGGGAAAGAATGAGGGCAGGAGGCAAAAGGGGGCGACAGAGGACAAGATGGTTGGATCACTGACTCAATGGACATGAGTTTGAGCAAACTCTAGAAGATGGCTGAAAGACAGGGAAGCCTGGCGTGCTGCAGTCCATGAGGTTGCAAGGAGTTGGACACGACTTGGCAAATGAACAGCAACAACTAAACACCAACAACCTATGCTCATTGTAACACCTCAGCAAGCTAAGTGACACACCCGCCAGCACCGTGACAATTCTGAGGCCCACCAGCAAATATCAAACAGGGGACAGTGGCCCAGTTCCCGGAAATCCCCACCCCTAATCCTCCCACTCATTAGCCTACGAAATTAGCCAGCCTATAAAAACTAAGCATGTCATATTTCAGGGCCACTCTCGCCTTCTGAGACGACACACTCTCATGTCTGCAGAGTGTTTCTCTCTAATGAAATCCACTTCTTACCTATCACTGTCTGTCATTGAATTCTTTCTGCAACAAGACATCAAGAAAATGAGTTTCATTAAGTCCTGAAACCAAGTGTGTGATCTCGGCTAAAAGACCATGGGTTCAAATCCTAGTCTGTGTTACATGGTTTCAATACCACCATTAGGGCTTCCCTGGTGGCTCAGTGGTAATTTGCGTGCCAATGCAAGAGACCCGGGTTCAATTCCTGGATGGGGAAGATCTCCTGGAGAAGGAAACAGCAACCCACTCTAGTATTCTTCCCTGGAAATCACATGGACAGAGGAGCCTGACGGGTTGCAAAAGACTTGGACCTGACTTAGCAACTAGCAACAACAAATACCACCATTAGATCCAGAGCAAAGAGCTTCTCCCTCTGGAGAGTCTACTCTGGCCCTCTTCTGGCCGTTCTCTCCACATAGGAACCACTTCTGGAGCTGGGTGACCTTAGTTAAGCTGCTTCACTGGTCAGCCTGCGCCTCAGTTTCCTCATCTGTAAAACGGAGCTAATAGTACCCATACCTGAAAAGGCTGTTGAAAGGATTACATGAGTTCATATTTGTGAAGTGCCTGAGACAACCCCTGGGCCACAGTAAGCACTGTGCGTCTGTTAAAGAAACAAAATGTATGTGGAGAAAAGGAGCCACAGGAAATTGTGTCCCAACCTCACTAAGAACACGTTACCCACAAAACCCAAGATTTAAAATTCTATGGTTTCATCAGGATACAATGGGTAAAGTCAGGCTTCTGGGCTTGGCTTGGAAACCCAACCCCTACATGTAGGAAACTTCTAAGGGAAGCCACTTCCGACAACTCAACTCGCTAAAAAAAAAAAAAGATCAGAAAAAACTGTTTGCTGAGGGACTGCCTACAGATGGGAATACAAATGTGAGTTTTGAAGCATATTAGAAAGACCCCAGTAGATACAATGGGCAAAGCATGCTGTAACGTGAGACTAAAGCAGAAATGAACACACGATAATGTATTCATCTGCTCTAATAAAGTAAAAGAATACAAAAACCAAAGCAAACTTAGATACCATCCCTCACCTGTCAAAGTAAACTAGCAGTATCAGTGATGCAGCAATAAAATCTGAACACGTAATTTGTTCCCAGTGGCACCAAAATTAGCATAACTTATGAAAACACACCCTTAACCACTAATTCGTAGAGGAAGGCTCACAAGTTAAGCCACTTATCTGGAGTAAGTGGCAGACTGAAGATTCAAATCTGTATCTTGATGACAAAACACTTGTTTGTACTGGTGGTGAAACCTGGAAGTTTACCCTCAGGAAATGAGAGGAAAAGGTCACAGAAACAAAGGCATCCCTGCAGAATGGAAATCAGTGTGGTCACTGGCATTAAAAAGAATGAGTTAATCGCAATGTGTTTTTTTTAATGACATAGAAACACAAGGCATTCCATAAGTGAAAGCAAAAGGGGTGTGCTTCAAGCTAACTGCAGCTCAGTAAAAATCCATATGCTTATGAATCACAAATTATGGATTAAATATATTGAATTAAATACATATGCATTTAAAATTAATATGCCAAAGTAGAGAATGTTTTGAGTATTTTGTTAAGTATCTAGTATTACAATATTTTAAAGAGGGAGGGGGACATAGAGTATAATTATGAAGCCTTAGAGCTTGATGTGTTCATCTTCAAAATCATCTAGAACAGTCTGCTGAGAACCCAGCCTTGAAAGAATGCTATTATGTCCAAGGTCACAGACCTCGTTAGGAATAGAAACCATGGTAAAAAATTCTCAGCTTCTAGCCACTGTTCTCATCTCTTTCTCTATTTTAACTTTTTTAAAAAGATAACATTTTCATAAGATATTACCAAGTAACACAATCTCTTAAAACAATAATATGCCTTCCCAAGAGTTAGAATAAGGTTCTGGCTGTGGGTCCTCTATACCACAGAAGCATGTAGGCTGTAAGACACTCAGGGTTTGTTGTTCTCAAGTTCAAATCCACTACAACTGCTCGCAAATTTCTTCAAGACTTTTAGAACATACGAATGAGGTTGTTTCGATGAAGGGACCCTTTTAAACTCAAGGTTCCAAGCTAAATTATGAACTAGACATTATCCTTCAGTCACTGCAACACTAATAACATCGTTATAGAGAAAAAAGCAGTCTCCAACACAAATGTGTTCACAGAACGAACCTTTCCCAATCCTGGAGTCCAACTCGATTTATGACCGTCTTTGAAATCAAAAACAGCACTTAGATTCTCCCTTATTGTGAGTCTATCCGCAGTCATACGTTGCCAACTCAAAGATTTCCTTCCATGTAGAAATTAACATAACCCTAACTCATGAACTTTTCAAATGCTATCTGAAGTGACAGGTTTTCATCATTGTAGATTTCAAATAAAATATGAAAGGGAAGAGAAACAGTGTTGACTACCCCCCTTTCATAGTAGTAGGAAAGAAGAAATGCTTCTCCTCTACTAGAAACACACACTCACACACATACACACACACACACACACACACACCCATTAGTTATTCCCTAAGGATCCGAAAGGGAAGGCTTAACATGTCTCATATATTCCAGTGATTAATGCTTTATTTAATTTTAGGAACAAACACCAGTGCCAGGTGAAGCAATACGGTTGAAGAACAAATTCTTACAAAATTCTCACATTACTCCTAAAATCTGTTCCTATATATATTCCTATTAGCATTTAAAATGCCTTTTATCTCAGTTCAAAAAGAACAGAAGCGAAACACTAAAAAGAAGTAAGATTTATAGCTCTGTTAAAATACAGTTTATACTAAAGAAAATAGTTAAACAGAAGGCAATCGTATAGTTGCAGGTTAAACCTGCTCGTTTTAATCAGGAAACGGGTTACCTTTAAGACCTAAGAGTTAAATTCATTCAATAAACACCTACTGAGTTCTATTATTTATCAAGCATCAAATTCTGAGCTAAAGAAATGCTAATTGGGCATTTTTTCAAAGTATTTCAGTTTACAAAGTTCTCTTGTAAACCGACAGATGCTTAGAAATTACATGGGTCTTCTTTCCATTCATTATGCATTTGAAAAACTCTATCTCAAGAGGAGCAGATGCAGAAAAGGAGCTTTATCTGTCTGGGTGTGGTTATATTAGAAGGATTCCATTTGCAAAGAAAAAAAAAAATCCAGGCTTTATCTTAAATTAGGAACATACACAGTGCTAAGGGAAGCACTCCAGGCTATGTAACATTTGTAAGTGACAAATGGTTTTTGCAGCCCCATGGATTGATCAATAACTGCTCAGACATTTGCTCCGATGGAAATCTGGAGCCACAGTGCACAGAACCCACCTTGAAGCAGCTGCAGAAGTAATGATCCCTACGAAAGGATGGATGCATTTTCTTCCGTTATCTTCCAGATTCTGTAAGTTGCTGTAATTGTTTTTAGGCTTGCTTGTTTTTCCTGTTCACTAAATGACCTCGAGCAAGATTTGTTTAAAGTCGAGTATGCACCTGTAGAAATGCACACAAGAGGCATGCCACCTCAAAACCACCGAGAAAAAGGTGGTCTTTTCATATCGATCCCTAAAGGGTAGTCTTTCAAAGGACAGGTCCCCTTGTATTCTTACTAACTAGATAAACCAACAGAACCCTATGTAAACCCTTCATAAAAGACAGGATTGTGATCAAACATAATCAGCGACTTCCTAGGGGGGAAAGGGAAAATAAACCATAAGTAAATAAAACAAGTTCCTCCAAATCTTCGGATCTCCGGGTGTATTGTGCTCCAGGAGCCACTCCCAGGCTTCCCTTTGTGTGAGGCACCGGGAGCTGTGTCCACAGGGAGAGAAGATGCAAGGGATGGGAGGCAGGTTCAGAGCTGGAGGGAACCCTATCTCTTCAGCTGCCCAGACTGCTGACAAAGCTAACCGTTTTATTAGCCATCCTCTCTCAGTGTCACCAACGCTCTAAGCAAAACCAGAAACACAGTCCAAGACTTGGCATCTATGAAAATGTCTCCAACACCTTCAGACCTGAAGCAAACACTTGCAGGAAGAAATATACATTTTCAATTCCTTCCTGGCTCCCCTAGCAAGACTTTGCAACAATGACTAACCATCAGAACACCATGCTATTAAAATGAACATTTTCAGCTGTAGCTTTGCTACATTTAAATTCTGTGCAAGATTTTTTAAAAGTGTCCTGGGAACACAGGAAGATTAAAAAAACAAGATAAGATTAAAAAAAAAAAAACAGGTGATTCATTGTTCTACAGGGAAAATTGTTTCTACCCTAATGACGTTTAAACACAAAATTTCACTCTGATCAATCTGACAATCCTTAGACCAAGAAAAATGGTCAGGGGTGTCATCAATTAATAATTATGGCCAATCTAATTTTTACCCTTTACTAGCTATTTCCTACCTGCAAAGATGAATGCTAGACACTTAAAACCTGTATAGATGTCTAGATAATTAGAATGGTTTTCCAAGTCAATGAGGCATTTTATTGGTTTAACCTACATAAAGTCATTCAACAAAAGAATAGAAACAGCCCTTCTGCAATCCCACGTTGGAGTGAAAAATGCAAATGCACAATTTACAGACAAACAACAAAATGCAGGTGGTCTTTTTGAGACAGATGGCAGGAAAATAATTCTTTAAAATCTTACTCCTTCCTGTGAGTCATAGTATAAGATTTCTTATTGTTAACATTCAAAGTACTAAATCAATATAAAATGTATATTCTGATTTAAAAAAAGAAAAATATTGTTACTGATTCTTCAAATGTCTTCTTTAACAAAAATATGAGCCTTGGAAATGTGACTCTTATAAGGGAGTTAGGCGGTTTTGGGTAACACCTTGTGGGAGGGTAGATTCCGCAATGGCACCCCAGTACTCCAGTACTCTTGCCTGGAAAATCCTATGGACAGAGGAGCCTGGTAGGCTGCAGTCCATGGGGTCGCTGAGGGTCGGACACGACTGAGCGACTTCCCTTTCACTTTTCACTTTCATGCATTGGAGAAGGAAATGGCACCCCACTCCAGTGTTCTTGCCTGGAGAATCCCAGGGACGGGGGAGCCTGGTGGGCTGCCGTCTATGGGGTCGCACAGAGTCGGACACGACTGAAGCGACTTAGCAGCAGCAGTCTTCAACGAGGGTTTCCTAGGTGGCGCTAGTGCTAAAGAATCTGCCTGCCAATGCAGGAGACAGAAGAGACTCCTAGGTTTGACTCCTAGGTTGGGAAAATCCCTGGAGGAAGACATGGCAACCCACTCCAGTATTCTTGCCTGGGAAATCCCATGGACAGAGGAGCCTGGAGGATTGCAGTCCAAAGAGTCAGACAGGACTGAGCATCTGAGCACACAGTGGTCAGCAGGTCTTTCCCTTTTCTAGATGAAAATGTACATGCAATCTTCAAGAGGGAAGATGATGGTTTAAGTACTCTTGCTGCCAAGCTCAAAATAGCCATTGGGGTGGCTCCATGAGCACCACAGGTTGACCACTTATGGGTCAAACAGCTAGTTTATGAGAACTAGCTTAGGATTTTTACCTCTGTTTTCATCCCTTGTCTCTATGAACCTGAATTTGTGTGTGTGCATTTTTAATGCTTTTGAAGTTAGAAACTATAAAAAATTGTGAAATGGCACCAAGTCACAACATTCCTTCTTTTTTTTTTTTTTTAAGAATATACAAAAGAGATAATGGTTGTGTTAACTTGGAATTTCCACCTTCCCCACCCCTGCTACTTTTTACTTTCTATAATTTCTAATTTCCATATTTATAATGCATAAAGACCCTTATTGGTCAAGGAACTTTTTTGTTATAAATTCACAACTTCCTCCAGGGAAAAGGAAAAGAGAAGAGCATTTCTGACAAAATATTTCTAACTCACCTTAATGAAATTAAGAGTCATTACTCTAGTCAACTGCTTTGCTGCCCTTCCACCACCACCACTCACATGCAGATAATCATCAGGAACAGAGGGTAACACCACCTTGATCCTGTTCTCGAATGAGATCGAACCAGTCTAAACAATATTATCTAACCATTCTCTTGTTCTATTAAATGTCCCTACCAAGAAGAGTCTGATTGGGCCCACTAGATGTCTCTTTCCTTGAGGTAAGTTTAAAATAAAAATTGGACATATGCTCATAACATTATTGTTAGAAAAATTCTATTTTGGGCACACCACGCAGCTTGCAGGATCTCAGTTCCCTGACCAGGGACTGAACTCAGGCCACAGCAGTGGAATCACCGATTGCTAACCACTAGACCACTAGGGAACACCTTGCCCCCCAAAGTTTTTCTTTTAAGGGGAAAACAAAGGGAGAGAAGAGGGTAAAAAGGAAAAGCTCTTTTCTACAGAGGAATGCCAGATGTAGAAATGCAGAAAAAACGAGGGATGAGAACCTTACCATTTTGCACCCCCCAAAGGTGATTCAGGCGAAGATCATCAACGGATTCTAAAACATTGTTTGGGAACAGAATAATCAGGATCAAACTCTCATATTATCCCACAGGGGAGTCAGACCTTCCTCGTGAAGAGATCTGGTGGGAATTCTGAATCAAACCATCGAAATCAGCATCTCCCCGGAGTTGTATGACTCCAGGTGTGATATAACAGTCAGTACTGAACATCACCTAGGTATATTCTTGTTAAGAATGTTCAGCCTGAACTTCCCTGGTGCTACAGTGGCTAAGAATCCACCTGCCAATACAGGGGACACGGGTTTGATCCCTGGTCAGGAGGATTCCATATGTCGCTGCAGAGCAGTTAAGCTAGTGCGCCACAACCACCGAGGGCGAGCTCGAGAATCCACGCTCTGCAACGAGAGAAGCCCCCGCGAAGGGAAGCCCACACACCGCAACTAAGAGTAGTCCCCGTGCAACAACAATGACCAAGTGCAAGGATGTTGATCCTGAATCTAATCACAGAAAAGCTAATCTGACGAATCCACGATGCAAGAAACTAGCCTGGACTCATCATAAACATCAATCACACAGAAAACAAGAAGGCGAGAGAAGTATTCCACTTCAAGAGACTAAAAGAAACACGTGCTGTGCTTGGTGTGCTTAGTAGCTCAGCTGCGTCTGGCTCTTTTGAGACCCCATGGACTGTAGCCTGCAGGCTCCTCTGCCCATGGGGATTCTCCAGGCAAGAATACTGG
Source organism: Bos indicus (assembly GCF_029378745.1). Taxonomy (NCBI): domain Eukaryota; kingdom Metazoa; phylum Chordata; class Mammalia; order Artiodactyla; family Bovidae; genus Bos; species Bos indicus. The sequence goes on along the minus strand of NC_091768.1, from coordinate 88,778,098 downwards.
AGTCGGTTACCATGCCCTCCTCCAGGGGATCTTCCCGACCCAAGGATCGAACCCAGATCTCCAGCATTGCAGACAGATTCTTTATTGTCCGAGCCACCAAGGAAGCCCATAACTGAATGTAATTTAGGACCTTTGATTAGACCTTGGATCCAATTTTTTTTAATGCAAGTATAAAATAAAAAATAGCATAAGTTTGAATCCAGACTCTATCTTAGATAATATCACCAATTTTATGTGAAATTTCTGAAGTGTGATAATGATACTGTGATTAAGCAGAAGAATCCAAGAACGTATTCTTAGGAGAAGTGCTAAAGTCTTTAGAAGCATTTTGATGTCTAAACAAGTTCAACACATACACACAGACACACACACACAAACATACACACACATACAAGATACAGACAAAAGAAGGAAAGCAAATCTGGCAAATGTTGATGACTGGTGAATTTTACAGAAGCTGCTTCTGTGTGTTTGGTGAGAAACATATTTAACCAACAGAAATTCTCACCACCTCCTCACCATGGAAACATTTAATTATTCCAGCAACTCCCCCATCTAGACACAGTATTTCTTATCTATTAAGTCAGGACTGTAAGAATCATTTTTCAGAGGCCAGAAGAGCACACGCTTTAATTGCTACGGGTGCATAATGCAGACTGTTTCCTTGGAACCCCTGTGCTGCTTGTCATACAAACACTCACTTCAGAAGGCATCTTTAATTTTTAGCTTTACCTGGCTTTTTAAAGAATATTTAGTTTGCTAAAAAAAAGGGGGGGGGGGATCACTGGCCATCAGAGAAATGCAAACCAAAACCACGATGCCATACCGCTTCACACAATGATGACTACAATCAGAGTGCAGTTAACAAGTGTTGGAGATATGGAAAAACTGGACCCCTCTTATACAGCTCATGGGAAAGGAAAACCTGTCATGGAAAACAGTCTGCTAGTTCCTCAAAAGATTAAACAGAGTTAACACACGTGCGTGCATGCAAAGTCGTTTCAGCTGTGTCCAACTCTTTGTGACCCTATGGACTATAGCCCACCAGGCTCCTCTGTCCATCGGATTCTCCAGGCAAGAATACTCCATGGCAAGTGGGTTGCCATGTCCCCTCCAAGGAGGAGCATGGGGATCCCCCAACTCAGGGATCAAACCCGTGTCTCCAGTGTCTCTTGCACTGGCAGGTAAGTTCTTTACCATCAGTGCCACCTGGGAAACCCCTAGAGTTAACATCAGTTCAGTTCAGTTCAGTCGCTCAGTCGTGTCCGACTCTTTGCAACCCCATGAATTGCAGCACACCAGGCTTCCCTGTCCATCATCATCTCCCAGAGTTCACTCAAACTCATCAAGTCGGTGATGCCATCAAGCCATCTCATCCTCTGTCATCCCCTTCTCCTCCTGCCCCCAATCCCTCCCAGCATCAGTCTTTTCCAATGAGTCAACTCTTCCCATGAGGTGGCCAAAGTACTGGAGTTTCAGCTTTAGCATCATTCCTTCCAAAGAACATCCAGGGCTGATCTCCTTCAGAATGGACTGGTTGGATCTCCTTGCAGTCCAAAGGACTCTCAAGAGTCTTCTCCAACACCACAGTTCAAAAGCATCAATTCTTTGGCCCTCAGCTTTCTTCACAGTCCAACTCTCGCATCCATACATGACCACTGGAAAAACCATAGCCTTGACTAGACGGACCTTTGTTGGCAAAGTAATGTCTCTGCTTTTGAATATGCTATCTAGGTTGGTCATAACTTTCCTTCCAAGGAGTAAGCGTCTTTTAATTTCATGGCTGCAGTCACCATCTGCAGTGATTTTGGAGCCCCCAAAAATAAAGTCTAACACTGTTTCCACTGTTTCCCCATCTATTTCCCATGAAGTGATGAGACCAGATGCCATGATCTTCATTTTCTGAATATTGAGCTTTAAGCCAACTTTTTCACTCTCCACTTTCACTTTCATCAAGAGGCTTTTTAGTTCCTTTCACTTTCTGCCATAAGGGTGGTGTCATCTGCATATCTGAGGTGATTGATATTTCTCCCAGCAATCTTGATTCCAGCTTGTGCTTCTTCCAGCCCAGCGTTTCTCATGATGTACTCTGCATAAAAGTTAAATAAGCAGGGTGACAATATACAGCCTTGATGTACTCCTTTTCCTATTTGGAACCATATAGCCTAGCAATTCTTGGTTGTTCAGTCACTAAGTCGTGTCCTACTCTTTGTGACCCCATGGACTGAAGCACGCCAGACTGTTCTAACTCCTCACTATACTGCAGTTTGCTCAATCATGTCCATTAAGTTGGTGATGCCCTCCAACCATCTCATCCTCTGCTGCCCCCTTCTTCTTTTGCCTTCAATTTTTCCCAGCATCAGGGTCTTTTATAGTGAGTTGGCTCTTCCTATTAGGTGCCAAAGTATTGAACTTTAGCATCAGTCCTTCCAATGAATATTCAGGGTTGATTTCCTTTAGGATCAACTGTTTGGATCTCCTTGCTGTCTAAGGGACTCTCAAGGGTCTTCTCCAGCACCACAGTTCAGAAATACCAATTCTTTGGTGCTCAGCCTTCTTTATGGTCCAACTCTCATACTTACATGACTACTGGAAAAACCACAGCTTTGACTATATGGACCTTTGTCGACAAAGTGATGACTCTGCTTTTTAATACACTGTCTAGGTTTGTCATAGCTTTCCTTCCAAGGAGCAAGCATTTTATAATTTCATGGCTGAAGTCACCATCTGTAGTGATTTTGGAGCCCAAGAAAATAAAATCTGTCACTGCGTCCACTTTTCCCTCTTCTAATTGCCATGAAGTGATAGGAATGTTGAGTTTCAACCCAGCTTTTTCACTCACCACTTTCACTCTCTTCAAGAGGCTCTTCAGTTCTTCTTCACTTTCTGCTATTAGAGTGGTATCATCTGCATATCTGAGGTTGTTCCTGTTTCTCCCAGCAATCTTAATTCCAGCTTGAGCTTCACACAGCCTGGCATTTTGCATGACATATTTTGCAAAGAAGTTAAATAAGCAGGATGACAATATTCAGCCTTATTGTACTACATTCCCAATTTTGAACCAGTCAGTTGTTCCATATCCGGTTCTAATTGTTGCTTCTTGTCCTAAATACAGGTTTCTCAGGAGACAGGTAAGATGCTCTGGTACTCCCATCTCTTTATAAAAATTTTCCAGAGTTTGTTGTGGTCCACTCAGTCAAAGGCTGACTAGTTGATGAAGCAGATTCTGGAACTCCCTTGCTTTCTCCATGATCCAACAAATCTCTGATTCCTCTGCCTTTTCTAAACCCAGCTTGTACATCTGTAAGTTCTTGGTTCATACACTGCTGAAGCCCAGCTTGAAGGATTTTGAGCATAACCTTACTAACGTGAAATAAGCACAATTGTGCAGTGGTTTGAACGTTCTTTGGCATTGCCCTTCTTTAGGATTGGAATGAAAACTGATCTTTTCCAGTCCTATGGCCACTGCAGAATTTTCCAAATTTGCTGATATATTGACTTCAGCACTTTAACAGCATCATATTTTAGGATTTGAAACAGTTCAGCTGGAATTACGTTGTCTCCACCAGCTTTGTTTGTAGTAATGCTTACTAAGGCCCACTTGACTTCACCCTCCAGGATGTCTGGCTCCAAATGAGGACTACACCATCACGGTTATCCGGGTCATTACGATCTTTTTTGTATAGTTCTATGTATTCTTGCCACCTCTTCTTAATCTTTTCTGATTCTGTTAGGTCCTTACTGTTTCTGTCCTTTATTGTCTTCATCTTGCATGAAAATATCCTTGATATCTCCAATTTTCTTGAAGAAATCTCTAGTCTTTCTCATTCTATTGTTTTCCTCTATTTCTTTGCATTGTCCATTTAAGAAGGCCTTCTTATTTTTCCTTGCTGTTCTCTGGAACACTGCATTCAGCTGGGTATATCTTTCCTTTTCTCCCTTGCCTTTAGATTCTCTTCTTCTCTCAGCTATTTGTAAAACTTGCTCAGACAACCACTTCTTGCATTTTTTTTCCTTTGAGATGGTTTTGATCACTGCCTCCTGAACAATGTTGCAAACTTCTGCCCATAATTCTTCAGGCACTCTGTCTACCAGATCTAATCCCTTGAATCTATTTGTCACCTCCACTGTTATAATCATAAGGGATTTGATTTAGGTCATACCTGAGTAGCTGAGTGGTTTTCCCTATTTTCTTCAATTTAATCCTGAATGTGGCAATAAGGGGCTCATGATCTTAGCCACAGTCAGCTCTCGGTCTTGTTTTTGCTGACTGTATAGAGCTTCTCTATCTTCAGCTGCAAAGAACATAATCAATCCGATTTTGGTATTGACCAACTAGTGTTGGCAGAGTCATCACAGGGTTCTCGTGGCAAGAATACTGGAACAGGCTGCCATTCCCTGGCCCAGTAGACCATGTTTTGTCAGAACTCTTCACTATGACCCATCCACCATGAGTGGCCCTGCATGGCATAGCTCCTGGTTTCACTGAATTATGCAAGCCCCTTCGCCACAAGGCTGTGATCTGTGACTAGCAATTCTACTCCTAGGTAAATACCCAAGAGAAATAAAAACATATGTCTAGGCAAAAACTCGTACACTAATGTTCCTAGCAGTTTTAAATAGCCAAAAAGTGGAAAAAACAACCCAAATGTCCACCAACCAACGCATGGATGAATAAAATGTGGGGTTGTCGTTGCTGCTTAGTCACTCAGTCGTGTCCGAGTCTTTTGCGACTCCACAAACGATAGCCCTCCAGGCTCCTGTGTCCATAGGTTTCCCAGGCAAGAATACTGGAGTGGATTGCCATTTCCTCCTCCAGGGGTTCTTCCCAACCCAGAGGCTGAACCCACGTCTCCTGCATTGACAGGTGGATTCTTTACTGCTGAGTCACCAGAGAGGCCCTAAAATGTGGGATCTATCCATGCAGTACAATATTATTTGGCAATTAGAACTTTGCAAACATTATACTAAGTGAAAGGAGTCAGACACAAAAGGCCACATACTATATGATTCCATTTGTATGAAACGTCCAGAATAGGAAAATCTTGAGAGACAGCGAGGAGCTGAGTGGTTACCAGGGACTCCAGGGAAGAAAACGGGGAATGATTGCTAACGGGTATGAGGTTTCTTTAGGGGGTCAAAATGTTCTACAATTGACTGTTTTGATGACAAGTGTATGCAACTCAGTGAATATATTGGGTTGGCTGAAAAGTTCATAAGACATTACAGAAAAACCTAAATGAACTTTCTGGCCAACCCAATACAACAACAACAACAAAACACTGAATTACACATTTTAAATGATAAATGGTAGGGTATGTGAATTATATCTTAATAAATTCTTCTAGAAATTGAGACTGGGAAATAACTCAGAGGGAAAGGTACCCGTGGATATTTTCCTGGGGTAAACGTATCTGTTTATTTCCTGTTAATCACAAACAAGATCTACAGTGCTTCTTGAGCAACAGTAAAAGTCATGACAAATCAGATTTAAGTGGTGTTGGTTCCTAAAGGAATCCTTTTAATTATGTAGGCCTCCCCAGATGTTTTGGCCACTTCTTAGGATAGAAATCAGCTCCTTTTCCACTAAATTTGGAGGGGAAGACTGAATACAATAACAAATGAGTCTCAAGTGCTATTGAAAGATATTCTTTACTAAATTTTAAAATTTTAGGAAGGATATATATAAAACTTGAAAATAAAATCTTAAAACTCAGGTGACATTTTGATACTATCATCCATCTTTGAACAGGCTGACTGACAGGCTATAGCTGTCTTTAAAAAGACATGAAATCTAAAAGCCATGTGTGGTTTCTATATTCAGATGTCTGCAGAAATCTTTTCACCTAAGATGGAACATTTTTTATCTTGACCATGAGATTTAGTCATTAGATATTAAGTATTTTCCATACCTATTGGTATGGAAAGCACTGGGGCTTCCCTTGTGGCTTGGATGGTAAAAAATCTGCCTGCAATGCAGGAGATCCGGGTTTAATCCCTGGGCTGGGAAGATCCCCTGGAGAAGGGAATGGCAACTCACACCAGTGTTCTTGCCTGGAGAATTCCATGGACAGAGGAGCCTGGCAGGCCACAGTCATGGGGTCATAGAGAGTCAGACACAACTGAGCGAGTAACACATACCTAGTATTGGGAACAGTTTCCTTCCAGCATTCTTATTAAAATAGTTAGAGAAGACTCTTGAAAGTCCCTTGGACTGCAAGGAGATCCAACCAGTCAATCCTAAAGGAAATCAACCCTGAATATTCATTGCAAGGACTGATGCTGAAGCACCAATACTTTGGCCACCTGATGCAAACAGATCCATTGGAAAAGACCCTGATGCTGGGAAAGACTGAAGGTAGGAGAAGGGGATGAGATGGTTGGATGGCATCACCAACTCAAAGAACATGAGTTTGAGCAAGCTCTGATTGTTGGTGAAGGACAGGGAAGCCCAGTGTGCTGCATGCAGTTCACGGGGTCAAAAAGAGTCAGACACAACTGAGCAACTGAACAACAAGAATGTTAAAACAAGGGTTTGAAAGTTGGTCAAATATCCTGCAAATTATAAATACAGGTCTGTTCCAAAACTGAAAGTTTCCATATAATGTAGTATTTGATTAGATGCCGTATCTTCTCTTCTCTTGTTAAAAAGAAAAGATCAATATTGACAGATTCACACTAAATTTAGTTAGATATATACAGCTGCCAAATTTTTATTTTTGTTTTAAATTCATGTATTTTTGAGAACATGTTCCATTGTTGTTGTTTTTTTTTTTTTTGCCGTGCTGAAACATGTGGGATCTTAGTCCTCAAATCAGGGGTTGAATTGTGTCCCCTGCATTGGAAGCTCGGAGTCTTACCCATTGGATTGCTAGGGAAGTGCCTCCCATTGCTTTAGTAGTTACTACTAGCTTGGTCCCACACGAAGGTTCCTGGATCTCACTTAGAAGGAAAAAAAAAAAAAAAAAATATATATATATATATATGGTAAGGGTCTTGTGCAGGGGGTGGCTAAGTGGCTTCTGTCAGGCAGAAAGGTGATGCCCAGTGAGTGTGGACAGGAATCAGAGCAGCTGGGGAGGCGGCTGTCTCCATCAGTAATACCTAAAGGTTCGAAGAATGCGTGTTTCCCTATTGGCAATGGAAAAAACTGGTAGCCTGGAGACTTTGCCTTTGAACTATCTCCACAGCCACTAAAAAGAAACCACACCCTGCACCTTCCCTGGAACCTCTCTCCCTCCGTTCCTGCCATTATCCCTGGTATTTTTGCCTGTGAAAAAGCCTCATTAATTTAACACTGGTACATTTCACCTCAATCCACCTGCAATGCAGGAGACCCGAGTTCATTTCCTGGGTTAGGAAGATCTGCGGGAGAAGGGATGGGCTACCCACTCCAGTATTCTTGGGTTTCCCTGGTGGCTCAGCTGGTAAAGAATCCACCTGCAATGCGGGAGACCTGGGTCTGATCCCTGGGTTGGGAAGATCCCCTGGAGGAGGGCATGGCAACCCCCTGAAATATTTTTGCCTGGAGAATCCCCGATGGACAGAGGAGCCTGGTGGGCTACAGTCAAAGAGTCGGACACAACTGAGCGACTAAGCACAGCACATTTCATCTCGCCAACCTGTGAGAACAGATATGTGTCTTTCCACGGTTGCATTCTAGACATTTGAGTAAGTGAGTGAAAGTCGCTCAGTCGTGTCCGACTCTTTGATACCCCATTGACTATACAGTCCATGGAATTCTCCAGGCCAGAATACTGGAGTGGGGAGCCTTTACCTTCTCCAGGGGATCTTCCCAAACTAGGGATCGAACCCAGGTCTCCTACATTGCAGGCGGATTCTTTACCAGCTGAGCCACAAGGGAAGCCCCATTTTAGACATTTAATAGACCCCAATAACAGGAATCGAAAATGGTTTACAGTGGCTACAGACACAAAATCAGTCCCTTTGTTCTACAAATCTATCACTTACTTTCCAACATGAAGCGCACAGGAAACGAAGCTGGCACTCTGAACATTACTCTTCTCAAAATAACCCAACTCCAAACCCCACCTTCTCTCTGTTCATTAGGGTTTTGTGGGTTCTGCTGTGATAACTTTCTCTCCAGGACCTGAAAATATTCATGAGTTTTTTAAGGACCAAAATCTACACTTCTGATTTTAATGCAGCAATATCTGGACTCTGGAGACTATTTTTAAAGTCTTTATTTTTTGTACAATAATCCAAATGGACACTGACCAGTGCAAACTACATACACTCTTTCTATTAATACAGTGTGGAGTATATTCGGTATGAGCCACCTGCTCTCATTTTAGATAAGAGCTAACAAAAAATAAATTAAACCTCTAGTGTTTTACTTCCTTTCTGTTTTTCAACTAATTCTCTTTCATCCTAAATTCCCTCCCATGTTGACCTAGAAGTTTCTCAATAAGCTTAAAATGGGAAAATATTAAAGAGAGTTTTTAAAAGTTGAAATCATCTTGAGGCTCCCTTGGTCATCCAGGGGTTAAGACTCTGCCTTTCAGTGCAGCGGGTGCAGGTGAACTTAGGTCAGAAAACCAGAGTAGAAACAATATCGTAACAAATTCAGAAATTCAGCAAAAGACTTAAAAAAAAATCTTCAAATAAAAAGAAGTTGAAATGATCTAAAACAGTCATCCTAACACCTCTTCATTTTCTTGCACTCGCTTCATTGTTTAGGCACATACAAACACTTGTATTAGACAAGGTTCTGCATGTTTTCCACATTTTGAAACCATAACCGTTTTCCCAAGTTGCTACAAATTCTCTTGTGTTCTTCAAAGACAAAGGATCAGGTGTACGTACCACACATAATTCACTTAACCCGTCTTTCAAAATCTCAAACAAGACACAGATAAACATTTGTAACACATTTTATGGAACGCAGTTTACCTTCCTTTGTATTATTTTTATTTGCTGAATTTCCAGAACCAGGTGCACTGGAACAAAGGATGTGAACGCTCACATGGTTCCATGTGTTGCCAGACTGTTCTATATATATATATTTGCAGCACAGGAATGGGCTTTAAAGCATTTCATCAGGGTGTTTTTCTTCTATTCTATCAGAGGCCTTCCTCCCTGTCCTTCCATAGATCCAGTGCCCTCCTGTCTCTACTGGAAGCCGTGCGTCTGCCTGCTAATCTGGCTCTCCTCTTTATCCCCAGACGCTGTCACCATACCTGCATTTGAAAAAAAGACATCACCCAGCATTTGCTTTCTAGTCTCTTTTAGCTTCAGTCAGTCTGAGACATCTGCCTTCAGTTCTGATGCAATGTGATAAAACAGCAGGCCACCCTTACCAGGAGGATCAATCAATTATGTTCACTCAACTGTTTGCATGATTAGACCACATTTACAAGGAGAGGGGCTGAATGACTTAGTTTTGTCAAATCTCTCACAAAATCCAGAACCATCAGTCCATCCCCCCAAAATCTTATAGTTTAGGAACCTGAACAATAAAAGACCAAGAAAGGAAGAAAACAGAACAGAAAAAGAAATTTGATTATTAGATTTATTTTTAAGTGAACCCAAGCTGACCCCTAACGATCACCAATTTTTTTTCTCACACAACTGTTGAGCAATCCATTCTAGGCCAGGAATAATCACCATTATCTGTGGTTCCTATGATAAGGGAGGATGACTGAGGGGGACGAATGGGTAAGGAGAAAGAATGGCTTTTATATAGCTATGCATATACTAATAGATTTTTAACAAACACTATTATTCTTTTAAAGACACCACTTAATTATTTTTAAAATTCTTTTTAGGTTTTACATTTATATCTGTGATCCATTTTTTAAAATTTATCTAATTTTAATTGGAGGATAATTGCTTTACAATATATGATCCATTTTAAGTTAGTTTCTATATATGGTGCAAGGTGTGATCAGTTGTTATTGCTATTTTTTTTTACACAGAAGTATTCAAATTTTCTTGCACCATTTGTTGTTCTGCATCCTGTGTCATGTGGGATCTTAGTTCCCTGTCCAGGGCTCGAATTCATGCCCTTGCATTAGAAGGTGGAGTCTTAACCACTGGACCACCAGGGAAGTCTCCTGAACTGTACACTTTAAATGAGTAAAATGTATATTAGGTGAATTATATATTAATAAAAACTGGTGCAGAAAGAAAAGAATGCTTTCATTTACATGTATAAATTTAACTTTGTCCTTAAAACATAAGCTTTTATTACAAATTCTATTTACTATACTCAAATTGAGTCTATATCATCCAAATAAATGAGATTTTTGAATTGGAAATAGCTTTTACCAGAAATATTACATACATATTTATATAAAAATCTATCTTTAACATGCATTTGTGATTCCTGCTATCTTGATGAAGAATTTGTTGGCAAAAGAACCATCTAGAATTTTGCATTAAACATAGATCTTATTCTTTCATGATATTAGCAAGCAAAAGTAGCTAACTGCTTTAAATGTATATTATAAAACTAATAGGCTTTGTCGGCCATTCATTTCAGTCTCCTTGGGGGAATGCTCCTGGCTCAAGCTTCCTTCTTGGCGCCCTTAAGCTGTTGGGCCATCCTCCAAGCTCAAGTCCTCTGTTCCCTTCCTCTCTGTCACTCAGTCCCTTCTGTCACCCACTAGCTTTTCTCCCAGAACAGTCTCCTGTCCACTTGTCCTAAGCTGGAGACTGTATGGACCATCCAGGAAGACATCAGGGCAGATACAGAGTTGAGGTAGGTGGGCTCAGCTTGAAGGGATAAAAGACAATGAACTAGAGGTGTCCCTGGCAGAGAGATAATTTCAGGATTCGACAGCATGTAGATGTAATGGAAGCCAAGATGCTGTGTTTCCCAAGAATTCGTGGAGCAAAAGTGATTGAAGAAATAGCAACAGGAGTTTAGTCTGTGTTGATCAGATGCACCAATGACCAGCCTTGCGTAGATATAGCTAAAAAAGATCCGAGTTAGAGAAAGCCCAGGAAGTAAGGGGTGACTCTAGTTCAGGAAGTAATGGTAATTCTCCTACCATCAAGTTTTCCACACTCTCAGAGATTCGCCATGTGAGTCAAAGAGAAAATTTAAGAGAAGACTCTGGAAAAGTCACATGAATACATTTTTCACCTATAAAGAGGAAATCTAAAGGCGAACAACTTCAATGAATAAACTGTCTTTTATATTCAGGCAAATAAAATGGGTTTAGGGTTCTGAAGAATAAGGAAACTGAGACCCAAAAAACTTGTTAAAGCCTTAGACTTGAAGTTGTGAAAGGTCTTTTCAGCTTAAAAAAAGAAAAAAAAAAAAAAAAAAACTGTGGGATGGGCTGAGGTCACCCTGTGGGATGTTTCCACCTGAGAAACAGTCCTGATAAAGACTGGCTTTGGGCTTCCCCGGTGGTTCAGTGATAAAGAAATCTTCCTGCCAATGGAGGAGACAAGGCTTTGATCCTTGCTCTGGGAGATCCCACATGCCTTGGAGCAACTAAGCCCATACACCACAACTACTGAGCCTGTGCTCCAGAGCCTGGGAACCGCAACTACTGAGCCCAGGCGCCACAGTTACTGGAACCCGAGTGCCCTAGGCCCCATGCTCTGCAATAAGAGAAGCCACCGCAATGAGGAGCACGCAACTAGAGAAGACCCCTCACAGCAACAGAGGTCCAGTGCAGCTAAAAATAAATAACAAATAAAATCATTAAAAAAAAAAGAATGGCTTCTTATTCTTATAAAATGCTTTAGGGATTTTCTCTTTTTTGGAGGTGGGGAGAGGAAACGGAAAACAAAGAATTTCTAAGCTTTATTTAATTCATACCAGATACTTGCTTGTTGAAAATGCCAATAAATCAAATGGTTGAACTTTTTAAGTCAATTGGATATGTTTCTGCTTCAGATAGAATCCCCAAAATAAAAACCAACCTAATGGAATAACTGTATAGCCCAAACTATGTTTCTATACAAATATGATCAAGATGCCACAGTTTGCATTTATCTGAAGATGCCCACGGTGGTCGAAAGTTGACTTCAGTTATGTAGACATTTCTCGGAGGCCACGTTATTGCAGTTCATGCAAAAATATTTAAAATCAAACAAAGGCAATCATACAAGGAAGAGAGCTTCCTTGTATGGCTACATTCATTGACTGAATGAAAGAAAAATATGTGAAAGAGCAACAGAAAGCAGCTAACCAACTGTTGGTTTTTATCTTTTCCAACCCTCAAGATGCAACGTTAGGAATAAAGGATAATAAATACATGGGTGTGTAAGTGGGGCAAAGAGGAAAAGTCTGGAAGGACAAATACAACTGCAAGTAGAGCCCCCCCGCCCCACCAGATCACAGAATTCCAGGTACTTCTACCATCTAACTGTATCTATAAAGCAGTCATACACACAGAAAAATGGCTAGAAGCAGGAAGACTAGTTTGAAGACTAATGTTGCAGTACATGGCATATGCCTGTGCTTAGATTCAATCATGTCTGACTCTCTGCAACCCCATGGACTGTGCCCACGAGGCTCCTCTGTCCATGCAGATTCTCCAGGCAAGAATACTAGAGTGGGTTGCCATGCCCTCCTCCAAGGGATCTTCCCAACCCAGAAATCGAACCCAGGTCTTCTGCATAGCAGGCAGATTCTTTACCGTCTGAGCCACCAGGGAAGCTGAGACAAAGGTCTGAGGAAGCAGCTCTAGAACCAATGGGACTTCATGATGGCCTGCACGCTCTGCTGTTGCTGCATAGTCGCTCAGTCATGCCTGACTCTTTGTGACCCCACAGACTGTACCCTGCCAGGCTCCTCTGTCCATGGGATTTCCCAGGCAAGAACACTGGAGAGGGTTGCCACTTCCTTTTCCAGGGGATCTTCCCCACCCAGGAATCAAACCTGGGTCTCCTGCATTGGCTGGCAGTTTCTTTACCACTGAGCCACCTAGGAAGCCCCAGATGGCCTAGATACTGGCAAATGAAAGAGCCAGTAAGACAGTGATACCATTCACTCTTCTATAAGATGCTGAAGGCACTAGAGAGAGAGTTCCCTTATGGGAAGTAGAGGCAGGCAAAGGGGACAGAAGAAAACACTGTTTTTGAGGTGAACTTGTCCAACAGATAGATGCATGTGTGAGACTGACACTTGGTGGATATAATGGGGTGTTAAAACCCCAGGAGAGGACAGTATCCCAGCAGGACAAAGCCCTGATCGGGATGGACAAATTAGCCAGGGGATGATCCTTAGGGAGGATACGGAAAAGGGTTTACACGGGTACAGCAGGACAGACAGATGATGTGCTGGGAGGTCAGGATGACCGAGCAAAATGAGAAGGGAGAAGACGGTGGCTATAGGTGCCTGGCATTCAGTTACACCCAAATGGAAGAGAAAAATGAGCGGAGATGATTCTTTAGGTCGTGACTTGGCTCCAAACCCAAGGAGCTCTTACAGGCTGGCATCAGCTATCTTCCCATCAGGAGGGAATGGGAAGAATGAGGACAGGCTTTGAAATAACTGGATGGCCCACAAAGATAAATCGTTTGCCATTTACTTGACAGCAGATAGAGCGATACATCCTAAAACACCTAGAGAGGCAGAAAGTCCCGGGACCTGAGGAGGGTCTAATGTATCAGGAGCTGTCTCCTCCTCAGCATCACAGCCAAGGCCAGGTTCACCTCACAGTGGTTTCGTTCCCACCAGCCTCAACCCAAGGAGCTGATGAAACCAGAAGACCTCAAGAGTCAGTGAATTGTGGGACTTCCCTGATGGTCCAGTGGCTAAGACGCTGCACTCCCAGTGTAGGGGGCCTGGGTTCGATCCCTGATCAGGGAAACTAGATCCCGCGTGCTGCAACGAAGACCCAGAACAGCCAAATAAATAATCTTTTTTTTTTTAAGAGTTAGTGAATCAAAAGTTTCATAAATGTTTACTTTGCTGGCACCCTTTTAAAGTGAGAATGATACCACTTACCTCATAGAAGTTATGACTGAAAAATAAGATAGGAAAAAAGATGGGCAAGTGCCCTCCAAAACCGTCTGATACCTAACAGTACTCAAACCCAACAAACGTCAGTGAGCTGACGGTGAGAGAAGGGACTATATTTTTTTCATATTTCTACATATGCCTGATCCTTAAGGTTTAGGCCTTAGTTAATCCCCTACAGTTTTCACCCTTGCAATCAAGCCAGAAACACACAGTCAAATAACTGTGGGAAGAGCCCTTGAACATCCGCAGAGGACCCAAAGCTGACACAGCCAGGCTCCCCTTTCACTCACAGGACATTCACGCTTTGTGTGAGCACAAGCACAAGAAGTCACACTGAAGAAAGGGGCCGCTGCGTGGGGACATCAACCATATTTCTATGTGAACTAATTTTTAAAATAAGTACAGTATTAGTAAATGTTTACTAAGAAGCAGGAATCATCATTTTATGCCTAGATTGAGTTGCTCCCACTTAAATGGCCTGAAGCAATCTTACAAGAATATTGATTTTTAGGCTTTCCAAAGAAGCGACTTTCTTAAAAATTTCATTACACTCCCAGGATGCTGTTATTTGCTTTGATTTGCTTTGATCAGACTCAAGGAAAAAATAAATCAGTGTGCGTCTCAGCTTCTTATCCGAAGCCGAAATAAGCCAGCTTGGTCAGCTCATAGCAAAGGAATCAGAGGCTTCGGGGATTTTTTCCCTCTTCATGACCATAAAAAGCAACAAGCGGGTGACATTTCCCTTTACTCTTACTTGCCAGAAGAAGAATTTGTAGCTCCATTCAAGAAGGCTCTGTTTTGACCTTCGCCTGATCTTCGTTCAAGTTCACATGCAGTTACAATACCTCCAGTATTCACTGCAGGCGCTGGAGAGGGTTTGAGGAACACAATAATTTACAGCATTTAACTCCACAGTAGTCCAATTGTCTTTGGCCCCAGAAAATACGGTTAAGGGAGAGTTTTAGGACATAATGTCGCTTGTGCTAGGATGTTCAGCCCTATGGGTAATTAATTAAGTGCCACAGAAACTGAGCCGATGGGTTATTGGACTCACCACACATTGAAAATAAAAACTAAGTCTAATATGCAAACTATCTAGATTATTTGAAAAATGAAGTGAACCCAAAGTATATTCAGTTTCCAAATTTTCAATGATCCTACTGTCGCTCAATTTTCTACTTCTTTCTCTTTCCCTGCCACCCCCACCAAATACATCAGGAATTCTAGACCTAACTTAATAAGGACATAAAAATATGAAATATTTCATCTTAGGATAATCTGAGGCATTTTCCAAATCATGTACATTTAAAAGCTGGGATATATCCTTTATTTTCATTTTAATCAGAGTAAGAATCTCTCTACATTTATTTCATTTAAACGTTGGATATAAAAGGAAATAATTTTTGTATGAATGAAATGAAAATCCATGCTGCTTGTTCCCCTCCCCCAAAAGAGAACAAATTTCCTTAATATCTCAGAATTATTCTCGAGGTCTCAGATTTGAAATAAAGTTAAGTCCTCACCTCCATCCGAACAAATGGAGATGTAGACCTCAATTAATTACTGGTTTCACACTGCCAATTTCAAGTAATGCATAAGTCCCACGCCGGTATTCAAATTCTCCAAGGCGGAGCCACAGATACCTCTCCTGGCTTCTCACAATCACTGTTTTCTAATTGTGTCTTCACTAGCCTGGCATTTCCCAATTGCATTTGGGTAAAGATGCATATTATATGTCCCCTTTAGGAGAGGCATAATTAATAATAACATATTAAAAGTTTCTGCAAAAGTCCTGTAGTTAAAAAATGAAATCTTTTTGATGTGGACCGTTTTAAAGTCTTTACTGAATTTGTTACAATATTGCTTCCTTCTGTTTTATTTTTTGTTTTCAGGGTCACATGGCATGTGGGATCTTGGTTCCCAAATCAAAGATCAAACCCTGATGCCCTCTGCATTGGAACGTGAAGTCTTAACCACCGGACCACCAGGGAAGTCCTCCAAAAAGAAATCTTTAAGCCAACTTCTCCTACACTATTTTTCACTCAGTATTTCTTCCAAGATGGTGAGGTTCTCTCTTGCCCCCTTACTTTATTACTTTTATTATATTAAAATTATTTAATTATTTCCTTGCCTCCTCCTAAGCATCTCCATTCGTCAGCAGTTCACCATAAATCCCATTTCCTCTGTCTTAGTTTGATTACTATGAAAAATTACCATAACCTGAGTGGCCAAGATGATAAACATTTCTTTCTCAGAGTTCTGGAAGCTGGAAGTCCAAGATTAAGGTGCAGGCTGATTTCGCTCTCGTAGGAGTTCTCTACCTGCTTTGTAGAGGGTACCACTTGAGGGTGGGGAGGGGATGTAAGCGCTCTGGGGTCTCTTCTTATAAGGGCACTAATTCCTTAATGAGGGTTCCACCCTCATGACCTAATTACCTCCTGAAGACTCGTCTCCTAATACTATCACACTGGGGATTAGAGTTTCACCATATGAGCTTCAGGGACACACTCAGTCCATAGCTTCCTCTGTGCCACCTTTCTTGGTACCCCAGGATGTGCTTTCTCTTGCCTTTGAACCCTGTCTTATTAGTGCCTCTTCATCTGGCACTCAGCAACAATTCACAGCAAGAAATGGTTTCCACAAATTTAAGTCCACAAGAGACTATGGGCATTATGGCCACACACAGGGGATCAGCGGGTCCCCACTGTCCTTAATCCTGGTTGCAAAGACAGACCCCCAGCTCACTTAAAAGGTACTCCAATTTTCCGAAATATACTTACACATCACCTGCCTGTTTACTCTTTTTTTTTTTCATCTGGCTGTATGGAATTTATTTGTTTCTTAAAACATTTTTAAAATATGCAAAATAAATATTTGCTTATTTATTTTGCATCTTTAAAACATTTAAATGCAAAATATTTTTTGCATTATTTATTTTGCATTTTCAAAACATTTTTACTCCAGGATTGTGCAATTAAAAAAAACCACTTATCACTCCTGTGATTTTCTGGTCGCTCATATATAGCCCTGTGAAAGTCGCTCAGTCATGTCTGACTCTTTTCGACACCATGACTGTAGCTCACCAGGCTCCTCTGTCCATGAGAGTCTCCAGGCAAGAATACTGGAGTGGATAGTTGTTCCCTTCTCCAAGGGATCTTCCCAACCCAGGGATTGAATCCAGGTCTCCCACACTGCAGGTGGATTCTTTACTGTCTGAGCCCATCTATAGCCCTAGCTCTTTATTTTTGGTGTTGGGAGAGCACATGCATGTGGGGAATCTGTTACTTTTAGTCCAGCCCTCCCAGAGACTAACAAGTTAATTTAGACACCTAATTTGCCTAAGACTAAAGAACCCCGAGTAAGAAATTAGCAGGGATCCAATGATCACAGGGACTGCTTGAGAAACTTTCTCTGACAAATGTAATGCTTTAAACCATGACCTACTTCCCTGAATACTTCAGCATTCTTTGAATTCCTCTCTGTCCTGGAGGACTGTTTATCAGGCACAGTTCCAGAAGTGACTTGAAACCTCTGTCACTGTTGCAATTCTAGATAACATTGAGGGTGCTCTTAGCTCCATTTAGGACAAAAACCTTTTGAGCATTTTGAAAGACCTTAGTGTGTCTTTAATAGCAAAAATTAATAACAAAAGAACAATCAATCTGCATTTTAATCAAAGCAAAACAAATTTCCTATATTACAAGCAAAACAGACAGATCTAACACTGCCATCAAACTGAATTTAAAGGAAACAAACTCCTGAAGGTTAAAAAAAAAAAATCAGTTATAAAACCAAATTAATTTGAGTTTTGGCCTCATGACTGCCAAGTATTTTTTATTTAAAATTTCATATACTAGCTTTTGTCAGGATCGGAGGGAAAAAAAACCTTGATAATCAGGACTGATTTAGTAAAGTTTACTGGTAACATTTTCCACTGCTTTTCAGTAACTGACTTCATATAAAACAGAGCAGAACAAGAACAAAAATTTCCATTCAGATATTTAGATTAACACTACAGGAGTCATTAACTCATGTCTAAATATTGGTTAGACGTGCCTCTGAAATAATTAAGAAAAATTCATCACCAAAAAACTGTCTAATCCTTAGCAATTTCTTGTAGATTGCAATCCTTTCTCCATCCCCTCATTTCCACCCCAGTTGGTATAGCAGTATATAGTCATTGCAAATCTAACCACATCTAAGGCTGAACTTTGCATAGCATTCAGGGTTACAGGTGTGGAATAAGACTGCTTTACATACATACCCAAGTGAAGGATAATTTCAAACAAATGTTCCTTAAGAAGCATTATACAAGCAGTTTGTTACCATAGTGAAAAAGTAGCACCCAGAACTGAAAATGTAAAAAAATAAAGAAAGGCTAAGCACCATAACATACACCAACATTGTTTTATGTTTTGTTATTGCTCTGTGCGTCACAGCAATATGTATTTCAAAGAGCAAGTAAAACTATCAAGGATGTAATGAAACATGTCTTCAATAAGGATGGTCAATATCAGGAGTAAGGACAGAAAATTGATCACGAGGCAGACAAAACCCAGAGCCTTATGTAATGGCTTGATTCAATAAGAAATCATACACTCAGACATGAAGAAAAATAGCAAACCATAAATCGTCCTCCGAATGACACACCAGAGGGCATATGCTGGAGGTGGAAAAAATTGCGAAGAAGAAATGTCTTCTTTGAAAGTGAAGATAAACATTCCCCAAGCCACCTAGATTCTTTGCCTACAAATGGAAGAGATGCTAGTCCACCATCAGCCTCTTTCATTTTAGGTGGACTCAGATGCGGGGATAAACTAGTCACTGTCGCCTGATGAAGCAGTGACCCAATGGCTATTCGACCCAATGCCATCTGTTTTATCTAGTGTTCTCTTTGATTATCATTCATTGGTTCCACCTTCTCCCCAGCTACCACTCTCATCTCCTCTGGTGCCATCAGCTCTTACCCTGTGATATTAACCTTCCCTAGGAGCTCCCCACTCCGCCAATCTGGATTGCTCACAGTGCCTGTGATCTGGGCTAACGCAGGTCACTACTCAGAGACGCACTATTGATCTCACAGATGCTCTCTGTCGTTTTCCTAGACTCTGATGCAAACTTCTTCCTTACGTTAAAAAAAGGGGGGGGGCTATAACTGTCAAGTGACGTTCTCTCTTCTAAAGATACACCTGGTATAAGTCGTTGTTTGGCAAGGTTGGCTACAGAAATAAACAACTGAAAACGACATCAGGAGGGGAACATCCTTGTCTACTGGAGAAAATGGAGCACTCCATATTCCAAGCCTTGAAGTCTCAGCTGTTTTTGGCTGCCCCTGTGCTGAGCCTACACTCTGTACCCATCCCATCGCTCAGGTTAATATCTGCCCCTTACACTCCTAGGGGTGTCCTCTCTGCTGAGTGTGAAAGGGTCTGCCTCATGGCTTTCTTTTTATCAGAAGCCTCCACTTGGACGGCGCTCTGCAGCCTGTGCAGCTCTTACCATGCTGCTGCTGCTGCTGCTAAGTCACTTCAGTCGTGTCCGACCCTGTGCGACCCCATTGATGGCAGCCCACCAGGCTCCCCCTTCCCTGGGATTCTCCAGGCAAGAACACTGGAGTGGGTTGCCATTTCTTTCTCCAATGCATGAAAGTGAAAAGTGAAAGGGAAGTTGCTCAGTCGTGTCCGACTCTTAGCAACCCCATGGACTGCAGCCTACCAGGCTCCTCCATCCATGGGATTTTCCAGGCAAGAGTACTGGAGTGGGGTGCCATTGCCTTCTCCGAGCTCTTACCATAACTGCCTGCAATTCTTCCCATTATCCTCTTACAAACATTCAGCTCCTTCATATGCCCTGTGCTTTCCAGCCTCCTGACTAATATGGCCTTTATCTGCTTGTGACACTTGGCGAAATCGTCTTTTCTTTGCACATCGGCTATCCAGACAATTCACTGAACAGACACGTACCAACTAAGGGCAGTTCTGTTGCCTGCCCAACTTATTTGAATCTTTGTTATTGAATCTTTCCTCTAAAGCTGGAGTCCCCAACCTCCAGGCCCGGGACCGGTTATCTGCTGTCGCATCAGTGATGGCGTTAGGTTAGAAATAAAGCGCACACTAAATGTAACGTACTCGAGTCACCCCAAACCATCCCCCCCCCACCCCCGGTCGGTGGAAAAACTGTCTTCACGAAACCAGTCCCTGGTGCCAAAAAGGTTGGGGACCCCTTACCTCACCTAGATCATGAGGTGCTCAAGGATAATGCTGTGTTATTTACCTCCTGAAGCATCTAGAACCAGGGCCTTTCATAGCGTAAGTGGTTAGGAAATACTTGAGTGATTATTTTCAATGAATAATATTATTATATACCAAGAAAATAAATTCACTTCTGAAGACAACACAGGCTCCCCACTTTTTAGTATGTATCTATTTATTCTCTGGTGGCTCACACAATAAAGAATCTGCCTGCAATGCGGGAGACCTGGGTTCGATCCCTGGGTTGGGAAAATCCCCTTGAGAAGGGAACGACAACCCACTCCAGTATTCTTTCCTGGGAAATCCCATGGACAGAGGAGCCTGGAAAGCTACATACCATGAGGTCACAAAGAGTTAGACACAACTGACCAAACTAACACTTCCTTTTCACTAAACTTACCATAGCCATGAGACCAGGGCACGCCCTAACAGTACCTGAAGATGTAAAATATACAAATATTTCAAACCATGGATCTGCCATTAGAATCGATTAGATTTTTAGCTACTCTCTTAATGCTTTTAACAACGTGTACAAATAAACAGAGTAGGAAACATTTTAAAGTAAAAGAAAATCAATAAACATATATGTGAATACGGAAACTTGAGACTATTTAATCAATGGTACTGGAGAACAGTGTCCTGTATGGAAAATGAATTTAGACCTCTTCCTCTAGACAGAAAATTATAATCCCTTTTAATGGAGCGAAGAGACGAATACATGAAAGGGAGCACTTTGACTCTTTTTTAAGCACCAAGCTCTTGGATTTCTCTCTTCTTTGTATCCCCAGTTCCAGGAATACAGGAGCCAGCAGAGAAATGTTAATGAAATCAAGACAGAACGGCAACTACGTGGTGAGGAAAGCCAGACAGCCCTCTTCTGGGCTCATCCTCAACGACTTGGTTAGGTGTTAAGATCTCTTCACCCGACATTCAGCCCAGCCAAAGGCCATAAATGAAGCCAACAGCTACTGCCTACCAACTCAAGTGACGTTTTCAACATGATAAATGAGGGACGACAGTTAAGAGGCATGGGGCGAGGGGGGGAACAAAAAAGTTAACGTTGACAAGTAGATCCTGGCTCAGAGAAAAGAAAAGAACATTGGATTCCATACCTATTTACCTTGAAGAGTACATTCCATTAAGAGCAATACTATTAATTTTAGCAGCATGTATAGTCTCAAGACAGCAGAATAAAGGAGTAAAACTATGTCGGGGAGAGGTTTCCCTTTATTTTTTCCCCCTTGCTCTTCTGGAAGCCTCTCTGCCACCCACATGAGTGCCAACATCACTCAGTGGGTGCTGCCGCCACCTCTCCATTGCCTCCCTCAGCTCCGACACCCCGTAATCCACTTCCAGACAACGGTGACCACACCAGACCAATCAGGACCCTGGATGAGCATCAAGGCTACAAAATCTCAGATGCTGGAATGGCCTGGGATTCTGATAGAATCATCTAGAAGGGGGCCGGGTGGGGTCTTTAAAAAGCTCCCCAGGTGATTCAACTACACAACCAGGTTTGGGAACCACAGAAAATGTAATCTCTCCAGATGCCCACAATTTGCATGCCTGCATATAACAAACAGCAGATGGGCCACTAATTTATAGTAATCTCCCCTTCCTAAAATTTGGCTTCTCTCATTTACACATCATGAAGAAACTGCAGGGAAGACAAAACCCTTTGAACTTGAATAAATACTTGCATTAAGAGAAGCCTAAGTGTCCGGGAAAGACGCTGTAGTTTCCAGTGCTTTGAACACCTACGTTTTTCTGGGAAAACATATTTATTCCAGTTAACAGAGCCAGGCTGTCATTTGTTATGAGAACTGAGAACAGCGCCCAGGGGAGGGGACTACTGTTTTCCCAGGAAGTGAATTTCTACTGCCCACAATTCCTGATTCCAACATTTCATGGATCAGATGTATGAAGAAATTTCTGGCAACTGGATGATTTTAGATTGTTCCCAGAGGAGAAATTTTTAAATTGATAGCTAAAGAAGTAGGTCATTGCAAAGTCGATCCAAGCAAATAAAATTAAAGCCAGTTTACTAATTTGGGAAGGAAAGGGAACAATACCTCAGCCTTGTTTTTATTCTAAGCTTGTTATTTCCCAATTCTGATTAATTTCTGGGAGGGGAAAGTCTTTTAAAATTAACTATGTTCCCAGGTGGCTCAGTGGTAAAGAATCCGCCTGCCAATGCAGGAGATGCAGGTTCAATCCCTGGGTCACGAAGATCCCCTGGAGAAGGAAATCGCAATCCACTCTAGTATTCCGGCCTGGAAAATCCTATGGATGGAGGAGCCTCGTGGGCCACAGTTCTTGGGGCCACAAAGAGTCAGACACGACTAAGTAACTGAGAACTCAACAGGTAAACAAACTATAGCCTATAATGTTCTGAAAGTCAGTCGAGTTCCTGATGAAGTGCTGAACAGAAGAAACGCATACAATCAGTACACCTGACAGGGCACTCAACTTCATAACTAAAAGTGCCCTGAGGGAATCCAAGGTGCCAACTGAGGTACAGATTGGCAAAGACTAGAAAATCTGCTATCCACTGAGGCATGGGAAAGTGAGTGTCGATCTCCACAGAGCAGGAATGCAAAGTGGCTGAATCTCTTTGGCAAGTAAATTTAGCAAGGATTATCAAAATTTAAAATGCATAGAAATCCTATGATCCAGCAACCCTACTTTCAGAATCTCTCCGAGAGATACATTTGCACACGTACAAAGATGTCTGAACTAGGATATTCCGTGTGCCAATTTAGTATAACAAGACTAGGAAAGTCTAAATATACACACAGGGGATTGGTTAAATCATTGTGGTACTTCAATCCATACATAAATGAGAAATTCATGTAGCCAATAAGACCGAAGGGAGATCTTTATATTTTGATGAAAAGACAGCCAAACCCTAAAGTTGCAGAATTTATGTGTTGGGATCTCATTTGTTAAAAGGAAAACACAGGGCTATTCTTATTCATACACTTGCACAGGCATAAAGGTTTTAGAAGAATATGCAAGAAACAACCAACATTGATTTCAAACTGTTGTTAACAGTGAGTACTTCAGGGGTGGGAGGAATAGGATACGTTCCCTTTTTATCATCCTCTACAAATTATAAGTTCTCAACCATTAACATTTTTAGAAAAACAAACCTTAAATGAATCTTGTCTGCAATGACTTTAAATAAAAATCATTTTAGGGACTTCCCTGGTGAACCAGTAGCTAAGACTTTGGCTCCCAACGCAGAGGTTACCGGCTCAATCCCTGATAAGGGAACTAGATCCCACAAGCCGAAACTAACAAGAGTTTGCACGAGGCAGCTAGAAAAAAAGATCCTCTGTTCTGAAATGAAGACGTTAAGATTCCAAGTGCCGCAACTAAGATACAGGGCAGCCAAATAAATAAATAAATCATTTTAATAAGAGTAAGCAAGTGCTTTTGATCATCTTTTAATAAAGCCTTTATGATTCAAGAATGATGCTGTCAGGCCTACAGTCAGATTTAAATAAATAAACTTAATTATTCATAATAAAACATATACATGTATATATAACTGAAATTATTACAGATTAATATCTTCACCTTAATCCTTTTATTAGATGTACTAACAGGTAGGATCACAGGTATAAACCCCTACTCTTACATTCTTTAATAAGGTACTAACTTGCAGGAATCAACCAAAATCTAAACAGACAAGACAAATAATTATAATTATAGATTTTAAAATAGTTTATTGAAAATAAGCTTTCATATTCACAAGATATAATGCATCTCCCTCCCAAACCCAGCTTTTTTCACATTTTTCTTTAAATTATTTAAAAATGAAACTTCTCCTAAATTATAATTTTTTAGGGTATGAGAGAACTAAGAATTAGCTTCAAGGATATTTAGTTTTATAGTTTTCTTGCACTAAAAGTACCGAAGTATTTTTCTCACGTCACTAACTGCTGTAAGTTCTAATTTCTCACTTCTTGAATGACTATAACATAAAGAATTATATTTAGCTGATTTTCCTTTCGTTGGTATTCTGTAACACTAAACATTTGTTAAAATGATAAAGAAAATGAAATCATTTCTTAATGCCTTTTAAAACAGAATATTTTCTTTCCATTTTATTAATTATCTTATAAGATACCAAACTGGAATCATCCTTTTAATGTAGTCTAAAGTGATCCTGGCACAGAGATTAGTGGGCACACACTGAATTCAGAGAGGATGCACATTTGGAGGCTGTCCTTCGCCCAGGGAAGTATTTCAAGTGGAAATCTCTGCTGATCTGACACATCTAAGAGCCTAAAAGCCTATAATGGATTCAAAGGAAGGCAATGCACCCCCCACTGGCTCTCAGACCATCTTCACACCCACAACTCCAATCTCCAGACTGTGTTCTAATCAGCAAGTAGCACCTCTTATAATCTGAGGGAAATTCATATACAGGCAGCCACACCCAGAAAACATCACTCTGTTAACATATAATTCTTTTGAAATCTTAAATTCTGGCCCTTTCCACGTAAAACCAATGACATAATCACATGACAGCCATCTCTAGTCCCATCTTTAGTAAACACGGGGCAAGTGGGAAACAGCACGTACCCTAGGCTGGGACGGGAATTAGGAAATGCAGCTGGCCGACTCAATTGTCTGTTTAATGCACCAAAGGTAGAGACATCCTTAACTCATCAGGACAATAGACTCTTCTATTTGCATGCATCTATTTGAGTCACAGCTCTCGCAGCCAAATGGAACCACAGCTTGAAGCGCTGACAAGGGTCTCAGTCTCCCCACCCGCCAGGGACGCAGGCCTTACTCTGTTGAACTGAGAACTGTTTTATTTCCAGCTCTAAGTTACTAAACAGAAAAGACAGAAGGGTTAATTTAGAGGATTGTGATTGTCCAGATTTAGCCTGGAGCTTGGCTCCAGAGATCAAGATGTGTCAGAGAAAAGGAAGTTTGTCACTGGCCACCACCCGATGCCCATACCAGAATGAAAGCAGGCAATTGAGGAATAACATTTGGCTTTGTTCACCACCTGTGTTCAGGTGGTCTAATCTTCTGTACCCTGCAAACTCGCAAAATTTAACCTGGAAAATAACCGATCAAGCCATTTTGCCTCACAATTAACATATAAAGATTGTAAAAGATTGATCGGAAGATAAGACTCCTTCTATTTCCATTAAAATACATCACAGATAAAATCAGGATTTGTCTCAGCGCATCTAAATGTCAGGCTTGTGTAATCAAGTTTTACCGGGGGGGTGGAGGGGGGGCGGAAATCTGCTAATAGCCTTTAATTAATGATCAGCATTCTGCTAGGGGGAGGGGGATGTATTAGTCTAAACCTCCCCAGATGTCCACAGACTCAATCAAAAAAGCTCAAGATGTAATTCATCACTAATTCAATGTATGAAGTGGTCTCATTTGAGCCACTTGCATTTATCATGCATTTGTCTACTTGAGATTAAAGGCAATTTGAAATGCAATGGTAAACAAGCCATTCTAAAGAAAAAGAAAACTGAGTTCCCAAATCTTAGTTTTCTGCTAGATATTCACCTGGTCTGAGAATAACCAGAACTGACGTTGACTGAGTCACTATCTGATAAGTGAGACAGATCATGATGATAAAGTCAAAGAAAAAGTAGACGGTTGTTTATCTGTTATACCCCAATACAAAATTAAAAGTTTTAAAAAGAAAGCAGATGGACCAACGTATTCCTCAACTTGACCGTCTCCAATCAAAATCAAGGTGCCAGGATCATCCTACATGCCAGCCACACACTCCATACATGGAGCAATACCTGTTATGAGCAAACCCAGGTATGGTTCCTGCCTTTGTAGAGCATTCACAGCAGCCAGAAGAACACTTAACTCATCAAGTCACTAAACTCACAAACATGGAAACTGCTGGCAAGAAGGGTCCATGGTGCTATGGGAACCCAGAATGGCAGATGCAATTACTCAGAGGTCTGAAATTAGGGTTGAACAGGGTGAAGAAAGGAGACAAAAGCTACATGCTGAATCATTCTTAGAGAGTCCTTTTGAAAAGACTTAGGTCTTCAAAACTTGAGTAATAAATTTTGCTAGTCGCAATGAAAAACTACACGTTTTCTAACATGTACATGTAAGTGTATTGATTTGTCTACAAATTGATAACTGGGCAGTCTGCCAGAAAGTTCAATGATACTCAGGATGTCATTTAAGTAATTTTTTAAGGGAGGTCATCTCACTGTTTCAAGATGGTTGTGACTAGGAAAGAGGAAGAAGGATGATGTTATGGAAGGAAGATAAAGAGAACAGAAAGGAAGCAATATTTTAAATGAATACACAGAAGTTTATTGGGAAGAGAATAAGTACCATATCTTACTGTGAACTGTTACTAAGACCTGAAGGGCTGGTAAAAGCCAAAGAAAAAAATGTTCCCCAACTGCAAGCTTTTAGCAATTATGTCTTAAAATTATCTTTATTACTGGACTCTAAATACTGGTTATGCAGCCATTTTGACAGTAGTTGACATCAAAAAGTGAGATACAGTAAATATTGAAGCATAACTGAGGCACTTCCCTGATGGTCCAGTGAAGTCTGGACACTGAGCTCCCAATTGGGGGGCGGGCGGGGGGGGGGGGGGGGGTGCCCTGGGTTGGATCCCTGGTTAGGGAACTAGATCCCACATGCTGCACTTAAGACGTGGTGCAGCTAAATATGTGTGTGTATATACACACACACACACACACATAACTGAGACCTCAAAAGGGTAATAGATTTCTTAAGCATATCTTAGAGAATCTAGGCATTCCAGGCACAGTAGCCACTGCTAAGCATTTACAGCTCTAGGGACCAAGGGTTTTACAAGGAGATATGTTAATGACTAGAGGTAATCTAGACTACCACAGCTAAAAGGTCAAGGCGATGAGGTCATAATTCTGTGATTTTTACCTAGATTTCCGGGTTTTTTTTCCCTTACACTTATACTTCCTGAGACAACTCTTAAAGGTCCTCAAGTACTCTGTATATTCTCAAATTTAACACGTTTCTCTCTCTCTTTTTTTTTAAGTGTTAAGTATGGTTACCCACATCTTCCCATAAAACTATCACAAAATGGGTGGGGTGAAGCCTGGCCAATGAACATACATGCTGGAAAACAGATCTAAAAAACAACGATCTGGACAAGTCACAATCTGGGCGGCTGCAATTGCCAAGAATAAATATTGCAGCCTCGAAGACCTAAGACTATAAAATGTAAAATGTCTAGGACGTTCAGCACTGCTTCCATAGACCGGGACAGACAGGGACTACTCCCTTACGCCTTCGACTGCATCCTTTGAGAACTTTAACTACTCCTCCAGTATTTGTTTATCCCACTGAGTCCAGCGAACTGAGCGAAAAGGAGGACGCCGCCGTGTTTGCGAACCCTGTCATTCCTTTTGGAAATGCCGCGTCGGCTCAGGTTTTCTTTGGCGGCGAGTGAGCTACACCCCAGGCTTTCTCTGCATCGGGAAGGCGGTGTCGTCTGCTTCAGCCGCCTGCCGCAGGAGGACTGGGTACCAAACCCGGTCGCTCCAGACACAGCCGGCAGCAAAGACAGTGCGCTGCGGGGAACCCACGGGTGGCAGAGTCGCCAGGCTGCAACACGCGTCACGGCCCAACAGCTGACTTTCCGCATAGGGAGACGGGGTGGGGGGCTCGACACGTTTGGCCGGGGGTCAGGGCTCCGCAGACACCCCCGCACCCCCACCCCCACCACAGGCAGCTCGCCGGTGTCGGGTTGGGTCCCTCCACCGGAAGAGCGTGGAGAAAGGCTCAGTTAGCGGCGGGCAGCGGGCGAATTTTATTACTGCGGATGGCGCAGTCGCCTCCCCTGGAGACCCACGACAAAGATGCGAGCCCCCCTCGCCGCGCTCGCGGATCCTTTGGTCCCGCCCCGGCGCTAAAACCCTGAAAAGCCTAGAAAGAGGGATTCAGGCTCCCGAGTTTGCAGATGGGCTGGACCGGCCAGGAAGTTACTGCAGGCGGAGATCGAGGGGACCTCCCCCTCCCCCTCCCCCCAAAGACCCCCGCCGTTCCGCCCCACCCTCCTCTCCTCCAGACAGGTGGCCCGGAGCGCCCCTACCTTGGTGGCGGGGTCCGCAGGGGCGATGGCCGGGTCTCCCGGCGTGCCGGGCGCCGCCTCCGCCGCAGAGCCGCCGCCGCTGGGCTCCGGCTCGGCGGGCGTCGCGCTCCCCGCCTCCGGCTGCTCCGGGCTCCGCTGCTCGGTGGAGCTCCCGGCGCCCATGGCTCGTCTGCGGTTCTCCGGTGGCTAGCCGCTTGGTGAACGCCTTCCCCAAATCGCAGGGACGCGGAGAAGAGCCAGAAGCCGTGCACTCGCGAAGTCCCAAGAGCGCCTCAGTCTCCCGCCGTGCTCCTCCAAACCCGCCCAGACAGCGAATGAAGGAGACGCGCTCGCGGCAAACTCCTTAAAAAAAAAAAAAAAAAAAAAAAGCCACCTCTTTGCCTCCTCCTCCTCCCCCTTGTTTTTCCCTCGCTTCATCACATGAGCGCAGCCCCAGACACGCCTTGCAGCAGCATCTCCCCCCAGGCTGCTAGGACCCGACGAGAAGCCGGAGCCCTGGCGAGTCGCCCACCTCGACCCCCAAGGCGCCTCCCATTCCTATCAAGACTGCAGCTAGGAGTCCACCCAGGGGTGCCTCCCCAAAAGTGAGGGGAGAACGAGAAAAGGGAGCCCCCCAGGGGAGACCGGAGTCGCTGGGCGGGGGTGGTTATTAAATGATGGATGACCTGAGGCAAGGCTACTGCTGCAGCCCACTCTCAACCGGCCCAGATGAGAACCTAGATCCCCGTTTTCCTTCCTTCGGACTGCTTGCCTCTGAACATGCGTTCCTGCCTCCTCGCCGGGAGCCGGAGAAAGGCAAGCGCTCCTGGGCTCCGCCGGAGTCTGACCATATTAGGGCACCTCACGTGTCAGGAGCAGGGAACCAAGAGGTTAATGCAATCAGACCACGGATGAGGTGGGCCAGGCGGCCCCACGCTCTCCTATCACCCAGAACAAGTGATATCAGGCGATGCCATCGGCAACACCGCTCCCCTCCTTCCCCGGGGAAACTGGGGAAGTGAGACTGTTACTGGAAATGTGCCTGTCCTTAAGAGCATGATGCTGGAGTCCAGGCCACCTCTCTCTTGCGCACGGCTGAAACAGGATCACACGGATCTGTTCATTTGCCGTCAGTGTTTCTCCATAGATAAAGTCTTTCAATAATAACAACATCAGGGCCTTGCATTCTGTCCCTTCCTACTCCTGAAAAGAAGGCTTGTTGTATGAATACAGCAGGCAGTCGGTATATATTTGAACTAAATGAAAATGTTAACGGAATCATCCGGGAGGTAAGCATGAAGGCAGTGGGGCTGGAAAAAAAAATTAGCCCAGTTTTAACCCGCAACTAAGCGCCTCGGTTTTCACAGAATCTCATTATAAATGAAGAAACTTGTGGAATATTGCCCCAATACTAGATACATACCCAGATTTGGGACTCAGTGGCAGGAGAATTGATGTAAACAGCAGTTGGGCACCAGGATATCTGTGCCTAATTAATTACATGTAGTAAAACGGCCGGGGAGCCATAGGTTAGTTATCCAACATACAATTTTTCTGAATTTATCATTTTATCTGAAAGGAGTACATAGCTGCCACTTTCTCTGGAATCTGTCATTTAAGAAGCAGTCTATTTCCAAAATGGTTGGTTTTCCAAATTTTTAAGCATGCCACCCATTTTGACTTAAATTTTGAATTATTGAGGAAACATTTGAGTACTTTGTACCAGACATTGGGAGTGCACTTTGTGTGTGCAATCACATTTCATCCTTAGAGCAGTACTACAGTAGAGATCCTATTGTTCTCAGGTTACCAACATGGTGAGAGAAAATAGGCCCAGAAAGGTTAAATCAGGCCCTCAAAGATCCACAGCTGGTAGTCGGAAGAGCAGATTCCTTCTTTTGGAATCACTCCCCAACAGGTTACTCCCCTTCTGTGGGAAGCTTCAAAACATGCTCTCTCTTCTTCTCAGGGATGTGGGTGAAAAGTGCATTTAGACCTCACCTAGCATGTTAAGAAGGAAAAATGCTGTTAAAACCTATTTGAGAGTGATTAATGTCAGCACAAAGCTAGTGGAGGTGATGGAATTCCAGTTGAGCTATTTCAAATCCTGAAAGATGACACTGTGAAAGTGCTGCACTCAATATGCCAGCAAATTTGGAAAACTCAGCAGTGGCCTCAGGACTGGAAAAGGTCAGTTTTCATTCCAATCCCAAAGAAAGGCAATGCCAAAGAATGCTCAGACTACCGCACAATTGCACTCATCTCACACGCTAGTAAAGTAATGCTCAAAGTTCTCCAAGCCAGGCTTCAGCAATATGTGAACCGTGAACTTCCAGATGTTCAAGCTGGTTCTAGAAAAGGCAGAGGAACCAGAGACCAAATTGTCAACATCCGCTGGATCATGGAAAAAGCAAGAGAGTTCCAGAAAAACATCTATTTCTGCTTTGTTGACTATGCCAAAGCCTTTGACTGTGTGGATCACAGTAAACTGTGGAAAATTCTGAAAGAGATGGGAATACCAGACCACCTGGCCGGCCTCTTGAGAAACCTAAATGCAGGTCAGGAAGCAACAGTTAGAACTGGACATGGAACAACAGACTTTCCAAATAGGAAAAGGAGTACGTCAAGGCTGTTTATTGTCACCCTGCTTATTTAACTTCTATGCAGAATACATCATGAGAAACGCTGGGCTGGAAGAAGCACAAGCTGGAATCAAGATTGCTGGGAGAAATCTCAATAACCTCAGATATGCAGATGACACCACCCTTATGGCAGAAAGTGAAGAGGAACTAAAAAACCTCTTGATGAAAATGAAAGAGGAGAGTGAAAAAGTTGGCTTAAAGCTCAACATTCAGAAAATGAAGATCATGGCATCTGGTCCATCACTTCATGGGAAATAGATGGGGAAACAGTGGAAACAGTGTGAGACTTTATTTTTCGGGGCTCCAAAATCACTGCAGATGGTGATTGCAGCCATGAAATTAAAAGATGCTTGCTCCTTGGAAGGAAAGTTATGACCAACCTAGATAGCATATTAAAAAGCAGAGACATTACTTTGCTAACAAAAGTCCATCTAGTCAGTGCTTTGGTTTTTCCAGTGGTCATGTATGGATGTGAGAGTTGGACTGTGAAGAAAGCTGAACGCCGAAGAATTGATGTTTTTGAACTGTGGTGTTGGAGAAGACTCTTGAGAGTCCCTTGGACTGCAAGGAGATCCAACCAGTCCATTCTGAAGGAGATCAGTCCTGGGATTTCTTTGGAAGGAATGATGCTAAAGCTGAAACTCCAGTACTTTGGCCACCTCATGGGAAGAGTTGACTCATTGGAAGAGACTCTGATGCTGGGAGGGATTGGGGGCAGGAGGAGAAGGGGACGACAGAGGATGAGATGGCCGGATGGCATCACCGACTTGATGGACGTGAGTCTGAGTGAGCTCTGGGAGTTGGTGATGGACAGGGAGGCCTGGCGTGCTGTGATTCATGGGGTCACAAAGAGTCGGACACGACTGTGCAACTGAACTGAACTGAACTGAACTGAATGTCAGCACATATGAAAATGTATCATTAGGTAGTAAAAATACTATAAAAACTTTCCATTCTGTGAGATTATATTTATTCAGTTCCTAGGAAAATCTTGAAGCTTTTCACATCTCACTTAGTCTTTGAATTTTCAGAAGAGATTGCAAAGTCAAAGATTTCAAGCCAGCAAGTACAACCCACAAGCAAAGTAAGACACTGCCAATGTCTGATTAGGCTAGCAATTGTTTGCTTTGTGTTTATTTTTCAGGCTGTGAAGTGCTTAGATTCTTAGTTTTTAAATGCAAAATCTTACTTTAAGAAATGTGCATGTTCTAGTACTTCCTGTTCTGCCTGAAACAGCACCATGATAAGGAGGTATTAAGAATAATGGACTCCTTTGTAGATTCACACAAACACACATTAAGTTGTTGTTCAGTTGCTCAGTCGTGTCCAGCTCCTTGTGACCCCATGGGCTGCAGCACGCCAGGCTTCCCTGTCCTTCACCATCTCCCAGAGCTTGCTCAAACTCATGTCTATTAAGTCGGTGAGGCCATCCAACCATCTCATCCTCTGTTGTCCCCTTCTCCTCTTGCCCTCAGTCTTTCCCAGCCAGGATCTTTTCCAGTGAGTCAGCCCTTCACATCAGATGGTCAAAGTGTTAGAGCTTCAGACAAACACACACATTAAGTTCCTTTGGTTTTAAGACTGACCAAAGAATCCTTTCCATTTTACTCACAGACTGGGGAATTACTCTTTGTATTTTTTAGATGCTTCATTAATTTTATTTTTTGATTTATTCATCAATTTTGAAAAATGTTATTGAAATGTAATAAAATTTTTATTTACAAGTTGACTGACAATGTTGTGTTAGTTTTAGGTGTACAGCAAAGTAATTCATTGATTCTTTTCCATTGTAGGTTATTATAAGAAACTGAATTTAGTTCCTGTGCTATATAGTAGGTCCTAGTTGGCTATCTATTTTGTACATAGTGGTGTACATTTGCTCTTTGCTATTTTCGTAAAGAAGAGTGGTTTTGTTATGTATTATCCCCAGCAATGGGATGTCCCAACCTATTGCACATGTATTCAAATCTTATTCACTCCTTCACTCTTTCAACACGTATTTAGCGAGTGCCCGTTATATGCCTAGCACAGCATTACTGTGCTTCTCACTCAAGGCTCCAAGTCAAGCCACCAACGTTTTCTTTTCCAGAGTTCTGGAGACGCCTTCAGAATTGCTGGAGAAGGCAATGGCAACCCACTCCGTACTCTTGCCTGGCAAATCCCTCGGGCGGAGGAGCCTGGTAGGCTGCGGTCCACGGGGTCGTGGCATCGGTGGCAGCCGTGGAGAGGCAGGCCGCTGGTCTCTAGTTTGCACTTCTCAGTCCATGGTTGTCAGTTACCTCGATATCTCGTTTCCTCGCCAGCAACCCTGTCTCCTCCAAACAGCAGGACGCAGGTGTCCCTGCGCATCTCCTCCCATGGGGGCAGTTGGTGGTAGTCATTTCCCTGAGAGAGTTAATAAAAACAGTTTGAGATTTCTCAAAAACAAGTACACGTTGCTGTTACAGCAGGCTGAACTTGTATGCCTGTCTCATGCTTACTTCTCCAGAAAGACAGGTCACGCAAGATTTGCCAATAAAAGTTAAAGTCATAGCCGGGCATCTTGTGCACACACCAAAACAATAGTTCACAAGTGTTAACATTGACTATAGCCCCTTGAAAGCACAATAATTACTAGAGTGTTTAAAACGGAATTTAAAACCAACACTCTAAACCCACAGATCATTTTCTCCATACAAAACCTTCAGACAATTTCACATAACACTAGCACCTCTTCTCCCCTGAAACTACCACTTATAACTTATTTCCCTTAAATAAAGTCTATTTTTTCAGAAGCAATTACTTACATCAAGATTCCTAAGTCATCTAAGAGCCCAACTCCTACTCCCCTGCATTTGCTGATTATTAAATAGAAAACTAGAAAAGTTAATAATTATATTCAATTAATGAGTAGCTAATAAACCAACACTCATGTAGAAACTACAGACAAAGTTCAACATACAGATTAAGCTTAAAGGTCAGGGAGTTCCCTGGTGGTCCAGTGGTTAGGACTCCACACTTTCCCTCCCCAGGTCACACAGCATGGCACCCCCCACTAAAGGCCAACCTCCTGTAGGTATACATTATGTGTATAGGCAACTGTTACTATTCTAACTTTTAAGGAATATATTGCTTTGGGGTTTAAGTATTAAGCCAGCTATTCATATGTCTGTTTCATTTGAAAGTGAAAACCACCTGGTCATGTCCGATTCTTTGCGACCCCATGGACCATACAGTCCACGGAATTCTCTAGGCCAGAATACTGGAGTGGGTAGCCTTTCCCTTCTCCAGGGATCGAACCCAGGTCTCCCACATTGCAGGCAGATTCTTTACCAGCTGAGCCACAAGGGAAGCCCAAGAATACTTGAGTGGGTAGCCTATTCCTTCTCTAGCAGATCTTCCTGACCCAGGGATTGAACTGGGGTCTCCTGCATTGCAGGTGGATTCTTTACCAACTGAGCTATCAGAGAAGTCCCTGTTTCATTTACCAAGATTTAAAATTGGCCAAGATTTAAAACTGACTTAAATCAAGATTACTCTAAAGTAACAAAGGGAGGGAACCAGGAGATGAGGGGGGCATTGTTTGATGGGGGCATTGTTTGATGGAGTGGTTAATTCTTTCATTCATATAATTTATATACACATATGCCCCACCCCCAGGGGGCTTCGCAGGTGGTGCTAGTGGTAAAGATCCTGCCTGCCAATGCAAGAGACAGAAGAGACACAAGTTTGATCCCTGGGTCTGGAAGATCTGGAAGAGGGAATGGCAACCCACTCCAGTATTCTTGCCAGGAAATCCCGTGGACAGAGTAGCCTGGTGGGCTATAGTCCATAGGGTCTCACAGAGTTGGACACGACTGAAATGACTTAGCACGAACACACATCTCTTCCACCTGTCACCAGCCACTGTGGAAAACTTTATAGAAGCAATTATTTACAGAGAACTAGTTTAACATAGCTCCCACCACTTTGCTCAAGATATGTCTAACTATAAATGAATAAATAAATGAATATAATTGAAAAGCAGTCCCCAATAAGCCAATATAGCTTTGGTTTCTCAGTTTTCTTGAATTGGGCTGCTCTTCACCCACCATGGAGTGACTAGAACCCAGATATAGTGAATGATTTCCCCACTATGAAGAGAGGATTTCTCAGGACACATTTATGGAGGGTACCTGAAGGCATCTGGAAAGTTTCTTCACTCTAGGGAAGATCAAGCGTTAGTCTATCACTTGTGTCTGGCTTTTTTCGACCCCATGGACTGGAGCCCACCAGACTCCTCTATCCATGGGATTCTGCAGGCAAGAAGACTGGAGTGGGTAGCCATTCCCTCATCCAGGGGACCCTCCCAACCTAGGGATCAAACCCAGGTCTCCTGCACTGCAGGAAGATTCTTTACTGTCTGAGCCACCAGAGAATCAACTTTAAAAAATGTATTTTGACCTATTAATTCAACAAACTCATATTGAGTTAACTGCCAGGTGAAATGCTTGGGACTTTTTAAAGCTGAAAACTGGTTTAAGTCAACACCATTTACTCAAGAAAAGACACTACAGAGATATACACTGTAAATTACTGACAGATTTTTATGTTCCTCTATTAACATAAATCTCTGTGAATATTTAATATTAGCCTGCTATACGTTGTCTTTGACATTAAAAGATACTTCAACTATTTTTTGTGATTAAGAACCCAGCGAAAAAAAATAAGAATTATTAGAATTGTGTACAAGACAGATTGACTGTTTTATTCCATTTTATAGAGCTCTCATCCTAATCTTGGTCCATGTCTTTAGATTCTGTATTCTCGGGGGCTGATCTCAATTCTAGAAGCCGCCTTTTAAAAAAAAATAAAACTTCTTGTCACTCCTACCAATGCCTTATGCATACAAGGGGTAGCTGTGATAAATCAGGATAAAAGATAGAAAATCAATAGTGAAACTAGACACACTTCTCCTTCCTTCTCTCCAGTTCATCAGGCGCATAATTACATTAAAAAATTCCAAAATCTGCATCTGCTTATGCTACCAAATTAATGGAAACTTTGAAAAGTGGAACAATCACTTGGATATACTGTTTTGAATGTTATTATGCTCTTGGAAATTCTTTTTTTTTTTTTAAAGTTCATTTATTTATGGCTGTGCTGGGTCTTCATTCCTTTGTGGGCTTTTCTCTAGTTGCTGTGATTTTAATTTTTATTCATTGATTGATTTACAATTTTTCCAATTTTATTTAGATTTAATTGACATAGAGCACTGTGTAAGTGTAAGATGTACAGCATGATTTGAATTACATGCATCAAGCAATGATTGCCACAGTAACTTTAGTGAACTTCCATCATCTCATATAGATACAGAATTTTAAAAGAACAAACAAAAAATATGTTTCCATGTTATGGGAACTCTCAGGATTTACTGCTTTAACTTTCATATATAACATACAGCAGTATTAACTACATACCCCATTTGATCATACTGTATGATTTTTTTTAATGTATTATTGAATTCACATTGCTCATATATTGTTGAGCATTTTTGCATGTCCAACAGTGATACTGGCCTATAATTTTCTTTTTTTTGTAATATCTTTGTCTACTTTTGGTATCAGGGTGATGCTGGCCTAATGATATGAGTTCAGAAGTATTTCTCCTTCTGCAATTTTTTTGGGAATAGTCTTACTTTTTTTAAAATTGGAGTATAGTTGACTAACAGGTGATTTTTATTTTAAAAAAAATTTGTTTTTTTGCGTATGTGACTCCTAAGTATTCAATAGCGAATATTCTTTCCTCCCATTGAAATCTAGAGAATAAAAATTAAATTGGCATTTGAATCTGAATTAGAGAAAGGAAGTTTTATTCCGTATTCAATAAATCTATGTTCACTTTGTATATTTTTCCTGGTTCATATCCTTATTCTAGTCTGAGTAGTTGAAGGATTTAGAAAAAAAATTGATTTATTATCTTTACATACTAGCTGTTAGTTTGGCTAGGAGTGATGCATTTTTGGCCATAGTTCCAAATCTACATATGATTGCAGTAATTTGTCAATTTAGAGGGAAACATATTATGGAAAGTGTAGTTATATGCCTTAAATGTTGTTTTGTATTAATAGCAATGTGAAATGACTTATTAAAGAGTATGTATTACCTGTTTATATCCATGACCCAGATCAAGGTGTGTGTGTGTGAAATTGTAAAAATTATGACAATTGCAAAAACAATATTAATTTCATACTTTTTGCTAATGATACTATTTTTTGCATTTATTAGATTTTTAAAATAACTTATAAAACTGCAATTACAGTAACATCTCAATTTTGAAAGAATAAAAGCTGAATATATATGTTAATGTATGCGAATATGCCTAATAAGAAAACTAGAATATTATAATAATTATTTCTGGATGATGGAATTTAAAATGACTTTTTTTCCCCTTCATTATGGTTGCCTGTTTCTTTTCCCCAATTTTCTGCATTGAACATGTGTTACTCTTGCCAACAGAATAAAAAGAATGCTAGAAAATTTTAAATTATCCAAGGAAAAGTGAAACCCGAAAGATATAATTTCACATAGTAAATTATGACAACCAGTATTCTGCATTCACAGTATTGAGTGATAATTATAATAATACAATGTTTCATAAAGAAATAAACAAAAGAAGAGACTTTAACCATTGACGAGTAGTTCTCAAATATGGCTGCATACTGGAATAACCTGGGACTTCAAGCAAATTCTAATACCTAACCAATAGATTCTGATTTAATTGCTGCATAGGTATTGGTGGGGGGATGGGGGGTGGAGTGGGGGGCGTGAAAAACTCCCCAGGTTATCCTAATGTGTAGCCAGAGGTTGAGAACCGCTGCTTTAGGACCTTGAAATTGAACTGGTTTTCTTGATTCCACCTGGCTTCCTGATGGGAATTAATAGTCGATTGTAATAAGCAAGGCTATGGGAAAAAAGCAATTTCCATTCAGCACAGTTTTTTTTAGTGATATTACGAGATGGGAAAGTCTATGTTTTAGAACCATTATAATTATATATATTCAATCTAATTCTTCCAAGAAAATCAATCCACTTGGAAGGGATCCCAATATAGGGTTTCATGGCATAATGAATTTTGTTTTACAGTAGGAATATCTTATAGTGAGACTGTATTTTTAAAAATCATGCCAAAGAAGATGGTTATTTCAGTATATAGTTATAGATAAATATAAAATCATCTATATTCAATTATATACTACTTATCATATTCCTAGGCAGAAAACCATTAGGTTATAAAATGTTGAATATTTGCTCTTAAATACAGAATTTAACCACTATAGAAAAATATTTGATCAGCCAAAACCCACATGCCTTCAAGTCATGAAAATAATCAGTGTGAACTGATAAGCATCTTAACTAGGAATAAATTGAAGAAAGGCAGATAAGTTCAGCTAACTTTTTTTTTTAGCATTATTTTAAGTTGATTTGCTAAATGTTTTTAGAATAAATGTAAAATAATTTTATAAAAATTTCAATAAGCCCATACAAATGTGAACCACTGAGTTTTTCAAAAGTTCAAAAGCAATTCAATTGAGGGAAACAGTCTTTCTAACAAACAATGCTAGAACAACTGGATCTCCATAGGCTAAAAACTAACCTTGACCTAAAGTACACATCTTATTTTAAAAGATTAACTCAAAAGGGATCAGAAACTTAAATGTAAAACATGAGACTGTAATACTTTTAGGGAAAAAAAGAAAACATAGGAGAAAATCCTAGGGATCTAGGCCCAGGCAAAAAGCATCATCTGTAAGAGGAAAAACTGATAAGTTATGCTTCTTTAAAATTAAAAGCTTTAGAGACTGAAAAGATAAGCTACAGCTTGGGAGCAAATATTTGCAAATCACAGATCCAATACAGAATTAGTATTTAGATGTATGAAGGTCACTGACTTAAGATGGTTCGAATTACAATTTTTGGACTTTATGGTGGCATGAAAGTGATACTCATTCAGTAGAAATTGTAGCTCGAATTTTGATCTTTTCCTAAGTTAGTGATATGTAGTACCTGCCTCTTATGATACTGGGCAGTGGCAGGAAGCCACAGTTCCCAGCACATTTAAGGTGAGTTAGACCAAGTACTGAAGAATTTATGCTTTCTAATTGTGGTGCTGGAGAAGACTCTTGAGAGTCCCTTGGACTGCAGAAAGATCAAACCAGTCAATCCTAAAGGAAATCAACCCTGAATATTCATTGAAAGGACTGATGTTGAAGCTGAAGCTCCAAAACTTTGGATACCTGATGCAAAGAGCTGACTCATTGGAAAAGATCCTGATGCTGAGAAAGATTGAAGGCAAAAGGAGAAGAGGGCAGCAGAGGATGAGATGGTTAGATAGTATCACCAACTCAAAGAACATGCTGCTGCTGCTGCTAAGTCACTTCAGTCATGTCCAACTCTGTGCGACCCCATAGATGGCAGCCCACCAGGCTCTCTCGTCCCTGGGATTCTCCAGGCAAGAACACTGGAGTGGGTTGCCATTTCCTTCTCCAATGCATGAAAGTGAAAAGTGAAAGTGAATCACTCAGTCGTGTCTAACTCTTCGTGACCCCAGGGACTGAAGGCTACCAGGCTCCTCTCTCCATGGGATTTTCCAGGCAAGAGTACTGGAGTGGGTTGCAAAGAACATGAATTTGAGCAAATTCCCAGAAATAGTGGAGCCTGGTGTGCTACAGTCCATGGGGTCGCAATGAACTGACACAACTTAGCAACTGAACAAGATAAAACTATGTTCTAAAGTTTAAGTGTATTAAATGAATTTTGACTTATGATGTTTTCAACATACCATGGGTTTATTGGGATGTAACTTCATTGTGAGTTGAGGAAGACTTGTATGCTGCTAAGTTGCTTCAGTCGTGTCCGACTCTGTGTGACCCCATAGACGGCAGCCCACCAGGCTCCCCCGTCCCTGGGATTCTCCAGGCAAGAACACTGGAGTGGGGTGCCATTTCTTTCTCCAATGCATGAAAGTGAAAAGTGAAAGTGAAGTCGCTCAGTCGTGTCCGACTCTTAGCGACCCCATGGACTGCAGCCTACTAGGCTCCTCCATCCATGGGATTTTCCAGGCAAGAGTACTGGAGTGGGGTGCCACTGCCTTCTCCGGAAGACTTGTATGAGGAATTATCAAATCTCAACACTTAAAAAAATCCAGCTAGAAAATGGGCAAAAGAATTGAAGAGACATTTCACCTAAAAGGATATACACCTGGTAAATAAGTACATTAAAAAATGTACAACTTGGAGAAAGCAAATTAAAACCGCAATGGATATTATCATTCAACTGTGAGGATAGCTGAAATAAAAAATAGCGACAACATCAAACGCTGGTGAGGACGCAGAAAGCTAGAGCACTCACACATTGCTGGTGAGAATGTAAAATGTTCCAGCTTCTCTGGAAAACATGGACTCAGCAACTGCACTTTGGACCTTTACAGACTTAGGTTAACACCAAAACCTGTGCGTAAGTGTTTACAGAAGCCCCAGAGGAAAACAAGCCAGATGTCCTTTAACATAGTCAATGGTTAAATCAACGGTGGTACATCTCTACACCATGAAATGCTGCCCAATAGTAAAAAGAAACGAACTCCCCAGACGTGCAGCAATCTGGACAAATCTCCGGAGAATTATGCTGAAAGAAAACCACCAGTCCCAATGAAATTACATCCCCAAAGGTTATGTACTGTTTGACTCCATTACAAGACAGTCTTGAAATGCAAAATCGTAGAAGTGAAGAAGAGACTAGTGGTAGCCAAGGGTTAGAGAAGGGGCGGGGGGGCGGGGTGGGGGGGGGGGAGGACAGAGTGGGTATGGCCATAAAAACTGCAACAAAAGGGCTGCTTGTGGGTTGGGAATGTTCTGTACCTTGACTGTATCAACGTCGATATCCTGAGTGAGTGTACTACAGTTTTGTAAGATGTTACCATGGGGGGAACTGGGTGAAAGGTACATGTGCTCTCTCTGTACTATTTCTTGCAACTGCTGCATGTCTACAATTAACTTAAAACTTTTAATTAAAAAATTATAAAATATATATTCTCAAAAGGGCTAAAATAAAGGTCCAAGATACCTGTTTTTAATTTAATTTGCAGTTTCCTTAACTTTCCAGCATCCTTGAAATGCCCTATAAAATGAAAACTAAGACAAATTAGATGTCAATTCAGTGTTAGTAAAGAATTTGCCTGCAATGCAGGAGACCTGGATTTGATTGATCCCTAGGTCGGGAAGTTCCCCTGAAGAAGAAAATGGCAACCCACTCCAGTATTCTTGCCTGGAGAATTCCATGGACACAGTAGCTACAGTCCATGGGGTTGCGAAGAGTCAGGCACAACTGAGCGACTAACACATGGTATTAGTAGGTTGGTATTTTGTTTTGCTTCTAAGCTTGTTAACTCAGACAATCAGACTTGATAAAATACAGAAACAATAGATTTCCTGACTGTGTCCTACTGCGTAAATAGGTTAACTCCTTAGCTTCATCTGCCACTGAAGTTGTAGATCCACCTAGAATTATCCTGGCCAATA
Source organism: Bos indicus (assembly GCF_029378745.1). Taxonomy (NCBI): domain Eukaryota; kingdom Metazoa; phylum Chordata; class Mammalia; order Artiodactyla; family Bovidae; genus Bos; species Bos indicus. Next base: position 88,736,640 of record NC_091768.1, on the reverse strand, counting down.
TCATTTCCAAATTATCCTGCTTGTGAAGGGCCTCACAGGAAGCAGATCAAACAAGAAATGAAGCAAGGGAGATGAGCTGAGAGGAACATCTTAGTCTCAAGATAGTTTCTGCAAAGGTCCCTCCATTTTCTGCTTCTCTCACCACCAGCATTTAGCATGGCTTTAGTGAGCGAAGTACATATAGGAATCCAGCAATATTATATTGGATGTCAGATAAAGAAAAAAGAGGAGAGGCGCTTGGGTTTTAAAATGCTAATTTCCTAGGGTAAATTTAACTTGAACAAAATTGAACTTTATACGGTTTATATTTTCTGGATTTAGAAAAATCCACACCCTTCTTTGGCCAGTATTTTAAAAATACTATTCTACATTATATATTTGCTTTTGTATAAACATTTGCAACATGCAAGGCAATGCAACAAAGCACTCCCTAAGATTAAGAAATTAATAACCCTTTAGAATCATATCTTTTAAAAGCACCAGTAATGGTAAAGCTCTCAGCCACCACATGACAGCCACAAATATTTGAAGCTGATTTCTTTAGCAGAGAAAGACTCAGACTCTTGCAGTGCAGCTAGACTTACCCCAGAAACGTCCAATTGAGACTTTTTATTTCCCACATTTCATTGTATTCAAGCGAAATGGTTTCTGGACACTTTGGAGATTTGCAAAGAAAAATCCCATCTTAACCTCTTTTCATAATAATGGTATGCCTAACTTTGGTGGCCGGGAGAAGAGGTAAGAGGATTTTTAAAGATTTGAACAGTTTGAATAGCTCCTTTGCCAGTGTGGGAAGGAAGACACTGAACTTGCCCTATTCCTGAAAAGAAATGGCTCAAGGAGCTAATTTACAGTTGGCCCTTGACTCCCAGGCTTCTTTGATTTCCGGGAGATGGGTTTGGTCTGAACAAATTAGCCACTGAGTTGAAGAACGATTGCTTTTATTAGATAATCCGTTACTGATTTTTCTCAGCGTAAGTTGCAAAAGCAACTCCTTTTAAATGCATTATCAGATAAAAGTCAAAGCCAAGCAGATAGCTAAATGGAGTCTCTTCCCTCCCACCCAAGCCACAGTGGAAGCGAAAGTGGGTGGAGCTGATAAAAATGTTTGGCCTTGGCCCTGAGTTCTGAGTTCTTTCTAAACTGCAGTTCCAGTTTGTGTCCTGTCACTCCCTCTTTATAACTTTCTTTGGTCTGGTTCATAATTCACTGTAGAAACGGCTGTTCGGATTTGAAGTCCCTTATCTGTCCCCATCCGGCCCCACCCCCTGAGCTCCCCTCTCTGGTGTTCTCCAGGATTCCTCTGCCAGCCGAGGGAATCCGAGGACAAGGGAGGGCCTTCACTGGGGGGAGACTTACCTAGGATTCCTCACTCTTCCTGGCGCCTCCAGCAGCCTAAGCCATGTGTCCTGGAACCCCTAGACTCTCGGAGAAGCAAGCGCAGTGATGGGTCTCTTCGGAGGGGGTGACGTGGGGAGCCTAGAGAGGAGAAGGGGCTGACCTGGGCAGGGCCCAGGGATAATGACATTACACTTTTAATAACCCTGACACAGAAACTGGCACATCTGGCTTTTTCCCTGGTTTTTGTTTTTTGTTTCAAGTGATTTATGGATTTTCCTAGTGGTCCAGTGGCTGAAACTCTGGGCTCCCCATGCAGGGGGTCCAGGTTCGATCCCTGCTCAGGGAACTAGATTCCGCAGCCACAGCTAAAAATCTAGCATGCTGCAACTAACACCTGGCACAACCAAATAAATACATAAATAAGCAGACATTTGAAAAATAAAAAATGAAAGTGACTCATTTCACCAACCATTATAGGGTCAAAAAAAGCTGTCTTGACCAATCGTAGGTGGCAATTTTGTCTGTGGAGCGATAACAGACGAACAAGAATGAGACCAATTGTATTACAGGCTTCCACATGGAGGACTTTTTTTCCAGAGGAAGCATTGACAGAAACAATAGCAATAAACAAACTGAAACTCCCCTTAAGACCAAGAGAATGAATGAGGAGAACTACTTGGAAAGTAATCAAAAGGATATGATCATTAGAGCACCTTCATTTCAGATTCTCTCTTCCAGGTGAACCTTAGAGTCATAATTTCCCACAAACTTGAAACTGTTTATCTCATACTGGGACTTGAACCCACATGGCTGGGACTCAGACCCAGCCAAAACCCATAGTACCTGGTTTCAGGACCTAGTGAAGTTCAGGTTCTTGATGTCTCATCCAAGAAAGAATTCAGTGAGAGACAAAGTGATAGGTAAGAAGTGGATTTATTCAGATTCAGAGAGAAGCACACTCCACAGAGTGTGGGCCATTGAAGAGGGTGAGTGTGCCCCGAAATTTGGCGTGGTTAGTTTTTATAAGCCGGGTAATTTCATATGCTAATGAGTGGGACTGGCGAGCTGCAGTCCATGGAGTCACAAAGAGTTGGACACTACTGAAGGAGTGAACTGAATGAGCAGGAGGATTATTGCAACTATTTTGGGGAAGGGGTGGGGATTTCCAGGCTTTGGCCACTGCCCACACCTTTGTCTTTTAAAAGTGCCTTTGCACTGTCATGGCACCTCTGGGTGGGTCATTTCACTTGCTGATTGAGGATCAAGGTCTAGTTTTGTCTCCCAACTTAGTCCCATTTGATTCTAATCGGTTTATGTTGTGTCCTTGGGCTCTGTCTTTCTTTCAAAAGTTGTGCCCTGCCCCTCTCCCTCCTGTTACAAACTCTGACTGAGATTCTTCAGGAATCTTCTATGAGCAACTGCTCAGAGGGACACAAAGGTGCATCTCTGAGGCCTGCCCTTGACAGGCAGTTCTCAGGACTCATGAAGCGCAGGAAGAAAACAGAGAGACCTCTATTTACATGTATTTAATCTCACCCTATCTAAAGTACTAATTTGAGTACACAATATGATATACCTAAAAATAAGTTCTATAGCAATGTAAGTGTAATATTTATGAATTAGTCTAGGGCTTCCCTGGTGGCTCAGATGGTAAAAGCATCTGCCTTCAATGCAGGAGACCAGGGTTTGATCCCTGGGTCGGGAAGATCCTCTGGAGAAGGAAATGGCAACCCACTCCAGTATTCTTGCCTGGAAAATCTCACGGATAGAGCCTGGTAGGCTACAGTCCATGGGGTCAAAAAGAGTCGGACACGACTGAGCGACTTCACTTCACTTCTTCATAAATATGTATAATATGTCGAATCTGAATGTGCAAGTTTTAAAAATTGATGGAGTACACAATCAAGAGGGCTTCCCTGGTGGCTCAACAGTTAAAAGAATCTGCCTGCAATGTAGAAGACAAAAGAGACACGGGTTCGATTTCTGGGTCGGGAAGATCCCCTGGAGGAGGGCATGGTAACCCATTCCAGTATTCTTGCCTGGAGAATCCCATGGACAGAGGAGCCTAACAGGTTACAGTCCTTAGGGTCACAAAGAGTCAGACACGACTGAAGTGATTAAGCACACAAGCACACATACAATCAAAAAGACTGGAGATCTCTTTGACAAAGGTAAGGAAAATCAGTTTTCTTCAGTTAAGTCCATAGAAAGTGACTTGTGCTTTATAACTAGAAATTCACAACTGGCATTAACGGCTGGTTATTAATTCATTCACACATCACACAAGCTCCCCAAGAATGAGACCACATTTTATACCTTTTTGTTTCCCCATGGTTTATCATCATCCAAGAAAGTCTAAGAGAATAGTTAATGGAGAGTAAACTGAGTTGTTAGAGGAGATTGAGAGGAATGGAGAGCAGGAAATTTTCTTAACTTAGTTTACTTGGATTTGCGTCTTGTTCAACACTTGGTAGCTGTGTGACATTAGAAAAGTTATTTAACCTCTCTGCTTTGCTTTGCTCAGCTATACAGTGTGAATAATACTAATTCCTGCCTTATAGGGTCATGAAGAGTAATTGTGGGGATACATATAATAGACTAATAACAATGGCACCTGGGAAATATTTCCAAAGCAGGATTTCTTCTTTTCTGGGACAGTGATCTCCAGCCTTTCCACCCACCCACCTCACCCCCCTGCCCCCCGCCGCCCCCCGCCACCCAGGCTTTTTGATTATACTCTATCAATTAAATTTTTAAAAAACATTCAGTTTCAATATACATGTACATTATTTATTTAAATATTCTTATCTATAATATATTCTTTCTATTAACCACCACCTTGGAGCACTAGTACTACAAGGCAAAATGCTGTTTGCAATTTTACCAGGATTGGACTGCATGCCTGGTAGCATATGACAGAAGTGAAGGTGTCGCTTCTGAGATTTAGGATATGGCTTCCATCGTGGATGTCTACTGGCTCCCACCCTCTTGTTCACTCAGTTTTTCTCAGGTCTCAGTTTGAGGAAAGAAGACCACCGTCTTGTGAGCAGCCCAATGGAGGGTCCATGAAATGAGGGACTGAAGTCTTGTGCTGGTAGCTGGCTAAGAACTGAAGATGCTAACCAGTCAGCATCTTCAAGAGAGAATCAAGAGAGGGAGCTGGAGGTGGATTCTTCAGCTTCCTATGATCTTAGGGATGAAGACAACCCTGACCAACAGCCTCAATGCGACCTCACTAGAGACTCTGAGCCAGAACCACACAGCTAAGCCATTTCCAGGTTCCTGATCCTCAGAAACAGTAGGAAATAATGAACGTCTTGCTTTAAGGTGTTAAAAAATACTATGTGTATAAAGGACAAATTACATTTTTCTTTTTTCTTTTGGTGGCACAGTGTGGCATGAAGGATCTTAGTTCCCCAACCAGGGATCGAACCCTCACCACCTGCAGTGGAAGCACAGAGTCTTAACTACTGGACTGCTAGGGAAGTCCCAAATAAACTAAATTTGAATTGGCAAGCCCAAGAATTTTTAGATGCTTATACGAGAAGATGGTAGATACTTAGGATTTTTAACAAATGTATATTCCTAGTGATCACTTGACCTACCTGAGTTGAGGCCTCAGTGTTTCTCATGTCACTGTTTGGTGACTGCCGCACTCTGCCAGGCGGCCACATCATTTAGTTTCTGAATAAGATCTAGCTTGAACTCTCAGAGGCAGATGCACAACCAGGAAATGAGCTTATCAGACAGAGTCCCAGAACAATTGGCAGACAGAGTCCCAGAACAATTTCCCAACAAAGACGTGGCTTCGGACCTGTGCAGTGACCACCGAAGCAGGATCAGCTGTGATCATTCCATGTGCAAATAAAAAAAAAGTGCTCAATTCAAACCAATTTAAATAGTACTGTAGGTATAATGGCCTTTTTCTTATACCCAGGGGCTGTTTGAGAGGCTCCAGAATTTTATAAGATGACACTAAAACAATACCTATTTTCAGACTTCATAGTGGAGTGCAAATATAATGTACATTTAAATACCATGGAGGCAAGATAGGGGTAGAGGATTAAGAGGTACAAACTAGTACATATAAAACAAATAAACTACAAAGATTCAGTGTACTCACAAAAACATAGCCAGTATTTTATAATAGTTTTTAATTAATTTTTTTATTAAAGCACAGTTGATTGACAATGCTGTGTTAGTTTCAGGTGTACAGCAAAGTGATTCAGTTATACATACATATATATCTATTTTTTTTCCTTATAGGTTATTACAAAATACTGAGTATAGTTCCTTCTGCTACAAAGTAGGTCCTTGTGGCTTATCTATTTTATACGTAGTAGTGTGTATATACGTTAATCCCAACCTCTTAAAAAAAATAATTGTATCTGTTTATTTATTTTTGGCTGTGCTGGGTCTTTGCTGCTGCGAGGGCTTTCTCCAGTTGCGGCAAGAGGGACTGCTCTCTTGTGGAGCACAGGCTCTCGGGCTTCAGTAGTTGCGGTACCTGGGCTCAGCAGTTATGGCTCTTAGGCTCTAGAGCACAAGCTCAGTAGTTGCAGTGCATGGGAGACTTGTGGATCTTGCCAGATCAGGGATCCAACCCGTCAGGGATCCACCATGCCAATGCGTTGGCAGGTGCATTCTTTACTACTGAGTCACCAGGGAAGCCCCCAGTCCCAACCTCTTAATTATGATGACTTTAAATTGAATATAATCTCTAAAAAATTTCATATCACTACGTCGTACACCTGAAACTAATATAATGTTGCAAATAACTACAACTTAGTTTAAAAATTAAAGTAAGCAAGTAAATACCCAATTTACTTTCACTCCAGTACTCTTGCTTGGAGAATACCAAGGACTGAGGAGTCTTGTAGGAGGGCTACAGTCCATGGGGTTGCGAGGAGTCGGACAGAAAAAGAGAAACCAACATCACTCATTATCAGAGAAATGCAAATCAAAACCACTATGAGGTACCATTTCATGCCAGTCAGCATGGCTGCGATCCAAAAGTCTACAAGCAATAAATGCTGGAGAGGGTGTGGAGAAAAGGAAACCCTCTTACACTGTTGGTGGGAATGCAAACTAGTACAGCCACTATGGAGAACAGTGTGGAGATTGCTTAAAAAACTGGAAATAGAACTGCCTTATGATCCAGCAATCCCACTGCTGGGCATACACACTGAGGAAACCAGAAGGGAAAGAGACATGCGTACCCCAATGTTCATTGCAGCACTGTTTATAATAGCCAGGACATGGAAGCAACCTAGATGTCCATCAGCAGATGAATGGATAAGAAAGCTGTGGTACATATACACAATGGAGTATTACTCAGCCATTAAAAAGAATACATTTGAATCAGTTCTAATGAGGTGGATGAAACTGGAGCCTATTATACAGAGTGAAGTAAGCCAGAAAGAAAAACACCAATACGGTATACTAACGCATATATATGGAATTTAGAAAGATGGTAACAATAACCCTGTATACAAGACAGCAAAAGAGACACTGATGTATAGAACAGTCTTTTGGATTCTGTGGGAGAGGGAGAGGGTGGGATGATTTGGGAGAATGGCATTGAAATACGTATAATATCATATATGGAACGAGTCGCCAGTCCAGGTTCGATGCACGATACTGGATGCTTGGGGCTAGTGCACTGGGATGACCCAGAGGGATGGTATGGGGAGGGAGGAGGGAGGAAGGTTCAGGATGGGGAACACATGTATACCTGTGGTGGATTCATTTCGATGTTTGGCAAAACCAATACAATGTTGTAAAGTTTAAAAATAATATAAAATTTAAAAAAGAAAAAGAGAAACCAAATATTTAAGGGCTTCCCTGGTGTCTCAGATGGTAAAGAATCTGCTTACAATGAAGGCGACCTAGGTTCGATCCCTGGGTCAGAAAGATCCCCTGGAGGAGGGCATGACAACCCACTCCAGTATTCTTGCCTGGAGAATCCCCATGGACAGAGGAGCCTGGTGGGCTACAGTCCACGGGATCACAAAGAGTCGGACATGACTGAGTGACTAAGCACAGCACTTTAGCACCCAATTCTAATGTGGACTAGCTTTAGATCTGGAAGTGTTCTCCTGGAGGTATAGGAGATGTATGGAATAGCCACCAGGAAAGGCTAGGAGTCTGCTGTGAAAGGGGTGATATTGCCAAGAAGGCCAAGCAGAAGCCGCTCATTTACTCCACATGGATAGAACTGCAAAGCATCATATGTGCAGCAAGTAAAATCAATATTTGTAAAACACACAATAAGTTGACTTGAAGATGATTCAAGTAGGTCTCTCAGGTCCAGGTGGAAATGTGTACGCTCCTTTCTTTTCATTGAAAGGAGTGATTTTCAACATCTCTGGCTCCCACCACCCCCGCCCCAATAACATCTCTGGTTTTTAAATATGAGATTTCTTTTTTCTCTTTCCCGAGTGGCTTGCGGGATCTTAGTTCCCTGACCTGGGATTGAACCCCTGCCCCCTGCCATGGAAGTACAGAGTCCTAACCACAGGACCGCCAGGAAATTCCCTAAATGGGAGATTTCAATCATATTCAGTTCTAATTTAACAAAGACCATGATTCTAGGATATGACCTTACTGGGCATTGTGATCTTTAATAATAGATGACCCACTTTTTGATTCTCCCAGCAAAATTAAATAGTAAGTCTCTGACGTGAAACTGTTATTTTCATTTGTAAACACTGGACCTTGTGCTTTTGTCTCCTGTTGCATCCCCTCCAGTAGATAGCTGTGATGAGGAGGCCGTGATCCCTGCTGCCCCGTGAACTGCCTATGGACCGCCTTGGTGCCCACCCAGCAAAGGAGGTACGTGTCTTTGTGTGTGTCCAGCACTATCCCCCAGGTGGAGACTGTTAATGTACTGCAAAAGAGTCGGAGTTTTCCTATTTTTCCCTTCCCCACAACAGCATCTCCTATCCTTCCTCGTCAGGGAGATTCCGTTAATTCTCCAACTAAGCTGTTTGGGCACCTCCTCCCAGTATCCTAGCAGATGGAGGTGACAGAGCCTCCTATCTGAACACTAGGTGGCTCAGATGGTAAAGAATCTGCCTGCAACGCCGGAGACCCAGGTTCGATTCCTAGGTGGGGAAGATCCCCTGGCGAAGGGAATGGCAACCCACTCCAGTATTCTTGCCTGGAGAATCCCATGGACAGAGGAGACTGGTGGCCTACAGTCCGTGGGGTCGCAAAGAGTCAGACTCGACTGAGCGACTAACACTTTCACTACAACCCACTCAGCGGGTTCCACACATAGTACCCCTCCCCCACCCCAGCATATCTGAATTCTCTTCCCTCTGTTGACTTTTCCTTTTGTACAAATGTTTAAATCTACTTGACACTTAAAACAACCTCTAGGCTTTGCTCAATGCCTTGAGACGCGGCCTTTCTTGCACAATCCACTTTCTTGGAAGAACAGTCTCTATAGCACATTCATCATCACCAAACTCTCTCTCATTCCTCAACTCTCTGCCATCTGGCGTCTATCCCCACCACGGCAGCGGGCTGCTCTCTGCTTGTCCCGGTTGCCTGCTGCAGAGACCAGGCCTCAGCCCCTATCTTTGTTCCCATAGTACAATTTGACACTGTGGACCGCACCCCACCCCCACCCCTTGGGAAATTTCTTCTGTGGCCTCCCGGCATTTTTTCTCAGGCCACTGCATGTTCGTCTCCTGCAGAGATACTTTGGACCGCCGTCCTTCTATGCAGCTGCTCCTCCAGGCCCGCCCTGGGCCTCTTCTGGGTTTTCCTGATCTCCTCTCGCACACCACTCTATCCTGAGTGGCTCAGTCCACCCACGACTTTAGTAGCCTCTTCACGTCAGAATGAGGCCCTAAGCCCAGGCCCTTTCTGTGATCCAGGACAGATGATCCGACTGCCATTTGGTACATCAACAAGTACAGGCAGACCGTGGAGATATCCCGGGCTCGATTCCAGATCACTGCAATAAAACGAATATCACCATAAAATGAATCGCATGCATCTTTTGGCTTTCCAGTGCCTATAAAAGTTATGTTTATGCTACACTGTTTATGAAGTGTGTGATAGCATTATGTCTTTTTAAAAATGACACGTACATACTTTAAAATATCTTATTGGGGGACTTCCTTGGTGGTCCACGTGTGAAGACTTCACCTTCCAATGCAGGTGGTTCGATTCCTGGTCGGGGAACTGAGATCCCACATGCCTCGTGGCCAAAAAAACCAAAGCATAAAATAGAAACAATATTGTTGCAAACTCAATAAAGATTTTTGGGGAAAAAAAAAAAACACAACAACAACCTTATTAGACTTCCCTGGTGGTCCAGTGGTTAAGAATCTGTCTGCCAATGCAGGGGACATGGGTTTGAACCCTACTCCAGGAAGATCCCGCTTGCCACAGAGCAACTAAGCCCAGGCACCACAACTACTGAAGCCCACACACCTAGAGCCTGTGGCCCACAGCAAGAGCAATCACAGCAATGAGGAGCCCACGCAAACACAGCTAAGAGTAGCCCCCATTTGCCACAACTAGAGCAAGCCCTGGCAGTGCAACAAAGACCCAGTGCAGCCAAAGATAAAAAAATAAATTAAAAAAAAATACCTTATTGCTGAAACTACTGGCCATCACCTGAGCCTTCAGCATGATCTTTTTTGCAATAATAACATCTAAGATCACTGTTCACAGATCACGGTAACAAACATAACAATAAAGAAAACTGAAATATTATGAGAATTATCACAATGTGACACAGAGACACAGAAGCAAGCACAAGCTGTTGGGAAAATGGTGCCAGCAGACTTGCTGGACACAGGGGTGCCACAGACCTTCCTTCTGTACAAAATGAAATCTCCCTGAAGGGCAGTGAAACGAGGTATGCCTGTACTCAAAATGATCTCACTTGTCTTTCCTGAAAAGTTAGTCTTTTTCTTGTATTTCATAGCTTACTATTTAATCAAGCCAGAAAGCTGTGAGTCAAGCAAAATCCCCCTGTCTTCCCATCCCCTCATCCAATAACCAAACTTGATGACTTCTGCCTCCTGGAAGAGTTTGATACTTGTTCACCTCCAGTATTTCACTGCTTATCGTTTATGCCCTTATCATTTAGGTTCTTTCAATTCTATCCTGTTCAATTGCCCTAATGTCCATTTTCAGCAGAGCCACGCATAGTTGGATATTTGCATGTTTTGTGAAAATTAACATTAATCTACATTCTAGACATGGTTAGTGGATGTTTATCTTTTTATTCTTTTTAAATTAATTTTTATTGGCATAGAGCTGCTTTACAATGTTGTGTTCATTTCTGCTGTACAGCAAAGTGAATCCGTTAGTGGATGTTTGACATTAGAATGATACAGGGTGAGGGGTGGAGGGGAGTGGAGGTCTTGCTTAGTGAGCACAGAGTTTCAGTTTGGGATGATGAAAAATTTCTGAAAATGGATAGTGGTGATGGTTGAACAACATTATGAAGGACTCAATGCCACTGAATGGTTATGAATCGTTTTAAAATGGTTAAAATGGTCAATGGTATTTGTATGTTTTAAATCCACAAGTTTTAAATACACAAATTTTTAAAGTGGGGAAAAAAAAGACCCTAACCAGAAGTCTACCTCCAGAAGGCACCTCAAATACTTCAGTCTGTGTGAACTATTATACATAGGATGGATAAACGACAAGGTCCTACTCTACAGCAGAGGGAACTATATTCAATATCCTGTGATAAGCCATAATGGAAAAGAGTTTGAAAAAGAATGTATATGCATGCATGTTAGTCGCTTCAGTTGTGTCTGACTCTTTGCGACCCTGTAGACTGTCCTCTGTGCCTGGGATTCTCCAGGCAAGAATACTGGAGTGGGTTGCTATTTTCTTCTCCAGGGGATCTTTTCGACTGCGGGATTGAACCCACCTCTGCTGCACTCTCAGTGGATTCTTTACTACTGAGCCACCAGGGAAGCCCCGTATATGTATATGTATGTATATATGTATATGTATTTTCAGATTCTTTTCCGTTATAGATTATTACAAAACACTGAGAGTATAGTTCCCCAGGGAAGTCCTGTATGTATATATGTATATATATATATATATATATATATATATATATATATATATATGTATATGTATATTTACATGTATTTCAGATTCTTTTCCCTAATAGATTATTACAACACTGATCATATCGTTCCCTGTGCTACATGGTAGCGTCTGTGCCTATTTAGAGCTCTGGGGAGGCTGCTTTCACTGTCACATACAATCTGATGTGAGCTTGGGGGAGGAGATTTATAGTTCTTGACTGTCTCTCAGCCTTAGAGGCCTTGAATTTTTCCAGAAAATCTTCCTAAGATGCAAATCAGGTCATGACATTTCTTCCTCAACAGTTTGCCATGGACTCTTCCCCTTCCCCCACACACTATTGGCAGCGTGAACCCCCAGCTTCTAGCCAGGCACACAGGCCTTTCCAGGTCTGCCCTGACTTCTTTTCCCTTCTCTTCTCTGCCTTCACACTGGACCCCACCCATCAGGCCAAATTCTAACCTTAACATACCAACCCTGGAATTCGCTCTTGTCTTTCTTACCTTCATACTTCTGCACGTGCATTTATTCTCCCCGAAAAGCTCTTCCTGCCACTGCACTCTGGTTATTTCAGAGAACACAGCCAAGTTCAGGAGGCACCAAGTCTTGGCCTAAGATGACAGCATTTGTGCCTGGAATTTTACCTTATTCCACAGTAATTTTGGCAGCAATGAAATCACCACCTTTTCATCAAGAAAATGATGAAGTAGACACAACAGAGAGACACAGAGATCCCTGATCAGCCTTGAAGAGAGACAGAGACCCGGGGGAACTTCCTTCATTCTTGAACTGGTCTGGTTCCTGCCTCCCTTTCCTTCTGAGAAGCAATTGAGCAGCCACTCCTAGGGTCCTGGGGGCCAGTCTGAAAACTTTTTTACAGTCAACTGAGTCTTGACCAGGCTACCAGGGCTGCAGGATTACCTTTTCCTGGGGTGAAGTCAGCCCCACCCACACATTAGAAGAACTGCCACACGGAGAGTGGGATGGTCAGTTCGTGCCATTCCAGAGCTTCATGAAAGAATTTTAAAAGCAGAAATAAATTGTTAATAATTTCTTCAAGAGGAGCGTATATAGCCTCAAAAGGGAGAAAAGTTAATTGCAGAAACTATAAGGATGTTTTGCTGGGGACACATTAAGCTGAACCAACACAAAAAAGCTAATGTTCACATGGCATCTCTTTAGTTAAGTTCTGGAAAAGCATTTTGATTCTAGAGTCTCCATTCATTTATGCTTCATTGAAAGTCGCTTCTTAGGAACTTATATAAAACTGGAACTGTGAGTAAGCAACACTTTGGGGATTTGATTTAATAACAGCAGAAAGATCCAGAATGGAATCTTGATGAAGTCAATACTAATATTCTCAAAGGACTTGTGTTTGCAGCTGATTTCCAATGAGAAAAGGAAGGACTTTTTGCCGTAAAGCTTCACACGAAAACAAGAGGCGCCTTACCTGATGAACATTCCCCCAGCTGTGCTAAGTCATCCTCACCTGATCCTCCAGAAACCTACTTGTGGCCTGCAAGCTGATTTGCCAGTGACAGAGAGGCGTTGAGCAGATGTCCTGCTGGAATGTAAACAGATTGCAGGGTAGTTGGGCTCCTTGGGAGAGGAGGGTGAGGTGGGCACTGGTCGGGGGCAAAACTCATCAAGAACAAGGGCAAAATGCAGGGAACGAGCAAAAAATAAACCTGAACTCAGTCTCAATTATAGTTAAGTGTCAACCACCAGAGAGCAACTTAAAACAGAAGGCCACCTCCTCATCTTCCAACGCCTTCAGGCTCTTCTGACCAAGCCCTGCTGTGTAGCTATCCTTAGTCATGGTTGTTCCCAACCCAATCTGGAGTAGACATTAAAAGACGTGTCTGCCTATAACACGTGACTGTCCCTTCCCCTTTTATCTCTTGATTTTTACCTTTTGCTCTGCAGTCTTTATTAGCATGTGTTTTGGACATAATAAAATATGGCTAATTCATATAAGCAAAAGCTTGCTGGGAGCTGGCAAAGCACTGCCATTATTAAGATGACTAGCAGAGGGTAAAAGGAGGTCAAAACTGGATTTCTTTGTTTTAGAAAGTCTGAACTCCTTTTCTTACTGATTACCCTAAGTAGCTAGGAGGTGTGGTTTGTTTGTGTTTTTTTGCCTCTTGAATTCAACCTGGGTAAAGCTTTTTTCCCCCAAATGTGTAGAATAACTGGGACTCACATCTACCAACACATACAAGGCCTCGCTCTGTGGTTTCAATGACTATAAACACTCCCTTTAAATTAGTGTCATTTCTAAATTAAAATGTTCAGAAACCAACAGGAATGTGTCCCCATAGGTAAATTAACTAGTGACTCAGTGGTAAAAAAAATCCGCCTGCCAATGCAGGAGACTCAGGAGACGTGGGTTTGATCCCTTGGGTTGGGAAGATCCCCTGGAGGAGGAAATGGCAACCCACTCCAGTATTCTTGCCTGAAAAATTCCATGGACACAGGATCTTGCTGGGCTACAGTCCGTGGGGTCGCAAAGAGTCAGCCTCGACTGAGCGACTGAGCATGCCAGCAACTTTGCTTGTGATCCCATTTGTGGAAAGGGTTCTTTCTTCATCAGTAAAAACAGTGATGTGAATTCATGAGATTTTTCTGGGATTTTCCTGTTCAGTTGGGTGTGTCTCATTAGTCAGAGGGCAGAGAGAAGAACAGCAGTGTGAGAAAAGGCAGCTGAGTCTTAAGGGGGTGGCAGGTACATACAATGGCTGTTGTCTAACACTTGGAAATGAATTGTCCAAGGAGAAACATGTGCTGCCAAAGCAGCAGACTTTATTGGGAAGATGTGTCCCAGCAGAGAGAAGTAGGGTAAGGAAACCCAGGAGAACTGCTCAGTCACGTGGCTCACAGCGTTGGGTTTTATGGTGATCAGGTTAGTTTCTGGGTTGTCTCTGGCCAGTTCTGACTCACACTCCTTCCTAGTGGTGTGCTCATTGCTTAGCCAATATAGATTCTAGAAACAAAGATTCAGGGAGGTTGATGGGACATATGGACTGGTGTCTCATTTTGACCTTTTCCAAGTTCTTTCAGTTGGTGTTAGCTTGTCAGGTCCGTGTTCCTTACCAGGACCTCTTGTCCTAAAATAACTCATGTAAACGGTTGCTGCGGTGGCTGGCCAGGGTGGGCAGCTTCAGTCAGTGTCTCCCCTAACACTGTCACACGGGGGCCCAGAGCACAGGCTTCGCTGTCAGACCCAGTGCTATCACCGTGTGCCCTCAGAAGAACTGCTTCTTGTCTCTAAGTCTTCATTTTCTGTGTCCTCATGTGTGAAGCTGGGATATAAAACCCAATTCACACAAGATTGTTCAAAGGATTCTATGAGATAAAGTGTGCAAGGTTTTTAAGTCCAGTAGATAAACATTAGCTACTGTTATTATTGCAACACCAGCTGCAGCACTTACTGACTCTGGAAGGCTGGGTAAGCCAGCAGGAAACTTGGTTCCACATTTGCACTCTGGAGCTGTTAATACCTGCTTCTGGGGTCACCGTGAGAGTGAATGGAGAGACTAGTATACATGCCGAGTGACTGACTCACAGCATGTGATTAGTCAGTCTTCCCACCGTGATCCTTCCCTGGCCTCAGAATTAGATGGAATTCTGCCTAAATTTTTGGAATTACCTAGAATTGGTAGCCATTGTATTTGGAATCCTATAGACAGACTGGCCATGGAATACTTTAAAACATCATTTTCAAATTTCCTGAAAATGTGTTTGCTCATATCCATGAGGGTTCCAAATAGGAAAAGGAGTACGTCAAGGCTGTATATTGTCACCCTGCTTATTTAACTTATATGCAGAGTACATCATGAGAAACACTGGGCTGGATGAAACACAAGCTGGAATTAAGATTGCCGGGAGAAATATCAATAATCTCAGATGTGCAGAAGACACCACCTTTATGGCAGAAAATGAAGAACTAAAGAGCCTCTTGATGAAAGTAAAAGAGGAGAGTGAAAAAGTTGGCTTAAAGCTCAACATTCAGAAAACGAAGATCATGACATCCGGTCCTGTCACTTCATGGCAAATAGATGGAGAAACAGTGGAAAAAGTGGCAGACTTTATTTTGAGGGGCTCCAAAATCACTGCAGATGGTGACTGCAGCCATGAAATTAAAAGACACTTCCTCCTTGGAAGAAAAGCTATGACCAACCTAGACAGCATATTAAAAAGCAGAGACATTACTTTGCCAACAAAGACCCATCTAGTCAAGGCTATGGTTTTTCCAGTAGTCATGTATGGATGTGAGAGTTGGACTATAAAGAAAGCTGAGCACTGAAGAATTGATGCTTTTTAACTGTAGTGTTGGAGAAGACTCTTGAGAGTCCCTTGGACTGCAAGGAGATCCAACCAGTCCATCCTAAAGGAAGGACTGATGTTGAAGCTGAAACTCCAAAACTTTGACCACCTGATGTGAAGTAGATGGTCATTTGAAGGTCTTTGAAAGTCATTTGAAAAGACCCTGATGCTGGGAAAGATTGAAGGTAGGAGGTGAAGGAGACAACAGAGGATTAGATGGTTGGATGATTTCACTGACTCAATGGACATGAGTTTGAGTAAACGCTGGGAGCTGGTGATGGACAGGGAAGCCTGGCGTGCTGTACTCCAGGGTTGCAAAGAGTCGGACACGACTGAGCAGTTGAACTGAACTGATGAAGATAGATCATTTATTCATTCATTCCTCAAGCTGTAACAGTTTACTCCTCTCAGGCCTGGGGTGAAACACTGGAAGTATCATGATAAGCCACAGCTTCTGCCCCCTGGAAGTTTACCATTCGTGGGGAGAAGGCAGAAGGAGCAGAAGATTACAATGCAAATAGCTGAAGACAGGCCTGGGGCACCCCTGATTTCTGAGGAAGGGCGGAAGAGGGTGGATCAGGGCAAGCGGGCCTGGCCAGGTTGCAGGCTGAAACCAGAATGGTGATAGGGTGAGGAGTAAGTCTGGGACAGCCGCACGGACACGAGGGAGGGCATCCACGGAGGGATGAGTGTGGACAAAGGTACGAGTGAATGAGAGAGTGCTTGGTGCATCTTGGAGCTTCGGACAGACTGGCAGGACTGGAGCACACAGGGCTTGTTCTGGGAGTGTTTAGGGTGAGGGCTGAATATGGTGTTAGAGGGGTGGCCCCAGAGGCAAGCTGGGGTCCCACCCAAAGGATCTTATAAAGGTTAGGATATTTTCAGATGGCCTTTAGGGAGTTACTGAAAAGTTTCTGTTTTGTATTTTTTGCACTTATAAGAATTTTTAACGCATGTATTCCATTCGTTAATTGAGTAACAAATAGGATTTTCAGGGACTTCCCTGGTAGTCCAATGGCTAAGACTCTGTGCTCCCAATTCAAAGGGCCCGGGTTTGATCCCTGGTCAGAGAACTAGATCCCACATGCCACAACAAAGATCGAAGATCCTGCCTGCCACAGCTAAGACCTGGCACAACCAAATAACTAAGTAAATTCTTGGAAAAAGCAAGTTGGATTTTTATTATAATTGTTTATTTTTATTTTTTAAAATTATCATATCCAAAATGGATCTTTTGGGGGATGTATGGTGTTATGGATTTCAACACACATAGAGTTTCATGTAATCATCACCGCAGTCAAGCTACAGAACAGTTCTATTACACGCACCCCGAAATCCCTTTGTTACCCCTTTTGTAGTCACAGCCATTCCCCACCCCAACCACCAGCAGCTACGTGCTGGCGGCAGCAGAGATGGATCTGTTCTCCATCACTATAGTTTTGTCTCTTTGAGAATGCCCTATACATGGAATCTTACAGTATATAAGTTTGCAAGACTGGCTTCTTTTATTCAGCCCAAATGTCTTTGAGATTCCTCCAAGCTGCCCTACATGTCAGTACTTTTTCCTGTTTATCACTGGGTAGTGTTCCATTGTACGCACATAGAACAGTTTGTTTCTCCATCCTGCAGAGAAGGACATTTCATTGAAGAGTTTTTAGCTCTCAGGAAAGGGAACTATTTCAGGAAACTAAGACAGTGGCCATGAAGTCAGGATAAAAGGGGACAGGTAGAGAGATTTCAAGAGGGAAAATGAGCAGCGCATGAATGAGTAATTGGATATAAGCCGGAGCGGGGAAGACAAGTCCCGGATGAAGCCCAGATTTCCGGTTTGAAAGATAATTAGGATTACAAATGAGAGAACTCAGAAAGAGTAGCATGATGCAAATCACGTCAGAGGCCCGGATTTGGCCTCACCATGGAAGCCGTTCGTGTAAGGATGGAAACGTGCCCGTAGCGCCCAGCAGAGGCTCAACATCAGGCACAAACTGGGAACCTCGTATGTCTCAGGCCCGGGTTAGTGCTGGAGGCACAGAGATGAAAACATCATGGTCCCTGACCCTAAAGAGTCAGCTCTGTAAGCGGCTGATTTTAATAGAACTGTGACAAGTGCTAAACCAGAGATGTGCACTGGGCATTTTCCAAAGAAGTCAAGAAGGGCCCTGAGCTGAGCCCCGGCTATCAGGGATGGCTTCCTGGAAGAGGAAGTGGCTGCATGCTTGATGCAAAATCTTTCCTTTGAGAAAAACACTCTCTTCCAGGTGGAACCACTTACTTTGCAAATTATCACCTGGGAGGGACAACAGTTTAATTCTGGCATCAGGAGCATGCTAGTCTGGAGTAGATAACCAGTTCATCTAAAGGGAAGAATGTGCAAAAACTCCAAGCGGAGGATGGGATGAAAACCTGGCATCTGGGAATGGGGTTACCTAATTTGAGTTACCTAATTTGGGAAAGCTGACTAAGCAACTAGAATCACTCAGGAGCCTTTAAAAATGTAGGTGACTAAGCCTTGCCAGAGGCCAAAATCACAGACTCTCTGGGCATGAGTTATTAAAAAAAACAAACCAAACCAAACAAACAGAAAACAGCTCTGCAGGTAATTTTTATGTCAAGTTTTATGTCAATTTTTATGTCAAGACCCTATAGTATCTGCTAGTTTGGCCCTGATTTTTGCCACAAATAATCTAAATCTCCATTCTCACAATGCTGGTCAATGGTCGTGAAGAAAATGGAGCGTGTGACCAATTCAGTCCAGCCCATCCTTAGTCTTGAAAAAATAACTTCAAAAGCAAGTATCACTGACTAAGGGCTTTTCCTGTTGTTCAGTTGCTAAGTCGTGTCTGACTCTTTTGCGACCCCATGGACTGTAGCCCGCCAGGCTCCTCCGTCCGTGGGATTTCTCAGGCAAGAGTACTGGAGCAGGTTTCCTTCTGCAGGGGATCTTACAGGACTGAGGATTGAACCTGTGTCTCCTGCATTGGCCAGCGAATTCTTTACCACTGAGCCTCTAGGGAAGCCTGGTGAGGGTTGTCATTTATAGCCAAATAACCTCACGGCACCCAATTTAAGAAATAGACAAGTTAAATGCATGAGTTTTATAGAATGGCAATAATAGCTATCATTTTTTGACTTGTTATTATGTTCCAGTTTTACATATGTATAAGAATTTCTCATCTTTCTGACAACTCAGGGAGGTGAGTTGTGAACTAGGCCTATTGTTACTGGTTCAAGGTTGTGTATCTCCCAGGGGCTGAACCTTCAGATTCCAAATCTCATTCTTTCCGTTACAATCAAATAAATGACCTTGAAAAGTCTGTAATGAGGGCAAGAGTAACCAGTCAGAAAAATGCGGAGGGAACCAGCAAGAAAAAGGGATATGGCAATTAAGAGGGTAATCAATCGGGTCGAGGAGATAATGAAAACTAAACAAATGCAGAGCGAATGAATGGAATTTAGGACAAGCATCTATTAGCAAGAGACTGAAAAGTCTGGGGGAATCTTTTGTGAAAAAGAATGAAATAGGCTCAGCATTTCCTGACCCGTGTTTCATGTTGTGCAAGGCTGGTGTTTATAACTGATTTCTGAACGCTCCTTACCCTACCCCACTTCCCGTGTTTCCTGACCTAGGGAAAATAGGCCTAAAGAAACTGTGTCTGTTGTCTCCAGCTGCCCCGGTTGTCCCAGTCCAGTCTCTATCTCCCTTGCAGTCTCTCAGCCTCTGAGTGTAGCTTCAGCTCAGGCGGGAATTGTCTTAGAGGCTGAGGGCTGACAGCTGAATCCAAGTTCCAGAGACACATACCTTGACCTTAATAACACAGTGACCTACAAAACACATCAATTAATACACACAGGAAGAGATGGAAGAAAGAGAAGCACGGAAGAGGGCAAAGGATCATCCAAAGTGGAATAAAGGGACTAAGAGACGAGAAAGCTGACCAAAGAAACCTAGATTAATGACAATGCAGCCAAGAGATGGTTTTAACACAGGCTGTGAAGGGTCATAGTTCACAACTACTATTTTTTTTTTTCCAACAAAAGGGTAACAGACTCATAATAGACCAAAGGAAGGAAAAGGAGGGAGAATTTAAGTCCTCAGTTATCCTCAACTCCCTTTAAAAAAACAAAACTATGATGAAAAACACATAAAATTTACCATCTTAATCAATTTTAAGTGTAGAGTCAGTAGTGTTAAATATATTTATGTTATTGTGAAACAGAGCTCCAGAAAATTCTCATTTTCCAAATCTGGAATTCTATACACATTAAACAACTCCTTTTCCTCCCCTCCCCTCCCCTGGCAACCATCATTCAACGTTCTGTTCCTATGAATTTGACTACTTTTAGAAATATCTCACATAAAAGGAATTATACAACATTTGTCTGTTTGTTCGTTTACTTCGTTTAGCATAATGTCCTCAAGTTTCATCCATATTATAGCATGTGGTGGGATATCCTTAGGGTTTCCCTGGTAGCTCAGATGGTAGAGAATCTGCCTGCAATGCAGATCTGCCTGGGTTTGATTTCTGGGTCAGGAAGGCTCCCTGGAGAAGGAAATGGCAACACACTCCAGTATTCTTGTTTGGAGAATGCCACGGACAGAGGAGCCTGGCAGGCTACAGTCCATGGGGTCGCAAAGACCCCATAGACACAACTAAGTGATTAAAACACAGAATATCCTAGATTTTTAAAAAATGTTTATTATTTATTTATTTTGGCTTTTTTGCTGCTAGGGCTTTCTCTAATTACTGCGTGTGCGGAGTATTCTCTAGTTGTAGGGCAAAGGCTTCTCAGTACACAGACTTCTCTTGTTGCGGAACATGGACTTCCCTGGTAGCTCAGATGGTAAAGCATCTGCCTACAATGCGGGAGACCCATGTTCAATCCCTGGGTCGGGTAGATCTCCTGGAGAAGGAAATGGCAACCCACTCCAGTATTCTTGCCTGGAAAATCCCATGGATGGAGGAACCTGATAGGCTATAGTCCTTGGGGTCACAAAGAGTTGGACACCACTGGGCGACTTCACTTTCACTTAGAACATGGACTCTAGAGTGTGTGGGCTTCAGTAGCTGTGCTGGATGGGCTTAGTTGTCCCACAGCACATTGGATCTTTCTGGACCAGAGATGGAACCTGTCTCCTGCATTGGATTCTTTACCATTGAGCCACCAGGGAAGCCCAGAGTATCCTAAGATTTTTAAGGCTGAATAATATTTCTTTGTATGTGTGTACCACATCTTGTTTATTCATTTATCCAACAATAGGTACTTGGGTTGCTTCTACCTTTTGGCTATTGTAAGTAGTGTTGCAATGAACAGAAGTGTGCAAAAATCTCTTCCACATCCTGTTCTCAACCCTTTTGGATCTGTATTCATTATTAGAATCGCTGAATCTGTGGTACCTCTATTTTTCATTTTTTGAAGACCCTCTACACTGCTTTCCATAGGCGTTACCCCACTTTATAATCCCGTGAATAATACACAAGCATTCTCATTTCTCCACACACTCACCAGCACGTTATTGTCTCCCTTTCCGTGTCTCTTTTTCTGTTGATAGTAGCCATTCTAGGCTTCCCAAGTGGCTCAGTGGTAAAGAATTCACCTGCAGTGCAGGAGACTCAGGTTCAGTTAGCCAGACTAATGAGTGTGAGGTGATATTTTATTGTCATTTTGATTTGCATTTCTCTGATACTAACGTTCGGAGAAGGCGATGGCACCCCACTCCAGTACTCTTGCCTGGAAAATCCCATGGATGGAGGAGCCTGGTAGGCCGCAGTCCATGGGGTCGCTAAGAGTCGGACACAACTGAGTGACTTCACTTTCACTTTTTACTTTCATGCATTGGAGAAGGAAATGGCAGCCCACTCCAGTGTTCTTGCCTGGAGAATCCCAGGGACGGGGAGCCTGGTAGGCTGCCGTCTATGGGGTCGCACAGAGTCGGACATGACTGAAGTGAATTAGCAGCAGCAGCAGATACTAACGTTAACCATCTTTTCATATATTTGTTTGTCATTTACACATCACCTTTGGAAAAAATGTCTATTCAAGTCCTTTGCCTATTTTTAAATCAGATTATGTGATTTTTTGTTGTTGACTTGTGGAATCCTTTATACATTCTAGATGGTAACTCCTTATCCAATATATGATTTGCAAATGTTTTCTTCCAATTCATAAGTTGCTGTTACTCTCCACTGACTGCATTATTTGACACACCAAAGATTTTGAGTTTGATACAGTCCCATTTTTTCCAATCTTACTTTTTTTTTGGTTTTGTTTTGTTTTTGGGTACACTGCTTCATATACCGGAGAAGGCAATGGCACCCCACTCCAGTACTCTTGCCTGGAAAATCCCATGGATGGAGGAGCCTGGTAGGCTGCAGTCCATAGGGTCGCAAAGAGTTGGAAACGACTGAACGACTTCACTTTCACTTTTCACTTTCATGCATTGGAGAAGGAAATGGCACCCCACTCCAGTGTTCTTGCCTGGAGAATCCCAGGGATGGGGGAGCCTGGTGGGCTGCCGTCTATGGGGTTGCACAGAGTCGGACACGACTGAAGCGACTTAGCAGCAGCAGCAGCAGCTTCATATACAGAACTTCCTCGACCAGGGATTGAAACCATGCTCCCTGCAGTGGAAATGCAAAGTCTTAACCACTGGGCCACCACAGAAGTCCTCCAATCTCACATTTAAATCTAGTTTCTCACCCCATGAACCCCTAGGTGCACCCATCTTCATGCCATGACTCTCAAAATGCCTCAGAATCTCCCGGAGGGCCTGTAACACCAAAGCTTGCTGAGTTCCAAACAGGGTTTTCAATCGAATAAGTCTGGATCTTGAGGATTGCCGAGTCTAGCAATTTCTCAGGTACTACTGATGCTGATGATCTGAGGACCACACCTGGAGAACTGTTTCTCTAGTCAAACTCAATCCCTTCATGTTTTTTTAGGAATTACTGTCATCCCATCACAACTTTCCTCATGCAGTTTTTCTTTCCCCAGAATATCCTTTAGGGACTTCCCTGGCCGTTCAGTGGTTAAGACTTTGCCTTCCAATGCAGAGCATTGGATTTGATCCCTGGTTGGGGAGCTAAGACAGGAAGAGAAGGGGACAACAGACGATGAGATGGTTGGATGGGATCACCAACTCGATGGACCTGAGTTTGAGCAAGCTCTGGGAGTTGGTGATGGACAGGGAGGCCCTGTGTGCTGCATTCCATGGGGTTGCAGAGTCGGACACGACTAAGCAACTGAACTCAACTGAACTGGGGAGCTAAAATCCTACGTGCCTCTGGGCCAAAAAAAGAAGAAAAAAACCTGAAACATAAAACAGAAGCAATATTGTAACAAATTCAATAAAGACTTTAAAAAATGGTCCACATCCTCTGCATCAACCTAGGGGTGGGTTGGGGAGGGAGGTTCAAAAGAGAGGGGACATATGTATACCTATGGCTGATTCATGTTGAGGTTTGACAGAAAACAGCAAAATTCTGTAAAGCAATTATCCTTCAATAAAAAATAAATTAATTTAAAAAATGATCCACATCAAAAAGTATTCTTAAAAAAAGAACACTCTATCCACACACCTCTTCTGTGAACTTTCACTGAACCTTCAAGTTGGAAGGAAATCTCTCTCCTTCTGAGTTTTTAAGTCACTTTATATTTATTTTGTTCCTTACCATCTTTTACACTTATTTGTGTACCATTCACATGCTTTACTAGCAGAACAAACTTTCTGATGTCAGTACTCATGTTTAATTTATCTTTGTATGCCCAAAGGGTGCCCAGCACAGTACTTCAGCAGTACTGGGCATGCAATGGATATTTGTTAAATGGATTAAAAAAAAAAAAAAGGAAATGCCCAGGAAATGGAAAGACAGCAACATTAAGGAAATAACAAAATTAAATTAAAAATATAGGAAAAGAGAGAGGAAATATGTAGTGGAGCAAAGTGAACTTAGGGAGGGGGAGTGGGGGAATTCTTTCCAAGAGGGAATTTTGTTTTGCCAACTAAATGGAAAATAAAAATAGACCAGGTCTTTCCAGCTGTTCTGTTTGTCTCTCTCTCTCTCTCTTTCTTTTTTTTTTTGCAGCTGTGCTAAACTTCTTTTTTTTTTAGGCTACAATTGCTAATCACTATGCCAGTAGGGCCCCTGTGATTCAAAACCAAAAAAGAAAAGAAAAAGATTAATGACTTTAATTCCCAAACACTTAGGAGAATTAGAGTGTTTAGGCAACGTTCTGGAGTATTGACTAGAAATCTATATCGTATGTGCTTTCATCTCATGAAAGATCAAGTCACCTTTCCCCAAGGAGAATTAGGCGCCAGTACAGTGTAAAAAACAAGTGTTGAGGGAACCTTATAAAAATCTCAAATTAGTTCGCTCTGAATGAAATTTTCCATGTTTATAAAATGACCCTATTATAACTCTTCATTACATTTATGGTCCCATTTCTATGGCAGGTTCAATTGCATCATTTCCAATTTTTGCTTCTTGGTATGTTTTTTAGAAGAGTCTTCATTTTTTAAAGATTTTTGGCCATGCCACACAGCTTATGGCATCTGTTTTCCAACCAGGGATTGAACCTGGGGCCACACCAGTGAACGTGCCAAGCCCTAACCACTGGCCTGCCAGGGACGTCCCAGGATAGCCTTCATTTAAAACTCTGTGTGTGTGTGTGTGCTGTGCTCAGTCATGTCCAGCTGTTTGCAACCCCATGAACTGTAGCCCACCAGGCTCCCCTGTCCACGGAATTTTCCAGGCAAGAATGCTGGAGTGGGTTGCCATTTCTTCCTCCAGGGGATCTTCCTGACCCAGTAATTGAACCCACATCTCTTGTGTCTCCTGCATTGGCAGGGGGATTCTTTACCAACTGTGCCACCTGGGAAGTCCCATTTAAAACTAGCAGTGTGCAATAGGATGCTTTCTGTGCCATGCGGTGCCCTATGGATAGGCAGAAGACCCTTGAGCCTGGGGATGCAGTCTATCACAAACACCATGAGTCAAGGGAAGAAGCAAACCACAGAGAGCTCAAGGGTTTCTGCTGGAGATGTGCACTGAGCACCCTCTGGAAATTTCTGGGATCGTTTTGTCCCCATGGCAGTGGCTTACTGTGGGTCAGGGCTACTCCCCTGGGATTGTTCGGTTCAGCTGGTTTCCATTTCTGTTGTTATTTACTTGCCGTTTGGACACTTAGGCAGATCCTATTGTGTTATCCAGTCATTTCGGTCCCCAGGTGCACTACCAGAGCATTCTAACCACTAGACGTGTTACTCTTCAATAGTACATAGGAAATTGAGAGGATCTTGAGGGCTGACCTGAAAAATTTATTAGGTTCTCACTAATGCTTCATCTTTTAAAATCATTTCTCCATGGTGTGGTTGCACCTGGAAGAACTGGAAATCAACCACTCAATTATGAGCCTAAGATTGTATGAAATTAAACATGTCCGGAAATTAATCATTTTTTTTCTTATTTCTTCCATGAGTATCTCAGGAGTCAAATCATCTCCTGCCACTAGGGGAATATTCAAGAGAAGAATTCGGAAGCTCTTTCTAAAAGACTTTACATAAGACTTTAAAACACGTTATTGCATTTATATGCAAATTTCTCTTTAAAATTTTATCTGCATATGCTGAGGGAGAAGATGAGGATGCCTAGGTGTGTGTATGTGGCAAACTGGGGGCCTGTTTTTATTCTGCTTGGTGCTTTGGGGAAATTAAGGTGTGGGTGTAAGGTTGAATGAAGTTTAATTCAAATGCTGAAAATCTTGGAGGAAATTGAATATAATATATGAACCTGTTCTATCATCAAACAAACGAATTATTTTGATATTCAACCAGGAGAGAACTAAAAGTGACCCTAAGGTGGAGATCAGTCACCCCCTTTTTCTGCAAGGACTTCCAATACGTAGTGACCATATTCAACCATGAATTAGACAGAGATGCTGAAATAAATTCTAACGAAGACACGCCAGCGGTAAGGACCCCGCCTGCCAATGCACGTGGACATTAAAAAGGTGGATTTGATCCCTGGGTCAGGAAGATTCCCTGGAGGAGGGCATGGCAACCTACTCCAGGATTCTTGCCTGGAGAATCCCATGGACAGAGGCGCCTGGCAGGCTGCAGTCCGTAGGGTCACACAAAGTTGGACATGATTGAAGTGACTTAGCACATACATGCTGAAGTGCATTCTAATGGAGACAGAGTAGAAATAAAATTGAGAAAGAAAGATGATTTTGAGTACCTTCGATTTTTTTCTTTTCCTTTAAAAAGTTACTGTATTTTACCATTTTGGAAGATGAAAGCCAGAACTACACATATAGAAGTCATCTTCCCAGTACCAACCCTTATTCTTGGGAAGTGTATCTTCCATCACATCAAACCTGTGATGTTTGTGGGAGCAGCCATGCTCTTAAGGAACCTGGCCCCCTGCCTGTAGTTTATTGAATGAAAGGTAACACCAACGATTCCCTTCCCTGGGATATTTGAAACTAATTCCAGGGTTGATCGTCAGTGTCCAAAACCAGGGCATGCTGGCTGAACGACAACCCTGTTTGAGACTAGGGAAGATGGGGAGTCCCTCTTTGGAGGCAGAAGTTGTTAAGTGTTACTTGGGGAGCCATGTTTTTTGCGTGTAGACACAGCTAATTGTGGGGAATAGGAATGAGGCCAACAGAGGACCTAGGGATTGAAAGAGAGTCCTGAAGATGTTGAAACTTTTGGTCCCAGTTGTTCCAAGGGGCCAGCTGGATTCTTGTTCTTCCACAGCTCCATTGCTCAATCTTTCCTTGGGATCTGGGAGCAAATACATTTCAGTTGTGGCCTAAGTTAGCTCAAGTTCAGTTTTTTTCCCCTTGTAAAAAAGCGTCCTAACTGATTTAACATTAAAAATTACATTCTTACTTACACATTGCCTCTCAACCTTGTCAACAAGTATGCATAATTTTTATACAGTTGTAACTAGTGGAGCTTTATATAATTTTTATCTTGCTTTCTCTTACTTAGGGGTTCCCTGATATTAGCTCATTTGGTAAAGAATCTGCCTGCAATGCAGGAGACCCTAGTTCGATTCCTAGGTGGGAAAGATCTGCTGGAGAAGGGATAGGCTACCCACTTCAGTGTTCTTGGGCTTTCCTTATGGCTCACCTGGTAAAGAATACAGCTGCAATGTGGGAGACCTGGGTTTGACCCCTGGGTTGGGAAGACCCCGTGGAGAAGGGAAAGGCTACTCCCTCCAGTATGTAATAGTTATGAATTTTTGATATGTTTAAAATTTAATATTATTATACTTGGTACAGTAAATATCTTAAATACATTAAATATCATTACATATTTAAATATCTTAAAATCATTAAATATCTTAATACATTTACAGTAACTAGTCAGTAAAAATATAAAAGTATCCTACTACACGGTATTCAGAGTAATCATTTTAGAAAAATTTTTTCTTGGGGTACAGTTGATTTACAATGCTGTGTTAGTTTCAGGTGTGCAACAAACTGAATCAGTTATAAATATGCATATAGCCACTTTTTTTTATTAGTAGATTCTTTTTCCATGTAGGTCATTACAGAGTACTGAGTAGAGTGCACTCTGCTATATAGAAGGTCCTTATTAGTTATCTATTTTATACAGAGCAGTCATTAAAAAAAATTTTTTTTTTAATTGGTAGTGCTGGGTCTTCATATCGGCATATGGACTTTTTTTCTCTAGTTGCGGCATGTGGGCTTCTCTTATTGCAGAGTACCAGGTCTAGAGCACATAGGTTCAGTAGTCGAGGCTCACTGTCTTAGCTGCCCTGTGGCATGTGGGATCTCCATTCCCTGACCAGGGATGGAACCCACATCCCCTGCATTGGAAGGCAGATTCTTAAGCACTGGACCACCAGGGTAGTCCCCAGAGTAATCATTTTCATACTTAAGAAATATTACATCTGTGACAATTAAAAGTTATCCTTTCTTGAGTGTTCCTTCTGTTTCAGGTACTATATATATATTACACATATTCCTCATAGCAACAGGGAGGAATTATTGTTTCTAGTGTAGTGATATGAGAAGCGGCTCAGAGAGGCAATGTTACATGCCCCAGATCACATAGAAAGTAGTAGACTAAGTCTTGGCCCATCCCACTGCAAAGTCATTATTTCTTTCTATGCAACATGGCATTTTACTGCCATGGTGATTAGTCTGCTTAGGCTGACATAACAAAATACCATAGACTGTGTTGCTTAAACAACAGATACAGGTTGGATCCCTGGGTTGGGAAGAGCCCCTGGAGAAGGTAATGGCAACTCACTGCAGGATTCCTGCCTGGGAAATCCCATGGACAGAGAAGCCTGGCGGGCCACAGTCCATGGGGTCGCAATAGAGTCGGACATGACTCAGCAACTAAACAACAATTATTTTCTCATGGCTCTCAAGATCAAGGTGTCAGGAGATTGGATTCCTCTGAGACCTCTGGCTTGGATGTGGCCCCATTCTCACCGGTCCTCACATGGTCTTTGCTCTGTGGACACACACCCTTGGTGTCTCTGGGTGTCTGTGCTGTGTCACTCGGTCGTGTCCGGCTCTTTGCAACTATGTGGACTATAACCCTCTAGGCCCCTCTGTCTTTGGGATTCTCCAGGCGAGAATATTGGAGTGGGTTGCTATTCTCTTCTCCAGAGGATCTTCCTGATCCAGGGATTGAACCCAGGTCTCCTGCATTGCAGGTGGATTCTTTACTGTCTGAGCCACCAGGAAAGCCCAAGAATACTGTAGTGGATAGCCTATCTCTTCTCCAGGGGATCTTCCCAACTCAGGAATCAAACTGGGTTCTCCTGCATTACAAGTGGATTCTTTACCAGCTGTGTGTTTAATCTCCTCTTACACTAGTACCACTCAGCACCTACCCTAACTGCCTCATTTTAACTCAGTGACCTCTTCAAAATCAATATTTCCAAATACAGTCACTTTCCCAGGTACCCGGGGTTATGGCTTCTACACATGAATTTCGAAGAGACACAATTCAGCCCATAATGTGATTTACTACAGCAATTCCACCCTTGGCTGACATTTACCCTCCTGGATTTTGGATGCTTCGGATTGGGCTTGATATTTGGCTTTTAACACTTTGCTTCTGCTGACTTCAAAATCCCTGTTTTCGTCTGCAAATGCAAAGAGCATGTAAACTAAAGATACGCACGTTGTGTTGCACTGTTGGACTCCATTACATGTCGTTCTGTTGGGTCCAGTGAGCCTCCTTTTATTAACACACTAAAATACTTATTGAACAGTCTGTGTGTGTTAAACATGAACATCTAGTGTAAAAATGAAGAAACACGATATTCTTGGAAAGATCAAGGTGAATCGGCCATGGATCCTGTCTGACGATTTTCATCTAGTGAAGAAAAGAAAAGAAAAAAAAACCCAATAGTTATAATAAGAGGAATAAAAGTTAAAGCAAAGTGTACTTTAAGAGTTGTTGTTTAGTTGCTAAATTGCATCTGACTCTTGTGACCCCATGGACTGTAGTCTGCCAGTCTACTCTGTCCATGGGATTTCCCAGGCAAGAATACTGGAGTGGGTTGCCATTTCCTTCTCCAGGGGATCTTCCCAGACCAGAGATCGAACCCACGTTTCATACATTGCAGATGGATTCTTCACCAACGAGCCACCTGGGACTATTTCTCTGTACTTTAAGAGATATACAGATAGGGCTTCCCTGGTGACTCAGTGGTAAAGAATCCGCCTGCCAATGCAGGAGACACAGGTTCAATCCCTGAACTGGGAAGATCCCCTATACGGTGGCACAACTAAGCTCAAGCCTCAATTATTGAGGTGAAAGTCACTCAGTCATGTCTGACTCTTTGCAACCCTATAGTCTATGGCATTCTCCAGGCTGGAATACTGGAGTAGGTAGACTTTCCCTTCTCCAGGGCATCTTCCTAATCCAGGTCTCCCACGACACAGGCAGATTCTTTACCAGCAGAGCCACAAGGGAAGCTCAAGAACACTGGAGTGGGTAGCCTATCCCCTCCTCTTCAGCAGATCTTCCTGACCCAGGAATTGAACCGGGGTCTCCTGCATTGCAGGCAGATTCTTTACCAACTGAGCTATGGCTATTGAGCCTGTGCTCTACAGCCCGGGATCTGTAACTACTGAGCCTACATGACGCAACTACTGAAACCCATTCACCCTAGAATCTGTGCTCTACAAGAGAAGCCACTGCAATGAGAAGCCTGCTCACCCCAAGGAAGAGGGGCCCCTGCTCACCACAACTAGAGAAAAGCCCACACAGCCACGGAGACTCAGTGCAGCCAAAAATAAAAAATAAAATAAAATAAAAAATTTTTTTAAAAAGAGAGAGAGTTGATCAGATAAACATTGTAGAGATTCTGAGGAACAGAAGATAATTTGCAGCTGGGGAGACTGGGGAAGACTTTCAGGAGGGGATTAGCTGGGACCTGAGCCACGAGTAGTGTTTAAACCTGTGAAGAATAAGGTCATTTCAGGAGCGCAGATCAGCATCCATGCTGGGCGGGTCACACAGTCCTGGAAGGCCCAGCGTCCTCCGAAAGGAAGCACTAAATGAGGGCCCAGACGTCTCCAAACAGCAGGAGGGGAAAAGAGGTCAGCACCGTGATTTATCAACCTGAAACGTATTATTAAGCCAGAAGATGAAGTTTATTTTCCTTTCAGATAATATTACCCTGCTCACTTCCCATCCATTCCTCCATCCACTGCAATCGGACTTCTAAAGTCAACAAAACCTCCTACTTACCAAAGTCAGTGGTCCCTATTCAGTTTGCATCCCACTTACCTTTCTGAAGAATTATACTTTTCTCCTTCTTGAAACTTTCTCTGGCCCCTCATCTCCCTTCCTTCCCCGTCCACTCCCGAGTCTGCACTTCCTGGCTCTCTACCCACTACATGAGCTCTCCACCCACTACATGAGCTCTCTACCCACTACATGAGCTCTCTATCCACTACTTTTCTGAGCGTTCACTTCCTTGTTTCCACTACCGCCTATTTGCTGATGTCTTCCAAATCTCTATTTTCAGGCAGATTGCTCTTCCAAGTATTTTAAGTCTCTACCTGGATGCGTCATGAGTTTCTCAAACTCAGGAACCAGATTCACTTTCCTTTTTTAACCTGCGCTCACTGCCTACATGATTTCTACAGTCTGTGGCTTTAAATTCTCTTCATAAGCCTAATGACTTCAAAGTGTGTATCTCTAGCCAGGCTGGCTGCCCTGGATTCCAGACTCCTGCATGCCTTCTCGGTATCTGCATTCAACTCTTTAACAGTTGCCTCTGGGACTTCCCTGGCGTTCAGTGGTTAAGGCTATATGCTTTCACTATAGGGGTCATGAGTTCGATTCCTGGTTGGGAAACTAAGATCCCACATGCCACATAGTACAGTTTAAAAAAAAAGAGAGAGAGAAGGTGTTATATGGGGGAGAAGGGTGGTCCCTTAATCCAATATGACTGGTGTTCTTATGAGAAGAGAGACACGTGAAAACACAGAGACACAGGGAGATAGCCATGTGAAGATGGAGGCAGAGATTGTAGTGATGTATCTATAAGCCAAGTAATGCCAGGATTGCTGGGCACCACCAGAAGCAGGAAGAGGCAAAATAAAAAGATGTGTCCGTAGAGCCTTCGGAGAGAGACCACGGCTCTGAAAACATTCTGATTTTGGACTTCTAACCTCCAGAACTATCAGATGACAAATTACCCTGTTTGAAACTTCCTAGTCCATGGTACTGTTATAGCAGCCCTAGTAAACAAAAACCATTAAGAAAAAAATACATCCTTTGGGCTTCCCTGGTAACTCAGTGGTAAAGAATCTACCTGCCAATGTAGGAGACATGAGATAGATCCCTGGTCTGGGAGTATTCCATGTGCAACTAATCCCACGCACAACGATTGCTGAGCCTGTGCTCTAGAACCCGGGAGCTGCTATTACTGAGCCCTGAGTATTCTTCTCAGTAAAAACATGTTAAGATCCGCCATCGTCTCAAATCTATAGGTAACCATCAATACTTACTGATTTGTAGTAAATTACTGAAAAGTGAATTGTGATCGTGCAAAATGATGGGCATTTAGAGAGATTTATTGTAGCACTGTTACAATAGCAAAATACTGGCAATAACCTATAGTCCATCAACAGGGGAATTAGTCCAATGACTGATCATTCTGTATCTGTGCTGCGCTTAGTCTCTCAGTCGTGTCCAACTCTGCGACCCCATGAACTATAACCTGCTAGGCTCTTCTATGCATGGAATGCTCCAGGAAAGCATACTGGAGCAGGTTGCCATTTCCTTCTCCAGGGAATCTTCCCAACCCAGAGATCAAACCCAGGTCTCCTGCATTGCAGGAGGATTCTTTACAGTCTGAGCCACCAGGGAAGTCCAAATATCTACTCAGCTATTAAAAATTATAACTTTGGTCCATGTTTGAGAAAAGCAAGGACTCATGCATATCGTTTGCTGTCATTCATGAAAAAAAAGAAAAAATTTACACACACACATGAACTCACACACACACGATGTGATAAAAAGTTTCTGAAAGGACATAGAAGAAAATGACAATATTTGCTTCTAGGGAGAAGAAACTGATGATCTTCAATTAAATAATGAACAAATAACTAATAAATAAATGAAATTTCAGAGTGTGTGAAGGTGTGTATGTTTAAATTCATCCAAGTATGCCATGAGGGTTTAGTGGCATTTCACTGGATTTTTCTACTCTCATGGACTAAGGAAAGTATTCTGTGATGAAAAATCAGAGGGAAGCCAAAATTTAAATGAGAGAAAAAAGATAACCATTACAAAGTGGTCTTCGGCGTAAACTTTGTAAACATTTACTGATCCAAACAGACCACTTCTTACTATGTGAACTTTTTAACTGAAGTACAAAATGCATAAAGAAAAAGTCACTCATCATCTAAGTAAACACACCCTGTAAACAGCACCTCGATCAAGACATGGAATGTTCCAGCACTCCCCAAAGCCCCTGTGCCTTATCTCAGTCCTTTCCCCCTCCGCAAAGACAACCAGTCTTCTGACCTCTGTAAGGGGAATGCAGTTGTCCCCGGTTGTGAACTTGCCATCCATGGCACCACGCAGCCTGTCTCCACCCACACTCGACACCCCTCATGCTGTGAGACCATCACCATCTTATCTCCACCGCTCCCCACGCCCACCGTACGCCCAGGCCAATTTATTCATCTATCCTGCTAAAGGCCACATCGTCTACGTCCACGCCGGGGCTCTTACAAATGATCTCGATGTGAACATCATTGTACACATTTACTGCTGCACAGACAGACACATTTCCATTGGGTATTGAATTCGTTTTTTATCGCTGCTGGAGCAAATTACCACAAAGTGCTCAGCGTTGAGCAACACACATTTATTATCATTCAGCTCTGGAGGTCACAAGTCTGGAGTGGACCTCACCAGGCTGAAACCAAGATGTCAGCAGGACTTCCTCTTTTATGGAGGTGGGGATCCATTATCCTGCTCATTCGGGCTGTCGGCCGAGCTTAGTTTCTTGCTGCTGGAGGATTGAGGTCCCCATTTTCTTGCTGGCTTTCAGCTGAGTCATTCCCAGCATCTAGACGCCTCTGCCTTCCTTGCCTCATGACTCTCCATCTTCAAAAACCACAGCGGTGCCTTCTGACCCTTCTCCTGTTCTGTGTCTCTGTCAGGCAGCTCTCTCCGACCACAATGGGAAAGGTTTCTGGCTTTTAAGGATTGACATCATTAGATTGGTTCCACCCATTTAATATAGGTTAATCTTCCCATTGGCTTCCCTGGTGGCTCAGATGGTAAAGAATCCGCCTGCAATGCAGGAGACCTGGGTTCAATCCCTGGGTTGGGAAGATCCCTTAGAGAAGGGAATGGCTACCCACTCCAGTATTCCTACCTGGAGAATTCCATAGATGGAGGAGCCTGGTGGGCTACAGTCAACGGGGTCCCAAAGAGTTGGACACAATGGAGGGATTAACGCTTTCATGTTTTTTTTTCAGTCTTCCCATCTCAAGGTCTGTAACCTTAATCATATCTGCAATTTACCTTTTACTGTATAAGGTAACATTGTCTTGGGTTCCCAAGATTAGGAGACATCACTGGGGGAAGAGAATGGTGTATATATATATATATATATTTTTTGCCTACGTTCCCTGTGCTGTACAATACTACATTATACATAGTAGTTTGTATTTTTTTTCTTTTTTCTTTATAAACTGAGGCTAGAGGTCAAATGATATATCCTGAGGCTTGTTGGTTTGTCTAGTTTTAAATACTTATGTATTTATCAGCTTGTACCCAAGCTTAGTTGCAGCACGTGGGAGCCTCTAGCTGGGCATGCTCACACTTAGTTGTGGCATGTGGGATCCAGTTTCCTGACCAAGGATTGAACCTGTGCCCCCTGAATTGGAAGCATAGAGTCTTAGCCACTGGACCACCAGGGAAATCCCTGCTTGACTTCTTTTGTGAAATGTCTGTTCAAGTCTTTTGCCCATTTAAAGAACTGGATTGCAAGCAGATCCCTTTTTGAACTGTGAAAACATTCATTAAGGCGGGATTTTCCATCTGAACAGTGTTAAAATGCTCAGAAAGTAAAATAGACCATTTGAATGCATTTAGAATTTCATGCAGTAAAAGTACCTTATGCCATTCAAAAGAACATTTTGCTTTTTTCCCGTAAGTAAAGCTTAATCTATTAGTATAATGAAATCAGCAACAGAAACTCACATCTGCATGTGCATTAGGACTCACAAAGTGGTTTTGGATGCATTCCCTCATTCTGCTTCATAAGAAGGAACAAATGAAATGTTGCTTGCTAGTCTTGTTTTCATACCATATATTACTTCCCCCAAATGCAAAAATCAAGGCAAAATGCATGTATTAAAAATAATTGTTGTTGGGGTAATCAGTTGCATAATTTGTGAATTTAAGAATTTTTCTTCTTTGCTCACAATTATCTCTAATTTGGTGATACATCAGATATATGCTTGCAGAATTTCTAACAAACCCTCCAGATCTCAGTGCAGAAAGCCATTGCTTTCTGAGAGCTGCTGTTTAAGTCAGGAAGAGGGCATAAATCCACAGAAGCCTGGTGATTGGAAATGTGTCTGTTGCAGAGACTGGGAGCAAACCTCCATTGTTGCGAGCTGCTGAAAGACACAAATCAGGCAGACATTTTTTCAAGAAGCAGATCACAAATAACCTTTCTACATTACAGATGCCTTTTTTTTTTTTTCCCATTCCAGACTAGACACTAATTAAATTAGCTCTCTTAACCCTGATGCTCTTATAAAGAATTGTGCTTCTGTTTTGATGTCACATCTTTCTCAGACTGTGTGTGTCTGGGGGCAGGGCGTGCAGGGGCAGTCATATCCGTGCGCATGTGTAAAATGAGAGAAATTGTTGAAGAAAAGCACTGAGCAGGCATTAAAATTCTCAGGCTAAAAGGTACCCTGGCTTTTTTTTTCCGCTTCTTGACATTTTAAATACCACTGTGCTATAAAATATATAATCTCTTTCCCCATCAAGTTTGCAGCCTACAAGATAAGACAGGCCAATGTAAGAATGAAATGAAACATAGACATTTAATGACTTTTTTCTTTATATGGCCATCTCATAAGAAGTGAAGTTCTCTCCTCGTCTCAGTAAAAGCCACCAAGGATAGAAGGTTTTTCTTGCAAACGTGTGACCTGCAGCAGCTGTGTTCAGTTGTATTCCCTCTTCTTAAACCACCACTGACCCCCACACAGATTGTCACCTTGAGTCACTTCTTTATTCTTCATGTTTCTGTTGCTATCAGATTACTGCACCGGACATTGTGGAACCACTCGGCATTCACTCCCTGTTTCCTGTAACGACACTGCTCAGGGTCCGCCTCTCCCCATACAGTTCACGTGCTTCCTGGACCCTGAGCCCTCCTGAATCTAGGAGGAACAACAGGCTCAGGTCCAGACTCATCTATAGAATCTCATTCTCTGCCAGGGAGAGACACACGCCCCAGTTTTGCAAAGAGGTTTGCAGGGACTCTTGGGGATAAAGCTGCCCCATTCTCCTGAGAAAGATTCCAGGAGAAGAGACCTGGTCCCTTTCCCTCTACTTAAACTAGGAAGCCTGTGGGACTGAGTATAGATGGATGAACCTGATGCTGCAGAGCACAGGTGAGAGATTGGAAGACAGTGAGCCCTCAGACATCATCAGAGACTGAAATAAAACTAACACAGAGGCTGTCAGAGGCTGTTCTGAGTTTCCACTCACAGCCCATCTCCTTTAAGACTTAAGGCATAGTTTGAATTGGCTTTTCTGTTACTTACAGATGAAAGCATCTTTACTGAGATATTGTTTTAAATACAACATAGTCATAGAAAATCTGAGGGTTAGTAAGATTGGGAGATCAGGTGATGGCCATGAACATATAATTTGTTGCTCACAATTTCCAAGAGAAAGGGGCATGCTGCCCCAGGAGGGTCCACATGGGGAAACACCAGGATTGGTCAGGACCAGAGAGGAAGGGGTGAGCTGTGGGCAGGGGCCTTCATCATGGTGTCTGTGGGAGGAACAGGTGAGGCATGGGCAGCACCTCAAACAGCACACAAGCTTACTTTGGTCAGTGTGGTTTGTGTGAATAGTTTCAGTGGGCCCTGGAGCACAGGAGCTGTCTGTAGGTGTTGGGTACTTGGACCTGAGGTCATCATGGCGGGAGATTGTGACCTGGAGTGTGAGGGCCTGATAAAGGAGGTGTTGGGGTGTGAGTTCTGTATTGGTTGGTTGGCATTTAAAAAGCACACTTACAAGTAAGCTGTTTACTGTCTCCAGGAACTGCTTCACCCTGAAGGGGCAGTCCCTCCAGGATCAGCAAGGCCCCAGATGTCAAAACATCAGAATATGGAAATTAAAACCATGGTTAGTATATAATATACACTAAAAACTTAATAAAGTCACTTAAGAGATTATGCTTTTACTGTTGCTTTTGCAAAAGAACAGAGAAACAAAATAAAAAAACTTTTTTCTTTCCAAAAGAAAAAAATTGGGTCTTAGTTGTGGAACATAAGAGCTTTAGTTGCGGCATGCAAATTTGTGGGATCTAGTTCCTGACCAGGGATCAAACCCATGACCCCTGCATTGAGAGTACAAAGTCTTAACCACTGGACCACAAGGGAAGTCCCATGATTATGCATAATCTTTATGGAATGAAGCATTCTGAATTGCCCAGCTTCTATGAAGTTATTACCTTGGGTGTAGTCACTCTGAGAGTCCCTTGGACTGCAAGGAGATCCAACCAGTCCATCCTAAAGGAGATCAGTCCTGGGTGTTCATTGGAAGGACTGATGTTGAAGCTGAAACTCCAATACTTTGGCCACCTGATGCAAAGAGCTGACTCATTTGAAAAGACCCTGATGCTGGGGAAAATTGAGGGAAGGAGGAGAAGGGGATGACAGGGGATGAGATGGTTGGGTGGCATCACCAAACTTGATGGACATGGGTTTGGGTGGACTCTGGGAGCTGGTGATAGACAGGGAGGCCTGGCATGCTGTGGTTCATGGGGTCACAAAAAGTCAGACATGACTGAGCGACTGAACTGAAGTCACTTTTATTTTTAAATCTCTGATATCTTTATTTTATTAAAACCCCTCAGATCCTTTCCTCTTTCTCCTTTATTCATTCAACAATGTTTTTTGAACACCTAGTATGTGCTAGGTACTTTCTTGGGTACTGAAGACACAGCAAGGACCACAAAAAGCTCCTTCTGTTTTAGAGCTTATATTCAGGAGGTGGTGTTGGGAGACTATAAAAAAAGTAATTGAACAATTATATAAGACAATTTCGTATAGTGATGAGTACTAAGAAAAAGTAAATAGGTTGGGGAGATAATAGGTACATAGATGAGGCCTGGGGGAGAACTAGTTTTGATTGATAACCAATGAATATAATCCATTGCCTGCTCCTCCTCCCATGTCTACTCCTCTCTGGATAGATTCTGGGGTTATCTTATTTCATGCCTAGGGCTTCAAGGGCTTCTGAATGAAGTTGAAAGTAGCTTTTGCCCCTCCTCTCCCACACAACTGCCCTAGATGTTGAGGGTTTTTTGTTCTAAGGCTGTAGTTAGAATAAAGGCAACTCATCAAAACCATAAATGTTCTTTCTCTTCCTGTTCTTTTTTGTACTTCAGTCTAGCCATTACTACCTGTGTGTCTTCTCTGGACAGAACACTGTATTAGATGCTGGGTCTTCCATTCCACCCTATTCTACACATTTGGCATTTCCCAGTAAGGCTTGGAGTGTCACGGTCCTTCCCCACAGGTAACCATCTAGCTGCAAATAATTTGTGCTATTGCACCTAGATTTGTGAGTCTTTTAGTTGGATTCTTCTGTTTACTTGGTTGGTTTTGGCTATGTTCTGGCCTATCTTAGTCTGCTCTGGCTCTTTAATAGATTCCCCATAGCTCCCCATAGTTAGTTGCTCAGTTGTGGCTGACTCTTCGCAACCCCATGCAGGCTTCCCTGACCATGGGATTCTCCAGGCAAGAGTACTGGAGTGGGTTGCCATTTCCTTCTCCAGGGATCTTCCAGACCCAGGGATCGAAACCAAGTCTCCTGCAATGCAAGTGGATTCTTTACCATTTGTACCACCAGGGAAGCCCATAGACCCAGGGGCTTATAAACAACAGAAATTTACACCTCACTGCTCTAAAGCCTGGGAAATCTAAGATCAAGGCATCAGTAGATTCAGTGTCTGGTGAGAGCTTGCTTCCTGGATCACAGATGGCTATCTTCTTGCTGTGTGCTCACCTGGCAGGCGGGCAAAGGTGCTCTCTGGGGCCTCTCTCATAAGAGCAATAATCCCATTCATGAGGGCAGAATAAAGTACCGCTCTAAGGTCTCATCTCCCAATACAATCACAGTGGGGATCTGGCTTCAACACGGTGGGGGTCAGTGAACAGGGGGATGGCCATGGGCAAAGATGGCAGGAGAAACACAGCACCTCCAGGCCAAGGAGAGAGCCTCGGGGGAAGCCAGCTCTGCCAGCTCTTGATTTTGGACTTTCAGCCTCCAGAACTGTGAGAAAATCAAGCTCTGTTATTTAAGCCATCTGTTTTGTTAGGGCTAGCTCAGCTGGTAAAGAATCTGCCTGCAATGCGGGAGACCTGGGTTCGATCTCTGGGTTGGGAAGATCCCCCAGAGGAGGACATGGTAACCCACTCCAGTATTCTTATCTGGGAAATTCCACAGACAGAGGAGCCTGGCGGGCTACAGTCCATGGGGTTGCAAAGAGTCAGACACGACTTAGTGACTAAGCACAACACAGTACAGCAAACTAATACAGTGAAAATGAACAGAGTCCCCTGAAACACATTTCCCGCCTACAGGATTTTCTATTCCATCCATCCTGTCTTACTCATTTCAGATTTCACATCTTTGCTATTTTTCTTCTCTGCCCTAAAATGTGAACGTTTCTCCCCAGCATCCATTTATCTACTACTGAGAGTTGCACTTCACTTTTTCTTTAAACAATTACCCTTCTTGGGATTTCCCTGGGAATTGGGTGGTTAAGACTGTGTGCTTCCAATGCAGGGGACACGAGTTTGGACCCTGGTCAGGGAACTAAAATTCCATATGCCGAATGACATGGCAAAACAAAACAAAACAAAAACAACCACCCTTCTGAAACTCTCAATCCATGCAGTTTGGGGGGATGCCCCACCCAGTCCAGAGATGGGGACATGCAGGTTGGCAGAAGCGGAGTCACAGGGAGGCAGGTAGGTTGAGGGCTTCTCTGCAGCCCTAAGGAAGGAGATGTTTTCCACCTGGGCTGTGAAGTGGATAGGCTGAGATATCATTGCTGCCAGAGGCCACCGTTTGCCTTACGATTGAATCGACTTAGCAGCAGCAGCAGCAGCTTTATGACAATGCAGTGAGCTCAGGGAAGCAGGGCTGAGACCACATCCTAATGACATCATCTCATCTTGATCCAGCCTTCCTTGAGCTTATTTCTTGCCTCTTTAATTACATGAACCAACCAGGAGAGCTCACCCTGCCCACTTTTTTTTTTTTTTTTTTAAAGCAGGGTTGAATTGAGTTTTTTTAACTTGTAGCTAAAAGAGTCAAGACTTACAAACTAAACTGGACTAATTCCTGGACTAAGACTCAAGCCTTCCACTGCAAGGGGCGCAGGTTCCATTCATCCGAAGATCCCACATTTTGCGAGGTGCAGCTAAAATTTAAAAAAGACTCAGGAAAATAGTGAGGTGATTAGTGGTGTGTGTGCATGCTAAGTCACTTCAGTTGTGTCCAACTCTTTGCAACCCTATTGACTGCAGCCTCATGCCTCCCCACCCAGCCATACTGTATCACAACAGACCCTCTAAAAACCCCCAAGTGCTTTATCCTGCTCTCTCATTGGTTATTCTCTTTGGATTCTCCCAGGCCCTCTGGAAAAGGAAGTGACTTGCTAAAGGTTACATAGTAGGATTTGGGGGGTGTTGGTGACTGTGGCTGCCCACTGTGCTCTTTTAGCAGTTAGAATTAAATTTGCCTACAATGACAATAGCCCCAAATAACCGTGGCATAAATGAAACAGGAGTTTGCTTCTCTTTCGCGTGAAAGAGTGAAGGCTGGCCGTCTGGAGTAGAGGCAGCACCGTGGGAGCCAGACCTCTGCTTCTCCCCCCTTGTAGCTGTGCCACCAGTGACTTCCTCCCAAACCTGCTTCATGATGCCAGGTGGCTGCTGAAGCGCCTGCAGGCAGGGAAGAGGAGAGGAGGTTGTTTTTCCCTTTAAGAATCCCTGGCAGAAGTTGCACTTGTCATTTCTGCTTTCGTCCCATTGGACAGAATTTAGTCACACTAAGCTGCAAGAGAGACTGGGAAATGTAGTCTACATACTGGATGGCTGTAGTCCCAGCTAGTAGGGGGCAGAGCTGTCTTACCAAGGAAGGGGAAATGGACACTGAGGGGCAATTCCAGCCTCGGTCATGCCCTCTAAGTCTCTTCGGCTCACTAGTTGTTCAGCCCAGTCCCACCCCTAGGTTGTTGTTTATTGCTTCATATTTGGGTTCTATTTCCTCAGATAGTTTGTGAGCTCTCCATGGGCTAAAGTTGTATTTAATTCTTTGCATCTCTGGCTCCTAGGATTGAGCTTTTTATAGTATATCATGATAATCATTCACTGATATATGGTAAGGAAAGAAGGATTTGTTAACAGGAAACAAAAAGCTAGGTGTTATACAGCTTAATTATTACTCAAAGACATCACCCAGCAAGAAGTCAAGTCTACAGTCTTGCCCAGGCTTTGAAATCAGTTCAGTTTTAGAATCCTGGGTTTACTTCCTGTGAGCTGGAAGTTCATGGAAAAGCGAGTAAAGGTCTCTGAGTCTTATTTTGCTTATTTATTAAAATAGGAATTGTGACACCTTCCCTTCAGTGTTTCGAGAATTCTAAAGATGATTTATGTAAAATACCCAGCACATTATGGGTTTCATTCACTCCCCCCTTTAATCTTCAGTAAGTGATAATGGCTTGGGGGTTGGTTACAGCTGGAGGCTATCCAGCTTTGTGTATGTCTAAGTCAGCAGCTCAAGATTACTCCCTGCCAGGAGAAAAGTGCCTTTTCTTCCTCTGACTTCTGCACTTAAGACTCAATCTTTGTCCTTGAAGAGCACAACAAAGGAAGATTCAAAATACAATTACAATGTTAATATAAGAAGTATCTAGGTTTGCACACATGACTGAATAAATAGCATCTTTTGGAAGATTTTCTCTGCAGTGACTTGCAAATAGCAACTGTAACTTAATTATTCAGAGAAGTTCCAGGCACAGCTCCTTTGCCTCTGTACCTCCCTCTTCTGGAACACTGACAAATCAGTCCTTGGGCGACTTTCAGAAAGTTATTTAGAAGGTTATTCCAACTTGGATATAGGATACTTGGTCCCAAAATATCATATTTGCTAAAGGATCAACTCCTGATTAGAAAATGCCTATAGTCTGCTTCTTTTAAATATTTCTCTAAATGAGCCAATAGGTCAATTTTTTGCTTATATTAAGTACAGTTTTTTTTTTTTTTTTTTTCTCATATTAAGTCCAGTTTCTGAGGTTTGCAACTGTAAGAGTCTAATATATAAGAATTATAAATTATATTTTCCCCCTTTTCAAGCACATCTTTCCTGTATTTTAGGGCAGGACCATAGCCTTTAAGGGCTTCCCTGGTGGCTCAGATGGTAAAGAATCTGCCTGGAATGTGGAGATGGATCCTTGGGTGGGGAAGATCCCTTGGAGAACGGAATGACTACCCACTCCAGTATTCTTGCTGGGAGAATCCCATGGACAGAGGAGCCTGGTGGGCTACAGTCCATGGGGTCACAAATAGTAGGACATGACTGAATGACTAACACATAGCCATCAAGTGTAAGC
Organism: Bos indicus; assembly: GCF_029378745.1. Taxonomy (NCBI): domain Eukaryota; kingdom Metazoa; phylum Chordata; class Mammalia; order Artiodactyla; family Bovidae; genus Bos; species Bos indicus. The sequence goes on along the minus strand of NC_091768.1, from coordinate 88,694,485 downwards.
CTGTCGTCACACACTTACCTCAGTTCAGAAGAGACCCAGACATTTCTCATATTTAGAAGGAAAAAGCAAGCAACTACTGATGAGAAGGGTGTTCCAACCTAGACTCCGCAGGAGCAAAATACTTCATCCAAAGAAATGTTGCACCTTCTACCTATAATAGTCTGTTTCATTCTTTTTAGCAAGGCTCTTCTCTTCTTTCCTTTAAACATCTGTGTGTGTTAGCTGTTCAGTGGGGTCTGACTCTTTGCGACCCCACAGGCTGTAGCCCACCAGGTCCTTCTGTCCGAGGAATTCTTCAGGCAAGAATACTGGAGTGGGTTGCCATTCCCTTCTCCAGGGGATCTTTCCTGCCCAGGGATAGAGCCCAGGTCTTCTGCATTGCAGGCAGATTCTTTACTGTCTGAGCCACCAGGGCAGCCCATCTTAAACATCTTAAGCATCTGTTAACTTAGCATGAGGCACTCACTTTTAAAGCTCCTTCCTGAGCTTGCATCCTAAGCTTCCTCTCTGACATCCACCGGTGAATACTGTCCCTGTTTTAGATACACAGACATCAACACCTGTGACCAGAGAGTGACCAGGCTCCTTGACACCCTTCCTCCTCTGTTGTCCTGCTATGACCTCTGCTCCAGTTCAGGCCCCCCTTCCTGTCTGCCTATCCTCCTCAGCAAAGCAAAGGAGTCCTGTTTAGGAGGAAGACTCTAGGGTGACTGCACACATCTATTCCTTTTTAAAACATTAATCTGCCCTAGCACTCCTTGCTTTTTTTTTGTGGAATTTTTAATGGGAGGAAATGTATTTGCCATGAATGGAACAGCAGCCATTGTCTTGGCTCTGTATTCTTCAGTGCTTTTCTTCAGTGGTTTCAAGCAGCGTGCATCCCTTGCTTTTGTAATTGCTTAAGCCTATACTATCGTGTAATGTAGTTTTTTTTTTTTTTTTTAATGTTTCTTTCCTTTATTAAAAAAAAAAAAAAACATTTTGGAGTGTGGTGTACAGACACACCTCCCATGGCTTTGGGTAGGATACAGGCTCCAGATAGAAAGACAGGAGTTGTGGAGGGACAGTACCTGGGGGTCTAAAGGGGCTGAGCCCTTCAGCACTTCTGGGCAGGGGCCGGGCACCATGGTGGGCAGGTGGGCCGGCTGGCATATGGCCACCACGGCCACCACGGCAGGTCTGCAGCATCACCCCTCCCAGGCAGTCAGGTCTGCCATCTGCGTCCACTGCTGCAGAGGCTGGGAGGGATCATCCAGGGAGACTGGACAGGCTCATGACTATAGTGTGGCTGTCAGTTACAAAGCCTAAGATGTGACTCAAGCTGGTCAGTGTCCCTGTGAGGTGGAAGATTATGGAAAAGCTTATTTTGCCTATCTATTAAAATGGGAACTGTGATACCTCCCTTTCAGTGTTGTGAGAATTCCAAAGATGATTTATGTTAAATGCCCAGCACATGATGGGTTTCATTCACTCCTCTCTTTAATCTTCAGCAAGTGATACCAGCTTGAGGGTTCTCTACAGCTGGACGCTATCCAGCTTTGTGAGTGTCTAAGTCAGCAGCTCAGGGTTACTCCAGGACAGGAGAAAAGTGTCTGGGTCGAAATGCCAACATGATTAGGCTAGATCATTACGAGGGACTGAGACAGATGCAGGAGGAATGACCATCTCTCTCTTCTCTTTTGGGATTGCAGCCTGGAGGGATCACAAATGGAACACCTCCAGTGGCCATCTTTCCCACCATGCAGAAAGAGCCTGCCTGGGAGTGAAATAATGGAGAAGGAAGCCAGCTCAGAGAGGCAGGAGAGAGCTCAGTGACCAGCAGGAGGTTCCCCCAAGCCTGGACTTTAAGCAAAGTTTCTGATGTTTATGACAGGAAGACTCTAAAATATACGGCTTAAAATCATCTTTCCCCTCCTTGTTACGCACAGCTCTTCCATATTTGGGGCCAAGGCTTTATAAACACAGGCTGGTACAACGTCGGGGCACTGAAATAATAAACAAATATTCACAGGCAGTCTTGTGTATCTCTTCACTTCAACCAATCCCTGAGCCAGACTAGGACCATGTATTTGTTTCAAGTCAAATTTGAAAGCTTTAAATCTTTCTTATGTGTGTATCTTGCCATCTCAGTTTTGACTGGGAGCTCTTGAATGACAACATGAATGTTTCTATCTTTTCGGTGTCCCTGAACACTGCTCAATATATTGCAGGTACAAAATCCCTTACCCAAAGTCTTGGGGGTCATTTGTGTTTCAGAACTCAGAATATTTTCAATTTTAGAAAGGTAACACAGAGCATCAAAGTCCCCAGTGGGGTCTCAGGAAGTTCCTTGTAACTAAATGCAGTGATATATTTGCATGTGATATTTACACTGATGGGAGTAAATGAAGACTGAATGACCTCATATTATTGTGGGTCAAGGTTTGCAAACAAGTGAGTCTTTAAATAATTTTGTATTTTGGAACTTCTGAGGGTTTAGAATTGGGCGTCAGGGTCTGTGTCCCTATTATCTGTCCTTCATCACTCTTACTTTCTAATATTTAGGTGTCTTTGCTTCCTTGCTCTGATTTCATTTTCCGGGATTACAAGAGTATTGAATAATAAGTGGCAGGGACCATTCTTGCTTTAGTCCTGACTCCAGCAGGAAAGAACATATTTGGGGGGTGTTGTGCTAATTTTTGATAGTAGCATCTAGAGAAAAGAGGTCATTTTGCTTATGTCTACGTACCTATAAACTTGTGGCTGTAAAAATGTAAATACTCATGATTCTAATTTCTAGGGGATTATAAGAAATTTATCCACATAATATTAAGAAGCTCTTCTTTTTTTAAAAGTTAAGTTTGTTTATTTATTTTATTTTTCACTGAGCTGGGTCTTCATTTCTTTGTGAAGGCTTGCTCTAGTGCAGTGCGCTGGGACTCACTGGTGTGGGGCTTCTCACTGCAGTGGCTTCTCTTGTTGCAGAGCATGGGCTCTTGGCCCACATGGGCTTCAGTAGTTGTGGCCCACGGGCTTAGTCACTCCGTGGCGTGTGGAATCTTCACGGGCCAGGGATCGAACCTATGTCCCCTGCAGTGGCAGGCAGATTCTTATCCACTGTACCACCAGGGAAATCCAAGAAGCTCTTCTACTTAAACATTTTCAAAATGTTATAAAATGAATCTTTTCTACCCTTTTTCTTACGTAATTTGGGTCCACCCCCCAAAACAAAGAAGATATTTATAGAATTAATAAAAGATCTTTCTAAGTAAATGGATGGATCCAGACAAGGGTGTAACAAATATTTTACAATTATAATCTTCACCACAGATTTTTCTAGAGGACTGACAGTTGGAATGGAAGTATAAAGTCAATAATTATCTAAAGACTGACTTAGTCTTTATGCTTTTAAGAATAGCTCAGTGGATAAAGAATCTGCCTGCAATGTAGGAGACACAGTAGATGTGGGTTCAATCCAGCAGTCTTATACAATAATTTCAAGAAAATACAACCTCAAAATATATATATATATAACATGAAAGCTAAAATGAAAATATTTAAAAGGAATTGGAGAAAAAGTAAAGATATACCTTCAATAGAGTACTTTAGAAAGATCATTGGGAAACCTGCAAAAAAAAAAAAAAAAAATCAGAGTCAGAAAAAGCCATAGACAGAGTCCAACAAGAGTTACCGAACAAACAATAACCAAAACATACAAAACCCCACAAAACTATGGGGAAAATATCTCACCTGTAAATGAGAAACAGGTGTATATCAAACAGAGCATATCAAAACTGTTTTAGGAAAGAAAGATACATTTAGGATCAGTCTGAAGTTTATGAGAAAAGATTGAAATAAATACAGAGAAAATAAAGCAGAGAAAGCCCCTCTACCAAGCCCCTAACAACAAATAAAAAGGAATTGTGTATCGGAGTGCACCACACCTGCCGATGTGTGAGAAAGCTATGCTAGGGTGTCCGGTCTCTGAGATTCAAGTCGCAACTCCTGACCCCTCTTCCTCTCCTCCAACACTGGGATTTTCCCCAGGGTCCTCACTAGCGTGTTGTAATCCAGAAGGGAGCCAGAACCATTAACAAAAAACGTAAACTGCCCTCACCATCCCCACCCCTTGGGCCACTAAGCTGCCCTTCACTCCAGGACGATTTGTTTGGACAGAACTAAGCTCTGTAGAATCAAGCAGATCATAACATTTTAAAAGGAAAGTGAAATTCTATTTTAAGGGAAACTTGCTAAAACAACGCAGAGACCAGCTATTTTTGGATCACGAAATACTTTCATATCTTTAAGGAGAGACTATTCTGTTTCCTGTATAGTCCCTGATGGGAAATACTAGCTATTAAAAATTGTTGCAATTCTATTGTTTTACTTATTTTCTACAAATAATTTCTCAACTCAGTCTATTATCATGATACTATGATAATTTATCTTCTGGTGCATAAAGTGTTAAGCTTTAACATGTCTAAAATATACCAATGACTATAGTATTGTGATTTGCTTGCTATCAGAGGACTTGTTTTTCCTTGGAAAAGTCAGGTTTTAGCTTTTTAAAGAAGGAACCCAGGGGCATTCCCTGATGGTCCAGTGGTCAGAACTCGGCACTTCCACTGCTGGGTCCTGGGTTCAAACCCTGACTGCGGAACTAAGATCCCGCAAGTTACACTGTGTGGCAAAAAAAAAAGAAAGAAGAAGAAGAAAGAAAGGAGCACAATTTTAAGAGAGAATGCTCTTTCCAATTTAAAAGGGTCTGAAGAATGAGACAGAAGGTCATTTACAAGCATACGCGTTGAGCATTTACACTAAACCACCCCAGAGCAGTAAGTCTACACCGCAGCCCTCACTGCGGTCCCTGTGGGAAGATGGAGAGAGATGGCCTGCCTCCCTGTCCTCCACCAGGATGTGTTGAATGGATTCTCTTCTGCAGAAATAGAGCTTAAGAGATGGGGGCTGAGGACTAGAGTTTACCTGGAAGCTGAGCCTGACTGAGAGCAGAAGCGCTGGCCAATGTCCAGTTTGGGGGACTGTCATAGGAGCTGGGAGCATACAGTTCTCCACGGAGGGTCCTAAGGAAGGAAATCAGCCCCAGTCTATCTCTCTATGGGTTACTGTAAGGCTTAAACAAAAAATCAATGGGACTGCTGCTAGATCTAGGCCCCAAAGAACTGAAAGCAGGGACTCAAGCAGACACTTGAACACCCGTGTTCATAGCAGGGCTCTTCCTGAGGGCCTAAAAGTGGAAACCATCTAAATGTCTGTCAACAGACACGTGAATAAACAAATCATGGGAGATGCACACATGGAGTGTCATCTCGCCATCCGAAGAGAATGAAATTCTAAGTGACGTTGTGGATGAACCTTGGAAACATACTAAGCGAAATAAGCCAAATGCCAAAGGATGACTATGATTCCATTGCGACCCCACGGACTGCAGCCCGCTAGGCTGCCAGGTTCCTCTGTCTGAGGAATTTTCCAGGCAAGAGTACTGGAGTGAGTTCCCATTTCCTTCTCCAGGGGATCTTCCCAACCCAGGGATCGAACCCGGGTCTCCTGCACTGTGGGCAGACTCTTTACTGTCTGAGCCACCAGGGAAGCCCATATGAGGTACCTAGAAGAGGCACATTCATAGTAAAAAGTAGAGAAAGGACCGTGAGGAGTGCGTAATGGGGCAGTACTGTTTAATGTACAAAGCTGGGACTAACCTGGTGGCCCAGTGGCTAAGGCTCCATGCTCCCAGTGCGGGAGGCCTGGGTTTGATCCCTGGTCAGGGAACCAGATCACATATGCCACAACTAAGAGTTCAAATGCTGCATGCAGCAACTAAAAACGAGATCTTGAACGCTGCAATTAGAAGACACTGCATGCCGCAACTAAGACCAGGGGCAGCCAAATACATCAACAAAAATAAATATTTAGGAAAAAAAAAAGAATTGAGCTGGCTATGCTAGTGCTTTTGCCTTGAAAAAAATTGGTTCAGAGCTTTTGTTTAGCGTGATGAAAATGAAAAAACTTTATTTAGTTGTGGTATCTGTACAGCATTGTGAAGTACGTATTGCATCCAAACTATACACCTAAAGTAGCTAAAATGGCAAATTTTGTGTTATGTGTATTTTGCCACAATCAAAACCAAAAACAAAATAAAAGGCAATGTAATACTCAAAACTTAAAATTGCCACAAAGTTCCCTTGTCTGCCTGACACAGTGATTCTCCCAATAAATGCTAGTTTCTCTTCCTTCTCTGACCCCACCGTCCCAACCCTGACATTCCCCACTCTTAGCTCTTAGGCGATAGTTGATGCTCCAGGACACCTCCATATATTTAATTTATTCTTACTTTGGAGAAAGTTGTTCTTAAACATCCTTGAAAGAGGTTGCAAAGCGAGACTCAATTCCAAGAGTTTCCTTTCTGTCTCTGTTGTCATCAGGGTCCCCCTCTCTATTTTCCCAACCACAGACCCATGAGGGCCTCATCATTAAGAAAACCAACCAACCAACCAAACAAAAAACCTTGAAGCCATATTTTCCTCCAGAAACTGCCCCAATTCAGAACTGCCTGTCCTGTTTCTACTCAACTCTGTCCTTGACCACTGCCATCTGGCCTCCCTCACCACCACACAACTGAAATGACTGGTGTCAAGAGGACCAATGATTCCCCCTTTGCCCAAACCAAGAGTCAGTGCCCACCTTCCTTGGCCTCACTCTGGCACCTGGTGGTGACCACTTCCTCTTGATGCACCATCTTTTCTTGGCTCCTTTGGTGTCTTCTTCTAGCTTTGCTCCTTCTTTGACATTCCCTCTCGATCTCCTTTGCTGACTCCTTCTCTGGTATTCTAAAGTTTGAAGCTCATTTTATATTCTATATTTTTGCCCTCTATGATCTCATCCTGTGTCATGGCTGTAAATGCCATTCATAAGCTGATGACTTCAAATTTATTACTCTAGTCCTGACCTTTCTCTTGAACACCAGACTCATAAATTCAGTGGCCGACTGAACTTCTCCAACACCATTTGATAGGCATCTCAAATTTAAGAGATCTAAAAAAAGAACTTTTTGCCCATCTTAACCGCCCCACTCACAAGCAAGTTTTTTCTTCATCTTCCCCATCTTGACCAATATAACTACCATGTGCAGCCCAAACCCTACGGACCTGAACCCTGCTGAAACTGCGATGGCGTCCTACTGCACTCAGAATGAATGACACTCTGGACACAGTCCCTCAGGCTGAGATGAGCAGGCCGCTGCCCACCTGTGACATCATTTGGCGCACCCTCTCTTTCTCTCAGTGAACCCCGTGTTGAGTCTTCTGTTTCCAGGACACGTTGAGCTCAGTCCTGCATTTCTGCCAGCTGTTCGCCTGCCTGGAAGGCCCTATCCCCAGATACAGCTTCAGCTGATTTTTTCCCTTGGCTTCTCTGTGTGCTTTGTGGAATCGTCTGTTTCCCGACCCAAGGCCCTCAGCAGTGAGACTGTGGAGTCCTAACCACCAGGCCACCAGGGAATTCCCAGCTGATTCTTTCTTGTCATGTAAGTGTCTGCTCGGATTATATTCCCTTAGAGGAGACTTGCTTTACCTTCTCATCTAAAGTGATGCTTTTCCACCATTATTTTTGTATCCCCATCTTTCAGAATTCATCATTATTTGCCATTATTTTGAGTATTTTTTGTTTGGTTTTTTAGATTTTCTGTTTTCTCCAGTTTGAATGTAAGTTCCATGAGACAGAGGATGTCATCTGTCTTGTTTACTGGGTAACTAGAGCCTGACTGGAATTTGAGGTGCTTAATAAAGGAGATCAGCCCTGGGTGTTCTTTGGAAGGAATGATGCTAAAGCCGAAACTCCAGTACTTTGGCCACCTCATGAGAAGAGTCGACTCATTGGAAAAGACTCTGATGTGGGAGGGATTGGGGGCAGGAGGAGAAGGGGACGACAGAGGATGAGATGGCTGAATGGCATCACCGACTCGATGAATGTGAGTTTGAGTGAACTCCGGGAGTTGGTGATGGACAGGGAGGCTTGGTGTGCTGTGATTCATGGGGTCACAAAGAGTCGGACAAGACTGAGCGACTGAACTGAACTGAACTGAACTGAATAAAAATTTGGACATGAATGAATAATTCTCACTTTAACAAATGCATAGCTGATAAGGACTTCCCTGGTGGTCCGGCAGTTAAGACTCTGCACTCCCAGTGCAGAGGGCCCAGGTTCAATCTCTGGTCCGGGAACCAGATCCCATTTGCCACAATTAAGATCAGGCACAGTTAAAATAAATAAATAAATACAATATTTTAAAAAAGGAAGTGCATGGCTGATTGCTCTATACGTTGGTAATCTGGCACTGTGCTGACCCCCACGTCTCTGTTGGAGTTAACCACCCAGGGAAGCAGAATGTCTCAGGGTCTTGGAGGGGCAGACATACAGTAGATAGAATATATATTAATATTTATGCAGTGGCCTTTGAGTTTATGTGCACTTTGCCTTGGTGAAGTAGAGCAGGCAGCATGGATGGTCTGCTGAAGCTCTGTGTCTAGAATGTTCTCTCTAATGACGCCCATAAGCAATATTATTCTATAGCATCCTGGCTTAAAAACCCCATTTTCAGATGCTCTGCCAGCTGGGTGGTATCAAAGGAATTTGAAATCATCTTGTCTGGTTGCGTCTCACCAACCTGTTTAGGAAGCTGGTGAAGAAAACCATCTCAGGGTTGGCTTGGAAAGGTCTCTTTTTCAAGGAAACTTGACTGCAAACTGATTTGTTTGATGAATTTGAGAGAGAGAGAGACAGCAAAGATGAGCAGCGAATACTGGAATCTGAAATATGGCCCTGGTAAAGACTGACCATGTTTGCCTGGGTCCTGCCAAAGAGTAAAGAGGAGATAAATCCCCTGGGGCTAAATATGACAGGCAATTCGCAGTAGTTGGTGAGTAGGTCCACTTGGATCATGATGATTTTCCTAGACTAAGATTCTTTGAAGATGTGCTTGTGAACTGCAGTCATCTCTTTTTTTGCTGACCTAGAAATTCCCAGATGATAGTCATGAAGTTAGTGGCCTCCTGACCAGGCACTGGACTAGAAGTCTGTGTGTATGGTCTCATTTGATTCTCGCAACAGTCCTCTGAAACCATAACATTATTGCTATCAATCTTATTATTGATACAAAACTCACCCAAAGCTATACAGGAAGCGAGCAGCAGCCTTTCCATGAACTCTTTGTCCATTTTCTCAAATTAGGAATCCTTATTCAGATGATCTATGGGTGGGCTTCAGAGTTCCTGCAAACAACATGAAATTGCGTGTGAAGTTTTTCATCTCATGCAAACAGAGAGAGTTTACAATTCTCATCAAATTTTCTAAGGGGTTGTAACCACAAAAGATTAAGAAGCACTAAGAAAGGGGAAAAGAGGACTTTCCTGGCGGTCCAGTGGTTAAGATTTTGCCTTCCATTGCAAGGGTGTGGGTTTGATACCTGGTCAGGGAGATGAGGTCCCACATGCCTCGTGGCCAAAAAACCAAAGCATAGAGCAGAAACAATATTGTAACAAACTCAATAAAGACTTTAAAAATGGTCCACATATAAGAAAATCTAAAACAAAAAGAAAGAGAAAAGGATTATAATTTGTCCTAGAGCAGTTTCTATACTTTGTTTTGTCTAAAACTTAAGTGTGCTGTGCTTAGTCACTCAGTCATGTCTGACTCTTTGCGACTCCATGGACTGTAGCCCTCCAGGCTCCTCTGTCCATGGGGATCTTCCAGGCAAGAATACTGAAGTGGGTTGCCATGCCCTCCTCCAGGGGATCTTCCCCACCCAGGGATCAAACCCAGGGCTTCCGAATTGCAGGCGGATTCTTTACTGTCTGAGCCACCAGGGAAGCCCCTAAAACTTATCTATTCACCAAGAAAACAACCTTTCTTTGCACTTTGTTTCTTTAGTGTGTATAAGGAAAAAGGAAAGCAGTGGTATGTCGAAGATGCTTTTTAAAATTACACTCCCACCAAGAACCAATAACCACCCTAGGTATAGGTGCTGAGTTCTGCCTTCTGCTCTCCTCAGAAGCCCGAGGCCCAGTATTTCCTATTCCTTCGGTGTCCAAATGGGAAAGTGCGTACAGCTTTGTTTTCCTTATGATGAAAACCCAAGATACGTGAGAGCTTTTCAAAGAGGAATATTTCTTGACCATAGATCACCTGCCAAGCTCTTTGCTTTGGCTGAGACCAAAAACATGTGTGGAACAGTTCTTGACTCCGGAGATCAATACTTCAGTAGGGGAAGCAGATAGGCAAGGGCACAATTTCCTTCATGTATAAAGAATCTCTATAAATCAATGCAAAAGACTAATTTCCCAGTGAAAAGGTTGCAAGGGCTATTAAGAGACAAGCCCCAGAAAAGGAAATGCACAGGATTCTTAACCGTGAAACTATGCTTTACCTGATTCATAACGTGAGATATACATGGGAAACTAAAATGAGATGGCATGGCTTACCTTCGACTGACAAAGATATAAAATCTGGCAACCGTTGTGTTGGCAAGGGATCAGGAAAAAGACACTATCACATGTATTACTGGTGGGAATATACATGAGTAAAACATTTATGGAAGATAATTTGATGGTATTCAACACTTAACATCAAAGGGACAGAAGAGCCAATGGAAAGAGTTTCCAAAACTTGAACAACCTGAGTTATAAAATAAATAAAATAGTGTTGGAATTATAACCTAGAGTACGACATAAACACCCATGCATCTATACTGATATAAGCAAGTCAGTAAATAAAGAGGAAGAAGAGACAAATTTCCACTGCAGAAAAATTCCAAGTAATTTATACAGAAATTCTGCCTTCAAGGAGGTAGGATGTAACTTTCACCACTGGCTGCATGATCATGGCTTCCTCCCAAGAGTAAAGGGGTGGGGAGTGGTTTTAGAGAAACCTGACACATACCACTGCAGCTGAATGATCAAGGTCAACATCAACAGCAGTTAAGTTGTGTTGATAGTATATACTCTTGCTAGGATGTGATTAAAAAAAAAACAACACGCCATTTTATTGCTGTGATCTTACTCCCCCAAGACACATAACTCCAGTTTAATCATAAGAAAAACATCAGACAAATTCCATTAGGGGGACTTTCTATGAATACCTGACCAGTACCCTGAATATTTATTGTAAGGACTGAATCTGAATCTGAAGCTCCAATACTTTGGCCATCTGATGGAAAAAGGCAACTCATTGGAAAAGACTGTGATGCTGGGAAAGACTGAAGACCAAAGGAGAAGGGGGTGACAGAGGATGAGATGGTTGGATGGCATCACTGACTCAATGGATGTGAGTTTGAGCAAGCTCTGGGAGATAGTGAAGCACAGGGAAGCCTGGCATGCTGCAGTCCATGGGGTTGCAAAGAGTTAGACACGACGTAGTGACCAAACAACAACCACCACCTCTCTGTATATTTCTAAGGAGGAGCTAATGAGAGAAGGGACAAAAAGAGCTGACCAGGGACAAGTCATAGGATTAATGGGGAATAATGAGGCCTAACTGGGACCAGCAACTATGAACTTCCAGTGGCAGCCATCTGTGGGCTTCTCTCTTTTCTTGAAGCAGCCTACTAGATCCTGGATTTGTATACTGCGTGGAACAGATGGACTGGAGGCTCTGGAGCTGAGGGCTAGACAGCAACAAGCAAAATGGTGCTGGGAGGAGAAGGGAGCAAGACCTGGAGCAGCCAGGTAAGGGGGAAAACAGAGGTGATGAATAGCAAAAGCTCTGGATTTGGTTTAAGAGTGTGGGTGGTGGTAGAGCAGAGTGAAATGAAATTCTGCTTCTGGTCCAAGGGTGAGTCCCAAAAGTGTGAAATTTGAAGGCCTTGCCATAAGAAACCATCATATATTCACATAAGCAAGTGCTAAGTAGCTCTCAAGTAAGGGAAATGGGAAAAGCAGAGGAAAAGAGGTAGGAAAATATAAAGGGTGGGCGAGAAATGTTAAATAATCCTACTTGGTTAAATTGGAAGGTCTACATATGGGTTATTTTGGGACATATATTGGAAAAGGTAAGTTGGGGCCAGATTTGCCAAGTTTCTCAACTGGAGAAGCTGTGTCTGCACACAGTGTTAATAACGTCTTCTTGTTCAAGTCCAACCGCTTGTCAGAGGTAGAAGTTAGGGGTGGAGATCACAGAGATAGACCAAAGGATTTAGGCCGAGGGCCAGCTTTCCTGGTTTCTGCAGCAATGGCATTTAAGGAAAAATCAAGGGATGGGACTTCCCTGGTGGTCCAGCGGTTAAGAATCTGCCTTCCGATGCAAGGGATGTGAGTTAGATCTCTAGTCAGGGAACTAAGGTACAACTAAGACTCGGCACAATGGCACCCCACTCCAGTACTCTTGCCCAGAAAATCCCATGGATGGAGGAGCCAGGTGGGCTGAAGTCCATGGGGTCTCTAAGAGTCAGACACGACTGAGTGACTTCACTTTCACTTTTCACTTTCATGCATTGGAGAAGGAAATGGCAACCCACTCCAGTGTTCTTGCCTGGAGAATCCCAGGAACGGGGGAGCCTGGTGGGCTGTCGTCTATGAGGTCACACAGAGTTGGCCACGACTGAAGCGACTTAGCAGATAAATAAATACAAATTTAAAAAGAAAGAAAAAGGCAAGAGGAGCTGCTATAGATCAAGAATCTTAAGAGGTATAACAACCAGATGAACTATTTAGCTCTTTTTTGGCTACTGACTCAAACAAAGTAACAGAAAAGACAGTTTTGTGAAACAAGGGAAATCTACATGAACTGTGATTTTGATGATACTGAGGAATTAATGTTATTTTTTTTTAAGAGTGACAATGGTGTAGTTATGTACAGAATGTCTGTATTTTGAAAGATATTTCCTGGAGTATGAAGAGCCAAAAGGATTTGATGTAAAAAAAAAAACCACAACAAAAGCAAAACAAACCCAGGAAAAATGGACTAGATGAGGAAATGTACAGATCTTGATAATTGCTCATCTGGGATTTGTTGCAATGTATTCTCTACTGAGTAGGTTTGACATTTTTCATAATATCTAAATTTTAAAAAATAACAGCTGACAAAAGATTGGGGTTAAGAGTAGAGTTTAAAAGGTTGATTCCATCTGCAATCCCAGGTAAATAAGAGCCCAGGGTGACATGGCTGTGGCAGCAGGTAGGTTGGGTGGGAGGGCATCTGATGGAGGTGGGTGGGCTGCCCCCATTCCTAGACGGAGTCAGGGTGGCCTCTGGCCCCAACCTGAAGCTGAGAAAGAGGAGCTGACCCCTGTAGGACCCATTTTCTCCTGTTTGTCCAAAGGCTGGGAAATCCCGAGGCTCCTCCTTTTGGTGTTACACCCTGTTCTCCAGCCCTCGGAGGACAGGCTGGGTGCTGGAAGGAAGAGACAGAAGCCTCCATCCACTTTTGCGTTTGTGGCTCCTTTGCAGTGGAGCAGGCGTGTTGTAAACAGCAATTCCGGGTACAGCTTACCATGTTGCTTTTCCCCAAATCAAAACTCCATCTCCCCTCTGTTAACATAAGCCATCAAGGGCTGATCTGTATTTAATTTTCCCTGGGTGGTCCTGGGTTGACATCTTGCCCTTTGCCTCACCCTAGGAACTCGGGAACCCAATCTTTTGTTCCATCTGCTTCTAAGACAGCCTGCCTCCCGCTGCTGGCCTGGCGGTTCCAGCCTGGATTCTCTGTTTTGAAACCTCGGCTAATGTTACAGAGAACAAGAGATCCTTACATTTCATGTGAATATTCTGCATGTGTCCTGGCCACATTTGTGCACAATTGGTCTGCATTCATGAGAAAGCTGCAGAGCCAGAGCCAGGCTGAAAATGTGACCCCACCCTGCCCCTGCTTCTTCAAGGCTCCCCTAGACTGGAGATGGTCCTGCTGCTTGAAACGGAATAAGTGAATCCCACTTTGGTGAGCAAAGAAGTTCTGAGGGCTGGTGCTCTGGATTCACAGTGAACAGTCCCAGCCTGCCTGGTTGGAAAATTTTCCCAGAGGAAGAATTGGGGCATGGGTGGGGGTCGAGATGGTAAGTGGTGGTAAGCAACCTGAGCTTACCGCGTTTTGAAAGCACCTTTGCACGCTGGAATTCTTCACAAAGGCGCTTCTCTTTCTTCAGTAATGAGCAGGACTTCTGGCCAGTCCGCCCTCTCTGAAGAATGTGTTTCTCTGGCACCTGCAGGGTGGGGCTTTCCCAGAAGCCAAGAAATATGCACAGGGCCACACGCTCCGGAGACCAGTCACAATGCCCAGGGCACAGGGACATTGGTGTTTGAACCTTAGCAGTCATTTGAAGCTCCCTGTCATTGTCGTTCCTGTCCCTGGGAGTCTGAAGTCTGCCCCTATTGAAAATCCTAGGAAGCCTGGATCTAAATCATAAAACACAGCTCGTATGCAGAATTTCTATGATGTGGGCATCTTGAATTCATTAAGCCTATGGCTTTATGGAGTGTATTTAAAATGTATATACTACAGTGAATATAAACTTTATGATTCATTTTGCCCAAGAGGAAGGAAAAGGATGAGAGGAAATTAAAGTTGTGCCCTGGCACAATGGACCATGCGGTGGAGCCTCAGTCAAGACCGCTGATGTACTTGGATTCTTGTGGTTAAGACAGTGCCCCCTCGCTGGTCAGTTCTTCTCTGAGAGTGTGCTCATTTCTTCAGAGGCTGATGATCTTATTTTCAAAGGTTCTTGGCTCATCAGCAACTGAGAGTTGGCTAACATGAAACTACCTCATGACTTGGAGCAAAATTGTTCACATTTTTCAGATCTCTGGATGAAACGCTGTATCTAAAGGTCTGGGACTATCACTCACCTGAGCTGTGGGCATATATCAGTTGTGTGGGAGCCTTCTTGGAGATGGGTTCAGAAATAAACTCATTCAGATATGATCATGAAATTCTAGCCTGAGAAAGCAGACTCAAATAGCTCTGTTGAAGCAGCTTTGCTTTTCAGGTGAGGCAGAACTCTCTGAACTTACTGATAGAAGCTCTAATGAAATGCAGGGCAGCACCAGGTTTCCTTGGGATTCTGTCACTTGCCATCCCTCAAAATGTCTGCATGAACAAAATGTGCTGACTTGATGGATAAAATAAATCAACATATGGGAACCATTATATACAAAATGCATCAACATATGTAGGATCAATATATGTAGAAGCACGATTGAAATGAAGTGACGTGAAAGCGCTCATTCGTGTCCGACTCTTTGCGACCCCATGGACTATATAGCCCATGGAACTCTCCGGGCTGTACTGGAATGGGTAGCCTTTCCCTTCTCCAGCAGATCTTCCCAACCCAGGGATTGAACCCAGGTGTCCCACATTGCTGGAAGATTGGCATATAATAAATGTTATATACAATTTGTTTCAAAATCTGTTTTCCAAAACAACATGATCTAACCTTTTTATCTATCATGATCTATTGAGAGACACTGGATTTGAATCCCGGTCCTGCGACTTTCTAGCCATGTAATGTCAGGCAGGTTAAACAATCTTTGCTATAGATTTCTTCATTTGCATCGCAAGAATTCTGTCTTGAAGAGTGAATGAGTGAAGGGCTTCCCTGATGGTCCAGAGGTTAAGAATCCACCTTATAGTGCAGGGACAGTGGCTCCACCCCTGGTCTGGGAAGATTCCACACGCCTTGGGGCAACTAAGCCCAGACACCAAAACTACTGAAGCCTGTGCACCCCAGACAGCATATTAAAAAGCTGAGACATTACTTTGCCAACAAAGGTCCATCTAGTCAAAACTATGGTTTTTCCAGTGGCATGTATGGATGTGAGAGTTGGACTATAAAGAAAGCTTGAGCACCAGAGAATTGATGCTTTTAAACTGTGGTGTTGGAGATGACTCTTGAAAGTCCCTTGGACTGCAAGGAGATCCAATCAGTCCCTCCTAAAGGAGATCAGTCCTGGGTGTTCATTGGAAGGACTGATGCTGAAGCTGAAACTCCAATACTTTGGCCACCTGATGTGAAGAACTGACTCATTTGAAAAGACCCTGATGAAAGATTGAAGGTGAGAGAAGAAGGGGATGACAGAGGATGAGATGGCTGGATGGCATCACTGGCTCAATGGACACGAGTTTGAGTAAGCTCCAGGAGTTGGCGATGGACAGGGAAGCCTGGCGTGCTGCAGTCCATGGGGTCACAAAGAGTCAGACATGACTGAGTGACTTAACTGAAACGGAACTGAACTGTGCAATCTAGAGCCTGTGCTCCACAGGCTGCTGCAATGAGAAGCCTGCATACCTCGACTAGAGAGTAGCCCCCACTTGCTGCAACTACAGAAAAGCTGGAGCACAGCGTAGCAAAAAAAAAAAAAAAAGGGAAAATTAAATGAGTGAATAGCAAAACTCTTAGAACAAAGCCAGCACACAATAAGCACTTCAGTAGAATTAACTATTGTAACTATTGCATCTGGAAAGACATACAATAAAATGTGAACAGTAGTATTTCTGAGTGGTAGAATCATGGACGGATGTCTATTTCATTTCCTGTTGGGTAATTTTAAGCTTCCTCCTGGACAGGAGTGAATTTTTTTGGCCTTTATAATCTTTGAGTGACTAACACTTGGGCCTTGCCGGTCACAGCTATTCAATAACTATTGAACTCAGCTGTTAGGATCACACTGGGTCATAAACAACTCTCCCAAGTATCCATCTTCATTGTCTCATGTTTTCATAGCTATTTAGTAAGTTTCTAGATTAAAATTAGTAAAGAGAGATGAAGTAAAGCTTAGTAAATGCCAATCATTGTGAATGTGTTTCTCACAAAACTGTGCCTTTTTTCATGACTCCTCGAGGGCTTAGATAATAGGTTCTGGACTTGCCCTCTCTAGTGGGGCCTCTCTATGAGGCTGCACTGTGTGGCTTGCCATAAAGATAACAAACTACTAGTTAATCATCTGCATGTGTAGCCCATGTACAGTAGCCTCCTGGGAATGGTAACTAAATGAGAATTTATGGGAGTCAGACCTTTGCATAGGCAGTGAAATTGGCAGTCAAGAAAAGCATTAACTGCAAAAAAGCAGGATAACAGGAAAGCATATATGGTATCATTCCATACGTATGTAAAATTACGTATGTAGATCTGTATGAACGTATGTATAGAATGTCTTAAATGTAAGTGGAGATTTTCACTACATTGTGAAACTTGGGGTGATTTTTTTCTCTCTTTATCCTTTTCTATGCAGAAAAATGTGCATATACACATATGATATATGAGAAAAGAATAACCACCTACTTTCAATTAAGTGTTCATCAAAAGGACTGCTCTGTTCAACAGACTTTAAAAATTAACTCTAAAAAAAGTAACTAAAGATATGAAATATGATGTCTCCTAGGGTTGCCAGATTTAATCAACTGAAATGCAGGATATTCAGTTAAATCTGAAGTTTGATACACAATATAAGCGTATCTCATGCAGTCTGGGGACATCACCTGCTCTCTTTTTTATAGAGAAAAGAGGCAATGCTCCTACCATTATTTATATTGCTTTTCTTTTTTGTTTTTCTAAGTAGGTTTTTATTTCACATAGCCAGGAATCATACCGTATACAGTTTTCATTCATTTACTAAATTTGTGTTGAATTCCTACTGTGGATTAGGCACTGTGTTAAAGAATATGCTAGGAATATACACCATTAACTTTGCTGCTATTAAGTATAAAATCATTATTTACTACATTTTTATGTTGTGTTGTTTAGTCATGTTGCCTCTTTTGCAGCCCAGTGGACTGTAGCCTACCAGGGTCCGCTGTCCGTGGGATTTCCCAGGCAAGAATGTTGGAGTGGTTTGCCACTTCCTTCTCCAGGAGATCTTCCTGACCCAGAGATCAAACCTGTGTCTTCTGTATGGATGGGTAGATTCTTCACTACTGAGCCATCTGGGAAGCCCAAAAGGAGCTTACCACATTTTTATTACATTATATGTTCTGTCTCCCAGTCATGTCCGACCCTTTGCAACCCCATGGACTGCAGCACACCAGGCTTCCCTGTCCCTCACCATCTCCCGGAGTTCACCCAAGTTCATGTTCATTGGATCCGTGGTGCAGTTCAGTCATCTCACCCTCTGATGCTATTTTCTCCTTCTGCCCTCAGTCTTCCCAGCATCAGGGTCTTTTCTAATGAGTCATCTGTTCGCATCAGATGACCAAAATACTGAAAGTTTAGAATCAGTCCTTCCAGCGAATATTCAGGGTTGATCTCCCTTAAGATTGACTGGTTTGATCTCCTTGTTGTCCAAGGGACTTTCAGGAGCCTTCTCCAGCACCACAGTTTGAAGGTATCAATTCTTTGGCATTCTGCTTTACAGTCCAGTCTTACACATTGTATAAATTTAAATTTATATAATGTATATAAATTTAATTTAATTTAACAATTTAAATGAATGCATGATCTGCATCAAGTTGGTATATTCCATTTTCCTTAATCAATCTTCTATTGTGAGTTAATTTATTCATTTATTTACATATTTGATTTTTTTGCTATTGTAAATAGTATTGCCTTGAATGTCTGTGCATCAGTTCAGTTCAGTTCAGTTCAGTCACTCAGCCGTGTCTGACTCTTTGTGACCCCATGAACCACAGCACGCCAGGCCTCCCTGTCCATCACCAACTCCCGGAGCCTACCCAAACTGATGCCATCCAATCATTTCATCCTTTGTCTTCCCCTTCTCCTCCTGCCCTCAATCTTTCCCAGCATCAGGGTCTTTTCAGATGAGTCAGCTCTTCACATGAGGTGGCCAAAGTATTGGAGTTTCAGCTTCAACATCAGTCCCTCCAATGAACACCCAGGACTAATCTCCTTTAGGATGGACTGGTTGGATCTCCTTGCTGTCCAAGGGACTCTCAAGACTTTTATCCAACACCACAGTTCAAAAGCATCAATTCTTCTGTGCTCAGCTTTCTTCACAGTCCAACTCTCACATCCATACATGACCACTGGAAAAACCATAGCCTTGACTAGATGGACCTTTGTGGACAAAGTAATGTCTCTGCTTTTTAATATGCTATCTGCATTGGTTATAAATTTCCTTCCAAGAAGTAAGTGTCTTTTAATTTCATGGCTGCAATCACCATCTGCAGTGATTTTGGAGCCCCCAAAAATAAAGTCTGACACTGTTTCCACTGTTTCCCCATCTATTTCCCATGAAGTGATGGGACCATGATCTTCATTTTATGAACACTGAGCTTTAAGCCAACTTTTTCACTCTGCTCTTTCACTTTCATCAGGAGGCTCTTTAGTTCTTTTTCACTTTCTGCCATAAGGGTGGTGTCATCTGCATATCTGAAGTTATTGCTATTTCTCCCAGCAATCTTGATTCCAGCTTGTGCTTCTTCCAGTCCAGCGTTTCTCATGATGTACTCTGCATATAAGTTAAATAAGCAGGGTGACAACATACAGCCTTGACGGACTCCTTTTCCTATTTGGAACCAGTCTGTTGTTCCATGTCCAGTGCTAACTGTTGCTTCCTGACCTGCATACGGTTTCTCAAGAGGCAGGTCAGGTGGTCTGGTATTCCCATCTCTCTCAGAATTTTCCACAGTTTATTGTGATCCACACAGTCAAAGGCTTTGGCATAGTCAATAAAGCAGAAATGTTTTTCTGGAACTCTCTTGCTTTTTCCATGATCCAGAGGATGTTGGCAATTTGATCTCTGGTTCCTCTGCCTTTTCTAAAACCAGCTTGAACATCAGGAAGTTCACGGTTCACGTATTGCTGAAGCCTGGCTTGGAGAATTTTGAGCATTACTTTACCAGCGTGTGAGATGACTGCAATTGTGTGGTAGTTTGAGCATTCTTTGGCATTGCCTTTCTTTGGGATTGGAATGAAAAGTGACCTTTTCCAGTCCTGTGGCCACTGCTGAGTTTTCCAAATTGGCTGGCATATTGAGTGCAGCACTTTCCCAGCATCATCTTTCAGGATTTGAAATAGCTCAACTGGAATTCCATCACCTCCACTAGCTTTGTTCTTAGTGATGGTTCCTGAGGCCCACTTGACTTCACATTCCAGGATGTCTGGCTCTAGGTGAGTGATCACACCATCGTGGTTATCTGGGTCATGAATATCTTTTTTGTACAGTTCTTCTGTGTATTCTTGCCACCTCTTCTTAATATCTTCTACTTCTGTTAGGTCCATAGCAATTCTGTCCTTTATCGAGCCCATCTTTGCATGAAATATTCCCATTATTTCTAATTTTCTTGAAGAGATCTCTAGTCTTTCCCATTTTATTGTTTTCCTCTATTTCTTTGCATTGATTGCCAAGGAAGGTTTTCTTATCTCTCCTTGCTAGTCTTTGGAACTCTGCATTCAAATGGGTATATCTTTCCTTTTCTCCTTTGCTTTTCATTTCTCTTCTTTTCACAGCTATTTGTAAGGTCTCCTCAGACAGCCATTTTGCTTTTTTGCATTTCTTTTTCTTGGGGATGGTCTTGATCCCTGTCTCCTGTACAATGTCACGAACCTCCATCCGTAGTTCATCAGGCACTCTATTTATCAGATCTAGTCCCTTAGATCTATTCCTCACTTCCACTGTATAGTCGTAAGGGATTTGATTTAGGTCATACCTGAATGGTCTAATCGTTTTCCCCACTTTCTTCAATTTAAGTCTGAATTTGTGCATCAAGCTATTTTCAAGTTTTAGCATTATTTGTTTTAATTTTCATATAGATGGAGCTTCATATTAATTTTTATAAAAAGGTTAATTGACTAGAAAGAAAAAGGTTAAGTTTATGTGTATTGACTACTAATATGTTTGATTATCTTTTCAGATATGTGCTTACTAATTTTATTTTCTAGATTGTCCATTTATTTTTAGGGGTAATATGTTAGTGATTTTTCTTATCTATTTATGAACTTGTATAAAACAGCTATTAACTTTGTGTCAAATTTGTTACTTATCTTTTCCAGCCTGTTGATGTTTTATTTTTGGTTATTGGTTTTATTTTTGACCTATTTATGGGACTTCCCTTGTGGCTTAGCTGGTAAAGAATCCACCTGCAATGTGGGAGACCTGGGTTCCATCCCTGGGTTGGAAAGATCCCCTGGCGAAGGCAATGGCTATCCACTCCAGTATTCTGGCCTGGAGAATTCTATGGACTAAACAGTTGTAAAGAGTCAGACATGACTGAGCGACTTTCATTTTTTCACTTTTCAGTGCAATTTAACGTTATATCTTGTAAAATCTGTTCATCCTTTGACTTTTTAAAAACTGCTTCTCAGTATGGAATGTCATTTTTCTATCCATATGTTTACTATCTAATTAATTCTATTTTATTATATTTTATATTTTAAATATATTGAAATCGTAAATCATCTGGAGTTTATTTTTGAGCAAACTTGCCTGTACCATAGCTAATAGAATTTTTTCCCCAAATGACTTACCAGTTACTCCCGAAGAAAAGCCTATCTTTCTCTTTCCCATTGACTTTTGTAGCAATTTTTTTTTTACCATATATTTAAATTTCTTACACAGTTTATCTTGGGACTTTATGTAATATTCTTTTAGTCTGTCTGTTCAGTTGAATGCCATTATCATACTTTCTAGGTTATAAAATCTAACAGCTTTGTATTATAAAGCATTGTAGTGTTATAAAGTCTATAGAATGAAAATTATTACAGCTTTACAATATATTTTGAAGTGTTAGAGTTATTCTCCTAATTTTATATTCGTCTTTCTGAAAAAAAGAAAAGAAAAGATTAAGTTGTACAAAACTTCCATTTTGATTTGAGTTGAAATGGCATGAAAGCTATACATTAATCTGATAACAAGGAGACGGAAATGGCAACCCACTCCGGTATTTTTGCCTGGAGAACCCCGTGGACAGAGGAACCTGGCAGGCTACAGTCCATGGGGTCGCAAAATAGTCAGACATGACTTAGCAACTAAGCAAGTACTCTTTCAGTTAAATAAACGATCCTGTGGTTTAACACCATTTGAAGAATTATTGATTCAGTCAATATGTTAAGATCCCAAAAGTCTTGCTTCTGCTATCTCATAAAAGCTCGGTGCTGTCTTGCTTCTGCCTTCGCTAGAAGTGTTCTTCAGTCCTGAAGAGGGCGCCCCTCCAGATGTGAGCGAGCCTGTCACCCAAATCCAGCTCCTGCCCCTCTGTTGCTCCTCACCCAGCCTCTCCAGAGCTGCTGGTAGGCCCTCACAGACAGTCCCCAGCATATCCTGGCTCCACTTACCATTTTTCAGCTTTACAGGGATGCAAAAGCGATATACCTTTAGTAGAAACTGTACTTTGAATTTGGATGTTTTCCTGATCTAGAGACATGTGATACATCCCCTTCTGTGTTGCTGGGCAGTGGCGGCCACAGCTGTCAACCAGGTGATCACGAAGGAAACAGCCAACACACTTAGAACCATCCTGTATCCATTCAGCCATGCTGCTTTTCCCTTGCAGGACAGCATTCCATAAATTGCATGAGATATTTTAACACATAGGTTTTGTGTTAGATGATTTTGTCCAACTGTAGGCTAATGGAAGTGTTCTGAGCACGTTTAAAGTGGATGAGGCTAAGCTATGATATTCAGTGTTTGTTTTTGTTTAGTCACTACCGTTGTGTCTGACTCTTACGTGATCGCATAGACTGCAGCCCGCCAGGTTCCTCTGTCCATGGGATTTTCCAGGCAAGAATACTGGAGTAGGTTGCCATTTCCTTCTCCAGGGGATCTTCCTGATCCAGGGGAAACCCTGTCTCCTGTATTGCATGTAGATTCAGTGGTACCACTGAACCACTAGGGAAGCCCTGTTCAGTAGGTTAAGTGTATTAAATACATTTTGAACTTAATGGTATTATCACATTATGGTGGGCTTATGGTAACGTAACCCCTCTGTAAGTCAAATAAGCTCTGTATAATCTCTAACTACCCAAATCTTGTCTTGAAATTTCAAATTAGATTATAAGCACTTTGAGAGCAAGAACCTTGAATTTATATCTATTACAACATAGTGTTTTATATATTGTATACGTTATTTAAATATTTATTAAATGAACAAATTTATAACAAATAGCAAGCATAGAACAAGAAGTGCATTTATTTGCTTGTTTGTTTTGATGCTATTAAAATATAGCTAAAGCATTTGTTAGTTTTCTGGTGTAAGTAAAACTCCATATCTCAATGAAAATATTTGAAATATTTTTATATTTTATTTTAAAATATTTTAAAAGCTTTTAGCACTTTTACTCGTCTGGTCCCCCATTTTTTTTGAGATCTGTATTTCCGACATGCCCACTTTCAACTGGAATGAACAATTTAAAGTTTTCTGAAACACACAGATTTATCCTGTATAAATACAATTAACGTTTTATGTTAGAGTGAATGACAGGCATGAATTTGAGACATTGCTCACAGGAAGATAAACCACTGCACTCTCACCTTATAGCTGTGTGAAAACCTACTTGGAAGCACACACAGTCTCTCAACACTGGAAAGCGTGTGAAGAATCGCCCCTTTGTGGGGCAGTGTGGCAGCTGTGGAGGCCAAAGAGGACTTTATCTATCTATTCATTTATTGCCAATTAATTTTTCTTCTGATTAAGAAAGAAAAAAGGATTTGTGTCTGGGGGTAAAGTGAGACATTCTGAATAAATGTTTATTAAGGAGGAGGCCTCAGTATCCTGAAACTTTGGCCAAAAATCCAAAAAAGAAGTGGAATCCTTGGGGCTGGGGGGTGCGATGGGGTTGGAGGTAAAGCTCATAGAAATCTTTTGAATGTACTTTTTCTGTCCCTGGTATAGTATATGTATCTACGAGAATAATCTTTTCCATGTTGGGTACTGTGTGAAGTACCCCCTAGCTAGGTGTTAGTACACAAGCTCTATTTGGCACCTCCCAGGTATAAAGCATTATAAGAAAAGTCTATAATCCCACAGTCTTGCTCCCCCACCCCCAACATTGCTCCCCCCACCCCAGCCCTATTGATTTAGGTCTTCAGTTCCTGAACGTGGAAAAGAAAAGGAAAGAACTTGGTACCTTTTGCCCCTTCTCAACCTCATAGTAGCATGGAAGCAGTGGAATTTAGACAGAAAGTATCTCAGAGACTACAAGTTTCCTAGGGCTGCCAAACAAAGTGGATGATTTAACAGAAATTTTTGTTTCATAGTTCTTGAAGTTAGAAATCTGAAATTACAATTCTGGGTATATTCTCTCTGAAACCTGCAGAGGAGCATCCTCCTTTGCCTCTCCTCTACCTTCTGGGACAACAGCACCCCTTGGCATTCTTTGCTTGTGGACATCTCACTCTGCTCTCTACCTCTGTGATCACATGCCATCTCCTCCCTTGTGTGTCTCTGGCTCATGCTTGTGCTCAGTCGCTTTAGTCGTGTCTGACTCTTTGCGACCCCACGGACTGTAACCCACCAGGCTCCTCTATCTGTGGGATTCTCTGGGCAAGAATACTGATGTGGGTTGCTATTTCCTTCTCCAGGGATCTTCCTGACCCAAGAATTGAACCTGGGTCTCCTGCATTCTCTACCACCAGTGTTGCCTGGGAAGCCCAAATACTTCAGTTGTATTGGATTAAGGGTCTACTATTCCTCCATAATAACCTCATCTTAACTCATTACATTTGCAAATATCTTATTTCCAAAGAAGGTCAAATTTTGAGATACTGTGTGTAGGACTTGACATCTTTGGGGGATTCTTCAGTGGCTCAGAGGTGAAGAATCTGCCTGCAATGCAGAAGTCAGACATGGCTTTGATCCCTGGGTTAGGAATATCCCTGAAGGGGGAAATAGCTACCTACTTCAGGATTCTTGCCTGGAAAATCCCATGGACAGGGGAGCCTGGAGGGCTGCAGCCCTTAGGGCTGCAGAGAGTTGGACACAGCTGAGCTCGCATTTTTGGGGGGATACAATTTAACCCATAACAGAGGCCATATCTTCTCACCAACGTTTACAGCTGTTTGTTTCTAAGGGAAATTAGCATCTCTGAGGTTGAGTTGGGGAGTAAACTTGTAGGAAACTTGTATTATCTTCTACTCTTGAAACCCATCTTCCTCTAGATTAGGCTGAAAGGAATTTTTGGCTTATAGAGATGAAAGAAGACTGAACCAACCAGACTGTGAGAGGTCAGAGTTCCAGTTCAGTCTTAGAAGCTACTGGAACAAAGGGCTAGAGTGGGTGGGGATTTCTTCTCCACTTTCGGTTTCATTCTTGCCATCGAAACGATTGCTCCCATGGCAGGTAACATGGCTGCTGTCTGTTTTTAAGTTTTACCCTTCAACTTTCTAGCACTAGAAAGGACTGCCTTCAGGGCTGGATGTCAGGGTCAGACACCCTGCAGGAGAGAGCTGCCTATGGGGATAGGGGTGCCTTGCCGTGGACCAATGAACTTTAATCGGTGGGATGGAGTCTCGATAAAAATAAGGTAGCTCCTGTGGTAGCCATGTAGCTATGGACAAGTGGAGAATGGGACCAAGCAGATGGTATTACGGATGTCCATTGTAAAAGATAATTCAGGACAGGAAAGTCCAATTTTTATGTAAATTATCCAGATGGGTCCTAATGCTGGTTCATATTTACCAGAGAAATGACACCATTCTCTATTTCATTCATAGATCAGATTTTTATCTGTGCCCCAGGGCAAGGACCCATGACATTTACAAAATCTGAATTCAAATAATAATTTCAGGTTAATTTGAAAATTGATTAGGTCACACGTCTTTGCATACATGGTTTTTGTCCTTTTGCGGTCGAGATGGGGTTTTAGTATCAATTTATGCATCCAAGATTTATTTGTAAAAATAGAGTTTCAGGTCAATTAGTAACATTCACTAGAGTTTTAAAGCGATCTCTTTTAAAGTCTGTATTTTAGCAAAGATATCTTTCCTTTAATTTCTTTTAAAGCTTTAAAGTGTGAGAAATAAGCAGCTATGCAAATGCCAATTCACTCCTGGACTGTAGACAGCACACTGAATGTATTGCTTCCTCCTAGATTATCAGTACTGGTTTTTTGGCTAGATCAATTATAAAAGGTAAAAGCAAGTTTAACCTGCTTCTACTAAACAACCAAGACCAGTAATTATGGCAGCATGATTGTTTCCCTGCCAAAGTCCAATTCTTAAGATCATAAGTGACAGGTGTTTCCAGTGAGCACCATATCTGAATCCCAGCTGCTGAAGGGACATTTTCATCTGGATCCAAGTGGGCATCCCACACTCAACTTGTGCAAAAGCAACATAACTCTCTGCCTTCTCTGGGAATCCTTCCCTCGCATGGCTTTATTGTCTTCCTTGAAGACAGGGCCAAGACAATGCTTTCCCCTCACCCTTCCTTATTGAGTCACCAGAATTTGGTCCATGGTACTGCCTGTATCAGTGGTTCCCAAACTTGGCTGAGTGTTAAATGAATTTAGATTTGAAATGAATTTATTTCTGGAGACTGAGTCAGTAGATCTAGAAGTGGCCTAAAGATCTGCTTTTAAAGTACATTTCCTGGAACTTACCTGGTGCTCCAGTGGTTAAGAATCCACCTTCCAATGCAGGTGACGAGGGTTTGATTCCTGGTTGGGGATCTAAGATCCCACATGCTGCTCTGAAACAAGAGAAGCCACAACTAGAGAGCTTGCCTGTGCCTCAAATAAAAAACCTGCATGCTGCAACGAAGAACCCGGGCACCGCAATGAAGACCTGGTCCAGCCGAAATAAAAATAAATAAATAAAGTACATTTCCTGGGGATCAGGTGACTCCCAGGAAATAGTCCTAAATAGCTCCATTCACACTGCTACTACCCTCTTCAGCCCCCACCGCTCTAGCCCCACCTGCCCATGTAGGTCCACCGTCTAAACCAGTCATCCATGACAACACATGCATTTAAATGCCTACTTTTCCCAGACACTCTGCCAATCGGTGGAAGCTCACAGATGAATCAAACATATCCCTCCTCTCAGGACAACTCTTTAGTGTGGGACATGATCCAGGAAATCACGTTCTGTTCATGAGATCGATGCTCTAACCAGGAGAATAGGAAGTACCCTGAGGACCCCAAAGTGAGACTGGTTGACTCAACCTTAGACGGACTCGGAAAGCTTCCCAGAGAAGGTGAAGCTGAATTCAGGATTAAGAAGAGTTTGTCAGAGAAGGGAGAAGGGAGAGGATATTCTAGACAACGTAAGCAGGGGAATAAAACAAACAGAGTGGTGTTTTAGATTTATTACCAGACTTTCTTTTGGAACCACACTTGAGAACCTCTGCCAGCCCTGTTTGAAAGCTCTGGGTGGTTCTCCACTGTCTTGGACATCAACTCCTACCTCCGTGGTCTTTTATTCAAGGTCCTTGGTGATTCAGCCTTTCTTTATCATCATCACCTCTCCTCCCTTCCTGTGCTCTGGTCACAGTGGATGATGGGCTTTTCTTTTAAAAAGCTGTGATCTCATTTCTCCAAGACGGTTCCCACCCCTCATCTTTCAGTTTTCCTCTGCCCTATTCTTCTGCCTTTATTGCTTTGTCCACTCTCATTTTTAATAGTTCGTTTCTTCACCTTTCATTTCAAGAGACAAAGGCACAATGGCCCGATTCGAGTCTGAAACGAGAAGCCTGACCCAGCACCTGTAGCAACCTGCTCAGAAACCAACCCTTTGTCTGCAACAACTTGGCCAGGAAGCCACCCTGCTGTAAGTCAGACTTGTAGGAAACTCAAGTGTCATCTCTAGTGACAATTCAGGGAGCTGGACAATAACTTCTTAACAATGGGCCCCAAGTGGCCAGGGGTCACTGATGATTGATAACATCTTTAATTTTTGTTCCACTTCCGGCTTAGGATCAACTAGTAACAGCCAAATAGGTACTCCTAGCTGACCACATGGATGCCCAGCTCTAGTTAGCCACCTACAACTTCTTTGGAACAAAGGTCTCCACCAGGGCACAACTGAAGCCTCCCGCCTCTTCTGCCTGCCTTTGAGCCTCTGCTAAATGTAAGTGATGGTGGCCGATTCTTTTGGCATCAGTTCAGTTCAGTAGCTCAGTCGTGTCCAACTCTTTGCGACCCTGTGAATCGCAGCACGCCAGGCTTCCCTGTCCATCACCAACTCAGCCTTTGCTTTCTTTTGCTTTTCTTATTTACTCATTCTTTTTTTTTTTTTTTTGCCATACCATATAGCATGTGAGATCCTAGTTCCATCACCAGGGATCAAACCTGCACTCCCTGCTTTGGACGTTCAGAGTCTTAACCACTGGACCACCAGAGAAGTCCCCGCTTTTCTTATTTGATTGGCTACTTCCACAATTTGTGAAATTGTTAAACACTCACAAACACACGATTGTATCACTGGTCCCTATTTTTAGTGTATTCAAAGAAATGCCTTTTTATTTCTTTCCTTTCAAAAATCGGTTCCCTAACCTACACAGAAAATGACTAATCTTCATACCAGCCTATAGATAGTTAGCTGCCCCAGATCACCAAAGGAATCTTCGAGTCCATTTTGTCACAGCTCTGTTCTTCCAGGAAGGAGGCAAAGATCCCACGGGCACCTTCTTCTTTTTTTTTCCCCACCACGGGCACCTTCTATAGACCCTTAGGCAGCCTTTTTGGCCAGTCTCTTAAGGGCTTGTCCTGTCGTTTCTTTCTGCTGTCTTTAACCCTTAAATATGGGATCCCCTAAAATTTGAATCTCAGCTTTTCAAGACTTCGAGAAATCTGATTAAGCAGTATAGTCTGCCAACCTGACAAAGCTCCACAAAACGAACTATTTTATCCTAAAGCAGAGTTCTGAAAAGCTTTAGTGGCTTTTTCACTGATGCAAAACAGTATCCAGATCTGTCAGCCTATCAACCAACATGCCTCATTTCCAGCCACTGTTCTCCCACCAGGAAGGAGCCTGTGCTCCGGGAACACTGAACTGCCTGACCCCAGGGCATGTCTCCTCCCATCTGCCTTCGTCTCCTGGTTTCTCCTGCCCGAGATGCTCTTCTGCCTGCCCTGTGTGAGTGGTCACATCTCTCGTTCTTCAAGTCCACCACCTACTGTGGGAAGAGCAATTGTGGGGAGTCACTCTGTGCTTCATTACTCCCCAGCCGTGGGATGCTGGCATGCTGCTTCACCTTTCTGAGTCTGTTTTATCATTTGTAAACCAGGTTTACTAAAAATTACCAAATAGGTCTGAGGATTTAAAGAGAAAAATGCTTCTTAAAACATTTCCAGCTTAATGCTCTCCTTCTTGACATGGGTGGTTACACAAGCATTTGCTTTGTGATAATTCATTGAGCTGTGTATTTATATTTGTGTGCTTTTCTATGTGTGTGTTGACGTCAATGAAAAAGAAACAACTGTCTAGTCCAGCTTAGTGGGGTCTTGATAAATATTATAAATATTAGTTGTCTTTCCTCTTTCTCCTCTTCTGCTGGAGGGCAGACAACCCAGAGCTGGGTTGGGTAGTTAATGTGGGAAAAACAGATCAAAATTTGCAAAGGTCTAAATGTGCTGTGTTGAAGAAACAAGAGAATTAAGAGGAAAGTTAACAGGAATCAATATCAGCATGTTCAGGAGGAAGCAATGCAGTAACGAGTGAGAAATGTGCTGTAAGAGAACTTGTTATGAAAAAGCTCAGAGGGTTCAGCTGACTGCAAACTCGATCTGAGTCAGTAGTCTAACTTGGTGCCTAAGCTCTATGTCCTTCTGCAAAACAAATAAGCAAATAAAATCCAAACCAGCTAGGACAAAACAGAAATCTCAACACAATTCTGAGTTTCAGTAGATATGTAATGGGCTTTCCTGGTGGCTCGGTGATAAAGAATCTGCCTGCAATGCAGGAGAGATGAATTCGATCCCTGGGTTGGGAAGATCCCCTGGAGAAAGAAATGGCAACCCATGTCAGTATTCTTGCCTGGGAAATCCCATGGACAGAGGAGCTTGGTAGACTACAGTCCATGGGGGTCACAAAAGAATCAGATACAACTTAGCAACTAAACAACAACAGATATGTAATACTCAGATCTTGGAGGGTAAATGAACCCATTGACTCCTATACCTGTATTATGCGCTTTTGGTCAGGAAAGCCTATTCTTTCTTTCTTTTTGGCCAGGCATCATGGCTTGTGGGATCTTAATTTCCTGACCAGGAATTGAACCTGAGCCCTTAGCAGTAAGAGTGTGGAATCCTAACCACTGGACCACCAGGGAAGTCCATTTGAAAGCCTGTAAGATGGGCCGAGATCAATGACAAGGTACAGAGTTCCATGGCTATGATGCTAAGAACAGCCTAAACCCATGTTATGTGAAGATCTGGAGAATTTAGCCTTAAGAAAATATGTGGGGGCCAACTGGCAGGGCTTAGTAGATATAAAAGGATTCTGTCAAACATGATTGGATTTATTCTATGTAGTTTCCTAAGGGAAAACTGAAATCAGTAGGTGAAAGCCTGGAAGAAATTTTGGATCATATTAAGGAATGAGGTTACTCATGACTGAGGCAACCTGAAAATAGAATGGATTGCCTGTCTGTCACTGGCAGAATTTAAGCAGAGGCTTTATCTTATGTATCCTGTGCAGTGGAGATGAAATTTTTGGGGGGATGGGAAGATAGAGTATACGCCTTCTAGTGTAGGTTGAATTATGCGCTCCCCCTCCAAAGATATGTTGATGTCTTTTCTTTTTTTAAGATGTGTTGAAGTCTTAACTGCTGGTACCTGTAAATATGTCCTTATTTGGAAGTAAGCTCTTTGCAGATATAATCAAATTAAGATGAGGGACTTCCTTGGTGGTCTAGTGGTTAAGAATATGCCTGCCAACGCAGGGGATGCGGATTTGATCCCTGGTCCATGAAGATCCCACATGCTGTGAGGCAGCTAAGTCTGTGCACCATAACTGCTGAAGCCCAAGCTCTCTGAAACTAGAGAAAACTCTCATATAGCAATGAAGGCCCAGTGCAGCCAAAATGAAATAAAATTAACAAATGAAAATTTAAAAAATTAAGATGAGGTCATTAGGGTGAACCATAATCTAATGGTTCCAATCACTTTATGGTTTATAATGAAGAGACACAGCAGCAGACACTGAGAAGGCTGTGTGAAGACATAGATGCTTAGCGGGAAGAAGGCTAAGTGACAACCGGAGCAGAAACGGGGGTTATGCAGCTACAAGCCAAGGAAGGCCAAGATTACAGGCAACAGTCAGTTCTGCCAATATCTTGATCTCAAACTTCTAGCCTTGAGAGCTGTAAGAGAACACGGTTTTGTAGTTTTGCGACTTCCCTGGTGGTCCAGTGGTTAAGACTCTACCTTTCAATGCAGAGGGTAAGGGTTTGACCCCTGGTGAGGGAATTAGGGTCCCACATGTCACGTGGTGTGGTCAAAAAATAAAAATAAAATTCTGGTGTGTTAAGCCACCTAGTTTGTGTACTTGTGACAGTGCTTAATATACCTGGGTGTTTAATATACCTTTCAAAATTCATGGCCTCTGAATTGTTTATTGTCTCTGAATCATTGCTAGTCAGATAGCAATAATATAGATAGGCCTGCCTTCCAGGCTATGTCTGGCTGGTTGGTATCTGTGGCCCTCTGCAGCCACCCCTATGGTGACAATCTCATTCTCAGATGCTCTGGTCCTTGGGGGCTCCACACCCCCAGGATTGCCCATGGCTGCTGAACCCCTGAGAGACTCTATGCCAGGTTTCTTCCTCTCCTTCCAGTCCTGCTCTCAGGCCCAGTAGAGCCCAAGACTCAGAGTTTGGGAGGTCTCTGGGGTCCGGGGTCAAGTTCAGGAAGCGACCAGAGTTCTGTCTTGCTTATGGTAGGAATCAATACGCTTTGGGAGCTCTAGCCCAGACTATATGGATAAAAGGCATTCTCAATTGCTAATAACTCACCTGCAAGTGAACTTTGGGAACACGATCATTTGTGAGTTCAGGAACAGCCTGTCTTTGACACTCAGGCCCAATTTATAGATAAGGCTATAACATTGCAGCATATTGTAACATTCAACAGTTCAGAAACATGCTGAAAGAGCTCATAAAGCAACTCATTTTTCCTCCCACTGAAACTCAGGAATGTCCTTGGAGGACTTTTGCTGAGATAGTGAATGATTTGCTTTTCAAAAAACTGTAAATCAGGACCTCCGTGTGATTCTGGCACAAGAGCATCTCATCACGTGCAGGGTTTCTCTGGGGCCTGAATCTCCTTCGGTAGGGGAGAAGCAAACAGGGCCTGCGTAGGCTAGGACCCAGACCCAGAGAGGGAGGGTGTGAAGAAGCTTTCCCCTAGAAAAGCAAGCATGACTTGGTGCTCTCTCTGACCTCCTTGAAGAGACAGCGAGAGCTTGAGTTCTTGAACCTACAATCCACTGCATTCGTGATGCAGTGTCCGTCCTTGCAGTTCACCTCCCTGCATCCACCTTGGCCCCACAGCTCAACTTCATCGCTGTACATATTACTGTTGTTCAGTCGTTAAATTGGGTCTGACTCTTTGCCCCGCCCCCTCGAGCTGCAGCACGCCAGGCTTCCCTGTCCTTCATTATCTCTCTGAGTTTGCTCAAATTCATGTGCATTGAGTCAGTGATGTCACTGAACCATCTCATCTTCTGTCATCCCCTTCTCCTCCTCCCGTCAATCTTTCCCAGCATCAGGGTCTTTTCCAATGAGTCACCTCTTTGCATTAAATGGTCAAAATATTGGGGCTTCAGCTTCAGCATCCGTCCTTCCAATGAACATTACATATTGAGTTTCCACATAAGGTTGCATTTTTAAATCAATTTTTAATTGAAGCATAGTTGATTTACAATGTTGTATTAATTTATGCTCTACAGCATCGTGACTTAGACATACATATATACATTCTTTTAAAAAAAATTCTTTCCCATCATGGTTTATCATAGGTCATTGAATATAGTTCTCTGTGCTATACAATAAGACCTTGTTGTTACACATTCTATACACAAGAGCGTACATTTGCTAACCCCAGCCTCCCACTCCATCCCTCCCCTTACTCCTTCCCAATAGGCAATCACCAGTCTCTTGTCTATGTCCATGATTCTGCTTCTGTTTCATGCTGCTAAGTCACTTTAGTCAAGTCCGATTCTGTGCGACCCCATAGACAGCAGCCCACCAGGCTCCCCTGTCCCTGGGATTCTCCAGGCAAGAACGCCGGAGTGGGTTGCCATTTCCTTCTCCAATGCATGAAAGTGAAAAGTGAAAGTGAATCACTCAGTCGTGTCCGACTCTTTGCAACCCCATGGATTGCAGCCCACCAGGCTCCTCCATCCATGGGATTTTCCAGGCAAGAGTACTGGAGTGGGGTGCCATCGCCTTCTCCAGCTTCTGTTTCATAGGTAGGGTCATTTGTGTTATATTTTAGATTCCACAGGTAAGTGATATCATATGGTGTTTGGCTCTCTCTTTCTGACTTAGTATGATCATCTCTAGCCTCTTCCATGTTGCTGCAAATGGCTTTATTGTTTTTTTATGACTGAGTAGTATTCCATTCTATGTATGCACCACATCTTCCTTACCCACTCATCTGTCCAGGGATATTTAGGTTGTTGCACGTCTTGGCCACTGTGAATAGTTTTGCTATGAATGTAGGGGTGCATGTATCTTTTTGAATTGGAGTTTTGTCTGGATTTATGCCCAGGAGTGGGTTGCTGGATCATATGGTAGCTCTGCTTGCAGTTTCCTGAGAAACTTCCATTCTGTTTTCCACAGTGGCGCGCCAACTTACATCGCCACCCACAGGGTTAGGAGGATAATAGTTCAGTGCTAGCATGCGTGTGTGTACCAATTTGGAAACCACTCCTTATGGTCTGGAAGAACATTGCAATGGATTGAACGATGACCCCCCCCCAAAAAAAAATCTATGCCCTTGCCATAACCCCTGGATCCTGTGATGTGAACTTATTTGGATAAAGCATCTTGCTGCTGCTGCCGCTAAGTCACTTCAGTCGTGTCCAATTCTGTGTGACCCCATAGACGGCAGCCCACTAGGCACCCCCGTCCCTGGGATTCTCCAGGCAAGAACACTGGAGTGGGTTGCCATTTCCTTCTCCAATGCATGAAAGTGAAAAGTGCAAGTGAAGTCGCTCAGTCATGTCCGACTCTTTGCGACCCCATAGACTGCAGCCTACCAGGCTCCTCCATCCATGGGATTTTCCAGGCAAGAGTACTGGAGTGGGGTGCCATTGCCTTCTCCGATAAAGCATCTTAGCAGATGTAATTAAGAATCTGGAGCTGAGATTATCTTGGATTGTCTGGGTGGACTCTAAATCCAGTGACAACTATGCTTATAAGAGACAGAAGTGAAGACAGATTCGGAGAGGAGAAAACCATGAAAAGACAGAGGCAGAGATAGGAGTTGATGCAGCCACAAGCTAAGGGATGCCTGACCTCCAGAAGCTGGAAGAGACAAGGAATTGATTCTCTCCCCTGGAGACTTCAGAGGGAGCCTGGCCCTGCTAACCCCTTGATTTTGGACCTCTGCCCTCCAGAATTGAGAGGGTAGATTTCTGTTGTGTACAAGCCTCCAGGTTTGTTGCAGCAGTCACAGGAAACTCGTTAGAACCACCACAAGGCATTTGAGCACACCTAAAAGACGGGGGTGGTGAATCCTGCAGGTAACTAACCCTGAGACCTACCCATTCTTGGCGTACACCAGTGATCTTAGCCCCATGTTAAAAGGAACACTATGATTCTACTTCTGGAAATCTATTCTAAGGAAATAACTAAGAAAACATGCAAGGATTTAATGCTAAATATATTTACCACAGTGCTGTTTGGAATAAATGAAAGCTGGAAACAATATGAATGTCTTACCATAGGGGATTAACTAAATAAGTTGTGGTGCAGCCATACAACAGAATCCTATGTGGCTATTAAAATAACGTTACAGAAATGTAACTATTGATGTGGAAAGATGTTACCAATTTATGTGTATAAAAATACATTATGATATGATCTCATTAAAAAACACAGACGTGCATGTGTTGATATTATGTATATATATCAATACGCAGAAAAATCTAGAAGGAAATGTCAACAGTGGTTTTCCTTGAGAAAGCAGGTGTTTTAGGTTCTTCTCTTTACGTTGTCTGTAATTAATATGTAATTTATAATAAGAGTGAAAAGTATTTGTAATAATAGCAATAGTCATAAAAAGCAATTAAAGACATTTCATTTAGGGGAAGAAAAAAGCCTGACACTTGTCATCAGTCACATGGGTGGGGGGTTGTTATTTTGCCATGTTGGGGATTTAGGAAGATGCGCATGTGAAAGGGTTCATCTAGCAGCAGGAGAGCCCTCGCTCTTGGGAGGTCAGAAATGGATGCTGGCTGTTAAGAGTGTCAGGAGTAAGCTAATCAGTAGAAGATGCTGAGTCAGACAAACGTAGGACTTCTCAGAACCTTCTGCATGCTCACACTCAGTACATCTCCAAGAGATGGATGAGGTTATAATTTCCCTCTTGCCTTATTTGATCACTGAGCCAGGAGCATATGACAGTACTCCTGCTCTGAGAAGCACAGCTGGGGAAATTTGGAATACTATCTGACGTACTCCAGTTTAATTAAGTGAGGAGAAAAATCCACCCAGATAAGAAACGTGGTAGAAAGGTTTCAGTTCCTAGATTGCTGAGAAAGGCAGGCTGTTCCCTGGGAGACATCAGCTGAACACAAGTAGTGTCCTAAGGCAGAATTAAAAGTCTGACAAATAAGGCTGAGAAGTCTGGAGTGGACTGGCCACGGATGGTGGTTTGTGCTCTGCATTTGAGAAGGAATGTGGACATTTTGGAGAATCCTAAGAACCTTAAACAGCAGGCGATTATGTTATATAAAGGATGAGCCAAAAGGAATGAAAGCATTGACAGGCCTCAGCCCAGTATGATCTGAGTCCAAGAGTTAGCGCACAGAAAAGAAGCCCGCCAGCAGCTGCCTTCCTGGTGCTGACTGCTGGGGAGACAGCCAGCCCTTTCCTGAAAAGGGAGGAAACGTGTTTGGCTCCGCGTGGAGGAGCTGTAGCTCCCATACTGCCTCCCCATCAGGCTGACTTACCTGGCCTCCCCTTTCTGCCCAAGTCAACCACACACACGTACCTCACTTCACCCAACTTGGTTTTGCTGCGTTTTGTACAAATGGAAGGTCTGTGGTAGCCTCATGTCGCGTGCGTCTCTCCTAGCTATTTCTCCAATGGCATTTGTTCACTTCATGTCTCTGTGTCACATGTTGGTAATTCTTGAAATATTTCAGCCTTTTCCTAATTATGTGTGGCAATCTTGGTGGCTCAGACAGTAAAGAAGCCTCCTGCAGTGCAGGGACCCCAGACACAATCCCTGGGTTGGGAAGATACGCTATGAACAGAATGGCAACTCACTCCAGTCTTCTTGCCTGGAGAATCCTGTGGACAGAGGAGCCTGGCGGGCTACATACAGTCCATAGGGTCGAAAAGAGTCGGACAGGACTTGACACTTTCACTTTGATGGGGATCTGTGATCAGTTATCTTTAATGTCACGACTACAACTTGCTGAAGGCTCAGATGATGTTAATATTTTTTAAGCAATAAAGTGTTATTTAATAAAGGCACACATATACTTTTTTTAGACATAATGCTATTGCACTCTATTAATTGCACTCTATTACAACAGTACAGTGTAAACATCACTTGTATAGGCACCAGGAAACCAAAAAACTCACCTGACTCTCTTTACTGCAATACTTACTTTATTTCGGTAGTCTGGAAGCCGACCTGTAATCTCTCTGAGGCCTGCCTGTCATTCTGAGTTTGGCTTTTCTTTTTCTACATTTTTTTTCTTTTCCCTGCAAAATGAGCCTTTAGGAACCCGAAGGCATGAGCTATATTTGCAAGCCCATCTCAGGCTGCTGGGGACAAAGGGCAGCGGGGGCCGGGGGTCCAGCCCTGGCCTGTACTGGATGCGGGAGCCTGGGACCCACAGGATTGTGAGGGGCATCCTGTGTCAGATGACACCGCTGGGTTCTCACTTCCTGCCGCTACGATCCCCGCAGAGGCCTGGCTGCTGTTGTTGGTCTCCTTCCTGTTGTCCTTCCCTCCACCCAGTACAAGTCATCAGCTCGAGGGCAGCTGAGGTGCCTCATGCAGGTGGTGTTTGGCTCTTTATGGCTCTTAATTCTTGTTCTCTCCATCCTCCCTGGGGGCTGAGGTTCACTGCTGCCCGGAAACCCAGCACAGCCCCTGGCTCAGAGCACCCCTGCGCCCTCCCCGCTCCCACCTCATTCAAGGCTCTTGCAGGAAGACTACCTGGGCAGATTTTTTAAAATATTTATTTTTATTTATTTGACTGCTCCCGGTCTTCATTGCAGCCTGCAGGATCTTTAGCTGTGGACCTGCAAACTCTTAGTTGCGGTATGTGGGATCTAGTTCCCTGTCCAGGGACTGAACCCTGGGCCCCCTGCCTTGCAAGTGTGTAGTCTTAGCCACTGGACCACCAGGGAAGTCCCTGGGTATCTTGTTAACCCTGAAATTTCCTGGCTGCTCCCCCAGAGACTGTGATGAAGGGGGGTCCAGGTTAAAGTGCATCTGTACTTATTAAAACAAAACAAAGCCCAAGTGATTTGTGACGGGGATCTACCGACAGCAGGTCGTCAGCTGCACATGGGCACAGCTGGACTCTTCACTCTTCTCCTCCACCCAGGTCTAATCGAAATCCTATTTATATTATCATTTACTTAATGTTTCTCAAGTATGTCCTCTTCTCTTCATTTCCAATGCAACTGGATGGATAGAGGCCAAATCCTTAGTCTGTAGGAAGTAACAGGATGTCTGAATAATCGACTGTCCAAACAAGGATACTTTGGAGAGTGAGGGGGACGCTACTGATAATTATGCTGAGAAATAGGCAAGACCAAGCTGAATGCCGGCAGGCCCTCCGTGACCTGGCCCCTCTCTGGCCTCCTCTGAAGACTCCCCTCCTGGGCCCCCAGCTTGCCCCACTGCCATGGACAACAGGCTCCCTGTACTACTTGAAATTCCTTAATGCGCCTTCCCCGCTCGCTCTCTTACCTGCAGGGCCTCGATCAGGCTGCTTTCTGCCATCTTCACATGGCCAGGTCCCCTCCTTCGGGCCTTAGCTTAGTCATTACATCCTTGTGAAATCTTCCCTGACCCCTGCCCTCTCCCCCAAGCTTGGGTTAGAGCACCCCTACATGCCCCCATAGTGCGACGCTCTGCACTCTGTGGCCCTATTTTCCATAATTGTCTGTCCCCGTCTACCTATCCTCCTAGAAGGCTGGAAGCTCCTTTAAGCAGGGACTAGATTTTGTTCTTTACTGCATGTAAGGCCTAACTTGTGTAGTAGGGGGCTTCCAGGTGACTCAGTGGTAAAGAACTCTCCTGCTGATGTCAGAGACAAGAGACATGGGTTCGATTCCTGGGTTGGGAAGATCCCATTCCAGTCTTCTTGCCTGGAGAATCCCATGGACAGAGGAGCCTGGAGGGCTACAGTCCATGAAGTTACAAAGAGTCAGACTGAGCAGGCACCCAGTGGACACTGCTTGTCTAGTAGGAGAACAAGACAATTACTCAAGAAGTTTGTCCCAGAAAACAAAGTACACAACACTACTTATTTCTCCTCCGGATTCAACCAGCACTTACTGGGCACACAGTACTGGGTATCCTGCTGAGTGTTGGGCATGCAGATAAAGAAGCTCCCTGTTCTCATCCAGCTCCCTCTCCAGGCCAGAATCATTCCTCTCAAACACACTGGCATTTTAAAGGAGTTTCTGTGCAGCTTCTGTCTTCATCAGAATTTCTCCATTTTTAATTTCTAAATTAAAGGGAGTGTAGTAAGCCCCCTACATATGAACCCCCTACGTATGAACCTTCATATTGGGCACTTTCAATGATAAAAATGTACATCTGGTTCCAGCAAACTTGTTCTATCAACATCATGCGTGAGTGGCATTGCAGCTTGCCCTCCGTCTCCTATTGCATATGAGCCTCATCTCCCACCTCCTCTCCCCCCAGGCAGTAACTCTTCTTCCTATTCACTGGATCCCAGCCCCTGTATACCAGCTGTTGTGCTGTACTACTGTACTTTTTGAGATACTGTACTGTAAGATTAAAAATATTTTATTTTTAATGTTTTTTTAAAATGTATTATTTGTGTGAAAAGTATTATAAACCCATTTGTTGTTGTTCAGTTGCCAAGTCATGTCTTGCATGACACTTTGCAACTCCATGGATTGCAGCACGCTAGTCCTGCCTGTCGCTCAACATCTCTTGGAATTTGTCCAAGTTCATGTTCATTGAACCGATGATGCCATCCAACCATTTCATCCTCAATCGCCCTCTGCTTCTGCCTTCAATATTTCCCAGCATTGCAGTCTTTTCCAATGAGTAGGCTCTTCACATCAGGAAGCCAAAGTATTGGAGCTTCAGCTTCAGCATCAAACCTTCCAATGAGTATTGAGGGATAATTTCCTTTAGGATTGACTGGTTGATCTCCTTGCTGTCCAAGGGACTCTCAAGAGACTTCTCCAGCACCACAGTTTGAAAGTCTATTACAGGACAGTATTATATATCCGATTGTGTTAGCTGGGTCCCTAGGCTAAGTTTGTCGGACTTACGAACAAACTGAACTTTAGATGAATGCACTCTCGGAATGACACTGGTTTGCATGTAGGGGACTTACTGTAACAGAGTCACTTTAGACCTTTTTAAAGTGTGAATCATTTTTTTCCATGCTGGCTAAACAAAACGGGCACAACAGAAAAGATAAACATGGTGTTGCTGCTCCCTGAGGGCTGCCAAGGCTGGGCCCTGAACCTTCTGGACGAGTTACTCACACTCTCTGTGTTTCAGTTTCCACATCAGTAAAATGGGGATGAATAACTGTGCCTGGCACATAGTACGGAGAAGGCAATGGCACCCCACTCCAGTACTCTTGCCTGGAAAATCCCATGGATGGAGGAGCCTGGTAGGTTGCAGTCCATGGGGTCGCAAAGAGTCGGACACAACTGAATGACTTCACTTTCACTTTCATTCATTGGAGAAGGAAATGGTAACCCACTCCAGTGTTCTTTCCTGGAGAATCCCAGGGACGGGGGAGCCTGGTGGGCTGCCGTCTATGGGGTCACACAGAGTCGGACACGACTGAAGTGACTTAGCAGCAGTAGCAGCAGCAGGCACATAATAAGTGCTCCTTAAATATCACCACCAATAGATGGTGTGGTCCAAGGGCTGCATCTCTAACCAAGGACGCACACAGTAGGGTCAGAAACACGTGAATGGGACAGTCAGGGTCATCAGGAAGCAGCAGCCCAGCATGCCGGCCACTCCCCATCTCTGCTCAGCTGTTGTAGAGAACATCTGGAGGGTCAGGGCCAGCTGGAAACAGCTTTAGGCTTGGACATCAGCCACTCTCCAGTTCTGTTTCAACCAGAGCAATCTTGGCACTCAACCTGGGACAAGATAAACGCAAATGCGGCAGGAGCAGCTGGGCATCATGGGGAGAGCAAGGAACACAGGGGACCCTCTCCAAGTGAGATCTTCCCAAAGATGAAAGGACTCTTGGTTAAAAGTTCCTTTAGGGCTCTTGATATCACCTGCCTGTCACTGTCAGTCAAGACTAGTGTCTAATGTCAGACTAACTGACTAGTGTCAGACTGGTCAGTTAGTAGCGCTTGGTGCACAGAGCAAGGATAACTTTTGGGGAATGGCACCAATCTGTGATTATTCAATAACCGACATTCAGGACCACAGCGAATTGTTCCACGTCAAGGAAGCCATAGGCATCTCCCCCTTGTCAATGGAAATCCACCCCCTCCCACCCCTAGGCCATAACGAGAAAAAGCTCAGTATAAGCACACAGTGGTTCAGATGGTAAAGAATCCGCCTGCAGTGCAGGAGACCTGGGTTTGATCCCTGGGTAGGAAAGATCCCCTGGAGAGGGGACTGGCTACCTACTCCAGTATTCTTGCCTGGAGAATCTCATGGACAGCAGAGCCTGGTGGGCTACAGCCCATGGGGTCGCAAAGAGCTGGACACGACTGAGCGACTAACACACACACACATAACACAAAGTCTGGCTCACCCAGTGGGCACGGGCCATAAACTACAGTGAGGGTAGGAAGAGCAGAAGAGAAAAAGTGACTGAGGTCCTAGCCGACTGTTCTAGACTGCACTTGGCATCAGGGGAGCGCCTGCTGTGTGTACCTCCAGCCCACTCTCTGCCCTAACCAGCCTAAGAGGGCAGAGCAAGAATAATTTTGACAAGAGGAGCTCCATTTAGTGGATGAGGAAAATAGAGAAAATTGCTGTTGGAGTTGAATTTCACCAAATGCCCCCATTTACTGTCAGCTGGGTTTAACTCAATCTCTTCTACTGGGGAGGAACTTGCCAGTCTGGAAGGAGCATTCACCCGGTATCACCAGATGAGGACTGGTGATCAAACACAGACAGCAGACCCCGAGCAGTCACAGGGTGTATTACTTTTTAAATGATGAATTAATTAAGTTTTTGGTTGCTCTGGGTCTTCATTGCTGTACCTGGGCTTTCTCTAATTGATTAAAAGCATCTACTCTTCATTGCAGTGTGCGAGCTTCTCATCGCTTCTCTCTTGCGGAGCCTGGGCTCTGTTCTTTGTCATTTGGGATCTTCCTGGACCAGGGATTGAACCGTGTTCCCGGCATTGACAGGCGGATTCTTAACCTCTGGACCACTAGGGAAGTCCCACAGGGTGTAGTTCTGACTTCTCAGTCCCCATGATGTGGGAGCTTCTCTTACCCCGGCCTCCTTGCCATGAGCAAAGCAGTCGATTTTGAATGGAGGGGCAGCGGTCCAATTTGTTTTTCCCTCCAGAGGGTTTGAATGCCATCTCTGCCAGGCCCTGTCCTGGGCATCGGGGGTACAGCTCTGAACAAGGTGAGGCCTCTCCCAGCCCTCTTGTTCCTCTCCTTCTGAGTCAGGGAGAGATGAGGATTAAATAACAGCCACATAGGTATTGCCGACCTGGCTTCTGCTTCTCCTGGAAGAAGGGAGCTGCCAGAGGAAGAGGCCAGGGCACCACTCACAGGGATTCTGTCCGCCCCTCCTGACTTGGAGGGTGTGGGACCCAGGAGTGTGTGTGTGTGTGTCTGGGGCTGACACACCTCACTGTTTACCTTTCAGACCAGATGTGACTACACATGGAAGCCTTTTCAGCCCATCCAGGTCTGGGTTGGTTGCATGCCCATCTGGTGCCATGTTGGTACCCCATGCTCGCCCCCACCCCATGCAATCCTGAGCACACTGTGCTCTGCCAGCTTCCTGCCCATCTGCAGGCATCCTGACATCCATGAGGCAAGAAAGAGTGCCTGGCATGGTCACCACTGTATCTCCAGATTAACACAGGCCTTCTCTATTACAAGAAAGTAAAAGAAAGTGAAGTTTCTTAGTCATGTCTTACTCTTTGCGACCCCATGGACTATAGTGCCCCAGGCTCCTCTGTCCATGGGATTTTTCAGGCAAGAATACTGGAGTGGGTTGCCATTTTCTTCTCCAGGGGATCTTCTCGACCCAGGGATCGAACTCAGGTTTTCTGCATTGCAGGCAGATTCTTTACCATCTAAGCCACCAGGAAATCCCTTACAGTCACTCATCAAATATTCCGATTACAGTCACTCATCAAATATCAGTTCTCATCAAATATCAGGACTTCCCTGGCAGTCCACTGATTAAGACTCTGTGCTTCCAATGCAAGGGGCCCAGGTTCAATCCCTGCTTGGGAACTAAGATTCCACATGCTCCACAACATGGTATATTCCATGGAAAGGAGGAGGAAGAAGAAGAGGTAAGGACCAAAGATAAGAGACGAAACTGGGACTCCATTTACTTTACACATGATCATAGAGCTACCATTGAACAGCCCTGGCTCTTTCAAGAACACAGGTTGGCTTCAAAGATCTAGGCTTTTATCTCAGTTCCCCCAATGATCTGCCATTTCTCTTTGAGCAATTTCACATTATCTCTGGAGTTTCAATTTTTCAGCTTTTAGATGAAGATAATACTAGGGATTAATAAATGTGTGTTGAGGGTCAAACAAGATATTTGTAAAATATCTATAAAAATTCAGCATGTGTTATAAATTACAAAAAAAATTTTTTTGTATCTGAGTATAGAGTTAAAGGAACTTGATTAAAACTCTCGTAAATCAAAGTGGTAGCTCAGGGGTAGAAGTTCCACCTGCCACATAGAAGTTCTGGCCAGATTCACTTTTTCTTACTTTTAGCGTTTTCTGCCCAGGTCACATTTATAGGCCTGGTGTTTGTGATACCCAAGGCATTAAGAGTCAGGTTGCTTTATGGGAATGGAGTGCAGGGAAGAGGAGGGACCAGGTTCATTTAACCTCTCAGCCAGTAATGTGGGAAAACACATCCTGGACAGCTCTTAAATCCCTGCTGTGAGTACTATTAGCACCGTATTATAGGAACAATTTCATACAAAGAAAAACAGATGACAGGATATCAACAACACGAACACAATTGGAGCTAGAAGACCTTTTATTTGCTTTTCAACCCACTGTGCTCTGGTTTCTGGCCCCATCACTTGACAGAGCTGCTCTCACTGAAGTCAACCCTTCCCCATCCCTCCATATCTCTGGTTTCCAGAACACCCACCCCTCTTTCCTGTTTCTCCTCCTGCCTCTCTGATCGCCCTTCCTTGGGTCTCTGGGTAGGCTCCACATCCTCCTTCCTCCCCTTCCACGGAAGAGTTTCCCACAGTTCTGTGTGTACACTGGTTCTCACTCTCCGCGCTCTCCTTTGCAGAACTCTCCTTGCGTGTAACATTTGCCACCTGTACTGGGTGGAAGAGTGTCGCCCCTGAAGTCACTCCTTCCTGCAACCTCAGGATGGAGCCTAATTTTGAAAGAGGGTTGTTGTTGCTTTAATTAGTTAAGATGACATCATACAGGAGTAGTATGGGTCCTCTAAGAGGGAGGAGAGACAGACACACAGGGAGAACATTACGTGACAGCGAAGGTAGAGATCTCAGTTATGTGGCTTCAAGCCCAGGAACATTAAGAATGGCTGACTATACAGAAGCTGGAGGGAATCCCACCCCAGAGTCTGAGAGAGAGGGAGAGAAGGAGAGAACGTGACTTGCCACACCTTGATTCCAGACTTCTAGCCTCCAGATATTAGTGTGTCAGTGGGGCCAGCATCTCTCTGAAGGTTTTAGGGGAGGATCCTTCTTTGCGTCTTCCTAGCTGGCAGTCCTTGGCATTCCTTGGCCTGCAGATGCATTACTCCAATCCACTCTTTGTCTTCGTTGTTATGAGGTATTCTCCCTGTGTGTTTGTACACCAGTCATACTGGATTAAAGACCTCTCTCATCAGCACAGTCCCATTTTAACTTGATGGCATCAGGAAAGACCCTATTTCCAAATAAAGTCACACAACTGTGTTCCAGGTGGACATGAATCCGGGCCAGGGGGACCCTATTTGACTTTCGACTGTTGTGACCCAGCACTGTGTCTTTTGATTGCTGGTTCTTTCATATCTTTTTTTTTTTCAAAATAATTTTTTTGAAGTACAGTTGATTTACAATGTTGTGTTAATTTCTGCTGTACAGCAGTGATTCAGTTATATACATT
The DNA here is from genome assembly GCF_029378745.1 of Bos indicus. Lineage (NCBI taxonomy): Eukaryota > Metazoa > Chordata > Mammalia > Artiodactyla > Bovidae > Bos > Bos indicus. The sequence goes on along the minus strand of NC_091768.1, from coordinate 88,649,942 downwards.
CTTTTTCATAATCTTTTCCATTATGGCTTATAACAGGATATTGAATATAGTTACCTGTGCCTCTTTCGTATCTTTTGAATGTTGGTTATTAAATGCATTACTAGCCACTCACTAGTCACTCCATGCCTATTTGATGAGTATTAAGCTTATTTAATTACAGAAGATGCAAAATCCCTAAAGCAAAACACAACATCAAAAACCAGGTATTCAGCCCTAGTACTGCTTCCCCTTCTCTTTGAGTCATGATTGCAACAACTCCTGAGGGGAGGGTTTTCTGTCTTTAGAAACTCTGGTTTCTTATCAGCTACAGTAGCTGGGTCTTGGTATATGTTTGTTAAAGAAAAGGTATATGGATGAAAAAGAATGAATATTTCCTTCAGGTCTGAACAGATTTTTGGAAATCTTTTTGACCACTGACATGTTTAGGCATGAAGAATGGAAAATGAAAAGGTAATAACTTACATGTATATCTGTTTTTAACACTCATAAATCCCTTTTGCATATGATCTAATCTGATCCCCACATACTCTTGAGAGAGAAGCTAAGCTTCAAAGAAATCAGCTTTCTTTTAAAAAAACTTCTTATTTTATATTGAAACATAGCCAGTTAACAATGTTGTGACAGTATCCAGTGGACAGCAAAAGGACTAAGCCGCACACATACATGTATCAAGTTTATGGGGATAGTAATCGGCTGGTCAGAACTCAAATATCCTTGCTACCACCGGGCTTTGACTCTTTCCGCTTTGAATAAACAAGTTTTGATGAATCATAGTCCTTCATTGATTCAACTTGGTCAATCACGAAAGTCCTTCATTGATTCAACTTGGTCAATCACGAAAGACATTTCAATGAAGACCATTTTTATCTTTGAAAATGACAGATACATTTGAAAACAAGAAAGCAAAATTCCAATTTGACATGAGAAAAGCCAAGTAAAGTGTTTTCCCCCCTAGGCTAAAAGTGAACTTTGGAATATCTAAATATTAAACATTTAATACTTAAAGCATTTGCTTTAAAAAAAATTGGCCCTGAGATGCTCATATCAGATTATTCACGATTATTATTATGCATCACATTTTAAACATTCCTATATTCCTGTTTCTCACTCACGACACATGTTTACATTGGTAACATTTTCTACGAAACTCCAAATACAAGGAAATTTTAAAATCTGGGTGTCCTAGGTCAAGGATTGGCACACTATGGCCTATGGACTATTTGGGGCTGAGAGCTCAGAATGGTTACTACGTTTATGAGAGTTTTAATAAGAACGAAAATATGTGGCAGAGAATGTGGCTTGCAAAGCTTACATTTAGAGAAAAAGTTTGCCGAGCCTTGGTCTATATTGATATTTTTATATTGTTGACCCAAAACAAATACTGCCAGGTATTTCTCCAGCAAAAGTGGGTTTGTGCAGGTTCAGCAAGAGAATTGCAATTCAGGATCTGTAGCCATGGTAAGCCACGGGCAAGTCACTGAAGATAAGGGAAGGAGAAACCTTTTATAGAGGGGACAGGAAGTTGAGAGGGCTGGAGTAAACAAAGACCCATGGTTCTTCATTGCCCGAGTCCTTGCTAGGAAAGGAAAGGAATATTTCCTCTTCCTACTGGGCTCTGCTACTGTCACAGAATGTGAGAGCACTCCCTTCTGGTCTCCTGACTATTTAATCGAGGTCTCCATAAATAAAAAAATTATTGGGCCATATATCCATATCTGGGCTTCCCTGATGGCTCAGATGGTAAAGTATCTGCCTGCAATGCTGGAGACCCAGGTTTGATTCCTGGGTCAGGAAGATCCCCTGGAGAAGGGAATGGCAACCCACTCCAGTATTCTTGCCTGGAAAATTCCATCAGCTATAATCCATAGGGTCGAAAAGAGTAGAACATGACTGACCAACTACCCATCATCATATTTATATCCGTCTATTTCCTCCCTCATCCCACAAAGGGTTCCAAGGAAGTAGAGGAACTCCCAAAGGTTCTGTAAGTCTTTTGCAAAACAAACTTACTCAGTTGTACAGTCATAGTATCCATGCTTTAAAAGTTGATAGAGAGAACACAGAATTGAATAGTCAGCTGCATTCAATGAAAGATAATGAAAAATGATGAAAGACATGGAGGATAAAAGCCGATATGAAAGAGCAACCTCAGCTAAGAAGGATGATTGTAATTTATATAGAACTTTGTATTTTCCAAGTGCATTTTAATCCCCTTTATCAATTTTCCAATAACTCCTTGAGGTCTGTTATGTTAACTACAGAAAAATCAATGAAAAAATAATGGTCTAAGATGCTAAGCAGTGATCTATTCATCTGAAATCTGTTTTCTGGTGCCACATTGATGCAGATTTTAAATCTTCCAGTTTTCTCTGATAGGTGATTGAATTGAGTTCTAATATCCTTTGCTGTTATGATGTCCTCCTCTGGAATCTGAAAGTGGTCTCTAAGCTCTCAGGAGCCCTCCTTTAAAGTGGAGATGCAAAAGGCTGGAAGAGAGAAGTGCAAGGCTGGGAGGGAGTGAGGGAAGGCAAACAGAAACGAGGAGTTTTGCCCCAGATCTGGGCCTTCTTCACTTGCTTTGCCCGCGATCCAGACAAAGCATGGCTGACTTGGGGTAGGCTATGGTGGTGGGTGAAAGTGGAGGGAGCCAAGAGTGGGAGGAAATCCTCATACTTGAAACCTGGTGAAGCAGTTGAGGTTACAGGAATAAAAACTCCAGAGGCATCTGCCTAGACACTGGTATTCAGGGTGCTCCTTGACCAAATGGATAAATCCTCCCCAATTTATGTACTCAACCCTCTCCAAAGACAACTGGGGGCCATGTACTTCTCTGGCCCTCCGGAGGGTAGGATTGATACACACCGCTTGTCGCTCAAATAAGACAGCGTGTGGTTTGCCACTTTGATGTCTCCTCTCCCCACTCCCTTCATTGGTGAAAGGCTGGCTGGTTGCAAACAAGCCTTTATTTCCCAGGAGGAGTAAAAGAGGAAAAGATCTCAGTGTGAGAACTGATCAATTTCTCCCCTCAAACTAATTCTGTTTTTTAACACTTGTGTAGTGGATCTAGAATTTTGTGTTATGAGGTGTACAGCAAAATGAATCAGGTATACACATACATATATCCACTCTTTTTAAGATTCTTTTCCCGTATAAGCCACTACAGAGTATTGAGTAGAGTTCTCTGTGCTCAATAGTAAGTTCTTATTAGTTTTGTATTTTATATAGAGTAGTGTGTATACATCAATTCCAATCTCCAATTGGGAGATCAAGCTAATTCTTTTAACCCTGGTAGGAGCCCCAAGCTTCTGGGAGAATCCCAGGGTAGACAGAAGAGTGCTCTGTGGTTCTCTGTATTAGTTTGCTGGGGCTACCTTGGCAAATTGTCATAAACGGGCAACTTTAGCAGCAGAAATGTATGGTCTCACAGTTCTGGAGGCTGGAAGCCTGAGATGAAGCTGTTGGCAGGTCTGGTTCCTTCTGAGGCTGGGAGGGAAGGATCTGTTTCAGGTGCCTCTCCTGGGCTTGTGGATAGGTGTCTTCTTCCTGCATCTCTTCACGTTGGTTTCCTTTGCACACATCTGTCTCCAAATAATCCCGTTTCATAGGGACACTAGTCTTATTGGATTAGAGTCCACCTTCAGGACCACTTTTTAACTTGATTACCTCTCTGAAGGCTCGTCTTCAAATAGGGTCACATTCTGAGGTGTAGGGGAGTGGCTGTTAGTGCTTCAACACGTGAATGCTGGGGGACACGATTCTACCCAAAACATACCCTACATCCCACCATCCACTTGTTGAATTTTCTAATCTTCTGCTCTTGTCCTCTTGGTCACCCTACCCCTGCAATCATCTCTTCTCTTCTTGCTCTGTCTACAGGGATCACTGCCTCCTGTACACCGGGCTTTGACAGTCCCCCTCAGATTTCCTCTCCATGTCCATTTGGATCATACTGGATGATTTCCGCAGAGTGTGGACAGCCCATTTCACACCCAAACCCATCACATCTTTGACATCCTCTGAAGCCAAGATCATGACCTCTGTGTCTCTTTAGCTCTTTGACCTGCCCCCTGGATGCAGTTTGGAGTTTGGCAACCACACAAAAGCTCGATGCTCCTCTGAAATCTCAAAAGCCAGTATCTCTCTCTTTGACACCACTCTCCCAGGTCCTTTCAGCTCCCTCACTCCACATGCCCATCAAATCTGCTGACAACCCCTCTGGTCCCTCCCTCTACCCATCTCTCCAGCTGTTTCTTTTCCAGCATGCCACAGATCTTGCTATTCAATGCAGTAAGCTACGAGCCACATATGGTTATTCAAATTTCAATAAAGTTTAAAATTCAGTTTCTTAGTCATGCTAACCACATCTCAAGTGCACAGTAGCAGAGGTGGCTAATGGCTACTGGATTAAACAGTGGGAATTCTAGAATATTTGCATCACAGCTGAAAGATCGATGGACAGCACCATTCTAGATCTCCTGAGATGTCCTTTGAATTGTTTTTTTCAATTTTGAACAAGTTTATGCAATTTGTTGAGTAAATGAAATGAAAACCCTTAAGTTTTTTTTTTTTTTACTTCCTGGTGTTTTCCTTCCTTCCAACCAGCAGCTGCACAGCTGTGAATCAATCCTACCTTCTACCTGTTTTCATTCATACACCTGCCTGAGTCACACAGCTGGAAAATCGATTCAACAGGATATTCAGGTATCCCCTCATGCTTCTCGTCTGTAACACAAGGACAGTAATAGGACTTGTAAGATTACTGGAAGGATGGAATGAGATAATGCCAAAAAGTGATTAGCATAATGTTTAGCATGTAGTAGCAGCTCAATGAATTTTAGGTATTATTACCGCCAAAAAAGATTTTTAAGCCTCAGCTGGACCTGCACATTGTCCACAATCCCCAACCCTCCTATTTTTCCTAATAACTGTGCCCCACCCCTTTCTAATCCTAAAAGAAGAGTCACTTTAAAATTTGTATTTATTTGTTTATTTTTGGCTGTGGGGGTCTTCATTGCTGCGCAGGCTTTTTCTAGTTGCGGTGAGCAGGGGCTACTCTCTAGCTGTGGTGCTCGGGCTCTCACTGCTTTTCTTGTTGCAGAGCACAGGATTTACTGAGCGTGGGCTTATGGCATCACCGACTCAATGGACATGGGTTTGGGTCCGGGAGTTGGTAATGGACAGAGAGGCCTGGTGTGCTACGGTTCATGGGGTTGCAGAGTCGGACACAACTAAATGACTGAACTGAACTGAATGTATATGTTTCAATGCTACTCTCTCAAATCACCCCATCCTTCTCCTTCCCTGTGTCCAAAAGTTTACCCTTTATGTCTGCATCTCCTTTGCTGCCCTGCAAATAGGATCATCAGTGAGGTCCCAATTTCTGTGGGAAAGGCCCAGCAAGACAGGGTGAATGTTATAAGACTGGCTAGTTTAGGGGCTTCCTTGGTGGTTCAGTGGCTAAACCCCATGCTCTTAACTCAGGGGGCCTGGGTTTGATCCCTGGTCAAGAAACTAGATCCCTCATGCCACATCTAAGAGTTTGCACGCCATAACTAAAGATTCCGCATGCCACAGTGAAGATAGAAGGGCCCACATGCTCAACCTGGTGCAGGGAAATAAATAAACAATAAAAAGATGGTCTAGTTTGAATAATTCCTATAGGCTTTGGGCTATAGAGATGGTCTCCAGTTGCCTGGTACCTGGCACTGGGATGATGCAGGGCAGTGGAAATATGGGTTGGTGTGTGAAAGTCAAATAAGGAGGTGGTTGGGGCTATAGACCAGGATTGGTTGGTTTGCCTGTGAAAGGTGTGTCCTGAGTAGGTAATCATCATCTTTGGAAATTTGCTTTGTCTAGGAGGGAGGGCAGTCTCTCCTGGGTCAATAAGGCCTCTAAATACCAGACCATCAAGAAAGCAGAAAATAAGAAAATATAGTTAATGTCATTTCCCTTGTAATGAATGGATGTCAAATAGACAGATATACCTGGCTAATCCAGGATGATGTCATTTGAGATCCTTAACCCATCTGCAAAGACCTTTTACCCGAATAAGGTCACATTCACAGGTCTAGGTAGACATATCTTTTTGGGGGAGGAGGGGTGCTATTCAAACCCCTAACCGCACCCTACTAAGTGAAATTTCCAACTCTCCTGGGCCACCTGCCTGTCTTGTTCTGACTGTGCTGTCCTAAAACTGCCCTTCTTTCTCCAGCTGCTCTCCTCTAGCTCATCCTCTGAGCAGCATCAAAGCAATCTTTCAGAAAGAGAAAACCGATCATATCACTTAAAAAGAATATCTGTTTAAAAAGAATATGTCTAGGGAACTGCTTGGTGGACCAGTGGTTAAGACTCTGCGCTCTCACTGCCGAGGGTTCAATCCCTGGTCAGGAAACTAAGATCCCACAAGCTGCGTGATGTGGCAAAGGAAAAAAAAAAAGCATGCTTCTACAAAATGGGACTGCATTAGCCTGTCATCCTGAGTGTTGCAGGAAATATGTTGTAAAGGAAACATTTGCAAACTTTCAGAGCAAACTACAGAGCACTGGCTCCAATTTGCAGATTAAAGCAGTTTAAATGCATTCATCTGGGTGATGGTTGTGCACAACTTCCCACTCAGATCTCTGCATTAATGAATGAATATCCCAAGCTCCAGGTTCTACCCAGCTCTTTCCTCTAATTGGATGCAAATTAAATAGTTATATTTAGTAAAGTGAACTTAGAAACTCCACAATTACTCAGAGGAAACCAACTTCAAAGTGTTCAGTATAGCCAACTGCTTCCCTTAGACCTTAGCATGAGATGATTTTGTTTTCCACACTTATTCATAAATTGAGAACAAAGAACATGAGCTATCACAGGATAAAGAAACGGATAGCCCAGGCCCCAAAACCATTCATGTGAAATCACACAAATCTGCTTTGCTTCAGCAAATGCAAAAACAAGTTAAAATGAGCATATTTTTAAAATGCTTCTTAAAAAACGTTAATCCTCAAGGATGCATTGGGAGTCACTTGCTGAACCACTTATGTTTCCACAGTCATCACACAGACTCAAGTGATTCATGAGCTTTCCTTACGGGAAAGCAAATAATACTTTTAAAAAATGCAGTATTATTTCTGAAGCTCAGACAATAAAGGTTTAAGATGTGAATTGAAAAGTTTCAACATTATCACCAAGTTGAACCTTCCTCATTAGGCCTGTTCAAGGCAGCCCAACCAGACACCATAGCACATACCACTTAGGGTGGGGTGCGGTGGGATAGAGTTGAACTCCTCATAGGGTACAATTTCAGCTTGACTTTCACTCTGATTTATTAAGTTTCTTGAGATGGCAAGTGATAGAAATTTAACTCACATTGGTATAATATAGAGAGTGTTTTTATTGGCTCAGTAACTGAACAGCTTTAGTCATGATGGACTTCCCTGGTGGCTCAGAGGGTAAAATGTCTGCCTACAATGTAGGAGACCCGGCTTCAATCCCTGGGTTGAGAAGATCCCCTGGAGAAGGAAATGGCAGCCCAATCCAGTACTCTTGCCTGGAGAATCCCATGGGTGGAGGAGCCTGGTGGGTTACAGTCCATGGGGTTGCAAAGAGTCAGATATGACTGAGCAACTTCACTTTCACTTTCTTTTAGTCATAATTGAATCCAGGATGCCACCAAGAAATGGTTTCTGTCTCTTACACTCTCCTTTCTTTTCTGTTGGTTTCATCTCAAGATGTCAGCCTCTAAGTGCTACCCTGGCAGCTCCAGGCTTACTTCCTACCAACCTGGTAAACTCAGTGGAAAAACTAATACTTTATTTTGTTCCTTCAGAGACCCCACTTCCCAAAGTCTTAGAATTGGCTGTCAAAAGCCTAATTTAGGTCACATTTCCAATCCTAGTAACTAGCAAACTTGGGTCACTAGCTCATACTTGGAACTGCAGATGGGGTTTGTCCCTCCAGAGTGGAGATATGGAGTTTCCTAAAGGAAAAGAAGGTATTGTTTTTTGAAATAGGGGATTGGATACTGGGCAGGTGAAAGCAAAATCTGTCCGCCATGTACTAGGAGGTGAATTGACAATAAATGCTATGCTATGCTAAGAGGATATATGTATATAAATACATATATTTATATATATATGTATATATAAATATATGTGCATGAATATATGAGTGAGTATAAATGTACATATGTGAATGTGTACATATGTATGAATAGGTATCATATAATGTATATATATTTACATTAAAATTAATTTCTTCTCCTTGCACTGCTGCTGCTGCTAAGTCACTTCAGTCGTGTCCGACTCTGTGCGACCCCATAGATGGCAGCCCACCAGGCTCCTCCGTCCATGGGATTTTCCAGGCAAGAGTACTGGAGTGGGGTGCCATTGACAATAAATAGAAGGAAGTAATGAGAACACACTTCCATCTCTGTGCTTCTCAGAGGAGCCTGGTAGGCTGCAGTCCATGGGGTCGCTAAGAGTCGGACATGACTGAGCGACTTCACTTTCACTTTTCACTTTCATGCATTGGAGAAGGAAATGGCAACCCACTCCAGTGTTCTTGCCTGGAGAATCCCAGGGACGGGGGAGCCTGGTGGGCTGCCGTCTATGGGGTCGCACAGAGTCGGACACGACTGAAGCGACTTAGCAGCAGCAGCAGTGCAAGGAGAAGAAATTAATTTTAATGTAAATATATATACATTATATGATACCTATTCATACATATATACACATTCACATATGTACATTTATACTCACTCATATATTCATGCACATATATTTATATATATATATATACACACATATATGTGTATGTTGCCCTTTATATGAGAAGACACAGATTCTGAACTTTATCAGTCTTCTCGTGCTGATCCACGGGAGGTTCTAAAGAGACCAACTAATGACCTTCAGGCTTATCTGTCATGAATCTGTACCATCCCACTGAGCTTCAGGGACTGACTTCCATCTCATGCACCTTAGCACTAGTCAGACAGTCAGCGCGCAGTGAAGGTCTTCACTTCTGAAGGACCAAAACCTTTCTTTACCCCCTCACTGTTTGAGGTCTGTCCTTCACTGGAATCGCCTTCCCTACAATCTGATGTCTTTGACAGGCTGGCAAAGTAAACTGCTATTTCCAGGTTTGTTTTCTCAGCCCTAGAAATGAGAAAGTCAGCAGTCTCAGCCACCAGACACTGACTTACTGAGCACAACTTATCTGTATTTTGAAAGCTTAGAAATGTGAGCTTTGGGCTATACCCTTGGCCTAAAACACCCAGCATTGCACTGCACACATGCACACACATCCTCACCCCAACATGTTGCCCACAGCAAGATCTACACATGCACTGTCTGCAAAGATCTGTTTGTAGGACTGAGTCATTAGCACAGTCCTATCCTCATGCTTTTAGGCTTATGGAGAAATCTTAAACTGGATATTTGAATGGAAAGGTACCTCCAAATCCATCTGGTTGATTTGAACCCTTTCTTATCATTTCTTGAAGATGGTCAGTTCAGTTGCTCAGTCATGTCTGACTCTTTGCAACCCCATGGATTGTGGTAAGGTCAATGAGTTATTTATTTATTTTTGTCTCTGCTGTGTCTTTGATGCAGTGCACAGGGTCTTTGTTGCTGTGTGTGAGTTTTCTCTAGTTGCAGCGAGTGGGGCCTTCTCTCTAGCTGTAGTGGGTTCTTTTGACGTGAGCAAAGGCTCTAGGGTGTGTGGGCTTCCGTAGTTGCAGTTCATAGTTGGGCTCAGTAGTTTGAGGCTTAATTGCCCTGTGACATATGGGATCTTAGTTCCCGGATCAGGGATGGACTCTCACCCCCTGCATTGCCAGGTGGATTCCTAACCACTGGACCACCAGGGAAGTCCCAATTAGTTCTGTTTAAGCATTTTCCCTATAAAGAAAGTCTCTAGTTAGAGATTCTCTGCGCCTCTTATTATGGAAGAGCCTGTATCATGAGAAAGTCCTCTCCCATGTTGATCTGAGGTTACTGTCTCCCTAACGCCTGCCTCTTCTAACGCAGCAAAGCAAATTTTGAGGGACCCTTTATGTCTCTTTTTAGTAACAGATAAGAGTTTGCACTTCAAACGATATCTTGAGTGTTTCTTTACAAGTCAAGGGCTCATCATCTTTATGTCAGATCAGGAACAAGGCACGTGTCTGGAATGTGTATACAGTTTCGGTATAAACAGTCCCCACACTCATGGATCAACCTGACAAAGTCTAGACTCAAGAGTTTGTTTCAAGAAGAAAAACAAGCCAGCTATGCTAGGAAGAATAGCCAGCCTATAAATTGTGCTGAGGTGTGTTTATATAACTAGATTCAAGTTTAAATAAAGCAATTGAACAGTAAACCAAACTACCAGTCATCACTGTACAAGCAACCTTGGCAGAGCTGGCTGAAGGGACAGGTTATATTTGCCTTGATGGTGCTCATAAGCGAACACAGATTTCCAAGCAGATGGTCAGCATGTCAGGACACTGCTTCCAGGGGTAAGTGTCTTCATTACCATTTTCATCTGGAGACACTGAAGTTCAAAGAGATGAGGAACAGCCTCAAGTCAGACAGAGCCCTCATTTCAGGGTCCAGAATTCCCATGAGCACTCTGACCTCATCCAGGTGGTGACTGCCAGCTGATTCACAGGCGCCTGTTGATTCAGACCAGTACGCTAAAGCTGCTTCCTATTGACAAGTTCACTTGGGGATGCCCCCACTCCCTGTGAATTTTCATCAAATTTCTAGAGATGTCTGTGGTGTGCTCCTGTCCCTCCCCTATCCCACAGATTACCTAGAAGTCCTGAACGTAGTTCAGCCATCATTAAGGCAGTCAGCTAAAACAAGACCAGGAACGGACTGTGGCTCAGATCATGAACTCCTTATTGCTAAATTCAGACTTAAATTGAAGAAAGTGGAGAAAACCACTAAACCATTCAGGTATGACCTAAATCAAATCCCTTATGATTATACAACGGAAGTGAGAAATAGATTTAAGGGCCTAGATCTGATAGGCAGAGTGCCTGATGAACTATGGATGGAGGTTCGTGACATTGTACAGGAGACAGGGATCAAGACCATTCCCATAGAAAAGAAATGCAAAAAAGCAAAATGGCTGTCTGGGGAGGCCTTACAAATAGCTGTGAAAAGAAGAGAAGCGAAAAGCAAAGGAGAAAAGGAAAGATATACCCATTTGAATGCAGAGATCCAAAGAATAGCAAGGAGAGATAAGAAAGCCTTCCTTAGCGATCAATGCAAAGAAAGAGAGGAAAACAATAGAATGGGAAAGACTAGACATCTCTTCAAGAAAATTAGATACCAAGGGAACATTTCATGCAAAGATGGGCTCAATAAAGGACAGAAATGGTAAGGACCTAACAGAAGCAGAAGATATCAAGAAGAGGTGGCAAGAATACACAGAAGAACTGTACAAAAAAGATCTTCATGACCCAGATAATCACGATGGTGTGATCACTCACCTAGAGCCTGACATCCTGGAATGTGAAGTCAAGTGGGCCTTAGAAAGCATCACTACGAACAAAGCTAGTGGAGATGATGGAATTCCAGTGGAGCTATTTCAAATCCTGAAAGATGATACTGCGAAAGTGCTGCACTCAATATGCCAGCAAATTTGGAAAACTCAGCAGTGGCCACAGGACTGGAAAAGGTCAGTTTTCATTCCAATCCCAAAGAAAGGCAATGCCAAAGAATGCTCAAACTACCGCACAATTGCAGTCATCTCACACGCTAGTAAAGTAATGCTCAAAATTCTCCAAGCCAGGCTTCAGCAATATGTGAACAGTGAACTTCCTGATGTTCAAGCTGGTTTTAGAAAAGGCAGAGGAACCAGAGATCAAATTGCCAACATCTGCTGGATCATCAAATAAGCAAGACAGTCCCAGAAAAACATCTGTTTCTGCTTTATTGACTATGCCAAAGCCTTTGACTGTGTGGATCACAATAAACTGGAAAATTCTGAAAGAGATGGGAATACCAGACCACCTCATCTGTCTCTTGAGAAACCTGTATGCAGGTCAGGAAGCAACAGTTAGAACTGGACATGGAACAACAGACTGGTTCCAAATAGGAAAAGGAGTACGTCAAGGCTGTATATTGTCACCCTGTTTATTTAACTTATATGCAGAGTACATCATGAGAAATGCTGGACTGGAAGGAGCACAAGCTGGAATCAAGATTGCCAGGAGAAATATCAATAACCTCAGATATGCAGATGACACCACCCTTATGGCAGTAAGTGAAAGAGGAGAGTGAAAATGTTGGCTTAAAGCTAAGTAAATTCAGAAAACTAAGATCATGGCATCTGGTCCCATCACTTCATGGCAAATAGATGGGGAAACAGTGGAAGCAGTGGCTGACTTTATTTTACTGGGCTACAAAATCACTGCAGATGGTGATTGCAGCCATGAAATTAAAAGACACTTACTCCTTGGAAGGAAAGTCATGACCAACATAGACAGCATATTAAAAAGCAGAGACATTACTTTGTCAACAAAGGTCCATCTAGTCAAGGCTACGGTTTTTCCAGTAGTCATGTATGGATGTGAGAGTTGGACTATAGAGAAAGCTGAGTGTTGAAGAATTGATGCTTTTGAACTGTGGTGTTGGAGAAGACTCTTGAGAGTCCCTTGGACTGCAAGGAGATCCAACCAGTCCATCCTAAAGGAGATCAGTCCTGGGTGTTCATTGGAAGGACTGATGTTGAAGTTGAAACTCCAATACTTTGGCCACCTGATGTGAAGAGCTGACTCATCTGAAAAGACCCTGATGCTGGGAAAGATTGAGGGCAGGAGGAGAAGGGGACAACAGAAGATGAGATGGTTGGATGGCATCACCGACTCAATGGACATGAGTTTGGGTGAACTCCGGGAGATGGTGAAGGACAGGGAAGCCTGGCATGCTCCAGTCCATGGAGTCACAAAGAGTCAGACTTGACTAAGTGACTGAACGACAACAAAGAGAACCATGGTTTGCTCAGTGATTTTGGTTTATGTTAAGGATTAAGCAAAGTCAGGAAAGGAGGACAGAGGAACCTGAGTAATATATTTAAGTAGGGCAGTAAAAATAAGTCCAGGATGAAGGTGTAGGTGGAAGTTTGTGGGGGTTTATAAGCAAAATCAATGCTTTATACTACTTCACAGCCATGTAAGAAGTGAAGTGTAATTTTAAGGCAACTTGCTTTATGCTGTGTGAATGTTTACAAATCTATCAAATGTATGTCTTTAAGATCTGTAATCTATTAAAATTTTTACAGATGTGAAACTATTTGAGGTCCTCCCTGAATGTATAATTGAAGAGGAGTAAAATGGACAGATGGTGCAGGCTGGTGGCTCAAAGATGCAGGTAAATGTCATTGTCCAACCTTCTGACATACCTCACTTGGACCACTTTAATTAGCTCCCAATTGGTCTTGCCTCTCCTGTTCTCTAATCCATTCTCTCCAGGGCCTTAAGGGAAATCTTTGCTGAAAATACTTCTGTGCCTCCATGGAGACCCTGCAATAAAGACCATGCTTTAATTTTATTCATTTAAAAAATATTTATTATTTTTGGCTGTGTTGGGTCTCAGTTTGGCTTCCCTGGTGACTCAGTGGTAAAGAATCTACCTGCCAATGTGAAAGACATGGAATTGATCCCTGGATTGGGAAGATCCCCTGGAGAAGGGCATGGCAACCCACTCCAGTATTCTTACCTGGAGACTCCCCATGGACAGAGGAGCATGGCAGCCTACAGTCCTGCCAGGGGTTGCAGAGAGTTGGACATGACTTATGACTGAGCAGCAGGCCCCAGGTCTCCGTTGCAGCACATGGATCCTTCTCTGTGATGCTCAGGCTCTTCACTGTGGCCTGGGGCTTCTCTCTAGTTGTGAGGCACAGGCTTTCCAGCTGTGGTGGGGGCTTAGGTGCACGGAGGCATGTGGGATGTTAGTTCCCAGACCAGAGATTGAACCCACGGCCCCTGCATTAGAAGGTAGATTCTCAATCCCTGGACAACCAGGGAAGTCCCAAGACCACACTTTCAATATGTCATTTAGGACTTTCTGAAATTTGACCCTAACATACCTTTCTAATCCTATCACCCACTATGTCACCAAACACCAAGTATTCCCCAGTTATCTGTTAGAACCCACCTAAGACTCTCTCGTTCATGAAATCACATGCTTATATTGTAGAGCACTGTCCTACAGAAATTAACTTTAAACAGAATTCTCTATGCGCAGATTGTATCTTCCAAAGATGGCCACCCCTACGCATGTATCTCATCTGTATGCTCCTCTTACTGTGTGGCTGACATCCATCCCATTGAGATGTGTGTCTGTGTTCTTTACCCTTGAGTTTGGCTGAAAGTTTGTGACCACCTTGGTCAATGGAGTACAGTGGAAGCAAAGCTGTGTGACTTCCAGGCTAGGTCCTAACACAGACACAGCTTCTGTTTGTTTCTTTCTTGTTGGATGCTTGTCTGAATCCCAGCTGCTATATTGTGAGGAAGTCCAGTCCACATGGAGAGACCACATGGGGAGGTTCTAACCAACAGCCCCAGTTTCAGGCCCTCAGCTGGCAGCCAGCATTAATTATCACATATGCGAGTGAACAAACCCTCAGATGACTCCAGCTTTCACCCAAAAGCCTTCCAGCTGAGGCCCCAGTCCTTGCAGAGCAAGATAAGTCTGTATTCCTCCATGACGCACATGTCTGACCCACAGAAACTGTGAGAGATAACACGTAATTGTTGCTTTAAGTCACAAAGGTTTGGATTAATTTATGTGACCATAACCAATGCAGTGCTGCTTACTGGGTTCTACCCACACCAAGTAACAGATTTTGGTTATTGGTAATTGGTATCCTATCCAGTGTAGAAATTTCTATATAAAGATATACCAAAGGGCCTAGAATTACGGACTTTATAGAAAAAAAAAAAAAGAGAATATTTGAATACCAAGAAATGGGAAGGATGTGTGTGTATGTTTAGTGTCTGAATCACAAATAAATATAACAGAACAAATGCTGATCAGTGGAGTTCTAATTACAGCCTTCAGTTCCTCTTCACTGAGCCCTTCATTGCTGTCAAGTTGCTTAGTTGTATCCAACTTTTCCAAACTCTTGGTCTGTAGCCTGCCAGGCTCCTCTGTCCATGAGATATGCTAGGCAAGAATACTGGAGTGGGCCGTCATTTCCTTCTCCAAGGGATCTTCCCAACCCAAGGATCGAACCCTGCGCATCTCATGCATTGCAGGTGGATTCTTCACAACTGAGCCACTGGGGAAGCCTTCCCTGAGCTCTAGTAAGGCGCTTTAGTCCCTGTGGTGTTGCGGAGAAAGGTACGCTTGGGTTTAGATTCCTGCTGTTTGCACCCAAGCTGCTTCTGTAGTGTATCCTTGAGACTCTTTCTGCAGGCTGTTTGTTGAGTTTTTGGTTGCTTCTTGTTTAAGGATCTCATGACTGTTTTCAGATCTGTCTCCATGTCCACAAGGATGATTGCTCAACTTGGCTTCAATTTCCAAAGCTTCATGCATTAATTTGGACAGTGATTTGCTCCGCTAGAGATCTGACTCAATGTCTACATAGATGTCATCATGCGGATGTTCCTGTGATTTGTTGTTGTTTTATATAATCCCTAGGTTGATTTGCAATGATTTTAGTCAACAAATGCAAATACGCCATGGTTGGGCAACACCCCCCGGACAGCCAATATTCAGTTGCACTTTTGCTGGATTTTCTTGCTTTTTTTTTTCTGTTCCTCTGTCCGAGGGTCACTGGTAACACACAGACATGCCCCATGTGCTTCTTGCCAAGAGCCCTAATCAGTGCTGTGGTAAAAGGGACAGAAAAGATGATGGTTAAAACAGACTTAGAGAATATTTGAAGGTCAGTGACTCTTCATTGCCCAGCTGAGAGTTAGCTGGTGTCTGCTTCAGGGCCCTGATTCTTAGGCAACCAACTCTTTAAAAAAAAAAAAAATTACTTATGTCTTTTACTTTATTGGCTGCCCTAGATCTTTGTTGCTGCATGCCGTCTTTCTCTAGTTGTGGTTCACGAGTTTCTCACTGAGATGGCTTCTCTTGCTGCAGAGCACAGGGCACGTGGGCTTCAGTAGTTGTGGCACATCGGCCTTAATTTCTCCGTGGTGCCAAATCCTCCCAGACTAAGGGTTGAATCCCCTGCACTAGCAGGTGTCCACCACTGGACCACCAGGCAAGTCTATGACCAACTCTTGATTGTATTAGTGGTGGAGGATAATCTAAAAATAAGTCCTGTTTTCTCATATGTATTTTAATTATGTTGAAATAAGATGCATCTAATTTGGGCAGATTTAATTATTTCAGGGAAAAATAATGAAACTTAACTGTGAAGACCTGACTTTGCAGGAGCCAGCAATCTGGCCAGCTTGCCCGTCCTGCAGCCTCCAGTCTTGAGGGGGCTGTGACATCGTCACCAGTGGAGTAAGAAAGCACTGCAGGACTGGCTCCTGGCTGGACATGGGTCTTATTTTCCAGGCTAATAGTTTTTCCAGGGAGAAAGCTCTGTGGTGATTTGGCTCTGACATTCTTCCCTGCTGCAGGACTGAAGAGCAGCGGAGATCCTGCTCGGGGGTCCCACAGACCTAAGCTCAAATCCCACTCCACCCACTCAATTGCTCTATGTGGACAAGTCACCAAACCTTCCAAGCCTCTGAGTCCTCTCTGTCTCTCATGAGGCTAATTATACCAGTCTCACGGGATCCTTGTGAGGATTAAATAGGTCATGCTGATAAAATGTGTAGCAGAGAGCCTGGTACATGGCATGCCCTCAAGAAATACTAATCCTCGGCTACCAGAGCTCTAACAGGCAACTGTTTGCAAATTTCTCCTATTACAAGTGAGGCAGCTGAAGACCAGAAAGGTGAGAGGGCTTGTTCGAGGTCACGTAAGTAGTTAAGAGTAGACTCTGGTAATCATAACCTAAACCCCAGAGATTACCTAAACCCCAGAGATTAAATGGATGCAAGTGAGAAGACACATTTGTACCAAATGAATGAAAGTACATTGCAATTGTTTGCAGTGTGGCAAAGTATTTGTTGTGGTTGTTTAGTTGCTAAGTCGTGTCTAACTCTTTTGTGTCCCTGTGGATTTTAGCCCATCAGACTCCTCTGTCCATGGGATTTCCCAGGCAAGAATACTGGAATGGGTTGCTATTTCCTTCTCCAGGGGATCTTCCCAACCCAGGGATCGAACCTGAGTCTCCAGTGTCTCCTGCATTGGCAGATGGAGTCTTTACGACTGAGCCACTTGGGAAGCCCATGGCAGAATATACATAACATGAAATTTACCATTTTAACCTTTTGTAGGTTTGGAGTCTATAGGCCATGGTTTTTCCAGTGGTCATGTATGGATGTGAGAGTTGGACTATAAAGAAAGCTGAGCACCGAAGAATTGATGCTTTTGAACTGTGGTGTTGGAGAAGACTCTTGAGAGTCCGTTGGACTGCAAGGAGATCAAACCAGTCCATCCTAAAGGGGATCAGTCCTGGGTGTTCGTTGGAAGGACTGCTGTTGAAGCTGAAACTCCAGTACTTTGGCCACCTGATGCGAAGAGCTGACTCATTGGAAAAGACCCTGATGCTGGGAAAGATTGAGGGCAGGAGGAGAAGGGGATGACAGAGAGTGAGATGGTTGGATGGCATCACTGACTCAATGGACATGGGTTTGGGTGGACTCTGGGAGTTGGTGATGGACAGGGAGGCCTGGCATGCTGGGGTTCATGGGGTCACAAAGAGTCGGACATGACTGAGTAACTGAACTGAACTGAACTGAGGTATAGACTTCTGTGGTATTAAGTACAATTACACTGCTTTGCAACCACCACCACCCTCCATCTCCAGAGATTTTTTTCATTCTTCCCAAACTGAAATTCTGTACCCATTAAACAATCATTAATTTCCATTGAAAAAATTATATACATATTTTTAAAAATTAAGTTCTATGGGATTTTTTTTGCTGTTGTTGTTTGTTTGCTTATTCACTCCAGCTGTATCAGATTCTCATTTCATAGCACATCAGCTTTACTGGTTCATGAAAGGTTCGTCAACATACTTTTGAGTCAGAAAAAAATATTTTGAATTGGGAAGATAAACTTCCAGGGTTCCTAGCATAGAGTTATGACTTAAGAGGTGGATGGACCTAGAGATTGTCATACTAGATATACTAGAGGGTGAAGTAAGAAAGAGAAAAACAAATATCATCTGTTAATACATATATGTGGAATCTAGAAAAAGTGGTATAGATGATCTTATTTGCAAAGCAGAAATAGACACACAGAAATAGAGTACAAACGTATGGATACCAAGGGAGAAAGGGGGTGGGATGAACTGGGAGATTGGGATTGACATATATATACACTACTGTGTATAAAATTGATAACTAATTAGAGTCTACTGTATGGCAGAGGGAACTCTACTCAGTGCTCTGTGGTGACCTAAATGGGAAGGAAACCCAAAAAAGAGGGGATATATGTATACCTATAGTTGAATTACTTTGTTGTACAGTAGAAACTAAAATAACTTTGTAAAACAACTATACTCCCATAAATTTTTTGTTTTAAAAAGCCCCTCCCTCACACGTTCTCTTGCCCTTCAGCTATTAGTGGAGGATCACATTACTTGGGGTCATCTTTTCTTAATAATACTTCATTCATTTTCAGGCTGCAGATGCTTTCTGCTCCCTGTCCCTGGGTTGCACTTGCTCTGCCTTGGGGGCTAGCGGGGAGCCCCAAACTCTTGAAGGGTCTGGTCTTTACAGTGTGTATTCCTGCTTCCAGCCACTACCCTCCTCCTCTCCAGGATGCTTCTGGCACTCTGGGCCCCCATCTGGAGTGCCCCGCCTCGTGAGGCCAAAGTAGTGATCAAGGGAAACAAGGAATGTGCTCTCTCTTCCCAGAAAAGGGCCGAATCCTCCACGACACACAGAGAAAATAAAAGCCCCCAACCAGCAGTGGCAACTCACACAGAGGAAAGTAGCCAGGACTCAGTGGCCGCCCAACTGTTCAAGCTAACTCTTTACATCTCGTAATCAAACCCCTGCCACCTGCTGAGCCCCTGGGAATCCAAAGCTGCTGAGGCTGAAGGGTCTGTTTATGTGAGATGTGTGGTTCCCCTGCCCACAGGCTCCCTTCCTCCCTGGAAAAGTTTCATATCAGGCCCGACACCTTCAAAGTGGATGTTGATCCAGACCAAGAGTATCCCAGTGGCCATTTCGGACACCTCCCTGTATGTTGCTGGGGTCTGGAGTGAGAAGGTTGCTAGGAGGCTGAGAGCTGAAGGAAACAGAAGTTTAAGTTGCTTGAACCAGCAGAACTGGCGACTTGTCCCAGGCGCATAAACCGACAGAGTGTCTGTGATCAGAGCAAACAGAATTCTCACAACAAAAGGGACTCTCGGTCCATTTGTCCACAGCTGTGATTCGCAGAGGCTTCCAGGGGCTCGGGCCAAGGAGTCCCTGAGAATGACCCAGCCTGGTCTCCTCCTGCCTCTCCATTCCATACCATTGAATTGTACACTTTAAAGAGTCGGATGGGACTGAGCAAATAACACTTTCACTTTCATGTGAGATCCCACACGCCGCGGGGCAACTATGTGGGAACAGGCATAAGTGACTTGCAAGGTCACAGAGGCAGGAAGCAGAGAGCTGGATGCAAGGCCAGGCTTCTCCAGGTCTGCCACTCCTTCCGGAACCACATGACTGAGAAGCTCATTTCTAGTGTGCACTGGTCACACTGGTCATGTTAGCAAAGTTCTAAAGTCACTGAAAACTAAGATGTATAATTAATTGCTGTAGTAGCCAAAAACTGTCATACTAATAAAAAAGCCTGATTTAAAAAATTTTGTGCTAAAATACACATATTTATTACTTTAACAACTTTAAAGTGTACAATTCAATGGTGTTAATTACATGCCCAGTGTTGGGTCATCATCATCACTATCTCATTCCAAGCATTCTCATCAGTCAAACATAAAATCTGAACCGATGAAGTTAATGGGCTTCCCTGGTAGCCCAGCTGGTGAAGAATCCGCCTGCAATGCAGGAGACCCCAGTTCAATTCCTGGGTTGGGAAGATCCCCTGGAGAAGAGAGAAGCTACCCACTCAAGTATTCTTGGGCTTTCCTGGTGGCTCAGATGGTAAAGAATCTGCCTGTAAAGCAGGAGACCTGAGTTCGATCCCTGGGTTGGGAAGATCCCCTGGGGAAGGGAATGGCAACCCACTCCAGTATTCTGGCCTAGCCTGGCAGGCTGTATAGTCCACGGGGTTGGACATGACTGAGCGACATTCACTTCCTGTTAATCTCCAACCCACTTTTGCCTGTTCTGTGTATTTCATCCAAGTGGAATCATACACTATCATTCTATTATATCGGGCTTATTTCACTCTGCATGTTGTTTTTAAGATCTGTCCGTATTGTAGCATGTTTCAGAATTTCGTCCATTTGTTTGTATATTCTGCACTTTGTTTATCCATTTATTTTGTTGGGTTGTTTCCACCTATTTGCTATGAATGTGGTATACATATTTGATCCCTGTTTTCAATTCTTTGGGCATATACCTAAACCTAGGGGTGGAATCTCTGAGTCATATGGTAATTCTATATTTAACTTTACAACAGATTCTTTTTTGTTATGGAAATAGGTAGATTTAAAAAAGAAGATACACTGCAACTGCACAGAGTAAATTTCATTGCTATGATTAAAAACCAAACAAAACAATTCCAATTGTAGTTTAGAAAGGCAAGGATATTCTTGACAATATATTTTTCATTTGATAACACAAAGTTAAGAAGTAATTGGATTGTTATGAAAAACTATATTTAAAATTCAGCATTATTAGAATGAACCTATGGTTGTATTCCAAGGGTAGAGTCTCTCTGTTCTTGAGGATGTTTGAAAGACAGGCTGGAAGAACTGGCCCTGCTTACCTAGAAGTTTTGTAGAGAGACGCTGGGCCTGGGGAGGGACTTTAAACCTAGGAGATTGGGTCCATGCCAAGGGCACAGTTCTGAGCAGGTGGAAGGAAGGGACACTTTAAGATCCTGACTCTGGTGGAGGCTGGTGGGGAGCAAGAACACTGACTTCTGTCCGCAGTTACTCCCTGGCCACCCAAAGGCTGCAAGTGAATTAAAGATGACAGTTCAGAGCAGCAAGTGATCTGGAATCCGAGGAAGCAGCTTTTGTTGTCCAATCACTAAATCGTGTCTGACTCTGCCACCCCATGGACTGCAGCACAGCAGGCTTCCCTGTCCTTCGCTGTCTCCTGGAGTTTGCTCAGACTCGGGTTCTTTGAGTCGATGATGCCATCCAACCATCTCATCCTCTGTCTCCCCCTTCTCCTCCTGCCTTCAATCTTTCCCAGCATCAGGGTCTTTTCCAGTGAGTTGGTTCTTTGCATCAGGTGGCCAAAGTATTGGAGCATCAGTCCTTCCAGTGAATATTCAGGGTTGATTTCCTTTAGGATTGACTGGTTTGATCTCCTTGCAGTCCAAGGGACTCTCAAGAGACTTCTCCAGCATCACAGTTCAACGGGATCAATTGTTCGGTGCTCAGCCTTATTTATAGTCCAATTCTCACATCCATACGTGACTATTGGAAAAACCATAGCTTTGACTATACAGATCAGAGTTGTTAGGAAACCCTGGCTGTCATTGCTGAAGGCACCTAAGAGCAGTCCTGGCCAAACTCTGAAGGCTGACGGCTCCTCAAATTCCTCTGTTGCCTCAGAAATGTCACAGCAGAGCTTTGTTCTTTTGCTCAGTTCAAAGCACTTTTTCTGCCTGCAATGACTCAGTGTGTGGGTGGGGGGCCAAGTCTCTGGGGACACAGCTGTAACTCTGGCCATGCCGAGGCATCACTATTGACCTGTGTAGCTCTAACCAGTGAAAACGGAAACCCCCTCGGCAGATGGGTAACAAAGTGACACCAGATTAAATTCGTTCATAAAGCCCACCAGGGAGTGCGTTTTCTCTCCATTCCTTTTCTAAGGGAGCCATGGATGACAGATGAGGATGAGATCATTCTAGAGTGGCTGCCGCAGGGGAGGGTGTCATCATCAGCATTCCTGGAGGTCCAGGCCTGGCCTTCCCATTGGTCCTAGGCTGTGGGCTTCACATTTAAAAGGTGAGACCTCAGGGAATTCCCTGGCCATCCAGTAAGGTTAGTACTGCACTCTTCCACTGCACGGAGCATAGGTTTGATCTCTTGCCTGGGAACTAAAATCCCACAAAACACTCAGTGCAACAAATAAATAAATTAATTAATTTTAAACAAATTTTAAAAAATATGCGGCCTCTGAGGGAGCAGGTAGGACCCTTTCCTCAGGGGTTGGCTTCATGTGTGGGAGTTTTGCAGCCCTTGTAGGTCCTGGTGACACCGGCACTGATAGCTCCTGGCAACCTCTGTGGGGACCCCAGAGCAGGCAGACCCTTTGCAGGGCTTGCTCCAGCTCCTTTTTCCCATTATTCAGACCCCAGCACATTACTGGATTCTGTCCCTCAAGCTTGCAAATCTCAACCTACATACAGTACAGTTGACCCTTGAACAATGGAGCAGGGACTCAGGGTGTGAACCTGCTGGGCAGTAAAAATCCCAGATAACTTGCAATTCACCCTTCAGATACATTGTTCTGCATCTATGGATTCAACCAGCCTCTGAGCAGGTAGTACTGTAGTATTTACTATTGAAAAAAAACCCACACATAAGTGGATCCATACAGTTCAAATCCATGTGGTTCAAAGGTCAGCTGCATTTAAGCAGATACGACAGGTCTTTAAGGAAAAGTCTTATTCCTCTTACTTTGTGAATTATTTACTTTGCATTACTATTGACCCCTGGACATGCCTCAGCCATGGTGAGGTGAATGTGTTCAAACTTTACCGCCATTTTCTACTGACTTCCAGGCCAAGTCTGCAATTTTCCCAGTGAAGCTGACTCAGGGTTTTTCTCACTGTCCCATTTCTTGCTGCCATTAGGCAATTGTCATGTTAATGTTGATAGTGAATTGGCTCATTCATTCATTTAATGGAAAAAAATTTTGAGCAAGTCCTCCTATGGGCTCCTGAGCGGTGATAAAGTAAAATATAAAATAGAGACTAGACTTAAAAGTTCCCTGAGCAGATAAAACCAGTTAAGCCATGTAAGTGAAACTAAGTAAGCTTTTCCTGCAACACAAGTGACATTAGTTTGGGTCATTTCTCGTAAATGCCTTTGAAAATCATACGTGAGACTTAAAACTAGTTTCCAAAATTGACATAAGATAATCGCTTTTAACCAACCCTGAAACATTAGGAAAAACTTCAATGCTATAACCAATCATTGTAAAAAATTAAACAGCCTCCAAATGTTCACCTCATGAGCTGTGCTGTATAATACATACTTCTGATCTTCATTCCACTGTTGGTTTGAAAGTTCCCAGCTTGTGAACTGCTCTGAAGTGCACAATGAACTCTTACTAATTACTATTTTGAGATTTTCCTGGTGGCTCAGATGGTAAAGAATCTGCCTGCAATGCAAGAGACTCAGGTTCGATCCCTAGGTTGGGAAGATCTCCTGGAGGAGGGAATGGCAATTCATTTCAATATTTTCGCCTGGAGAATTCCATGACCAGAGGAGTCTGGTGGGCTACAGTCCATTTATCGATCTGATGGTTTAAGTTTAGCTGCTTCTGGATTTTTGACAGCAGAAATAGAAACAATACTAACAGTAATAATGATCAGGAAACCTTTTGTTGTGCATGACATTTCTGCCACAGACTTGCCTACCTGTGCTATGTAAAGTCCTTATCCATCCTGGTTGCATTTGTCTAGAGCCTGGTCTGGTATTGAGCACAGGTAAGTACTTAACACAGGAAAACATTTCTGAAGTTTAATTGATTATCCGATAAAAGATGCTATTCATCTCAAGGTAAAGAGATTCAGACAATTCTTAAGAATACAGAAGTTGAAACAGGATTCTCCTAAGAATATCTGGGAAGAAATATCACCAGTTTTGCCATTAATTTCTCTGCTTTGATCCTATCACTCAGGTCTAGGGCCAGTGTCAGCACCTGTCATGTCTATTTGGAGTTCACGTGGAATCGGTGGGTTTGCACCAATGAGGATCCCCTGCACTTGCAACCTCCGTGTGGGGGTGCTGGCCACAGGGTAGAGAGAAAGCTTTGCCTACTAGGACAATTGCCCATTTTGGGGATATTGAGGGGAAAGCCCTGGTGTGGAGAGGTTGGTGGCCGTGTGAGCTAGTGACAAACTCCATGCTAAAGTTACTGTCTTCTTACACACATTGGAGACAGCCTCTCTGGCACTTAGATAGACCTGGCCTTTGCTCATTTATTTCCTGTGCCTGTTGTTATCCAGGTTGCTGTTACCCTTCTTCTAGACTGTTCCTTACCCTCCACACGGGGCTGGTCTCCTTCACTCTCAGTCCTCATGGGGCAGTTGACCTGGCTTAGCCTGGGACCTGGGACCTGCCAGCAATGGAAGAAGGACATTTGCCCAGGTCCCTGCTCCTGTTTCAGAATCTGCTAGAACAGAATTTTTCATGCTTGATTTCTCCTTTCGGAATGATCAATATCGCCAGCTAATTCTGAGCTTTCCTTCTCAGGCAGTTTGCTGACTTCATTAGGGTGTGAAGACAGTTTCTCTCTTGTTTGTCTTCCTGTGTGTGCACTGGGACACCTCATGGCAGTGAATGGGGGCCTTTTAGGGGACAGCATCACATTTCTTTATCCTTAAAACCTGTGTGTTCTCTCTAGCTGCTTTGAATCCCTTGAATTTTTAAGTATTTTGATTGACCAATTCTACAAGCCACCTTCTATAAGTTAAAAAAAATTATTATTTAGTTTAAAAAATATTTTGTTTATTTGTCTGCATTAGATCTTAGTTGTGGCATGTAGGACTTTTCTTTGCCGTGCCTGGGCTTCTCCCTAGTTGAGGCGCCTGGGCTCAGTGGCTGAGGTGAGGCCTTAATTGCCTGGCTGGATACTCGATCTTAGTTCCTTGACCAGAGATCGAACCTGCCTTCCCTGCATCGGAAAGGCGGACTCTTAACCACTGGACCATCACGGAAGTCCCTATTTAGTTTTGATGCTGCACAGATTGCGGGATGATAATTCCCTGACCAGGGATTGAAACCACACCTTCAGCAATGAAAGTGCACAGTCCTACCCACTGGATCACCAGGGTATTTCTGAACCCTCTGAATTTTTAAAAATAGGGAGCCTCAAACCATTTGCCAGGTAACACATTCTGGCTGCCAAATCAACTGCAACTCGCTACAGCAGAGTACTGCTTTTAAGAGCATTTTTACCCCCAGCTCTCTCTGCAGAGAAGGGGGCCAGTCCTGGGGTGGAATGCTGCAGATGGAATGTTATTTCCATGTGCTGAGTCCAGAGGTTCCAGGAGGACCTCAAACATCTCACAGAATACTTTCTTTTTTCCCTGTTGGCTGGGGCTCCATCTGTCACTTTTGCCTTGCTGAGCTCAGGTTTGTCAGAAACCAGAACCCAGCACAGACTTGTCTTTCCCTGCACAAGGTTAACTCCTCAGCCCTCACCACTCCCCCCTTCTTCTCTGCCAAGTCCCAACCTTCTTCTTCAAGCCAGCTCCCATCTCGCTGGCTCTCTCCAGTCGAGTCCCAAATCACTCATCACTCCACAACTATGGCCTCCCACCTCCCTTGGCTTCCCTCCTCCCTAATTATTTAGCACTTGAGTAGATTTTTCTGTTCATCTGCAGTTTGTTGTCGATGTTTCTGTTTCTGTCACTTCTGTTTATACATATTTACAGTTAGTTCAATTATCTGTTCTAATGGCAATCTAGGTGGCATGAATAATTGAAAGATAATTCACATTTGGCTTTGGAATGCCTTTCTGTATTCACATTTGAGTTTGGGGATGTCTGATATTCTGAGAATTCACATCTCAAACTCAGTAATGAAGCCACAGTATAAAATGCCTTGGAAGGAGTGAGGGCGTCCTTCAGCATCTTTTCCCCTGGCCCCTGAAACATCTTTTGGCTCCTGGTTCCGTGATGAAGTTGGAAAGCATCACTTCTCATGCAGTTGGCTAGTTCTGCCCCCAGGAGAGCCTTTCCAGTCCCTTCGGGGTGTCTGTCTCAGCTGTTTGTCTGGTACATGTTGTCTCTATCAAGGGGGAAGGTAATCAGGAGGCTGGCTTGGAGGAACACTGTCAGGGCTCATGTAATTATCTGGGGAAGAAAAATTCCTTAATTGTAAGACTTTGCCAAGCGAACATTTATTCAATATGTCAGCTCATCAGCACACACACAAATGTTAACCGGTCTGATTGCTTTGAAAAATTGTCTTTGCAATCCTTATTGTGAAATACGTAAGCAACATGATGTATGATTGAACATATTAACTGGCTTTAAACTAGCAGGGTCCTTTCACATAAACAGAGATGCCCACACAGGCTTGAGTAAACAGATGACATTCACCGTGGTGAGCCCGGGCAAAGGTTTGCGGCCCTGACCACACCACGAGAAATATTTAAGTTTAGCGGATTTGTTACATAAACACTCTAACCTCAAACTCAGTCTGGGCAATTACATTGCTCTCCTCTGAGTTCTGCCTTGCCAAAACAGAGAAGGCAAGGGTTGAATCTCCTCCTAACCTTGGGACGAAATGTGATTGACAATGTATCTCTACATTTGTATTTTTTTAAAGCATTTCAGGAGGCTTAAATACAGACCTGGGGTGCTAAAGAGAAAGGCAGTCTTACCACTGAGTGAGATTTTATAAAAACAAACTCAAAAGCATGAGTATAAACTCCCCTTGACAGATGGTGGAAAGCCATCCCCCATAGTTGGCCCCTCCCTCTGGGATCCTTCTAATAGCTTCTGGCATCATTTCGATGGCATCCCTCCCACTTGGATCATCCTTGTTAATCCAGGAGTCTAGTGTGAGGCCTCGCCTGGGTAGGCAATCAATCTATCCTGGATTATTAGACATGAGTCTGGGACGAAAGATCCTGAATTTGATCAGCTTCAGGTATTTCTTCATTGTCCACTGAATCTTCCCAAGAGATCTGTGGTTCCTGAGATGGTTTAAGGATTAAATGTGGGGGAGCTTAGAAACCTAGAGAAGCCACAACTGAGGAAGGGAGGAGAGAGATGCCACGAAAAAACAAAACTAACTCCTTGGCTCTAAAGGGGTATCGGGAATTGAGAGGGCTGTCAGGGGACGCAAAACACACAGGTGGGGCCGCCACAGGCCAGGAGACGGACTAAGAAATGTGTGCTCATCCTCTCAACGGGTCCTTGCTTAGCACCTTCCAGGTGTTAAGCATCATGCTGGGCACAATGGTGCTACATGAATGAAGTTTGGTCACTTACCAATGAGTTGAGTAACACCACTTATCATTACCACTGTTTTAGGAAAACCATACAGAAAAACCTGTACTTTCATGGAAGTGGCATTAATGGCTACCTTGAAATGGCAATCCACGCCAGTACTATTGCCTGGAAAACCCCATGGACAGAGGAGCCTGGTAGGCTACAGTCCATGGGGTTGCAAAGAGTCGGACACGACTGAGCGATTTCACTTTCACTTTCACTTAGTCATTAGTCCCCAGAACTAGGCTACAAGCTGAGGCCGTGTGCACTGTGGGAGGACCAGGTCAGGGGGAGCCTTGGTGGTCAGGGGCAGCATCTAAAGCCACGTAGGGGAGTTTGATCCCAAAGAAGGGCAAGCGTAGACGCTCAGGAGCTGGCCCAGGGGGTGGGGCTGCTAAGCAGGCTGTACACTGACACAGCACTCTACAGTTTCCAGAGCTCTGTGGGTCTCATCCGAGTTAGACTGGGGAGGGATCCAGTGACAGGTGCTGCTGGGCTACTCCCTGAACAAGAATCTCAGAAGCAGATCAGGAGCCTTGGAGCAAGGACCCTTAGGAACGGCCCGGAGCACAGATGCAGACGTAGTCACATCCTAGAGCAGCAGAGCAGGCCCCAGAATTTCATCTGGTCTCCGGGAGTCATCAGCTTTTTGGTGCCATGGATCCCTTAAACAGTCAGATGACGTCTGTGTATCTTGTCTCAGAATATGTTTAAACGCCACATGATTAGAATGCAGACCAACAACAGAAATGCAATTATTAAAATATTGAAAAGGTAATCAAATTTGATTACAGCAATATATGTAACTCTTCACACATGAAATAACAGGATAGTGGCATGAGTAATCACAGTCATGTTCATGATGTGCTGCTGTGATGGGTCTAAATGCTACTGTGAGTATCTGCAGAAACTAATAGTAGAACATTAGTGATTTCTACTGAGACAGTCACAAGGACTGTGAACACCGCTGTGGTTTGCTGCCGACATTCACAATCAAAGGAAATGCTACAGTACAGTTAGAGGTTAGTGAATACAAACAAACATGCATGTTTTCCCCATCCAAGTTCACAGACTCCTGAACCTCAGCACTCTCCTTTGTTTCAAGTGTAGCTATCAGGGCTTTTTTGGGCTTCCCAGGTGGTACTAGTGGTAAAGAGCCTGCTTGCTAATGCAGGAATGTAAGAGACGTGGGTTTGATGCCCTGAGGATGGCGTAGCAACCACTCCAGTATTCTTGCCTGGAGAATCTCATGGACGGAGAAGCCTGGTGGGCTGCAGTCCATAGGGTTGCAAAGAGTTGGAGACGACTGAAGTGCCTTCACACGCCCACTGAGCTTTTTTGACTCTCTATCCATGGCTATGCTAGATTTCAAGCAATCATGAAGATCTGATTACTGATAAATTATCCCACAACAATGCTTGACTTTGTCGGTAAATGTGGATTATAGGTTTGTGCTTACTTTTTACTCCCTTGTACATATACGTTTATACAAAAGTTAAAGTGTTAAGTCACTCAGTCATGTCCAACTCTTTGTGACGGTAGCCTGCCAGGCTCCTCTGTCCATGGCATTCTCTAGGCAAGAATACTGGAGTGGGTTGCCATTCCCATCTCCAGGGGATCTTCCTGACCCAGGGATTGAACCTGGGCCTCCTGCGTTGCAGGCAGATTCTTTACCATCTGAGCCACAAAAGTAACATGCAAATATGCGGATGTGGCCTTTCCTAGGGGCTTCCCAGGTGGCTCAGATGGCAAAGAAAAGCCTGCAATGACTAAATGAACGGGCTGGCTAATTACCTTGCTGCTACATTTCTGAGTTCCCAGTTACCTCTCCCCTGCTTTTTGTTAATCTCTATAGTGTGTTCCTCTGTCAGCTTTCAGAGGATCCTTCTGGTCGGGTCTTAACCTTTGCAGGTGTTACTTCAGGATGCTGAGCAGAGAGGGAGCAAGGCCACATGTCTGTGCACCACGGTGGGTCACCAGGGCTCTCACATTTCTGGCCTGTTAACAGTTTCTTAGATTTCAGTTACAGAGGCAGAGAGAAATCAGGGTCTACCCTTCTTGCAAAGGTTTCTAAATGCCACCATGCCAAAAGTCATGTGATTTTTTAATTTTCTATCATGCCTGGGCCTCAGAAAAGCTGGTAGGCAACTAGCTCTTTTCTAAAATAACATCTTCTCCCGCCCGTGAATGCCTTGAGTCACCATGAGATGAGAAGCCCATTAATTAACCTGCCAAAGACCTTTCTTCTCAGTGGAGACTGCTTATCACTCAGCAGGAGTGTATCCTAGTAGGGTTAGTGCACGAAAGAAAACAATCCATCGGGACATGAGTTATGACATCTTGAGGAGTTAAAACAAGCCCATATGAGGGGAGAACTGCAGTGTTCCCAGCAACACCTGGAGTACCCATCCTTTAGTGGGAGTGAAGCTCTCCCATATCTGTGCTCAGGATGCTTTTGTCCCCCTCCTTTTTATTTTTTAATGAATTGGTGACTTGCCTAGTGAAAGCAGGTAAGGAAAGAAGTCTCGGGACTAAAGTCCTTGGAATATAGGTTTGCAAGATTATTTTTTTTCAAAAACATTTTCAAAAACAGAAAAAGCAACTTTAAATGGCAGAGGAAAGAAGCAACAGAAGGGAACTGTTTAAAAATCACTTCAAAAGGGGCTTCCCTGGTAGGCCAAGTGGTTGAGAAGCCACCTGCCAATTGCAGGGGACGTGAGTTCGATCCCTGGTCGGGGAAGATCCCACCTGATGTGGAGCAGCTAAGCCCGTGCACCACAGCTACTGAGGCCTGCGCGCCCTAGAGCCTCAGCTCTGCAACAGGAGAAGCCACGACAACGAGAAGCCCGAGCACCACCATGGAGAGCAGCCTCGAAGAGCAGCCCCCGCTTGCCACCACCACAGAAAGCCCGTGAGCAGCATCGAAGACTCAGCATAACCAAAAATAAATAAATAAACCTCAAAAAAAGAAAAAGAAAGAAAGGCTTCACTTTGAAAGAAAGGCTGTTCACTGGGCACGTTCATACAGAGAACGAGCTGACTGTGAACCCTCATCATCTTGAAATAGGTTTATATACTGGAGATAGCAGTTCATTGGCTATCTGGAGAAGCACTCAGATAAACAACGGGGACAGAGAGGTGGGTGGGGAGAATGACAATGGGACTGTGACACTTTAGAAACATGAAGCAAAATTATTCTCGGGGCAGTCTTTGCATGGGGAGGCTTTTTAGTTATTCAACAGTGTTTTGGAACAAATCAAACTGCACATCAAGATATACCATGGGCAGAGCAGCTAACAAGCAGGGTCACTGAGGGTACAGTGCAAGGACGTACAGGGTCTGATGGCACAAAGACTTCTGCAGGATGTGCCGGGGGACATTTAAGATATTTATGGTTACTGTTTTGCTTATACTGCTTAGAGGACAATCACTGCTTGTTTATTCCTGAATCCTTGGTTTTGTCTTAACTTTTATATAATTTTATATTATTGTAGGAAAAAAAATGGAAACAGGAAAGGGTCAGGAACTCCCGGGAGGGGAGAAACAGGCCATAGAACATTCTTTAGCCCAATTTAAGGATGGGACAAATGGAAAAACATTTGCCAACCCAACCTTAAAGAATCACTTCGCTTGCCCTATAGGCCTTCGGGAGCTTAACGGCCATTGAGATTCACTCAACGGTGGAAGAAACCAGCATAAACCCATTAGTTTTTAGGTAAGTGATGCAAACTTCCCCGACACTCAAAGTCATTCTGGATATAAAATGCACTTTGTTCCAAAGGCTATCTGACCTGCCAGCGGTCAGAAGATTTCATAACTGACCTGATATTTCTCTGTCTGTTATTTTCCCCTTGGTATGTTTATAAAGCTCTGGTTGCATTAACAATTTTCCAGGAAATCGGTGTCAGGTAACAACCCCACCATGAATAGCTACCTCTAGAGAGCAGGGAGTTTTATCCGGCGCTGAAAACATGCTGGTTGGTTTTCTACATACATGTTTATTTTCAGTTCAAAGACCAAATAGAAAACTCCATCATGGAAAATGTTACCTGTTCATTCACACTCTTTTAATCCCTCAGCCCCCATAAAATAAACGTTCTAAAGTGTAAGCAGTGGGAAATCATGTAAACTCTACAGAAATAGAAAATAAATTAGCTTCTTTCAAGACTTGGGGGAGGTCCTTTTCCTGAATGCTAGACTCTGTTGCAAACAGAATCTGTCTTGAACGAAGAATAAATCTTTGGCCTATTTCACCATTTCCCCAGCATTGCGTAACAGCATATTTCAAATTCACTTTCTTCTCCAACTGCAGCAAAAAGGCAAGGAATAGTTTGCATTTGTGGAGCCTGAAAGACAGAAAAAAAAAAAAAATTTCAGTGGTTTAAGAATGGCCTTTTCCTCTGGTGTCAAACTGTTCATATGTTATAGCTCTAAAGCTGAAGAATCCAAGAAAATTTGAGAGCAGATAAGTGATTCTATTCATAAGACAAGGCTGGGATCACTTGGAGTCTTTTTACTTAGGAGCAGTGGAGAATCCGATTCTGCATCACTTAGGATCGAGCCAGCATGAACATGGCAGGTTGCAGTTCTGAATTTCCAAAGAGATTTTGCTTGGGGGCCATGGCTGAAATCCTCTGACTTCTAAATTTGGGATCTACAAGTTTCTAGGATCTTGTTGAACGGGAACATCCCAGGATTTTAGATTAGGAAGCCTGTTGCCTTGGATTTCAGTTTCGCTTTTATCATAGGCTCAAAAAGCACAGTCTGAAAAATTCCTCTAGGACAAGAATGGAAGTGAGTGGATCTGGAATTTCTTACTACTGTTAAAGCTTTGCTGTTTTCTCACAAAGGATGCTAAGACTCTCTGCCACTGTAAATCCTGCAGTCTTTCAGGAAAAGAAGTGATCAAACCACATTTTAAAAAGAACAAACAAAACACCTAAGTTTAAAAAAAAAAAAGTGTTCACCAGGAGAAAT